>NC_141685.1:1575891438-1577091438 GCF_964263255.1 Lissotriton vulgaris
CAGGTATCACCTCCTCCCTCCTTTGTATTGCCAGGGCACTCCCATTTGATGAGAGCTAAGCCTATCCTGTCTCTTGGTTGAGCTGCAGCGTTGTAGACGACTACAGTTCCCAACATGCACTTGAAAAGTTCATTAGGCAGCTGGATTCGTTTTTTAATCGCGCTGAGTTATTGCCATGCAAAGGGGGGCCATGTAGTGGCTGGTGACCCCGTTTTTCACTCTCGGTGTATAAGGCTTCCTATTGTCCCCAACGTCCAAAGCCTCAGAAGACTGGAACACGGCAGGGTCGTGAAGCGGGAGGAGCTCAACCCGCCTCCCTGTAAAGTTACAGTCTGCCACTGGCAGCGGCCACTCGCTCGGCCAGTTCCTTGAGGCATTCCTGGATGAAATCATTACCGTGAAGAGGGAACAGGTTTGCCAACCAATATCCAGGAAACTTGACTTGGACAGATCCCTGTATCGCGCTGTTGGCGAGCGCGAAAATTAGGCCACAAACGATTCAAATATTAAAATTAATATTTATTTTTTACAAAATGATTTACACTACATTAAATATAAAAGTAAGGAATGATGGATAGCGTATGGGATAAAATTACTATTCCCACTACAGATAATGCAACAGTAGGGAAAATGTTGGATAGCGGATGAGTAAAAATTACTATTCCCACACCAGTGAGTGCAACAGTAAGGAAAGTGTTTTATAGTGGGTGGGAATAATTTACTATTCCCACTCCACCAAGTGTAACAGTAGGGAAAATTTTGATAGCGGAGGGGTATCATTTACTATTCCCACTCCAGTGAGTGCAACAGTACAGAAAGTTTTGGATAGCGGGTGGGAATAATTTACTATTCCCACTCCACCAAGTGTAACAGTAGAGAAAGTGTTGGGTAGCGGGTGGGTAAAAATTACTATTCCCACGTCAGAGAGTGCAACAGTAGGGTAAGTGTTGGATAGCGGGTGGGTGAAAATTACTATTCCCACTTTTGTGAGGGCAAAAGTAGGGAAAGTGTTGGATAGCGGGTGGGTAAAATGTATTATTCTCACTCCAGAGATTGCAACAGTAGGGTAAGTGTTGGATAGCGGGTGGGTGAAAATTACTATTCCCACTTTAGTGAGTGCAAAAGTCGGGAAAGTGTTGGATAGCGGACTATTCCCACTCCAGCGAGTGCAACAATGGGGAAATTGTTGAATAGCGGGTGGGAATAATTTACTATTCCGACTCCACCAATTGTAACAGAAGAGTAAGATAGCAGAGGGGAATAATTTAGTATTTCCACTCCTGAATTTTTTTTTACATTAATTAACAAATAATTAATTTTCCAAAACTAATTTCCCTTCTACTATATTCTCCTATAAACGTCACCACCAATATTGTAAAATATGACACAATTAACACAATTATTTAACACTTAATTAATTACCTAATCAACAAGCACATAAAAAATAAATTAGTTCAAACAATTAAGGCTATAAAATAACTTTAAATAAATATTGTATATCAAAAAATAATTAAAATGTTATTACAATTAAATTACTTCCCACCCTACTCCCCTATCAACCGACAACCAATTTGTTATTAATAATTAATATGTAATTAATAACTATTTTTTATCAGTTTTAACACAATTAACAATATAAAATATTAATTCCATTAATATTAATGATTACAATTATCCATAATTAATTATAATTAAATTACTTCCCACCCTACTCCCCTATAAAAACACAACTCACTCCTCAAAAAATTACACAATTAACATATTTACCAATTCATTATTCATGATGAATTAATACTTAATTAATAACAAATGAATTACCACAATTTACAACATCAATTATTAAATAAAAAAATATTAATAATACAATTATGAATTAATTTAAATTAATGTATTTCCCACCCTATTCCCCTATAAACCCACAAACTGCTATGGAAATAAAATACAATATTTATGTTTTTTTAAATTAATTACTTCCCAAAAACTATTATTAAATATATTACATTTAAATTACTTCCCACCCTACTACTCTATAAACCCACAACCCGCTACGGAACTAAAATACGCAAAAATTAATTAACATAAAATTAATTACTTGGAATAAATTCAAACATACATTACAAAAATAAGCTATACTTTTAACACATATACTAACATACAAAACACTAAACAAAATTCGATATTATTAAAAACAATATTTTTACTAACGATATTACTAACATCGATATTAATAAAAACAATATTTCTTACCTGTATGTTGATATTCTGGTCAACGATATTCTTGATGGTTGATATTCTGTCATATCGATATTTAAAATTCGATATAAAGGTATATCGATATTTAAACATCGATATTATGTCTATGCATACCATTCGGGCAGCTATTAAATGCATGGATGTAGCAGGGGGCCCATATGAGACTCTCCTGTATGCCTATACGTGTGACATAAAACCATAAGTAAAGAGTTTTCATATGTGTTTGTAGGTCTCTGCATTGTCTTGCAGCCACGTGTGATTGTCTTGTACATTTTGGACAACCACTCATTGTGGGTCAGTCTATACAGCACCTTCCAATGCCACAGACTGTATATTTTCGCTGAGGTAATGGCTGTGGCCAGTAAGTGTTTCATATGGTTTTTTAAGGGTGGTAGGTTGAACATATCAGACAACAGGACCAACTTACATGTGAAGAGAACCAGCATTTGCAAGCCCTCCCTAAGATAGTCATGAATGGACGATCAGTTCTCATTCAGCCCCAGGCAAGAAAAGAGTACATGGGGTACCTCACACCAATTGTGAGTGCATCTCCAACAAGTCATGTGGTATAACAACCCTGTTGTCCTAAGTTTCTTGGGGACCAATACCAGTCTTGGAGCATCTTGAAAAGGTTAGGCTTCATCCTAGACTATCGTCTAGGTTCTTGACTCTTAGTCTAGTCATTTTCTGCATTGTCTTTATGGAGTAGCTTTTGTGTGGTGTTATGCAATTGCATTCGAGGAGTTCTTGAGTAGAGGTGGTGTACATTGAGTTTATAGAACCCTGTGACTTCCCCTTGAACATTCCTCAGTGTTTCAGATATTTTAGTATATGGAAGTCGTCTATATCCGATGGAGTGGAACCAAGGTGGTTAGGAGGGACTGTTTTAGATGTAAGTATTTCCATTCGTGAGACTGTGGTAAATGGGATTCCTCTTGCAAGGCCACCTTGTCAGCAAATATGTGGTAAGTATTCCTGTCTGCTTCCAGACTTCCCAAGAGATAGGCTGCCTATCTGGCTCATAAGCTGGCGTATGCAGCTGAGCATCACTCCTGACTAGCTTATGAGTTTGGTTCCTTACCCTGAACATGGTTTAAATAAAAGGATTAGTAGTTTGCAAAGATGCAATCTGTGACCGTACAGCAGGTGAAGGCACGGGCTGGCTGGCACTCATAATCTGATGGTCAACATGAACCCATAGCCGGGCATCACCCCGTTTTGGCCAGAATTACTAGCTGGAACAAGTGGATCTCCATGTAGTAATTAAACTCATAACAGGCTCATACCTCCACATAGTCTGTGAGTAACCAGTTTGAATATTTTCAGTTGAGGTCATATAATCCCTCATATGAAGGCTTTACACCCTTTTCAATCTCTTACAACACAGAGGACTTGAATGTAAACTGGAGCACTCCCAAGACATCAGTAAATCGCAGTTTCACAACCATTTTTTCCTTTTGCACTCTCCCCAACTGTGATTCATGTTGGTTAGTCCACTTTAATTATCTGCCTAGGTTTGGCTATAGGTGGGTTAAGTTATCTGGCATCCGATCTGGCTCCAGAACTCTGTTAAATATTTAAGGTGATCTGCTTTCCATTGGAACCTATAGTTCAATATTTCCACTCTCATTGTTACCCAAGAGTGGTAAAGCTTCACTTCTGTCCTAGTTGACCCGGTATCGGGAAATGTTGTAAAATTCCATAATAGTAGGCATGAGTGTCAGCAAGGATGTGAGAAGGCTGATAAGGGTGAGTGTTGGACTTAGCCTTTTTCCAGGGTCATCAGCAAACTTTTTGCCTTCACCCTCCTGTCTTCTGAACCCCTTTGTGTTAGTTTTTTTAACTCTGCACATTTTACCACTTCTAACCAGTGCATTTGCTCTCTCCTTCAAACATGGTAGAACTGGCTCAGAACTAAGTGGCATAGTTAATTTACTTTTAAGTCCCTATTAAAGTGGTACCTCCGGTGCCCAGGGCCTGTAAATTAAATGCTACTAGTGAGCTTGCAGCACTATTGTGCCATCCACTTTGTTTAGCACTTTAAACATGTCTCCGGCTTGCAATTGCAGCCTTGGTGTGCAGTTTTAAATTTCCATTTCAACCTGACAAAATAATCCATTTGTGAGGCCTAAACCTTTCTTTTTAATGATTTAAGCACCCCTGGGGTAGGCCCTGGACAGCCTTGAGGCTTACCTCACTCATAGGATAACATTTGAGTTACCTTATAACATTTTATAGGTTGTAATTTCCAAATAGGACCAGGTACCCACTTTTTGTTTGATGTCTTTGAAATTATAATGAAAAATCCTATCATATGGTGAAGTCAGATTTTTTGTTACAATTCTGAAAACTCTACTTTTAAAAGGTTGACATCAAGGGGCGTGGCCAAGATGGCGGCGGAGTAGGACGTCTTGCTCGGTCCCTCCGTCGCCGCTTTGTTTACTGCGTTATTTTCAGCCCTTCAGAGTCCTTGTCCCGGGACTCACGGTCGCTGCCTGGTCGTTGGACGCTGCCTGGGTGGTCCTGGCGGAAAATGCGGCAGCGCCGGAGCAGCGTGGCGACATTGCCGGTCGCGGCCGGACCTAGGCCCGAGTCTGGGGAGTTGCATGCCGCAGTTGCTGGAGCCCTCCTCCGGCGTGCCGCTGAGGGAGGCCCCGGCGCCGTCGGCCGGGCGCGCTGAAGCCCTGTAAGGAGTTCCCGCGACGGAACGGAGCTGCGCCGAGGAGCATCGGGCGGTGATAAACATACCGGATCCCGCCTCTGCGGCCATACCACTCGCTGGTGGGGGAGACGGGCGGCGCGACCTAGCGCTGCACTGGAGCACACCGAGGAGATCCCAGGCTGCTTAGCAGGCCGCTAAGTGTGGTGAGGCGGCGAACCCCTGACAGCCCGTATTCCCTGCATACCGCCCCATGACACCAAGTCCTGCTGCCGGGCCCCGACATGGGACATTTCACACGCTGAGGAGCCTGCCCCGGGGGACTGAGACCGGCGATCGACCGGCGTTTGCAGCGGTGGCAGGAAGGCCCCGGTGGTCCTCATCCCGATACGCCGCTTGTGCAGCCATATTAGACTTTGTGTGCTGGACCACTGACGAGCCCCTGAGTGGTGGGCCCCCTGGCGGTCCGGAGCCTTTGGATCGGCCTGTGGGGGTCAGCCCGGCTGGCGCTGGCCTGGAGGCGGCAACACAACTGAGGAAAGCACGCGACCACGAGGCAGACGTCGGAAGGCCCACAGAGGGCCTGTTACTGGGCCGTGGAGGGGTGAGCAGCGAGGGGCCTCAGACGCAGCGGTCCGCGGGGGGTGCGCATCGCCAGCGACCCTGGTACACCGGTGAAGAAGAAGCGACAACGAGCCGACTGGGGTCTTGGTGCGCCGGAGGGGGTGAAGCAAAATGGCGTGTAACAGGACGAAGAAGGAAAAGGCCCTGAAGGACGGGGCTTTGCAGAGCTCGCCGCTACGAACCTCCCCAGCAGCGGAAAATCCCTCTGTCCTGGACGACAACGAGACCCCGGCCACCAAGGCGTTCATGCGGGAGCTCTTCGCGGCCATCAAGGAGGACATCCAGGAGCTGCGGACACAGCTAGCCTCAGATCTGAGAGAGGTGAGGAGAGACTTCGACGTCATTGGTGACAGAGTGGCGACCCTGGAAGACCACAACCTGGAGACGGCCGGGGACATACATCCGCTCCAGCAAGATGTTCTGCGCCTCACGGAGCAGAATCTTGACCTGCAGGCGCACAAGGAGGACTTAGAGAACAGATCCCGGCGCAATAACATCCGTATCCGAGCAGTCCCATGGAAGGATGAGGGGACAGACCTGCGGGAATATGTTGACGGCCTCTTTCGCCACATTTTGCAAGATGACGACCTCTGTGAGATTCAGTTGGACAGGGTTCGCAGAGTCGGACTTCCACGTGGAGCAAATGCGCCGCCCCCTGACATCCTGGTGTGCGTCCACGACTTTCATCTGAAAGAAAGGATCCTGAAGAAAGCGCATGAACACACTCCCCTTGTGTTTCGTGATCACCGGCCGGTTCTGTACCAGGATTTGGTGGCCTCCACTCTAGCTAAGCGGAGAGACTTTAGGCCTGTCACCACCTATTTGCGGGAGCAGGGAGTCACCTATTCCTGGGGGCATCCTTTCAGGCTGGTCTTCAGATGGAAGGGCAAGTTGATACAGGTTCAGTCCTTGGCTGTGGCTCGTGAACTGCTGGGACTAGATGGTGCTGATCTCAGAGTGGACCCTCATCCTCCCCGTCAAGGCGACGTCGCTGCTCCACGGAGTGGCAGACTGTGGGCAAACCATCGAAGCCCTCAGGCCCGGATTTGTCCATTAGCCTGCAGGAGAGGGATGCAGCGGTCGCGTCTGTGGCAAAGGTGACGGAGACTCCTGAAGGGTCCTGAACTCTGCCTCTGCATGCTTGGCCTCTGCAGGATGACTGCCGGCGGCGGAGGGACTCGACCGATGGACTTTGATGGGTAATGTACTGCCATGTTCCCCGAGTTTATTGTCCTGTATCAGGATCTGGGTGGCTGGTGGGGTTAAGTCCATGCCCTCAGCCCTTTGGGCTCTTATGACGAACCTTCGTTCCCTTCTTTTGTCTACTACATGGGAGGGCACTGTCAGACTGTTGGGGGTTCTGTTTTTGGGGTGGTTTCTGAGGGGGGTGGCAGGGAGTTGGGTCGAGGGGGGTTTGGGTAGGGGGGTTGCTCCGCATCAGCCATTGCATGCCGCTATTTTGTTACTGTATAAACTGCTGTCGGGTGGGGATGAGCTCAGCCTTAGAAAAGCCGTCTGTGTCTCACCTTTACGATGGGGAGGGAGCTGAAAATTGTTACTCTGAATGTGCGGGCCTTAACAGCCCAGTTAAGCTTGCAGCGATCCTTTCACTGTTGGAGGGGGCAGAGAGTGATATATGTCTATTGCAGGAAACGCATCTCCTTGCCAAGGATACCAAGAGGATAAGGGACAGGCGTTTTCCGATTCAGATGTGGTCCTCATGCAATGTGAAGAAGCAGGGTGTAGCGATACTGATCAGTGCGAAAGTGCGCTGTAAGATTCTAACTCAGGTGGTGGAAGTGAAGGGCTGGTTTCTGGCGGTTAGGGTTCAATGGGGCGACACCCGCCTTACTGTGGGCTCCCTATACGCTCCCAACGTGCAACAGGAGCCCTTTCTGACCTCAGCGCTTGCGGATGCCCTCGCTTCAGCGGACCCCTGGGTGTTGGTGGGGGGCGATCTGAATATGGTGATGGACCCGTCCCTCGACAGGTCTGAAACGCGCTCCCATCCAACTGGGGCCATCTCCAAGGGGGGTCTGCTGTGGAGGGGGGGCTCCATGATGTTTGGCGTACCTTGCACCCGCTAGAGCGCGACTACACTTATTACTCCGCGGCGCATAAGACCTGCGCGCGCCTAGACCACTTCCTTGCTTCTACCTCCCTGATGCCCCAGCTCTCTGCGGCGGAGATAGCTCCGAGCACTTTATCTGATCACGCCCTTATCTCAGTGCAGGTGTCAGGGGGCTGCGATGTGCGAGCATCCGGAGGTTGGCGCTTGTGCGAGTCACTCCTTATTTCCGCCTCAGTGGTGGAGCGCCTGCAGGACACGATCACACACTACTTTGCCTCTAACGACGTGGACGGCATGTCGGAAGCGCTTAAATTGGTGGTGCGGGGTGAATGCATTGCGGTCTCGGCCTCGCTCGCTAAATTACGCAAAGAAAAGAGGGAGGAGCTTGAGTGCGATGTGCAGGGATTAGAGGCGATCCATAAGCGAACCCGAGCGCAACGGGTCTGGAGAGAACTGGAAACAAAACGGCGCATGCTGAAGCATCTAGACCTTGACCGCGCCGAATACGCGCTCTTGCGCCTGCGCCTGCGCCACAAATTTTATCTTAGCGGCGATAAAGGGGCAGAATGCTAGCACACCACTTGCGGGCCAGCACGCAGCAGGCGGCCGTTCCGGCGATTAGGGACGCTAATGCAGTGAAACAGTCGGCCGATGGCCGCATAGCTGAAATCTTTCAACAATTCTACCACACGCTGTACACGTGTGACCCCCCTGAACCCGAGCAAGCCTACCTGGCAACGTGCGGCGTCACGCCCCTCTCCCAAAGCTTGGCAGCGACTCTCGATGCTGAGATATGCATTGAGGAGGTCATTTCTGCTATCTCCCGCTTGAAGACGGCCAAGTCGCCGGGACCGGATGGTTTCCCGGCCACTTTTATAAGAAGTTCTGCGGGGTGCTGGCGCCCTTCTTAACGCGCCTCTTCAACTCCTTCAGGGAAACGGGGAATGTGACGCCCACTATGGCCGAGGCGGTTGTCACGGTCATCCCCAAGGCCGGTAAAGATGCAAAGGAATGTGGCTCGTACCGCCCCATATCGCTCCTTAATATTGACATGAAACTATTCTCTGGTATACTAGCGGCGCGCCTTAGTCTGTTCATGGATGGAATAATCAAACCTAATCAGGTGGGGTTCGTCCCGACGCGGCAGGGGGGTGAAAACACCAAAAGGCTACTGCATCTGATGGACTCTGTACACCGGTCCCGTGCTCAGGCCTGCCTCTTCTCCATAGATGCCGAGAAGGCATTCGACCGGGTTGACTAGTCGTACATGTTTGCTGTCCTTAAAATGTTTGGGTTAGGAGACACCTATGTGAACTGGGTCTGCTGCCTCTACGCCTCCCCTAAGGCTGCGGTACGGGTGAATGGCTGCAGATCGGAACATTTTCCTATCACCCGCGGGACGCGACAGGGTTGTCCCCTGTCGCCCCTGCTCTTTGCACTCTATATGGAGCCGTTTGCCCAGCGCTTGCGGGACAATGCGGCCATTCATGGGATCCACTTTGGTGCTGACGAACATAAAGTGAGTCTGTACGCTGAGGGTGTGATCCTTTCACTCACCCAACCTCACTCCTCTTTGAGATGCCTCTCTCGTGAGCTGCGGGAGTTTGGTGCGGTGGCCGGTTTCAAGGTCAACTACTCCAAATCCCAAATCCTCAATCTTTCTGTGCCGGCAGAGGAGGTTTGAGATCTTCAAAAGGACTTTGACTTCCAGTGGGTCCACACTGACATCCCTACCTAGGGATCCGTTTGGCGGCTACGATCCCGCAAACTGTCTCCCTCAATTACAAGCTCCTTCTCGACCAGACAGCCAAGTCTGTCTCAGACTGGTCCCAGTTGCAGCTGGCCTGGTTTGGCCATTTGGCCGCGATAAAGATGACGATCGTCCCACGTATCCTTTATCTCTTCCAGATGCTTCCCCTGCGCCCTCCCCCGGGAGCCCTGAGGAAGTTGCAGAGATTGCTCACCACATTTTTGTGGAACCATAAGCGCCCCCGAATTGCGTTCGCCCGGTTAACAGCCCCCCGAGACGAGGGTGGTTTGGGCTTTCCTTGTATAGAAGCATATTATCAGGCTTCGTGCCTGCACTTCATCCTTGAGTGGAACAGGCCGATGTCCAGCAAGCACTGGCTTTTTATGGACCAGACGGTGGCGGGCCGCAACATCTGGCGTGAACTCTGGCTCCCACGTAAACACAGAGCCTGGGGCTTGTACTCATCTCCGGTTACCTCCCCAACGCTGGCTGCGTGGGATCGGTTGGCCTACAGGCGTGGTTGAACCACTTTCTCGTCACCTCTGATGCCCATAATCGATAACCCGGAGTTCCCGCCGGGCTGCGCCTCGCCGGTCGTTCAGCGCTGGGGGGAACTAGGCTGTAAGAGAGTGGGCCACCTCTTTCAGCTAGATGGGCTGATCCCGTTCTCCACCCTTCGCTGAGAATATTTTGAATTGCATGAGTCGGATGCCTTCCACTACTCGCAAATGACCCATTGGGTCACACTGCCCGCAAACATAGCAAACATGTCGCGCCCCATGACATCCTTAGAACACTGGGTGGTCTTTAAGAAAGATGACCGCAGGCTTATTTCCGAACTCTATGCCCTCATCATGAAGCGTCCACACACACAGCGCACCAAGGCGCAGGTCCGATGGGAGACAGAGTTAGGCCGCCCACTGACACGCAAAGAATGGGAAAGAGTGCACTATCGCGCACACCACACTGCCGCTAACGGGGCCGGGGCCGAAGCGGCCTACAAAATGGTGTCCTACTGGTACCATACTCCGGCTAGGATTCACGGGTGGGATCCCAAATGCTCGAGTCTTTGTTGGAGGGGCTGTGAAGCGACGGGCACCCTGACACATTTGCTTTGGCACTGCCCCAAATTAGTGCGCTACTGGCGGGAGGTGCTGGATGATATAGACAATGCCTTTGGTATTACATTTCCCAGGGCCCCGGAGCATGTGCTGCTAGGTCTCCCTCACCCTAAGGCATTCCCCCTGCGCTCCCCGTGAGGTAGACAGATAGCCCTAGCTCTATTGGCCGCGCGCTTTGTTATCCTTGCGCAGTGGCGCTCCCCCGCCGCCCCCGACCCGAGAGATTGGATTAGGCGGCTTTGGCTGCTGTTGGGTATGGAGAGACTTTCCCTTTGTGTGGATGGCAAGGGGGAGACGTAGGCGGAGCTTTGGGAACCTTTTATACATTTGTTGTCGCGGGACCAGCGGGAGGTTACATGCCCCAAGTTTCTGCAGATCTTGCAGCTCATACCCCTGGAATCAGCCAAGGCGAGCACGTGAGGGGCCGAGAGAGGCCTTCTGAGGACGGAGATTGGACAGGGGCAAACGTGGGGTCGGAGGCACGAGCGGGGCTGATGCGGAGTGGGAGGGAGGGTAGGGGAGAGGGGGGTTCGTGGTGGGTTGTTGTGAGTGGGGGTGGGTAGGATTTTGTTCCTTTGTTGGTGTTTATTTTTCCTTCATCACAAAAACAGCATCGATGTACGACGTGGTTGCACCATCTGGCCAACAATTTATCCTCGCCGGGTCACCCTCCGGGTTGTAGACCTTATGGCTGTTTTTCATTGTTATCTAACTACACTCTGCCGGCCAGTGGATGTAGGCAGCCCAGCTGTGTTCATTGATATATCTCTGCTGAATAAAAAACCTTTGATTCTAAAAGGTTGACATCTACCTGCCATAGCTATTTAATGCCTATAGCTTATCTCTGAGCCACTTGACTGGGTGTAGCTAATAGTTGAGCTTTGTGTATTCTTTCTAGACAGCCACACACTATAGAGAGCTTAGATGTGCCTGGGTGGGTCATCAAAGAGAGGATGTGAGGGCAGAGGTGAGCACAGCCCAACTTACACTTGAATAGGCTGTATCCTCCTTGCACAACAAGGGCTGCATTACCCTATAGTTAGTTTACAGCCAAGATAGGGAATTCAGGATGCCTGGGGACTTCAGAAGGAAACCTCTAACAGTTCCCCCCACTTCAAAGGCACAATTTGGTATATATACTGGAACTAAGACACCAACTCTTCAGAACCTGTGGATACTCTGCAATGAAGAAGGACTGCTGTACTGCTGAAAAGATTGCTACTTTTCTGGACTGATGCTGTGAATGACTTTGACCCTGCTGACCTACTGCTGACCTACTGCCCCCTTGCCTGGGTGGGAAGGGCGGGACAATCATTTGTTGGACTCTTGCTCTGGTAGGTTTTTAAGACGCATGGTATTACAAAGCAAGTCGTTTCTACAACTTGCACTAGATGGCACGCTGGACTTAGGAATAGTATAAATTACTATTCCTACCCAAGTTAGCGCAACAGCAGGGAATGTGTTGGACTTAAAATCCAACACATTCCCTGGTGTGCAATGCCATCTAGCGCAAGTCGTTACCAACGTGTGTGGTACTGACAGCGTTGTAAACTCTGTCTCCCTGTCCAGGCGGACTTATATGAACAAAACCCATCCTTCTGGGCCAAAATCCTGATTAATACTTCTAATGTGTCAAGTAATCAGGGTTTCCAGTCATCATGGGCATCTTCTACCATTATTCCGATTTTTAAAAAGGGACAGAGAGGGGACCCACGTTGCTATAGGCTGAAATCACTGAAAGACTCCGCTGTTAAAGTTTTAGGGAGAGTGATTTTAACTAAGCTAATGTATTGGCTGGATGACAATGAGGTTTTAAATTATTTTCAATATGGTTTTAGAAGCGGTAGGGGTACTCTGAATCAGTGTCTAAATCTATATTTATTAGCAGGTAAATATACTATAGCTAAAGCGGGACACTACAGCTGGCATTTATGGATCTTTTGTCAGCTTTCAACTTGGTAAATAGATCCAAGCGTTGGCTTATCCGGCTAGACATGGTCATCGATCAAAGTTTAGTTCACTTCCTGGCTATCTACACAGAGATCTCACTGCAAGGGTGAGGGTCAACCAATGGAAAATGAACAATGCACTTTACATTTGGTAGAGGCGTTCGCCAAGGCTATATTTTAGCCCCACTACTTTTTACTTACTATATTAATAATTTAGGCAAGTTTTTAGATACGGCTAGTTTGGACATACCGCAAGTGGTGGAAAGGTCTATTCCTATGCTCCTATATGTGGACGATGCCGTCTTATTAGCCCTCACAGCTGTAGGGCTCCAGAGGCTTCTAGATTACTTTGGGACCTACATGAAATCTCTGGATCTAGTTGTTAATATAGCCAAATCATACATAATGACAATGGGCGGGAAACATAAAAATCTAAAACATTCTACTGCGAAGGTGTAGAATTGACCAAGGTGACCTCCTTTACTTATTGAGGGGTACTTTTTGATGAGAAGGGTTTCTGGGTTCCACAACAGAATGTAAAAGTAAATGCGATGGCAAGGTCAACAGTCGCTGTGAATGGATTTGCGCAGCAACTGGGGGCCAAATGAATAGACGCCATGCTCAATATTTATAGGTCTAAATGTATAGCCATCACATTATATGGTTCTGCCATCTGGGGATACAGACAGCTGAAAATACGTTTTTACGTACCCTCTTGTCCATCCCCCAATCCACTCCTACTTTTGTAATTCACCAGTAGTTAGGTGTTGGTTATGTGGTAGGCAGGTTGAAGCTTGCCCTGGTGGTTTGCTGGCTTAAAACTTGGCCTAATCCGCAATTAGGTCTGAATCATAAGATTATTAGGGACTGTGTCACGCTGGAGTGAGTAAATAATATTTCGTGGATATATTATGTCAAGAACACTTTCACTAAACTTGGACGTCCAGAACAATTTGATTTCCCTGACAAAATAAGAAAAGATGACATGGCTTGGGTGAAAATAAATGTTCTGAATCCGATGTCGGTAGTGGGGGAGGAGATAGAGTTAATGAAGCCGTCAGTTAAAACCTATTTCATGTTAAAAACCTCCACCGAGATTGAACCTTATTTGAGGATCGTCAAAAATCGGTCCATCGCCTGCTTTTTACCAGATTTCGCTTTAACTTAATTAATTTCTTTCTGGGTAATTCGTAAGGCTGGAGTAGGTTGTGTGAGTTAGATCCTTGTACCTGTGACAATTTCTCGATTCAGGACACAATGCACATTACAATGTTCTGTGACCAATACAGTGCTATCCACAGGAGGTTCTTAGTTCCAATTTCAAAGGGAAAGGTTTTATACAGGTCAAACCCGCTTTACTGTATCTTCAGTTGCTTAATGACCCATGGGAAATTTATAACATTGCAAGTTTTTCTGTCACCCCATGTTATCTTAAGAGTAGCCGCTAAGTCCTTGTTATTATTCTCTTAATACTTGCCTTTTTATTTACGAATGACTTTTATTGCAGTGATGCATTCTTTTATCTGTAATTCAATGAATTCTGGTTTATATTCTCTCTTACCTTTTTATGTCACCCATATTTTTGATGATTCGGTTTTGATGTTTTACTGTGTATTGTACTGTGATTTACTTATGGTATTGTGTCTTATGTATGGTACTTTTATGGTTTTTGTCAACCAAATAAAATGGTTTTGATTGATTGATTAATTGGTTGGTGTTACTAGTTCTGCAGGAGGTCACCATTGCGCACCAAAGATCATCCCTGAGTTCTGTCTTCCTTCTGCTAATAGCTAGTTTATAAGTCCATTTAAGGGGACCCACCCTGGACCCGTGGTTGCCAGAAGGGTGCTCTGCAAACAGCGGTTTGCCTCCCTGTAGGCCTTGCCAAACCAAGAGTGGGCAACTGACTTAGAAATTGCAATCAGCTTCATGATGTATTTTTTAATGGCATGCCCTAGGATGTCAAAGACATGCATACCTATTGAGGATTCAAGGTTCAAACTCAGGCAATCAAAGTGCAAATTTAAATGTTCTGCACAAAGCCTGAGCTGTACATCATTCAGATTGGCTGATTTATATATTGGTGTTTTATATCGCGCAAACAAGAACCGAAGAATTCAGAGTGCTTTTTCATGAGAACCAGTTGCGTTTCAGGTGGACACATTAATTTTTATTAGGCAAGGGGAGATTACGCGATTTGCAAGAATCACAGGTTGTTGAGCGTCCCTGCCGAAATTCGAACCTGGCTCCCCTGCTCTGAGGTCTACCACTCTAGCCGTTAGACCACATCCTCTCCTATGCTCCTTCCATGCTAACCTGAGCCCATCACTGCTCAGAAGAAAAGTCGTTCCACCCACTGCGGTGACCCGTAGTCAGAGCCTCAGGCATGACAAGATAACACAAAGGGGATTCTGATCACTAAAAATTCTATGAATAACTGCACCATCGCCCAAAAATGCAGGCATGTTTCAACTAACAAATAATTAGTCAATGGTCGACACACCAGTTCTCCCACCAAAAGTAGGTGTTCAGAGACAATGATGGTAGATTCATTAGAATGTGTTACATAAATTATGTCTATAGAGGTAGGGGATAACATCTGATACGACAGCTATGAAAGGGGGATTAAAAATATAGAGTTTAATGCTAACATGAAAATAACTGAGTTCCAGGTGACAGATAAAATCTAAAATAATAATAAAATGGGGATTCATTTTTGTAGAGAAGTTACCATTATAAAATATATTAGAACAGATTTGAAAGATTTGAACTACTTTACTTGGAATTTGTGTTAACTTGCTATTGCTCGAAATTGTCAAAATATTACAACCAATAGAGGTTTTAAACCAGTCTGCGAACCCAGCATGGCCCCTTCCACGACCAGAGGAAATGACATGAACAGAATATCAAATAAAGCCAAGTACAAAATAACAAAAGAAGTGCCTGGTAGCCAAAGTCTTCAGTCAAGATGACAACATCATAACGTGAGACAAGGTTTTCACCTGGATTTACAGCAAGCCCAGCTATGTTCCAACTCAGCAACCTAACCGTACAAACAGAGCCAAGTGTCAGCAATATGGACTCATATATGAAATGCGCTACCAAATTCGAAATGGATTTATGTGCCATCTTGATTTCACCAGTAGAGACTTGAGTGCAATGCTGCAGTCAGTATCATCATCTACTGCAGGCTGCACGAGAGAAGAATGGTGGCCAGTCAGAGCTAGGAATCCCAGTCAAGGTGGAAAAATGGTTGGTTTTGGGCACGGAATAACGGTTGCTTGATATCTGTTCAGGGGTCGGCTTGTTAAAATCTAGTTTGCAGTGTCAACATTATCGGCGCCATCTTGCCCCCTTTTTGGGCCCATTCGTGCGCGTAAGCGGCAGCCATTTTAAATGCCATGACCTCTCTGCCCATCGCCGATAGCCAGCGTGTCTCTCTCTCTCTCTCTCCTGACCTCGCAGGCATCCCCCGTGCGCTGACAGCCCCCGCTCTCACATGCTTGGGCCATAAACCCCTCTTCAGCGCAACCCTGCCTCGGAACCCCATCCTGTTCCCAGCTCAACACCTCCCTCCATTCCGTTCATGATCCCGGGTCCTTTGATAAAATCCCTTTCCTCTGTGCCCGATTGTCCTGCTCGTTCCCAGGCCACCACCTGGCCCTGCGGATGCTGTTTATTGCCCCCCATACAGTAGGAAGCTTCTCCCATTAAAGGATCCACAAGTTGATCAAAAGCCCCCACCCCATGAGATCCGATCGACCACATGCATTCCGTGAATCGGCGGAATGTCCAGCTGCGCGACAATCGTCACCTGTTGTGACTGGGGTGGGGACTCCTACTGTAAATGTTTGTGGGAACGGGCTTGAAGGGGGGATTCCGAGGATGCCTTTCCGTACTTCAAAGTATTTGCAAGAATGTGCCACATGCAATAAACTGTAATAAAGATCATAAACCTGTGTATAAGGGGCCAGGCCTCAGATATGCGATTAGAGCACCTCGTGAAGATACCCTGTTGTCTGAATTGATGTGTTCTGCTCCGTCGGAATAAAACTTCTGTTTCCTGCCTTCTAGTCTCCAGCGCCTGCCTCTTTGTTTTGTAACTTGAGTGGTATTAGAGGCGGTTAGTGCCGGGCATCTCTGAAAAAGGTCATCGGCCCGTACCTTTTTCCACAATTGGCGTCCCAAAGTGGGGCCCATCAGCGACTCGTGGATCCAGTGGGAGAGGTCCTGACGTCAGAGTGAACGACTGCAACGATCGGGAGAGCTCCTGTCCGATAGACCCTCGTCTGACAGCCGATCATCCGAACTTCACTGGTTCCAAACAGACCTCTCTCGAGTGATCTACGGTCCTGACTGGGAACCATCAGGAGTGCCGCGACGGTCACGAAGAATAGAGGACTATCGGGCGCTGGATTCGGAAGACAAGAAACGGTCCATGCGGTCCGGGTAAGGTCGTGTAACACGACAGATTGCGAAATGATTGCTTGATTGTTTAGAAAATACTAGTATTACTCTTTGAATTGTTGGTTCTTTTTGGAGATTCGCTGTCTGCAAACGGAGAAGAACAGGTTCTCTCTTTGCAGGTAGTGAAGGACAGGTAACGCAGACTTTTGTCCCCGTTGTAATCCGTCGTGCCTATCTTTCTCCCCCACTGATTGATTGTTTGACCCGAACATTATCGTTCGCGAATTGTTTTCTGGAGATTCTCTGTCTGCAAACAGGGAAGAACAGGTTCTCTCTTTGCAGGTAGTGAAAGGGTAGGTAACGCAGACTTTTGTCCCCATTGTAACCCGTCGTGCCTACTTATTCTCCCCATTGATTGTTTGATTGACCGAACATTGACTGTCCGATATTGGTTCTTTTGAGGTATTCACTGCCTGCAAATAATGAAGAATAGGAATATCCTGTCTAGTCTTTGCACGCAGTGATAAGATAGGTAGTGCAGACTTTTGTCCCCGTTGTAATCCGTCATGCCTATCTTCTCCCCACTGATTGGTAGCCTGTTTAGCCCGGACCGCTTATTAGAGATGAACCATCCGGCTCCACTGGAAGGCACCCCTAATAAGGACATGTTTATGAAGCATGGATTGATCGCCATAGCCTATAGCAAGCTGTGGCATAAATATACGAAGAAGGATCAGAAAAGTCAGTGGCCACTGATAGGATCCTTCGATGAGGATAAAATAAGCGCGCTAGAAACATCCCTTGGGAACCACAAGACAACGCCCACTATGCTTGATAGTCTCGGCATGTGGCGCAAAGAAACAGAACAACGTAAAAAGAGAAATGAAATTAGGTTGGAGAAAGAGCTGCGAAAGGCAGCCCACCTAGCTGCTAGGAAATTAGAAGAAGAGATTAAGGAGAGAGAAGAAGCCAAACAGAAACAAGAGTTAGCGACATCAAGTCAGTGTCCGGTTAGAACACCCTCTACGCTCTACCCTGAATTACCCTCGAAACAGCGAGCCAACGATGATCTCTTGTTAGGTCCTCCGATCATCTACATGCCCCCTCTATATGCCCCTTCCCAACCTTTAGCGCAGCACCCAACACCCCCAAACACAGGCGAGAGTAGTACCAGAGCTTCGGTCCCCATGGCCTCCGCGCCGGCCGAACCCCTTGTACTAGATACAGCACAAGCGACAGTGTTAGATGACCCAGAGGCCCGAAAGACAGATTTCACAAGAACGAACAGGTTAAGCAAAGATGAGCGAGCAGGGATCGACAAGATAGTGAGGACACTGGTAGAAAGAAAGGAGAGTGAGGAGCACATCACGGATATGTTCAACTCATATGCAGGGAGCCACAGACGGTACTTTGCCGTACGATTGTGTTATCATGCCCTGAATGCGTATGAGGACCGATATCGAGACAAAGGTCCCGAGAGCCTAACGACTCTGTATAGAAAGGTCGATATCAGGGATGAGAGCGAGTGTGACGTGACGGACCTCCTTATGCGTACGCTTGAGGTTTTCTGCCACCTCACTGAACAAGAATCAGAAGCTAAATCTACGACACCCGTAGCGACCGAATCACGAACTGAGCAAGCTAGCACTATGATGCCAATAAGAGAGGCTGCCCCCTACTGGGTTCCCCCACGAGGTCTGGGAACACACGATGACGTTAACCACCAAGATGCAAGAGGGAGGGTAGTGTACAACTGGGTCTACCAACCATGGGATCGGCAAGATATTCTGACGTTCCGGAAGTCTCGGCCCGATTTGCGTAAAAACCCCACTGCCTTCTACACTGAATTAGGTACAGCCCTAGGTTCAACGATTATGACCCTGGCTGACATCGACTTATTTTTCGGGTTATGTCTGCCAGCTGATGTGTGGAAGCAAATCCGGAAAGTCGACCACCTTGAGCTGTTTGGACATACCTGGTCACAACTCAATGGCATAGATAGGCAACGAGAACCTGGACAGAAGCCTTTGAAATCCATTTTAGAACTCCCAGACAAAATTGTACAGAAATTGAAAACCCTGATCCCAGAAAAGAAAGTGGACTGGTCGATAGTAACGGCCTGCAGTCAGAAACCCCAGGAAGACGTATCGGAATACTTCTCCCGATTTGAAACGGTGTTCTCCGATTACAGCGGCCAGGACATGACCACTGCAACCGGAAACCATCTGTTTGTCCAGAATTATGTAAAAGGTTTGTCGCAGGAGGTCTCTCAGAAACTGCAGGCCAGCAAGAGTAGTTGGGCAGCCTCCAAACCTGCGGCTATCCTCCAGATGACCCAATACTACGAGCACCAGAAAAATGAAAACGATAGAGTGACAGAGAAAAAGAAGAAAGACTTAAAGGAAAGGGTGATGATTGCTCAGTTGCAAGGGGCGACTATAGGACGAGAGCAATACAAAAGGAACTTCCAGACAAATGTCCCTAGGAACGCACCCCCTAAAGACCGTACCCCAACACCCCATGTTGGACGTAGAGACATTAGCGAGGACCAGTGTGCATTCTACAAGGGATTCGGCCATTGGAAATCCCAGTGTCCGGTTCTGTTGGAGATGAACAGAAATAGGGACCCCAAAGACGTAGCGGGTGGACCGAGAAATAGAGGACAGCAACGGGGGTCCATGAATGACACGAATAACGATAGATCAAACAGACCGAATACATTTGACCGTCCCCGACAAAACCAGTACCAGCAGTCTGACTGCGACGATGCCCTCGACTTCGCATAGGACTGCCTAGGCAAGGGAGGGATCCAGTCGAGCTCTAAGTTGACCAACAAGGTCCTTATGTCACCGCTAAGGTCCTAGGTACGAAGTCTCCATTTCTGGTAGACACTGGCGCGACACGTAGTGCGTTATCTAAACGACTGATTCCAAGGGCACCCTTGTCTGGCTCGCTTGTAACATCGATAGGTTTCGATGGAACGCCCTCCACTAACCCTTTGTCCACACCGATCTCCTTCGACTTAGAGAACAACACCACTGACACAACGTTTTTGCTTTCCTCCAATACTCCTGACGTCATTATGGGACTTGACTTACTGAAACATTTCCGAGCTACTATTAGATGTTCACAAGATGGAGTTCGAGTTTTTCTGTACGACAACCCAAATCTGCTCAGACATTGCCCTTCCCGACGCATGTTTTCCATCACTGACACTGACTCGTCCCTACTTGACACTCTACCTCCGTATCTGTGGGCCAAGACAGATTCGGACGTAGGACGCATGATGATCGACCCAGTGCACATCACTGTTCGACCGGACGCAATACTCCCGAAACTTCCACAATATCGGATATCGCCCGAGGGCGAGAAGGCATTGGTAAAGATTATTCAGTCACTGATAGACGCAGGAGTGGTAGAGGAAGTGGTTAGCAATGTTTGCAACAGCCCTATCTTACCCATCATAAAGAAACAAGGAGAGGGAGATGAGAAAGCTATCGCTTCATCATCGACCTTCGAGAGATCAACAAAGTAGTCGTACCCCAGTACCCCGTGGTCTCAGACATCACCACTATCCTGACTTTGATTCCTTCTACTGCCACCACTTTCACTGTCATTGACCTCAAAAATGCTTTCTTTTCTATCCCCATCCATCCAGACAGCCAATACCTCGTTGGCTTCACCCTAAAAGCCCGCTCATATAGATTCTGTCGAGTACCCCAAGGCTACACAGAAAGCCCCAGCATCTACAGTCAGGCCCTCAAGAGACAACTGGACGAAGTCCAGTTACCCGATGGAGTGGTGTTGATACAATACGTCGATGACATCCTTTTGGCGGCCGATACCACTCCACTTGCAGTCACAGCCACCATCCAACTCCTGCACTTCCTTGCGGAAAATGGCCACAAGGTCTCCAAAAATAATCTGCAATTCTGCCAACCCCAGGTCACTTACTTAGGCCACCTTTTGTCCAAAGACGGAAGGAAACTTACTCCCGACCGGATCCAAACCATCCTAGAGACCCCTGTCCCTAAAACTCAGAAACAAGTCCGCTCCCTACTAGGCCTCACCTCCTTCTGTCGACAGTGGTTGCCAAACTTCAGCCTCATTGTGAAACCGCTGCTTTCTCTGCTAGCTAAAGATGTCCCCTTCCCACTCCCTTGGACCCCTGAATGCCAATCCTCCTTCATAGAACTACGAGATGCCCTTTGTTCGGCCCCTGTCCTAAGAACCCCCGATTACACAAAGCCCTTCTCCCTCTACACTCACGAAAGGGAGGGATGTGCTTTGTCTGTCTTGACTCAGTCCATTGGCCCCAAGCAACGCCCATGTGCTTACTTCTCTGCCACTCTTGACCCCGTAGCCAGAGCCTTGCCTGCCTGCCTTCGAGCTGTAGCTGCCGCTGCTATCTCTATCCGACAAAGTGAGGGGATCGTACTCTCGAATTCCCTCACAGTATTAGTACCCCATGCAGTTGACACCCTCCTGAATCAAACTAAGACGCAACACCTGACGAGTGCAGGACTGACTGGATACGAATTGACTCTGCTTGCACCCCACATCACCCTGAAAAGATGCACCACACTGAACCCAGCAACCTTGTTGCCCCTACCGGAAAATGATCCCAATGTGCCCCCTGTACAACACTGTGTGACCCTCAAGGACGAACAGACTAGGAGTAGGGTTGACCTCAGGGACACGGCTTTTCCTGACCCTGATGGAGAACTGTGGGTGGACGGCTCTTGCACCAAACTCCCTGATGGCACCACCTCAGCTGCTTATGCGGTCACCACAGCCCGAACTGTAGTAGAGACAGCCCGCATCACACAAAGATCTGCACAGGCAGCAGAACTAATTGCCCTGACACGAGCATGCATCCTAGCAACAGGAACCACAGCAAACATTTACACCGACAGCCAGTATGCCTTCGGGGTGGTTCACCATTTTGGGCTCCTTTGGAAGGAGAGGGGGTTCTTGACCTCACACGGCACCCCCATCTTACACGGAGATCTAGTCTCCGCCTTGATCGAAGCCGTCCTCCTCCCCAAACGACTTGCAGTCATCAAATGCCAGGCACACAAGAAAGTGACAGACATTATTGGACAGGGAAATGCACTAGCCGACATCACTGCTCGGACCACAGCGGAGAATAGGGCGACGACACGCATGTACGTGACCAGGTCACAAGCAGAGAAATGGACAGACGCCAGGGACACTATTAGGGACATTCAAATGGCTAGCTCGCAACACGAATTGACTGAATGGGCACGGGTGGGACTGAAAGACGATGAAGGCTGCTGGCGAACAAAAGACACGAACAAATGGTAGCTACCTGACTCATACCTGATTCCCATATTGACTATGGCACACTCCCCTGCACACATAGGATCAGCCCCCATGATCGAACTTGTCTCCAGAGTTTGGCACAACGACAAAATCACAGACTCAGCCAAACGTCTGGTCCAACAATGCTTGATATGTTTGCAACATAACCCTGGGAAAGGAACTGTAGTACCCCGGGGAGGGTTTGGGGTTCCCAATCACCCATTTGAAGTCCTGCAGATGGACTACATCCAACTAGAAAGATGCCAAGGCCTGAAATACGTACTTGTAGTGGTGTGTGCGTTTAGCAAATGGGTGGAAGCCTATCCAACCCGCGACAACACTGCTATGGCCACTGCAAAGGTATTATTAAAGGAATTTTTCCCTCGCTACGGCCTTTGCCGAATTTTATGGAGCGACAATGGCCCCCACTTCGTAGCCGAAGTTATCCAGCTCATCTTGAAGGGGCTGGGAGTTAAACAGAAGTTCCACGCAGTCTTCCACCCCCAATCTGCTGGACTTGTTGAGCGACACAATGCCACACTAAAACTAAAACTAGCTAAGATAGTGGCTACCACAGGACTGAAGTGGCCAGACGCTCTCCCACTGGCATTGCTATCGATGCGTTCCACCCCCACCAAACACCACTTGACGCCTTACGAGGTTGTTTTCGGCCGGCCCATGAGCGTCTGGTCTGCACCAAAACCAAATTCCATTCATGACGTCCCAGACGTCCTAATGTCTTATTACTTGTATAAATTGACTGAAACCCTGTCTGTTATTCACCAACAGGTGCTGCATGCCATCCCTGATGCTTCCAGGGGTCCCGGACACAACCTGCAACCCGGGGACTATGTGTTAATAAAAAACTTCCAGCGTGCCAAGAGTCTGGAACCCCGGTGGACGGGCCCCTGGCAAGTCCTCCTCACCACCCAAACAGCTCTTCGAGTGGAGGGAAAACGCAACTGGGTACATGCGCACCACTGTAAACGGATCTCCTCGACTCTGACGACGACCGAAGGCGTGACCACCCAGGAAGAGCTCCTGAACAAAGACCGACCATCACTGAACTGCTATCCGGACACAGAGACACTCGAACTGGCAAAGATTCCTGACCCCACTGTGCCATCCAGAGAAGGGTATAACCTGCGACGAAAGGAGGGAGTTTCGGCTAAGCAGACCTTTAACTAAGTCATAATTCTCAGATCGGTGGCCTAAATACTACAAACTTTTTTGAAAACAATGGTTCAATGGTGGCCTAAAAAAGGTCTTCGGAAAGAATAGTATAGCGAACAATTAATTAACGCTAGGGAGCTTTGGGAGTAGGTTCATATGAAAATAGTTTTTATTTTCTTTCTTTCTTAGTATATACAATTTTTTACGTTTTTCAGGTGCTCAAATAAGTGGTAGGGTGCAGAACGTGACATGAGTGAACATAGTGAAAAAACGGACTCTCACACAACAACAAGGTTAAAAAACCACATGAATATATACAATAGAGTGGGGGTATTTCCTTGGGTCGGTCGACGTTTCGATCTGTATGAATTTCAGATCATCATCAGGACGGAAAAGAGCTTCCGGAAACTGTAAGCATTTATTGAAATTAAAGGTAGCATATAGACCTACAAAACAGTTGCTATTGGTGCTCCCAGTGGTAAAATCAATTCAGATGCACATTTTGCTCAGAGAAGGGTTTGGGCGCTCAGCAATATCACCAATTATGTGCTGCGCATTATTGATTAATTTAAGGCGAACGATTGGCATGTACACTTGCATGCAAGAATGATTAAGATTTCGAGTGACTCATTTCAAAATTAATTCACATGCACATTGTGCTTAGAGAAGGATTTGGGCGTGCAGCAATATCACCAGTTGTGTGCTGTGCATTATTTATTTATTTAAGGCGAACGATTAGCATGTACAGTTGCATGCAATAATTATTAAGATTTCGAGTGACTCACTTTGGTATATTTGAATAATGCAACGCGACAGGAGAAAGTTGACTGAGTTATTGCGGCGTTTTCTGTAGGAAAATATACATCAGGGTTATGTAGAGCCTAGGACAAAGCAATTTTCATGGTGTAATGGTCTAGTCAGGGCCAGTAGAACTGTCACCACCCATGATAGTACAAAGTAAAGTTTAATTCTGAACAAGGCCAGGACAGCTTGGGTTGGCTCATACTAGCTTAGTTAAAGGTTGTGAGAAGAAATGTGAGTGTCTGTCCAAGTAGCACTCAGTTTTTTAGGAATCATAAAAGGTCCTGCATGAGCCTGGAAGATAATATATCATTTATCTAATAGTCATTATTGCTAGCTTATGGAGCCTAATGAAGGGAAGGGAGACACACTTACTCGTCAATCTACAAGCGTAGTTGTTTTATCAGTCCTAGTAGCGCTCTGCTATTTGGAAGAGGGTCCTACTGTTACCTATGGATTAACAATGTGATGAATTTAAACACAAAAAGTGAATGTTAAAATCATCTACATAGAAAATGCCCAAAGTGTGACATTACTGGTAGCTTCTGGAGCATAATGAAGGGAATGAGAGACACACTTACTCGTCAATCTAAAAATGTAGTCGGTTTATCGGTCCTAGTAGCGCTCTGATATTTAGAAGAGGGTCCAACTGGTACCTATGGATTAACATTGCGATTTAAGTTAAACAGGAACCGCTAATTTTAAAACCATCTACATAGAGAAACCACATTGGGAGTCAACTTACTCAGAATAAGGCAAACGGAATCAGTCTAATGAAGTCCGCGTGGAATCTGCAATTACTATGTAGGCAGACGGATTTTTACGGGTCGCCTGGAGTTACAAAGCAAAAATGCAAAGGAGTGATTAATTGTTCAAATGCCGATAGCGGGGTCATAACGTCTGCGATGTGGGCGACGTTATTTAGGACATAGCTATTTTCGATGTCAAAGGAGGTGTTTTGATATTATATATGGGGAATATAGTATCTGTGATGGCGCCAGGGAAATTAGGGATAAAGTTTTTGAATAACGTCGCCCACATCTCAGCAACACACATGCGCGTACATTAGACACTCCATTGAGTGCGCGCGCAACCAGGAAGAGCCGTTAACAGAATCGCTGCTCGAACTCAGGAATCGAGCAGCCAAGCAGCGAGATACTCAGACGCCACCGCAGCGAAGCGGAAAACGCCGAGATTAAGTAAGCTTTCTTCCTTTTTTTCCCTACTAACGCAGACGTTATGACCCCGCTATCGGCATTTGAACAATTATTCACTCCTTTGCATTTTTGCTTTGTAGCTCCAGGCGACCCGTAAAAATCCGTCTGCCTACATAGTAATTGCAGATTCCACGCGGACTTCATTAGACTGATTCTGTTTGCCTTAATCTGAGTAAGTTGACTCCCAATGTGGTTTCTCTATGTAGATGGTTTTAAAATTAGCGGTTCCTGTTTAACTTAAATCGCAATGTTAATCCATAGGTACCAGTAGGACCCTCTTCTAAATATCAGAGCGCTACTAGGACCGATAAACCGACTACGTTTTTAGATTGACGAGTAAGTGTGTCTCTCATTCCCTTCATTATGCTCCAGAAGCTACCAGTAATGTCACACTTTGGGCATTTTCTAAGTAGATGATTTTAACATTCACGTTTTGTGTTTAAATTTATCACATTGTTAATCCATAGGTAACAGTAGGACCCTCTTCCAAATAGCAGAGTGCTACTAGGACTGATAAAACAACTACGCTTGTAGATTGACGAGTAAGTGTGTCTCCCTTCCCTTCATTAGGCTCCATAAGCTAGCAATAATGACTATTAGATAAATGATATATTATCTTCCAGGCTCATGCAGGACCTTTTATGATTCCTAAAAAACTGAAAGCTACTTGGACAGACACTCACATTTCTTCTCACAACTTTAACTAAGCTAGTATGAGCCAACCCAAGCTGTCCTGGCCTTGTTCAGAATTAAACTTTACTTTGTACTATCATGGGTGGTGACAGTTCTACTGGCCCTGACTAGACGATTACACTATGAAATTTGCTTTGTCCTAGGCTCTACATAACCCTGATGTATATTTTCCTACAGAAAACGCCGCAATAACTCAGTCAACTTTCTCCTGTTGAGTTGCATTATTGAAATATACCAAAGTGAGTTACTCTAAATCTTAATAATTATTGCATGCAACTGTACATGCTAATCGTTCGCCTTAAATAAATAAATAATGCGCAGCACACAATTGGTGATATTGCTGCGCGCCCAAATCCTTCTCTAAGCACAATGTGCATGTGAATTCATTTTGAAATGAGTCACTCGAAATCTTAATCATTCTTGCATGCAAGTGTAAATGCCAATCGTTCGCCTTAAATTAATCAATAATGCGCAGCACATAATTGGTGATATTGCTGAGCGCCCAAACCCTTCTCTGAGCAAAATGTGCATGTGAATTAATTTTACCACTGGGAGCACCAATAGCAACTGTTTTGTAGGTCTATATGCTACCTTTAATTTCAATAAATGCTTACAGTTTCAGGAAGCTCTTTTTCGTCCTGATGATGATCTGAAATTCATACAGATCGAAACGTCGACCGACCCAAGGAAATACCCCCACTCTATTGTATATATTCATGTGGTTTTTTAACCTTGTTGTTGTGTGAGAGTCAGTTTTTTCACTATGTTCACTCATGTCACGTTCTGCACCCTACCACTTATTTGAGCACCTGAAAAACGTTAAAAATTGTATATACTAAGAAAGAAAGAAAATAAAAACTATTTTCATATGAACCTACTCCCAAAGCTCCCTAGCGTTAATTAATTGTTCGCTATACTATTCTTTCCGAGGACCTTTTTTAGGCCACCATTGAACCATTGTTTTCAAAAAAGTACGTTCCCACCCCAGGTTCGCTTTATGGGGTTCCCTTGTTCTCCCAAAAACACTAAATACTACAAAGGCTGTCAGGAGAGAAAGCCAGACGAAGTTTTTGGTTCTGCCCGCTACCGAGCTCCCTTGAAGGTGATGGAAGCGCCCGATAAGAAGATGATGGAAGCGCCCGATAAGAAGATGATGGAAGCAACCGGAAATCCGAAGATTCACTACAAAAACCCAAAGACTGACAAAATCCACAGTTCAAAGACAATTGCACTCTTTATTGCGATCCTCTTTTGCCTCCTCCTCATGACCACCCTCTGGATTATGGAAGAAAGCACACCCGCTCATGAGACATTCCTGACCACTGCACAGCCTACCACCATGAAGGAACATTATCTGATTTCTCTTTCACCCCAACTCAGAGAAAGGCGAAAGGAGTTTTGGAACAACTCCTTCGTGCAACTGCTGCACCGCAACAATCTTGCTACCAATGCCACCAACTGCTGGATCTGTGGGTTGCTACCCCACGCCACTGGACATTCAATACCCTTCATCCCTTCCCCCTTCTCAGTTCACGGCTCCTGCCTTGCCTGGCTGATCCTCTTGCAAGAGAGCTATAGGGATAATGCCACCTCCAGC
Organism: Lissotriton vulgaris; assembly: GCF_964263255.1. Lineage (NCBI taxonomy): Eukaryota > Metazoa > Chordata > Amphibia > Caudata > Salamandridae > Lissotriton > Lissotriton vulgaris. The sequence continues at coordinate 1,575,919,079 of NC_141685.1, forward strand.
AAAACTATGACGCATTTCTTTCATGAGGTCTGGTGAAACAAAACGAAGACACACTTCTGCCCGCAGACCTCCAACGACTCCATCCACATGGACATCCCTGTCAAAGAACGAATCAAAATGCAGGTGTTTAACAATCCGACCAGACCCACCTTCTCCTACCTCCGGAAACGAACAGCTGCCACCCTGACTGTGGCCCTATCCGTCAACGTCACAGGCCTTATGTGCATAGAAGGGCTTGGGACACAGCTGGTGGGCCGCAGTGCCTGCCGCATCACCAGAACTTTGGACTCCACCGATCCACCTTCCTTTGTATCCTCTCCAAACATGTACTTTGTTTGCGGCACAAAAGCCTACACCTGGCTCTCCAAAGGCTGGGGGGGGCACCTGTTTCATCTCCTTCATCCTTCCTCCGACCTATGTGGCTCCAGCGAATCACCATAGACAAAAACGAGCCAAGGACATTGAACAAGCCGACTCCACAGGAGCACAGTTCCTCGATGCAATGAAAGGGACTTGTTCCACTCTGGGGCCCGATGGCGAACAGCCGTGCCATCCGACATTTGACTCAGGCAGTCGAGACAACAATGAACATCACAGCTGGCATCCTTGCAAACAATACAGCCGAGCTTCAAGCGGTCCGCCTGGTGGCTCTCCAGAACCGCCTTGTTCTAGATGTGGTTCTAGCGGATCGTGGTGGAGCATGCCGCATTATTGGGTCCAGCTGCTGTACATATATACCGGACAATTCACCCTCGGTGTACAAAGCCATCGAACATCTCCACAGACTCTCCTCAGAAGTTCACCAGGAGCAAGAAGAATGGTCGCTTGGTGGATGGTTCTGGAGTACTGTTAAGAACTGGGGCTGGAGACTGTTTACTATTATCCTAATTGCTGTGGTTGTAATATGTGGGTTCTGCTTAGGAATTCAATGCCTGCCGCCTCTGTGTTCACTATGTGCGAATTGTATCTGCCCTAAGACTGTGGATTTTGAAAAAGAACGCATGAGAGCACTGTATGATGTCGAGGTTAGGAATCTGATGCAGATCGACATCGAGTAGACAAGCTGGCTAGATATGTTGAAAAGGGAGGACTGTTAAAATCTAGTTTGCAGTGTCAACATTATCGGCGCCATCTTGCCCCCTTTTTGGGCCCATTCGATGCGCGTAAGCGGCAGCCATTTTAAATGCCATGACCTCTCTGCCCATCGCCGATAGCCAGCGCATCTCTCTCTCTCTCTCCTGACCTCGCAGGCATCCCCCGCGCGCTGACAGCCCCCGCTCTCACATGCTTGGGCCATAAACCCCTCTTCAGCGCAACCCTGCCTCGGAACCCCATCCTGTTCCCAGCTCAACACCTCCCTCCATTCCTTTCATGATCCCGGGTCCTTTGATAAAACCCCCTTTCCTCTGTGCCCGATTGTCCTGCTCGTTCCCAGGCCACCACCTGGCCCCGCGGATGCTGTTTATTGCCCCCCATACAGTAGGAAGCTTCTCCCATCAAAGGATCCACGAGTTGATCAAAAGCCCCCACCCCATGAGATCCGATCGACCACATGCATTCCGTGAATCGGCGGAATGTCCAGCTGCGCGACAATCGTCACCTGTTGTGACCGGGGTGGGGACTCCTACTGTAAATGTTTGTGGGAACGGGCTTGAAGCGGGGATTCCGAGGATGCCTTTCCGTACTTCAAAGTATTTGCAAGAATGTGCCACATGCAATAAACTGTAATAAAGATCATAAACCTGTGTATAAGAGGCCAGGCCTCAGAGATGTGATTAGAGCACCTCGTGAAGATACCCTGTTGTCTGAATTGATGTGTTCTGCTCCGTCGGAATAAAACTTCTGTTTCCTGCCTTCCAGTCTCCAGCGCCTGCCTCTTTGTTTGGTAACTTGAGTGGTATTAGAGGCGGTTAGCGCCGGGCAACTCTGAAAAAGGTCATCGGCACGTACCTTTTTCCACAGGCTTAAAGGCTGTCTTCTTCCTCAATGCACCACACCTTGATTTCAGGACACTATAAAAAGCTGCCCCAATGGCAAAACCTTCACATTACTTTGTAGCACTAAGCCCAAATAAGTGGCACAAATTAATTCCTTGGCTACTGACTGTTCAGCAAAGTTTACAATTATAAGATTCCCCTTAAATTTCTTTCTCACCTGGCCTACCCAGGGAACTTTAGGCAAATAAAACATCAGAAACCAAGTATGATTTGCATTGAACATGTGAATCTAGAAAATGGGTGGCGTTTTTCATTAGCTTCTCAATACTTAGACTCTGTGGTTTGAGTCTAGGGACTTTGGCAAGAATGATCACAAATAAAGAGGCAGCTGGGCACAGTTTCAACTCAGGATAGCTGCACCAATGTTGATCTGGGTTTGATGGAGGTTGTTACAACACTCCCTAGCACACGTAATGTTTCAATACAGGTCATATAAACCAGTGTTTCCACCAATTGTCACAACATAGTAGAGATGAATTATTTTCTTTGTGGTTCAATTTCAAGTTTATGATTGTGCTCTGGAAACTTTCACACAGCCGAAACGTGTTTCGTCGTCATGGGAATGTAACCCACAACTTTTTCAAGGCTGTACAGATTGAAAAAGAAAAAACATAAATCAATATATATAGAGTGCAGTTTGGTCTTGGTTATATGTACATGAAATCACTACTTCTTGTGTTTTTTAGAAGTTGCCCACACCGTGGTCTATTCACATGGTTTAGTGACCAATACGAGGGGTGGTGATACAGGTTTAGTATGTAGATCAAAGTAGAGATGTTTGTCACGTAACATTGTATAAGTATAACACAGAATGTACCTCTGAGAAATTCAGACGGTCTAAGAGCCTGTTATGAGGTGGAGAGACCAAGTGCCCTTTATTTATTATAATTGGAAGTGCATGGGTGATAGTGTTGTCACGTTTGACAGACGGTGATGTGTAAGTGATAAAAAGGCATGCATAAAAATTATATATACGTGTTCTATTGTTACAAAAAATACCTATTTCCAGGTCTGTTCTTTTGTTTCTGCAAAGCATAACATTCGAAAGTGTACATGAGTAACCTAATATCCTGGTAAACTCATTATAGATTGACAGATGTAATACACGTCAACTTACGTGTAATGCAGTGATAATTCCAACCCGCATATGGATTCTTCGGGGGCGTCCGTGTCTGATCTTTAAAAGTGTTTCTGGTCTTTCTATGGCTCCAACTCATTCAAGGAAGCTGCAAAGTATTAGTATGAATAATCAGTACTGCGTTAGTTAATCATATTGTGTATCTGTAAGTAGCTAGTCTATTTGTTACAGGACGACATTACAACTACTGAATTGGTGAACAAGCGAAAATTTTAATATCCTGGATATTAACTAATGGCACAGTCTATTGTGCTCCAAAATTGCAATTTACTATACACTATGCCGCCCAATGTTGTCAATATCTATGAACATGCACTACTGATTTGCCACTATATAAAGTAAACCTTCTATGATAACCTAAGTCTATTGCATTCTTATCTGGCCCAATGCGGTATATAAACAACGTTATTTACTCAAAAGGTTGTTCATAACAATGGCTCTCGTAAAATAAGTGCCCAATGGCTGAAGTCATTCGTTGGCTGAAACGCCGGCCCAGCGCGGTCCAGTTATAGAACCGGCGATGTTAGAAATTAAGGGGCATATTATCAAGGGGGTTTATCTCCGCTTTTTTGGCTTTAAAAGCCAAGAAAGCGGAGATAAAATTATCTCCCTATTACCAAGCTGTCGCTAACACCAGTTAGCAACAGCTAGTAGGAGATAGCGACCATCTTGGGCCCCACTTTGCATGTCAGTGATATTTATCACTAATGAGATGCAAAGTGGGCGTGCCAAGATGTTAGAGACTGAAAACAGTCGCTAACATCGCTATCTCCTATTACCAACTTTTGGAGATATTCGTGCTAAGCGGGAATATCTCCAAAAGCTAACACCTGCCCTGAGCAGTTCTTAGCCATGTTATCCAATGGGAGGTGGATAACATGGCTAAGAGCATTTGCTCGATAATGCATGAATATCGCTGACTTTTCAGCGATATTCATGCATTTCGGCCGTTTTTTATCGCATTTGCGATAAACCTTGTTAATAGCAAGGTTTATCTGCGATAAAAATCGCCGATGTGCGGCGATAATTTTTGTCTCTAAACAAGTTAGAGACAAAAATTATCGCTAGTTGTTGGTAATATGCCCCATAGTTACTAGAAATGTCAGAGCCAGTGAACTATACAAAATGTGAGCACCAGTTAAGTGCTTCAAATTAACAGCGCCCACTTACTCTGGAAATCTCTTAATGCGTTTAAGGTTCGGCGCGTTCTGAATATAGAAACCGAAACATTTAATACAGGTAGTTCTCAAGATTGTTGCCCAGCGATTAATCTGATCTGTTGCTTCGACTCGTGCTACCTTTCGCCTGTCGTATCTTAAAGTCTGGGGTCCCCCGTTCATTGGAAGCAAATCCGCTCGAGTATGAATGTATCCAACTGCCACGCTATATTATCTCTTAACTTCGAGACAATTGAAGTGTAGAAGTGTAGGGCAAATTTCCTTAGTTTCTTGAGATAAGTATAACTATGACTGTTGAATTTTTATGCTTTTGTGCGTGTAAAATCTGAACATTACTATGACATCAATGTAACTTTTGTTTTTTTGTGGATTTTGAAGATTTTTTGTAATTCTATTTCCCAAATATAACGTCTCTATAGCTTTTGTGTTAAGTAATATTAGAGGGCCCGCAGCCCCCCTTACCAGGTTGATTACATTCCCGGGAACCCCATCCCCCAAGGCTCATCTACATAGTAAATGGGCAGAGGAGCACATAGCTCTCCTCCGCAGGCCAATTTGTCCTTGAAGACACCATCTTCCAGGGCTCTCTAGATTTATTATTTAGGAAAAGGGCATGCAACCCCCCTCCCTGGGGCGGTTTTGGCCCCTGGCACCCCATGCCCCGGGTTTCAGTCAATTACTGAAAGGGGAGGTAGTTCTGCATGGCCCTCCCCTCCCCAGGCTGATTTCTGTCCAGGAACCCCATTCCCCAGGGCCAGGCCAAATATTTGAAGGAAAGGGGCCATGTGGCTGCTCTCGCCAAGGCGATTTCGGCCCCAGGTCCCAATCCCCGGGACACGGTCAGTCAATGGCAGGTGTTCTGGCCCCACCCAGCACATCCACTTCGCCATTGTTGGGGTCATAGAGGGAGCCCCAATGTACGTGCAGCACTTGCCGTCTTCCTGTCTACAGCGGGAGCCAGCAGTGCTCTCACAAGGAGGGACCATCAATAAAAGCTGGCCTGCATGTAGGAGCAATTTATTCATCTGTTTCCCACCCAGCGGGCCAGGGAAACAGTTGAACAGTCCTCTTCCAGCAGGTGGGAGCAATGTTCCTACTTCCAGCCACTGGGAGAAGACTTACTGTTATCCTTGCTTGGTGGTAGCTTTAAATTGCTCCCTACAAGTGACACAGGTTTCCCTGCCGCACTAGTGCGGCAGGGAAACTGCTATGTTCCAGAAGTGAGCAACCCAGGACATAGCAAGAGCCCGGCCCTGGTGGATGGCGTCCCTCAGCAAAATAATGGCTTCAAGAGGGGGGCCAAGGAACCCCTCCTTTTTCATTCATGGTTGGGCCACAATGGATGGGAATTCAAGGGCAGAGTATGACACAGGGAAGGGGGGCCCTAGTACCTCATTTTTCTTAATGGCCATGCCCCACGGGATTGGGTTCCTGAGGCCCAAATCAACTCAGGAATTGTACCGTGTGGCCTCCATGCCATATTACATTTTGGCCTGCCCAGGGGGATATTGTCTCCAGGCCAGAAATCGGTCCGAGAGGCGACTGTGGGGCTCACCTCCCAATGTTTACCTTTGGCTGGTCTCCGGAGGCAGGCAGTCCCTTGAGCTGTAATTGGCCTGAGGAGGGGGCCACCTGCACCACCTCCCCTGCAAATTTCTACTTTCTTTAATAACTACAAAGCTACGGAACGGATGTACACAAAATCACAAAAATGGCTCTATGTGGACCCCTGCCAAATTTGGTATAATTATGTTCAGCGGTTCGAACTGTAGTCACCCCTAAAATCCCTATAGTAAATAACAAAGGGGAAAATGATTTTCGGGGCCCCCGCTTTTTCTCGGCCCCTGGTACATGGATTTACCCAAAACTTTCAAGACATCAGCTGAAGAGAGTGGGAAACTAGTTTTGGAAATTCTGTGAACATTCGGCTAATGACACCTAAGATATTAGCAAAACAAAAAAAATCTTTGGTCCATGGAAACTAGATCCTAACTATAACTACTGACTACCAGTACAATACAATACAAAATGTATGTGTATAGAGATGCAGCAGTACTGCGGGACCAGTAGATCAAAGATAAGTTCTGATTGGCTGCCTCACATCATCAAAGATGTATAGCAGCCATTTTGGGACTCAGGTTCTATTAATGTTCTGACTGACGCCCGTACTCTAATGACTCTTACTCCATCTGGCTGTCAGAAAAGTTTAGCCATGGTGGTGATGGAGTAATCACCTCTTTGATTAAACTTAAGGTCCACCAGCATCTAAATAGGGCAGGCAGACAATTGTGGTGTCAGGTAGGGAACTCCAGACCTTAAGTCCTTGTGTCCTAAAAAAAACATGTAAACCCTGTAGGGAGGCAGGGTAGAGATACTCTAACCACCTAGGCCCTGGTTAAGGTCCCACCGCGGAGCCAAAATCTGTTTTTATTTTTTTAATTATAATGTAGCAAATATGTTCTTTAAAAAAAAGCCAAGTGGGTCACGGCCCATGAGGGCAGTGCTTTGTTTAGTAAATAAAAAGGGGAGAGCGTACGCGCCTCCGTCTCCAAGGTATCTATTTCCCACCTGGACACCATTAGTGTGGGTCTCACTCTTTCCATGGAGCTGCCAGCTTGAGATGTTTGTGAAAGCAAGCCAAGCTGGCAGCTGACGTTATTTCACCACAGAAACAGCCAACTAAAATTGACACTGCTACTTCTAACCATTTAAAGTCATCCTGCATCACCAGTATATAAAGAAATAGATACTCAAATGATGCTCCAGCAGATAAAACTAGTATTCTGTCGATGGAGCCTTCATTGACTCTGCTGACAGAATACTTCTTCAGATGACATAACAGAGTAGGGACTATTGGAGGAAGGCTTTTAAACCATCTAACCATGCTGTAAAGGCCATTTTTCTACCATCAACCCTAGGACAGTAAGGGACAGGAAGAAAACAATAACAATCCTTACACCATGTGAGAAACCTTACAGGGCGAGGGGGTCATTCATTTTTGTTTTTCCCGAAACAAACTCCCAATTTGGGGGTTTGTTTTTGAAAAACGAAAAAGTTTTTAAAAGTTTGGTGACCCACCATCATGGTTGAATGCTAGAGTCTGTCAAACTTTACATACATAAATAAAAACTGCCATGACAGTGTATTCTGTCAATGTATAAAGTTGTTTGCATGGCCGACACACAACTCGAAATTTAGCAGGCAAAGTCCTTTGGTATTGCAGAAGTAATGTCCTTTGCCATTCCTATGGATTGCACTCCATCTGGCAAGTTCTAAATCACGCTTCCAGTCTTTAGCATTCAAATTCAGGTAAGTGTCTATCTTCAACAAGAGTTCACTGATGACCATGGCAAATTATGATGAAGTCATATCAAATCTTTATCAATGATAAGCAAGCACAAAAGAATAGCGGAAATTCTTTGCGTTAATTTATTAACATTAGATAGCACAAGTCTAAAACAGAGAGAGACAATCCTTGCACACTGATTCCAACTTGCACTGTTTTGTATTTCTTTTAAAAAATTGTATTATTCAGTTCATAGCGTTAAACACAAAAATTTCAAAGCTTACATAGATAACACAATATTCGGTGTGCTGTAGGGAAAGCAAAGCAAAAACAAGACAATACTAAGAATTCATTGGCTAAACAAAGATACTCAAGATACAGTTATTAATCCAAACAAGGAAAAAAATATTTGACAAATCACACACTTTCCATATGCTGTATAATGGGCTGCCAAATCTGAATCCCTAGTTGTTTTTTCTTCAGTGCCTTAAGACGGTAAAGATTAAATTCTGTATAAAAAACATTATAAAACTTCGCTCGCCACATTTCATACGAAGGCGCCTCCGTTTCCAGCCACATTGAAGCGATGCATAAGTGAGCTACTGGCCATGAACAGAAATAATGTATATGGATAGATACTTTTGACATGTATTACCATTTCTACATAGCCCAAGCAACAACATCTCTTTAGATACCATGACATTTACATTAGTAAGATATGACAAAAACTGTTCAATTGATGAGAAAAAAGGTGCTAACACACTGCAATCATAAAATATATGCACTATGTCAGCATGCGATATATGACACTTAAAACAGTTCCCCGGATGAGCATCGCCCCACTTTATCATTTGAGTAGGTGTATAATATAAATTAAATAAAGTTTTATAATGCTGGGACCGTAAATTGGCATTCAGAATAACTGTGGAAGCCAAATCAATAGATTCTTGAACAAACGGGCCAGCAATACTGAGCCTAGTACTCCATTTCGCGTTGTCTGCTGCAATATCATCACATTGTGTTGCAAGCAAGATGTTATACAGTATCCCAATCCTGGCACATTTGGACATAGCTTCAAGTAAATCATTGACTACTATAGGGGTTGTTTCAGGTATACTCTAAAATTTTGGCAACCCGGCTAGTTCAAATCGTCCCTCTTTTGGTGTCCCACCATCAACATGGTTTTTAACCTGGGAGAAGTACTGTCAATCATTTGCATAGAGTTGTTGCCGGGCTAGATTATGCTGCAGTGTTTCATAAAAATATTGGTTTAATTTTTCTAGACGCTGAAAAAGCGTTCAATCGCATTGCCTGGGCTTTTCTCTGGGCAGTTATGCGCAAAATGGGGTTTGGGCCTCAGTTCTTGCTCGCTCTCCAGACTATGTACAAGCAACCCAGGGCAAAGATCTGAGCGATGGGTCATGAATCTGCCTATGTATATATCACGCGTGACATAAGGCAAGGATGCCCATGTTCACCGCTACTGTTTGTGATGTATATTGAACCTCTGTTGTGTACTCTTGAAACTTCGCAGGCTATACAATCAATGGTGGTGGGGAATTATTGTGTGCGTGTCCTAGCCTATGCTGACGATGTAGCAATAGTTACATCTGATCCGGAGCAAGCGTTATTGGAAATTGAGAATGTGACTTCTGAGTTCGGAACTCATCTGGGTATAAATTAAATCTTTCGAAAACCCAGGTCGTTTGTACCCAGGACTATGCCCAGTTGAGGCACGAGTGACACAAGAGACCCGATATCTGGGGATAAAGATAAGGATGTCCTTTCAAGAAATTGTAGCCGTTAACTGGGTGGACATATTGGGTTCGGTTAAAAGGCAACTCGAAAAGGTAGAATGTTTACATCTATCTTTGGTTGGGCGACGGAATGTATTGAAGATATGCATATTGCCTCGGGTACTTTACTTTTTTCGGACAGTACCACTAGAGCTGTCACATAAGCAATTAATGATGCTACAATCCATTACCGATAGCTTCATCTGGGGATGGAAGAAGGCCCGGCGGGCTTCAAAATATATGACGTTACCACTTTCCCGAGTGGGATGGGGGGGTGCCTAATTTTGTTTTCTATTATTTAGCCTGCCAAGAAACCGTCCGGTGAACGCAGCGCTCTACAAATCCTTTTTACATTACATTACATTACATTTTACAAAATATTGATATTTTGGTAAATGGTGGGAGATAAGGCCGTTCAAAACCCCCAATATTTATTTGATGATATTAGGGGACCACTCGCGACATTTATTGCTTAAATGTATCGAGTTATTATAAAAATTCTAGATTTAAGACCATACTAGCTGCATTTAAAGGGCTGAGATGGGTACGCAAGGCTGTTTGCCTTAATAGAGTCAATTACTATACTCCTCTCGATTCTATAGAATTACTTCCATTAATATTCTGGGATGCTAAGATGAGGACATGGCGGGATAAAGGGATTCGACGAGTTGGGGATGTTTTCAATTGTGGTACCATGTTGTTATTTATGGAGTTAAGGGACAAATATGCAATCTTGCAGAACGATTTCTTTAAATATTTGCAGTTAAGGGATTTTATTTTTAAGCACTGTTTGTATTTCTTGCATTTTATCCAGGGAAACTCGGAATAATGTGCATGAACTGTAGACTCATGAAAAACAACAAAAGCTCTTCATGATACGGACCAAAAAAACACCTCCATATATGCACTGATATATCTTACATATTGCGCAAGTTGCTATTTCTCCCTCCATCTTTTATAAATCTGCCAACTGGTCTCTTTCCTTGGAATAGACTTTCATTCTAGATAGATCTGTATCCCTTTCATTTCTCATGGCCATCAAACAAACTCAACATGAACATGTTTTTTTCTTCCGCTTGTCCCCCATTTTTGTGCTGTGCCATTTTAAAGATTTATCGAAGTATTGTAGAACAGGCTAGTACCCAAACATGAGGTAATTAAAGCAGTTTATTTTATTTCCCATCCCACGTATGCACTACATACTGAAGTAAATGCCAGAGGGATACCAGGTCAAAAGCAATATTTACACATGCCACTTTAAAATTCATACATTATTGGAGATGGTAAACTGTTAACTTCATATTTTATTAAAATGGAAATCGGATTCCTTCTACCCCTCTAGACCGATGCAGCAAAAATGAAATTCCACTTGCACTTTGGTCCTAAATCATTGCAGCACACAATATATGTTATATCCTGCAGGCAATCCCCGAGCAAAGCATGTGATCACTTCCATTAACCTACATTGTACGCTCAGTACAGCAAATATTATTAAGCTTTTGATGCTGTAGGAATAAGCCATCAATATTCTGAATCAAATGCAAGTTCATTACCATAAGACATGCAGTAGGTTAAAAAACATGGTAGGATCTGAATGGTTTCTGCTAGACATAACATCTGTCAGCAAAATAAAGGTTAATTCATTTGTCTACTAGACGCATGTTCAATATACCATCACTAAAGAGGAGTTTGCTACTGTTCAGTGCTGCGAGGTACAGGGGCGTTACTGCATGCTGGTCAGTACACACTGAGACCTTTACAGAGGTTTTGAATGTGAGGAACACCACTGATAACAGCATCATGACAGAGGCCAGATTCGGGCTGCAAAAGGTGCGCTGCCAATAAATTCTACAATTTTCATTTTCTTTCTTCTTTCAGATGCTAAATTCTGCCTCTAATGGTGAAATATTCCCCTTAATGAGTACGTTCCTTATAATTATGGCATTTCCCAAATATTAAAGACCCTCTCTTTTATCAGAGTGCCTCAACTACAGCTCTGGCCTTTGACAAGTAGAGAAGGCATTCAGCTACTTGTGCAGCAATACATAAATTAAGGTGACATCCTGGTAAGTGATCTTTATTTTTGATGAACTGAAAGATTGTAGTCTTTATAAGAAGAGGTGACATATTGACACTTGCAGGATGCGGCAGAGCCTCAAAGGCAAAAATGTGTTTTGCTGATGCTGCTCACTCCACCACTCCTCAATAAAAGGGCCATATTTGCAGGTGTTTTCCGCACCCTCCTGCTTGTGGGTGTCATCCCTCATAATATGGATGCCTGGCCTTGGTAGTCAAGTACAACATTAAGCTTGTGTGTTATTTTTAGTGGATTTGAAAAGGAGAATGAATATATATCTATTTTTTTTTTAGATGTTATTGATTTCCCAGCGCCAACACCAAATTCAAGTCTTTTTTTTTTGTCCTCATTTGCCACCCAAATTCTAAACAAGCAATCTGTTGAGTTTAAAAAGCTTTGTGCTGCCACAGTTATATCAACTGGAGGGGACAATAGTGGAACCTGAACCTAGTCCCTCAGCAACTAAGCCTCAACCACAACGATCACCGGGATAAGAGCCATAAAGAGGTAACCGTAGTACAGCCAGAATGCTGGTGTAAGCATGTATATACAGCTTTGCCATATTTCTGGGCTTAGTGGCTTAATCATTGGGCCTGGGAAAAAAATAAATAAATAAATAAAGCAAAACCCAGATACTTAATGATCCCATTTCAACAAACACCAGAAGGATGTTTTCTCTGGGTTACATGCTCTGGCCAAGTCCAACTTAGAGACCTGCAGGGTGGCATTATACCAGTCAGTGATAGTAGGGGGAGAAGGGTCTTTCCATTTCTTGCATATCTCCCTCCTAGCAAGCAAAGTAGTGTAAAAAATTAACTTCCTCTCAGAAGGGGGAACTCCTTCCACAAGACTAAAAATTACTGATTCAAGACTCAGGGCAATATTGGAGCCAACCGATGCAGAAAGACAGCTGCTTATATCATTCCAAAAAAGAGACAGATGAGGGCAGTCGAAAAACATATGAGTGTCCGAGGCGGACAATAGCCCACATCTTGCACAAGCCACTGTACTTCCAGATGAAAATTTTGACAACCTAATGGTGAATAGTAAGCTCGATGAATGGTAAAAAGATTGTTCCTGCGAAGCCATGCAGGTTTCATAATGTCCCACATCATTCTACATGACGTGCTCCAAAGATCTTGCAAGTTAACGTTGAGCAGAAACGGGGACCAAAGTGTATCCGGCAGTATGAATTCACCGTCTATTTCTTCCAGAATTAAATTATACCAGACTGAGATCTCCTTTTTGACTGGAGGTTTATCAACTAATAGTGTTACAAGATAACTATATGCTCCCAAAGGGGGTTTATTTCTCCGCTGATTCTGAGCAGAATATGCACGAGACCAGCTGGAAATTTGCAAGTATTTAAGCCTGGAGAAATTCGAGCCAATTCTATTGCTTAAACTGTCCCAGGGGATCAGATTGCCTTCATGGAATAATTCGCCCCAGACCTCCATGCCTGCCTCTCTTATTGGTATTGCAAGGGCGTCATCTTGCCAGGAAGGGCCAACTGCCATAATAGCCTAATTTGATTGCCTTAGCTATCAGGGCCCAAGTTCTAGCCATACCTCGCAAGATTTTTAATTTTACTTTTTTAAAGAACTTGGGATCCCCAAATTTAAAAAGAAATCCGGACTGAGCCACACCTTCTGCCTTCAGCAACATTAGATAAAGGGACCCTACTCCATAACCTGCTGGTTTTTTTAATAACACCCTGGCGTGAGATAGCTGAAAAGCCCAGGCGTAAGCCTGAAGATCGGGGGCAGCAAGACCTCCCTTTTCCCTACGTCTCCTGAGTTTCTTCCAGGAAATTCTTGGGAGACGTTTGTTCCAAATAAAGATACTAATATCAGACTGAAGTTTTTTAAAAAGGGAAGTATCAAAATATAGCGAGATAGTATTAAACAAAAATGACATTTTTGGCAAAATTGGCATTTTGACAAGGTTAACTCTACCCAGTAAAGAAAGTGGCAAATGAGCCCACGATTGAAGCAGCTTGCGGCATTCCTTTGCCACTTTTGAGAAGTTTATAGAAGCGATCTGATCTAAATCGGTTACAATATCCAGTCCCAAATACCTCAGTCCTTTACCCGGCCGAATGCTACAGCATAAAGAGCTCTGGTCGATCTTCCAAATCAGCATTTCGGTCTTTAGTGTATTAATTTTATACCCAGACGCCTCCCCGAATTCTGAAGCCAACTTAAATATTACAGGAAGGGCCGACGATAGGTCAGAAGTGTAAATGAGAATATCATCGGCATAGAGTGCCACCTTTCTCTCCCACCCCCTGTGTGCGAACATCTTGATGTCAAAGTTATGCCTCAAAGTCTGGGCGAAAGGTTCGGCATACAAGTCAAACAGGAGTGGAGAGAGCGGGCAACCCTGCCACGTTCCCCTGGTGATGGTAAAAGAATCCGATAATGCACCATTGACCAAGACAGAGGCACTAGGATTCTGGTATAGAAGCCGAATGGCCTGTCGAAACTTCTCGCCTACGTTGAACTTGGCCAAGGCCTCCGACAGGTATAACCAATTGACCCTGTCGAAGGCCTTAGCGGCATCCAACGTGAGCACCGCCAGTGGGAGAGAATGTAATACTGCAAGATCTATTGCTCCAACTAGATCAAAAGTTAACTCATAGAGCTGCCTTCCCTTGACAGACCCTTTCTGATCACTATGTAAGATGGAAGGAGCGACCAGTGCCAATCTCTTAGCCAAGATTGAAGAGAATATCTCATAAACCCCATTTAATATCGAAATAGGTCGATATGAGGCACAAGCAGATGACGACTTCCCAGGTTTTAAAATTACTGTTATGGAAGCGTCATCCCATGAGACTGGAGGTCGCATACCATTCAGTAAGATCTCATTAAACAAAGTTTCTAGAAAGGGGACAAACTCCTATTCCAAAACTTTATATAGTTCAGCCCGAAGACCATCCGGCCCTGATGCCTTCCCCTTCCTAGCAGTCCGAATTGCTTCCCTCACTTCATCCTCAGTGATTCTACTTTCCAACATAGCACTTTGATCTTCTGAGAGACTCGGGAGGGTTATTTCACTAAGCCAGTTCTTGATGTTACTTAATTCAGGCCTCTTGTCCTCTAAATAAATGGATTGGTAAAAGTCCCTAAAGGCTGACCTAATATCGACGTCTAACGAAAGAGGGAGCCCATTAACCTTGATCAGGTCTATGTTGTTACGGACTTGATCCGTTTTTGTTTTCCACGCCAGTAACTTCCCAGCTCCCTCCCCATATTCAAAATGTGCAATTTTACTGGCATCCCACCTTTCTTGTACTCGTTGATTGAGTATCGAAGCTAGTTGACCCTTTAAAGTAAGTAGCCTCCCCCGCAAGGGAGTTTGACCAACCTCCACAGAGGCAGAGGCAGAGCTGGCATCGATGTCCAACTGAGTCCTAACTATATTTGCCTCTACTGAAGCCACAGCCTCCCTGTACACCCGCCTCCTATGGGACATTTTACGAGTTATAAGGCCTCTCAAGAATGCCTTCAAAGAATCCCATACTACTGCCATGCCAGATGAGCCTATGTTTGTTTCTAGAAAAAAGGCCACCTCAGTCTTTAAAAAGGTAACATCTTCAGGATGAGATAGGAGAGTACGGTCAAATGACCAAGACCTAATCGGAGTAAAGGAAGTGATCGTAAGATCCAACAATACTGCAGAATGATCTGATAAATGCTGCGGGAGATATTGGATGTCTTTAACAGTATCTACTAACCTCTGATTAATTAATATAAAATCGATCCTGGACTGGTGATGATATCTATAATTTCTAAAGGAGATACCCTGCTGTTGCCCTGCTCTTAACCTCCAAATGTCCACATAGCCATATTGCTTCATAGCATCCAACAGATAAGACCTTGATTTAGATGGTATCCAGGATCTGTTATTATGTGATTTGTCTAGGAGTGGGTCTAAGACAATATTAAAATCACCAGCAAATATCACTGGCTCAGGAAACGACAAGAGATGCGAGAACATGCCTTTCAAGGATGATGGGTCATCTTGATTGGGTCCGTAGTACCCTACAATAGTCAGGTGAGCGCCCAAAATTAACAAAGAGGCAATATCCCATCTTCCTAATGGATCCACCACCGAATCCAAAACTCTAACCCTAAGTTGATTCTTAAACAGGAGAGCCCTCTTCCTTCTTTCTGCCCCCTCTTGCCTCTTTCTGTACCTCTCTTGCCTCTTTACACACCCTTCTTCTCTCTTTCTGTACCCCTCTTTCCTCTTTCTGCAGTCATCTTGCTTCTTTCTGCATATCTGTTGCTTTTTCTGCACTTCACCTGCTTTTTTCTGTACTTCTCTTGCCTGTTTCTCCACCTTTCTTGCCTCTTTCAGCACTTCTCTTGCCTCTTTTTGCACTTCTCTTGCCTTTTTCTACAACTCTCTTGTCTCTTTCATCACTTTTCTTGCTTCTTTCTGCACCTCTGTTGGTTCTTTCTGTACCCCTCTTCCCTCTTTCTGAACCTCTGTTGCCTCTTTCTGCACATCTCTTGCCTATTTCTGTACCTCTCTTCCCTCTTTCTGCACTTCGCTTGCCTCTTTCTGCACCTCTGTTGATTCCTACTGCACTTCTCTTGCCTCTTTCTGCATCCCTATTGCCTCTTTCTGCAACCGTATTAACTCTGTCTGTACCATTGTCAGGTTCTTTCTCTAAATTTGTTGGTTCTTTCAGCACTCCTCTTGCTTCTTCCTGCAACTCTCTTGCAAATTTCTGTACCCCTCTTGCCTCCTTCTGCACCCTTATTCTCTCTTTCTGCATCTCTTTTGCCTCTGTCTGCACCCCTGTTCTATCTTTCTGCACCTCGTTTACCTGTTTCTGCAACTCTCTTGTCTCTTACTGCACTTCTCTTGCTTCTTTCTGCACCTTTCTTGCTTTTTTCGGCACCCCTCTTGCCTCTCTCTGAAACCATCTTGCCTCTTTCTGCACATCTTTTGCTTCCGCGGCATTCGACACGGTCTGCCACCGCACCCTAGTACAGCGCCTCAGCAACATCGGAATCCAGGACAAGGCGCTGGAATGGATCATCTCCTTCCTCGACGGAAGAACACAGAGAGTCCGCCTACCACCGTACAAGTCAGAGGCCTCCGAAGTCATCTGCGGCGTCCCTCAAGGATCATCTCTGAGCCCCACCCTCTTCAACGTCTACATGAGCCCCCTCGCGGCCATCGTACGCAAACACAACCTCAGCATAATCTCCTACGCCGACGACACCCAGCTGATCCTCTCCCTGACCAACGACCCCGCCTCCGCCAGAGCCAACCTGCACAAAGGGATGAAAGAGGTAGCCGAGTGGATGACGACCAGCCGCCTGAAACTGAACTCTGACAAGACGGAGGTCCTCATCCTGGGCTCTTCCCCCTCCACCTGGGACGACTCCAGGTGGCCTCCCGCCCTGGGCACCGCACCCAAACCGACAGACCATGCACACAACCTGGGCTTCATCCTGGACTCCTCCCTCTCCATGACCAGGCAAGTCAACGCCGTCTCCTCGGCGTGCTTCAACATCCTACGCATGCTACGGAAGATCTTCCGGTGGATCCCCACCGAGACCAGGAAGACCGTCACCCAGGCCCTCGTCACCAGCCGACTAGACTACGGCAACGCCCTCTACGCCGGCACCACCGCCAAGCTCCAGAAGAGACTCCAGCGGATCCAGAACGCCTCAGCCAGACTCATCCTCGACATCCCACGAACCAGCCACATCACCGGACATCTGAGAGACCTTCACTGGCTCCCCGTCAACAAAAGAATCACCTTCCGCCTCCTCACCCACGCACACAAAGCCCTACACGACCAAGGCCCGAGCTACCTCAACAGCCGGATCAACTTCTACGCTCCCAAACGCCACCTCCGATCAGCCAACCACGCCCTCGCCGCCGTCCCCCGCATCCGAAGAGCGACTACAGGAGGAAGGTCCTTCTCCTACCTGGCCGCCAAGACCTGGAACTCCCTCCCGACCGACCTGCGCCTGACCCAAGACCACCTCTCCTTCAGGAAGAAGCTGGAGACCTGGCTGTTCGTGCAGTAGCGGCCCCCCCCCAGCGCCTTGAGACCCTACGGGTATGTAGCGCGCTCTATAAGTGTCTCTGATTGATTGATTGATTGATTCTTTCTGCACTTTGCTTGCTTTTTTCAGCACCTATCTTGCTTCTTTCTACAACCCTCTTTCCTCTTTCTGTATCTCTTTTCCTTCTGTCTTCACATCTCTTGCTTCTTTCTGTCCTTCTAGCTTCTTTCTGTGCCCCTCTTGCCTCTTTCTGAACCCCTTTTCCCTTTTGCCTCTTTCTGCACATCAGTTGGTTCTTTCTGTACTTCTCTTGCTTCTTTCTGCACGTCTCTTGCTTCTTTATGCAACCCTCATGCCTCTTTCTGTACTGTTCTTCCTTTTTTCTGTACCTCTCTTGCCTGTTTCTGCACCTTTCTTGCCTCTTTGTGCACTACTCTTGCCTTTTTTGCACTTCTCCTACCTATTTCTGTACACCTCTTCTCTCTTTCTGAACCTCATTTGTCTATTCTTTCTGTATCCCTCATGTCTCTTTCAGCGCCCCTCGTCCCTCTCTCTTGGCCTCACTTGCCTCTTTCTGCTCCCCTGTTTCTTTTTCCGCACCTCTCTTGCCTGTTTCTGCACCTCTTTTGCCTCTATCTGCACCCCGTTCGATCTTCCTCCACCTCTCTTACATGTTTCTGCACCTCCTCTCTTGCTGCCTTTTCAGCACTTTGCTTGCCTCTTTTTTCACTTCTCTTGCCTGTTTCAGCAACTCTCTTGTCTATTTCATCATTTTGCTTGCCTCTTTCTTCACTTCTCTTGTCTGTTTCCTCAACTCTCTTGTCCATTTCATCACTTCTTTTGCTTCTTTTTGCACCTCTGTTTCTTCTTTCTGTACCCCTCTTTCAACTTTTTGCATCCCTATAGCCTCTTTCTGCATCCCTATTGTCTCTTTCGGCACCTTTGTTGTTTTTTTCTGTACCTCTGTTGGTTCTTTCATCACTACTCTTGCTTCTTTCTGTACCTCTCTTGCAACTTTATGAACCCCGCTTGCGTCTTTCTGCACCCCTTTTCCCTCTTTCTGCACCTCTGTCTGCACCTCTGTTCTATCTTTCTGCACCTTGTTTGCCTGTTTCTGCAATTGTATTGCCTCTTTCTGCACTTCTCTTGCTTCTTTCTGCATCTTTCTAGCTTCTTTTGGCACCCCTTGCTTATTCTACAGCCCTCTTCCTTCTTTCTGCCCCCTCTTGCCTCTTTCTGTACCTCTCTTGCCTCTTTACGCACCCTTCTTCTCTCTTTCTGTACCCCTCTTTCCTCTTTCTGCAGTCATCTTGCTTCTTTCTGCACATCTGTTGCTTCTTGCTACACTTCACCTGCTTTTTTCTGTACCTCTCTTGCCTGTTTCTCCACCTTTCTTGCCTCTTTTAGCACTTGTCATTGCCTCTTTTTGCACTTCTCTTGTCTGTTTCTACAACTCTCTTTTCTCTTTCATCGCTTCTCTTGCTTCTTTCTGCACCTCTGTTGCTTTTTTCTGTACCCCTCTTCCCTCTTTCAGAACCTCTGTTGCCTCTTTCTGCACATCTGTTGCATATTTCTGTACCTCTCTTCCCTCTTTCTGCACTTCGCTTGCCTCTTTCTGCACCTCTGTTGATTTCTTCTGCACTTCTCTTGCCTCGTTCTGCATACCTATTGCCTCTTTCTGCAACCCTATTAACTCTGTCTGTACCATTGTCGGGTTCTTTCTGTAAATTTGTTGGTTCTTTCAACACTTCTCTTGCTTCTTCCTGCAACTCTCTCGCAACTTTCTATACCCCTCTTGCCTCCTTCTGCACCCCTATTCTCTCTTTCTGCATCTCATTTGCCTCTGTCTGCACCCCTGTTCTATCTTTCTGCACTTCCTTTGCCTGTTTCTGCAACTATCTTGTCTCTTACTGCACTTCTCTTGCTTCGTTCTGCACCTTTCTTGCTTTTTTCGGCACCCCTCTTGCCTCTTTCTGAAACCATCTTGCCTCTTTCTGCACATCTGTTGCTTCTTTCTGCACTTTGCTTGTTTTTTTCAGCACCTATCTTGCTTCTTTCTACAACCCTCTTTCCTCTTCCTGTATCTCTTTTTCTTCTGTGTTCACATCTCTTGCCTCTTTCTGAACCCCTTTTCCCTTTTGCTTCTTTCTGCACATCAGTTGGTTCTTTTTGTACTTCTCTTGCTTCTTTCAGCACCTCTCTTGCTTCTTTCTGCATCCCTCCTACCTCTTTCTGTACTGCTCTTCCTTTTTTCTGTACCTCTCTTGCCTGTTTCTGCACCTTTCTTGCCTCTTTGAGCACTACTCTTGCCTTTTTTGTACTTCTCTTACCTATTTCTGTATACCTCTTCTCTCTTTCTGAACATCATTTGTCTATTCTTTCTGTATCCATCATGTCACTTTCAGCGCCCCTCGTCCCTCTCTCTTCGCCTCACTTAGCTCTTTCTGCTCCCCTGTTTTTTTTCCGCACCTCTCTTGCCTGTTTCTGCACCTCTTTTGCCTCTATCTGCACCCAGTTCCATCTTTCTTCACCTCTCTTGCATGTTTCTGCACCTCCTCTCTTGCCTTTTTTAGCACTTTGCCTGCCTCTTTCTTCACTTCTCTTGCCTGTTTCTGCAAATCTCTTGTCTATTTCATCACTTCTTTTGCTTCTTTCTGCACCTCTGTTTCTTCTTTCTATACCCCTCTTTCAACTTTTTGCATCCCTATTGCCTCTTTCTGCATCCCTATTGTCTCTTTCGGCACCTTTGTTGTTTTTTTTGGACCTCTGTTGGTTCTTTCATCACTACTCTTGCTTCTTGCTGCACCTCTCTTGCAACTTTATGAACCCCGCTTGCGTCTTTCTGAAACCCTTTTCCATCTTTCTGCACCTCTTTTGCCTCTGTCTGCACCTCTGTTCTATCTTTCTGCACCTTGTTTGCCTGTTTCTGCAATTCTATTGCCTCTTTCTGCACTTCTCTTGCTTCTTTCTGCATCTTTCTAGCTTCATTCGGCACCCCTTGCTTTTTCTACAGCCCTCTTCCTTCTTTCTGCACTTTGCTTGTTTTTTTCAGCACCTATCTTGCTTCTTTCTACAACCCTCTTTCCTCTTCCAGTATGTCTTTTTCTTCTGTCTTCACATCTCTTGCCTCTTTCTGAACCCCTTTTCCCTTTTGCTTCTTTCTGCACATCAGTTGGTTCTTGCTGTACTTCTCTTGCTTCTTTCTGCACCTCTCTTGCTTCTTTCTGCATCCCTCCTACCTCTTTCTGAACTGCTCTTCCTTTTTTCTGTACCTCTCTTGCCTGTTTCTGCACCTTTCTTGCCTCTTTGAGCACTACTCTTGCCTTTTTTGTACTTCTCTTTTCTATTTCTGTACACCTCTTCTCTCTTTCTGAACCTCATTTGTCTATTCTTTCTGTATCCCTCATGTCTCTTTCAGCGCCCCTCGTCCCTCTCTCTTCGCCTCACTTGCCTCTTTCTGCTACCCTGTTTCTTTTTCCGCACCTCTCTTGCCTGTTTCTGCACCTCTTTTGCCTCTATCTGCACCCCGTTCCATCTTTCTTCACCTCTCTTGCATGTTTCTGCACCTCCTCTATTGCCTTTTTCAGCACTTTGCCTGCCTCTTTCTTCACTTCTCTTGCCTGTTTCTGCAACTCTCTTGTCTATTTCATCATTTTGCTTGCCTCTTTCATCACTTCTCTTGCCTGTTTCTGCAAATCTCTTGTCTATTTCACCACTTCTTTTGCTTATTTCTGCACCTCTGTTTCTTCTTTCTGTACCCCTCTTTCAACTTTTTGCATCCCTATTGCCTCTTTCTGCATCCCTATTGTCTCTTTCGGCACCTTTGTTTTTTTTTTCTGTACCTCTGTTGGTTCTTTCATCACTACTCTTGCATCTTTCTGCACCTCTCTTGCAACTTTATGAACCCCGCTTGCGTCTTTCTGCATCCCTTTTCCCTCTTTCTGCACCTCTTTTGCCTCTGTCTGCACCTCTGTTCTATCTTTCTGCACCTTGTTTGCCTGTTTCTGCAATTCTATTTCCTCTTTCTGCACTTCTCTTGCTTCTTTCTGCATCTTTCTAGCTTCTTTCGGCACCCCTTGCTCTTTCTACAGCCCTCTTCCTTCTTTCTGCCCCCTCTTGCCTCTTTCTGTACCTCTCTTGCCTCTTTACGCACCCTTCTTCTCTCTTTCTGTACCCCTCTTTCCTCTTTCTGCAGTCATCTTGCTTCTTTCTGCACATCTGTTGCTTCTTGCTGCACTTCACCTGCTTTTTTCTGTACTTCTCTTGCCTGTTTCTCCACCTTTCTTGCCTCTTTCAGCACTCCTCATTGCCTCTTTTTGCACTTCTCTTGTCTGTTTCTACAACTCTCTTTTCTCTTTCATCGCTTCTCTTGCTTCTTTCTGCACCTCTGTTACTTATTTCTGTACCCCTCTTCCCTCTTTCTGCACCCCTATTCCCTCTTTCTGAACCTCTGTTGCCTCTTTCTGCACATCTGTGGCCTATTTCTGTACCTCTCTTCCCTCTTTCTGAACTTTGCTTGCCTCTTTCTGCATACCTAATGCCTCTTTCTGCAACCCTATTAACTCTGTCTGTACCATTGTCGGGTCCTTTCTGTAAATTTGTTGGTTCTTTCAGCACTTCTCTTGCTTCTTCCTGCAACTCTCTTGCAACTTTCTATACCCCTCTTGCCTCCTTCTGCACCCCTATTCTCTCCTTCTGCATCTCATTTGCCTCTGTCTGCACCCCTGTTCTATCTTTCTGCACTTCGATTGCCTGTTTCTGCAACTCTCTTGTCTCTTACTGCACTTCTCTTGCTTCTTTCTGCACCTTTCTTGCTTTTTTCGGCACCCCTCTTGCTTCTTTCTACAACCCTCTTTCCTCTTTCTGTATCTCTTTTTCTTCTGTCTTCACATCTCTTGCATCTTTCTGAACCCCTTTTCCCTTTTGCTTCTTTCTGCACATCAGTTGGTTCTTTCTGTACTTCTCTTGCTTCTTTCTGCACCTCTCTTGCTTCTTTCTGCATCCCTCCTACCTCTTTCTGTACTGCTCTTCCTTTTTTCTGTACCTCTCTTGCCTGTTTCTGCACATTTCTTGCCTCTTTGAGCACTACTCTTGCCTTTTTTGTACTTCTCTTACCTATTTCTGTAAACCTCTTCTCTCTTTCTGAACCTCATTTGTCTATTCTTTCTGTATCCCTCATGTCTCTTTCAGCGCCCCTCGTCCCTTTCTCTTCGCCTCACTTGCCTCTTTCTGCTCCCCTGTTTCTTTTTCCACACCTCTCTTGCCTGTTTCTGCACCTCTTTTGCCTCTATCTGCACCCAGTTCCATCTTTCTTTACCTCTCTTGCATGTTTCTGCACCTCCTCTCTTGCCTTTTTCAGCACTTTGCCTGCCTCTTTCTTCACTTCTCTTGCCTCTTTCTGCCACTCTCTTGTCCATTTCATCACTTCTTTTGCTTCTTTTTGCACCTCTGTTGCTTCTTTCTGTACCCCTCTTTCCCCTTTCTGCATCCCTATTGCCTCTTTCTGCACCTTTTTTGGTTCTTTCTGTACCTCTCTTGGTTCTTTCAGTGCTTCTTTTGCTTCTTTTTGTACGTTTCTTGCAACTTCCTGTACCCCTCTCCCCTCTTTCTGCACCTCTTTTGCCTCTGTCTGCACCCAGTTCCATCTTTCTTTACCTCTCTTGCATGTTTCTGCACCTCCTCTCTTGCCTTTTTCAGCACTTTGCCTGCCTCTTTCTTCACTTCTCTTGCCTGTTTCTGCCACTCTCTTGTCCATTTCATCACTTCTTTTGCTTCTTTTTGCACCTCTGTTGCTTCTTTCTGTACCCCTCTTTCCCCTTTCTGCATCCCTATTGCCTCTTTCTGCACCTTTTTTGGTTCTTTCTGTACCTCTCTTGGTTCTTTCAGTGCTTCTTTTGCTTCTTTTTGTACCTTTCTTGCAACTTCCTGTACCCGTCTCCCCTCTTTCTGCACCTCTTTTGCCTCTGTCTGCAACCCTGTTCTATCTTCCTGCACCTTGTTTGGCTGTTTCTGCAACTCTCTTGCTTCTTTCTGTACTTCTCTTGCTTCTTTCTGCACCTTTCCTGCTTCTTTCAGCAAGCCTCTTGCCTCTTGCCTCTTTCCGCAGCCCTCGTGCCTCTTTCTGCACATCTGTTGCTTGTTTCTGCAATTTGCTTGCTTTTATCTGCACTTCTCTTGCTTCTTTATGCAACCCTCTTACCTCTTTCTGCACCTCTTTTGCTTCTTTCTTTACATCTCTTGCTTCTTTCTGCACTTCTCTTGCTTCTTTTTGCACCCCTTTTGCCTCTTTTTGAACCCCTTTTCCCTCTTTCTGTACCTCTTTTGCTTTGTTCTGCACCTCTCTTGCCTCTTTCTGCATCTCTTGTCCCACTTTCTGAACCTCTCTTTCCTTTTTTTTGCAGTTATCTTGCCTCTTTTTGCACATCTGTTACTATTTTCTGCACTACACCTGCTATTTTCTGCACACCCCTTGCTTCTTTCTGCAACCTTCTTGCCTCTTTCTGGACCTCTTTTGCCTCTTTCTGCATATGTTTCCTCTTTCTGCACTGCCCTTGTTTCTGTCTGCACCCCTTTTGCCCCTTTCTGCACCCCTCTTCCCTCTTTCGGCACCTCTCTTGCTTCTTTCTGTACCTCAGTTGGTTCTTTCTGCACTTCTCTTTCTTCTTTCTGCACCTCTCTTGCTTTGTTTGGCACTCTCTTGCCTCTTCCTGTACTACTCTTCTATTTTTCTGCACCTTTCTTCCCTGTTTCTACAACTTTTTTGCTTCTTTCAGCACATCTCTTGCATTATTTGTATTTCTCTTTCCTGTTTCTACACCCGTCTTCTCTCTTTATGCACCTCTTTTGCCTCTTCTTTCTGTACCCCTCATGCTTCTTTCAGTTCCCCTCTTCCCTCTCTCTTCACCTCACTTGCCTCTTTCTGCACTTTGCTGGCCTCTTTCTTCACTTCTCTTGCCTGTTTCTGCAACTGTCTAGTCTAATTCATCACCTCTTTCGCTTCTTTAAACACCTCTGTTACTTCTTTCTGTTCCCCCTCTTGCCTTTTTCTGCACCCTTCTTTCCTTTTCTGCATCTCTCTTGCCTCTTTCTACACCCTTCTTACCTCTTTCTGTACCTCTTTTGCCTCTATCTGCACGTCTTTTCTATGTCTCTTTTGCCTCTTCTTTCTGTACCCCTCATGCTTCTTTCAGTTCCCCTCTTCCCTCTCTCTTCACCTCACGTGCCTCTTTCTGCACCCCTGTTTCCTTTTTCTGCACCTCTCTTGCCTGTTGCCTCTATCTGCACCCCTGTTCCATCTTTCTTCACCTCACTTGCATGTTTCTACACCTCCTCTCTTGCCTTTTTCAGCACTTTGTTTGCCTCTTTCTTCACTTCTCTTCCCTGTTTCTGCAACTCTCTTGTCTATTTCATTATTTTGCTTGCCTCTTTCTTCACTTCTCTTGCCTGTTTCTGCAACTCTCTTGTCCATGTTATCACTTCTTTTGCTTCTTTTTGCACCTCTGTTGCTTCTTTCTGTACCCCTCTTTCCCCTTTTTGTACCTCTCCTGCTTCATTCTGAACTTCTCTTGCCTCTTTCTGCATCCCTCTTCCTACATTCTGCACCTCTCTTTCCTCTTTTGTAATTCTCTTGCCTCTTTCTGCACATCTGTTGCTTTTTCTGCACTTCACTTGTTTTTTTCTGCAGCTCTTTTGCTTCTTTCTGCAACCTTCTTGCTTCTTTCTGTACCTCTTTTGCCTCTTTCTGCATCCGTATCCTCTTTCTGCACTACTCTTGTTTCTTTCTGCACCCCTCTTGCCTCTTCCTGCACCCCTCTTCCCTTTTCCGACACCTCTCTTGCTTCTTTCTGCACTCTCTTGCCTCTTTCTGTACCACTCTTCCATTTTTGGCACCACGCTTGCCTGTTTCTGCACCTTTCTTGCCTCCTTCAGCACTTCTCTTGCCTTTTTCTGCACTTCTCTTACCTGTTTATGCACCCCTCTTCTCCTTTTCTGTACCTCTTTTTCCTCTTCATTCTGTACGCCCCATGCCTCTTTCAGTGCCCCTCTTCCCTCTCTCTTCACCTCACTTGCCCTTTTCGGCACCCAAGTTTCCTTTTTCTGCACCTCTATTGCCTTCATCTGCACCTCTTTTGCCTCTATCTGCACCACTGTTCCATCTTTCCTCACTTATCTTGCCTGTTTATGCAAATCGGTTGTCTATTTCATCATTTCTTTTGCTTCTTTATGCACCTCTGTTGCTTCTTTCTGCACCCCTCGTTCCTCTTTTTGAATCCCTATTGCCTCTTTCTGCATCTCTATTGTCTCTGTCTCAACCTTTGTTGTTTTTTTCTTTACCTCTGTTGGTTCTTCAGCACTTCTCTTGCTTCTTTCTGCACCTCTCTTGCAACTATCTGAACTCCTCTTGCCTCTTTCTGCACCCCTTTTCCCCCTTTCTGCACCTCTTTTGCCTTTCTGCACGTCGTTTGCAATTCTAATTCCTCTTTCTGCACTTCTCTTGCTTCTTTCTGCACCTTTCTTGCTTCTTTCGGCACCCCCTTGCCTTTTTCTACAGCCCTCTTCCTTCTTTCTGTCCCCTCTTGCCTATTTCTGTACCTCTCTTGCCTCTTTATGCACCCTTCTTCTCTCTTTCTGTACCCCCTTTCCTCTTTCTGCAGTCATCTTGCTTCTTTCTGCACATCTGTTGCTTCTTTCTGCACTTCACCTGCTTTTTTCTGTACTTCTGTTGCCTGTTTCTCCACCTTTTTTGCCTCTTTCAGCACTTCTCTTGCCTCTTTTTGCACTTCTCTTGCCTGTTTCTACAATTCTCTTGTCTCTTTTATCACTTCTCTTGCTTCTTTCTGCACCTCTGTTGCTTCTTTCTGTACCCTTCTTGTCTCTTTCTGCACCCCTCTTCCCTCTTTCTGAACCTCTGTTACCTCTTTATGCATATCTCTTGCCTATTTCTGTACCTCTCTTTCTTCTTTCTGCACTTCGCTTGCCTCTTTCTGCACCTCTGTTGCTTCCTTCTGCACTTCTCTTGCCTCTTTCTGCATCCCTATTGCCTCTTTCTGCAACCGTATTACCTCTGTCTGTACCATTGTCGGGTTCTTTCTGTAAATTTGTTGGTTCTTTCAGCACTTCTCTTGCTTCTTCCTGCAACTCTCTTGTTCAAGTTCAAGTTCTGGAATTTGTATAGCGCACTGCTCACCCCGAGGGTCTCAAGGCGCTGGGGGAAAGGGGTCCATTATTTGTCGAACAGCCAGGTTTTAAGTTCTTTTCTGAAGGAGATGTGGTTCTGAGTGAGGCGCAGGTGGGTGGGGAGTGAGTTCCAGGTCTTGGCAGCCAGGAAGGAGAAGGATCTGCCACCCATGGTGGATTTTCGGATGCGCGGGACTGTGGCGAGGGCTTGGTTGGACGATCTCAGTTGGCGGGTGGGTTTGTAGAAGGACAGTCGAGTGTTGAGGCTTTCGGGTCCTAGGTTGTAGAGGGCTTTGTGTGCGTGGGTGAGAAGGCGGAAAGTGATTCTTTTGTTGACGGGGAGCCAGTGGAGGTCTTTTAGATGTCTGGTGATGTGATCTTGGTGAGGGATGTCTAATATGAGTCTTGCTGATGCGTTTTGGATGTGATGGAGTTTTTTCTGTGATTTTGCTGCGATTCCGGCGTATAGAGTGTTACCATATTCCAGTCGACTCGTGACTAGTGCGTGGGTGACAGTCTTTCTTGTTTCGAGGGGCATCCATCTGAAGATCTTTTTTAGAATGCGGAGTATGTTGAAGCAGGAGGACGAGACTGCGTTGACTTGCTTGGACATCGAGAGAGAGTAGTCTAGGATGAAGCCAAGGTTGCGTGCGTGGTCAGTGGGTGTGGGTGCTGAGCCCAGAGCGGAGGGCCACCAGGAGTCGTCCCAAGCTGAGGGGGAAGATCCTAGGATATGCACCTCTGTTTTGTCTGAGTTGAGTTTTAGGCGGCTGTGTTTCATCCATTCAGCTACTTCTTTCATACCTTCGTGAAGATTGGTTTTAGCGGTGTTGGGGTCTTTGGTGAGGGAAAGGATTAACTGGGTGCAACCAACTAAATATCACCATATATTTAGGGGTCTAGACCTGGGGACAAAACACATGATGCATAAACATACATTCAGAGGTGCAGGGAAGGAAAACACATGATGCATCAACAATACATTCAGAGGTGTAAGAACACATGACGCATCAACACACGTTCAGCGGTGTAAGGAACAAGGCACATGATGCATCTACAATACATTCAGAGGTGCAGCAAAGAACACTTCGCATAAATCACATTAGCATAGAACTTACATCAAAGTCCAGGGTCCAGGTTGCGCTACTGCGCCAAAACCTAAACGTAGCAGCTGCCCACAAAGTGCTGGGTAGCTGAGGGACAGAACAGGGTGCCTAAACACTGCAGCTGGCACTAAGTGCTGCACAGCTGGGGAAAGGCCAGGGATGAAGGAGTGCGCCTCACTCCTAAAGTCCAAAGTACATGCCCCTAAAAGAGAAAGACCTAAACAGTGCAGCTGCGCACTAATTGCTGGGCAGCTGGAAAACAAATCTGCGACAGGGCCCTCACTGGCCCCTCAGGAACAAAACTGCATCAACTGTGGGAGCCATCTGGCTCTGGGAAGAATGGGGCTAAAAACAGGTGGGAGCCACTCGGGCTCTAGGGATCACTGCCCCTGGGGAGCGCACTGGCTCCTGAAACCATCATGCCCCAAGGATACTGTGCTTTCAAAATAACTGGGCCACCCTGGGAGCCATGCACGGGCTCTTGGAGATAATAAGCTGTACTGAGCCATCTGGCTCTTAAAGGAATCATGTCTCCAACTGTTGGGGCGGCCCTCTTGCTAGCGGGGCCACCCAGGCGCCTACAATCTGCCTCCATGGGGCCCTCTAAACAACTCAGGACAGCAGCCCCCTCTTTACTCACCGGGTCTCTGGACGCGGTGTGTCTCTGCTTCGCCTCGTTCCCTCTTCTGGGACCGGGGCTCGGATTGAGGAGCCCTCACGGCTCGGCTGCAATCTTCTTCGGGGGCTCCCTCCTGGTCCTGGGAGCCCCGCAACCTTTCGGGCGGCTTTCTGCTGGTCCACCGGTGCTCCCAACAGCTCACGGGAGCCCCGGCAGCATGCGGCCATCTTTCTCTGCCGGCGGAGCGGGCAGCCAATCACGGTGCAGCGGCGGGCGGGACTTCCCCGCAAAACCGGAAGTCCCGCCCCGAGTCAGGCACCGTAGTGCCTGGCTTCCTGTTTTGCGGCGCTCGGGCCGCGGCGGTGAATCTCGGGGGCATTTAAGATAGGTAGGCACCCTCGAAATCAAATAATAAGAAGTCAAGCGAGGTAGGCACTCGCTGGGGCCCAGGGACCCTTTGCAGAACGGGGCAAATGCCGGGTGGGCACCGGCTTGGATAAACAGCGCTCCCAAGTGCTGTGGGCATGAAAACAGCGCTCCCAGCGCTATAGGCAGGATAAAGCTCTCCCAAGCGCTAGGAAAGAAATACAGCGCTCCCAGGCGCTAGGAAGGCACAGAAAGCAACACAGTCCTTTGGCAATCCAGCATCTCAGCAGTCCAGGGGCTGGGCAGGGCTCAGGGAGGCAAGCCTTCCCCTGAGCCCAAGCAGCAGCAGGCCCCTGGCAGATTCAAGCAGCAAACAAGAACATTTTCATGGGGTCACAGCCCCTCTTTTATACACCTTTTCTTTTGTCTGTTGGTGCAGGGTGGGGGCAGAACCAGTCGCAGCTGGTCTGTGAGCACTGTTGATGACTCAACCACCTCTTTCCTTCATCAGGCAGGCTAGGGTCATCAGTCGCACCACAGGGGGCGGAGCCAGCATTGTGTGGGGGAAACCCAGCCTCATTCAGGACACAGGCGAAGCCCCTCCCTCACATCAGCATGCTAATCTCTACATTCACCACCGGGGCAGACCCACACAGACTTCCTGGAGCCTGGCATCCCAGCCAGCTCCAGCCAATCACACGCCAGGCATATTTTACACTAATATGCCAACTCCTAGAAGTGGCGCTTCCGCACAAGACATAGTCATGTCACATACATCGTTGCGAAGCATTCAATCACACGAGTGTGCACATACCAAACTTGACCATGCACACCTCACGCATCAGGAACTACCAGGGACACAGACATTCCCCATGCATTCCTATGGGAGAGCGGGCCAATCTCACACACGCACTCAGGGAGCGCACGCACTTTACACTGCGCCACAGTGTCAAAGTGTGCAAAGACCAGAAGTCACTAGGCAAAAAGTTCAGGGGTGAACCTGCCAGAATGGCCAAGTCCAACACAACCCCCTTCCAGCCAAAACGCAGGGGAGAACAATCACCACCGTGATGGACTTCCCTGCTTGGAGTGATAGAACATGGACGCGGGCCCGCACTGCAGGGACACCCTCCGGTTCAACGCCACGTCTATCCATAAGACAAGCACATACTAAAAAAAACAGGCCCAACTAGGCTACCCCACTGGTGCTCCTTAGTTGTTCACGGCTAGGACCAGGCCCTAGGCCACCCAGATACCACTGGTCCCTACCAATCCACAGAGTGGGGGGTAGTAACCCCTCACTCTGTGGATTGGTAGGGACAACTTTCTGTACCCCTATTGCCTCCTTCTGTACCCCTATTCTCTCTTTCTGCACCTCTTTTGCCTCTGTATGCACCCCTGTTCTATCTTTCTGTACCTCGTTTGCCTGTTTCTGCAACTCTCTTGTCTCTTTCAGCACTTCTCTTGCTTCTTTCTGCACCTTTCTTTCTTTTTCGGCACCCCTCTTGCCTCTTTCTGAAACCCTCTTGCCTCTTTCTGCACATCTGTTGTTTCTTTCTGCACTTTGCTTGCTTTTTTAAGCACCTATGTTGCTTCTTTCTACAACCCTCTTTCCTCTTTCTGTATCTCTTTTTCTTCTGTCTTCACATCTCTTGCTTCTTTCTGTCCTTCTCGCTTCTTTCTTTGCCCCTCTTGCCTCTTTCTGAACCCCTTATCCATTTTGCCTCTTTCTGCACTTCTCTTATGTCTTTCTGCACCTTTCTTGTTTCTTTTGGTCACCCTCTTGCTTCTTTCTACAGCCCTCTTGCCTCTTTATGCACATCTGTTGTTTCTTTCTGCACTTCACTTGCTTTTTTTACACCTCTCCTGCTTCTTTCTGTTACCCTCTTGCCTCGTCAGCACCTCTTTTGCTTCTTTCTACAATTCTCTTGCTTCTTTCTGCACCCCTCTTCCCTCTTTCTGCACCCATCTTCCCTTATTCTGCACCTTTCTTGCTTCGTTCTGCACCTCTCTTGCCTCTTTCTGGATCCCTCTTCTCTCTTTCTGCACATCTGTTTTTTCTTTCTGCACTTCACTTGCTTTTTTCTGCATCTTTCTTGCTTCTTTCTGTATCCCTCATGCTTCTTTCTGTACCTCTTTTGCTGCTTTCTGCACTTCTCTTTCTTCTTTCTGCACCCCTCTTGCCTCTTTCTGCACCCATCTTCCCTCATTCTGTACCTCTCTTGCTTCGTTCTGCACCTCTCATGTCTCTTTCTGCATCCCACTTACCTCTTTCTGCACCTCTCTTTCTCTCTTTCCACAGCATAGTACTCCAGCTGCTCACCAACCTAAGAGTCTCATCAACAGTAATCTCATGGTTCGATTACTTTCTGAAGGAACGATCCTTCCAAGTGTTTGAGGGTGACACTGCTTCCATTAGTAAACCTCTCAATTGTGGGGTACCACAGGGCTCCTCCATAAGTCCTACGCTCTTCAATATATATACATGAGCCCCCTCGCTGAGATCGTCCGTCCCACCGGATAAAAATAGTCACCTACGCGGACGATACTCAGCTAGTGGTGGCTCTGAGTCACTCTCACACCGGCCCCAATAGTCTCAGGGACTGCCTTGAAGCAGTGACCTCCTGGATGACATCTTCCTGTCTCAAATTAAACAGAGACAAAACCGAACTAATGCTACTAGGTCACCGCCCCAAACTCAACATCAATCACCTCGGGCCCACTTGTCTTGGACCACCCCCTGTGCCCAAAGACACAATCAAAAGCCTTGGCATCTGGCTGGACAAGTCCCTCAATTTCAACCACCAATCGGCAAAGCTATCAGCCATCTGCTTTGGCCTACTCAGGCTCATCTGAAAAATCACCCCCCTCCTTCCCTTTAATGCCAGACGGATCATGATCCAAGACCTAATCCTATCACTTTTGGACTTTGGAAATGCCCTCTATCTAGGGGCTCCACAGTCCACCTTGAACAAGCTACAGGTTATCCAGAACTATGCAGCACGTACCCTGCTCCAGATTCCACCTCGTACCTCAGTTCAAAAAGAACTCAGAAAGTTTCATTGGCTCCCTGTCAAAGACAGAATCGTGCATTGCACATAGAGCGTTTTGGAAATCAGGCGCCACCATCAATCACACCCGGTCAGTCCCTACCAATCAAACAGAGAGCTAAGGTCTACTTCCTCACACCTTCTCACAATACCCAGAATCAAGAAAGTTAGATGTGGTGGACGCTCCTTGTCCCACAACACGGCCAAACTATGGAATTCCTTACCCCTTCACCTGCGTGCGGAACACAACCTGTTGACCTTCAGGAAAAAGCTGATTTAACAACTAGATTAGGCTCCCTCTGTCCCCTCTCATGCGTTTGTCCGCTGCGCTAGGATGCCTCAGGGTAGCTACCGCGCTATACAAATGCTCTTTTCATTTCATTTAATTTCTTTCTGCAGTTTTCATGCCTCTTTCTACACACCTGTTGCTTCTTTCTGCATTTCACTTGCTTTTTTCATCTGCACCTCTCTTGCTTCTTTCTGCAACCCTCTTGCCTCTTTCCACACCTCTATTGATTCTTTTTACACTTCTCTTGTTTCTCTCTGCACTTCTCTTGCTACTTTTGGCACCCCTCATGCCTTTTCTTTCCCCCTCTTCCCTCTTTCTGCACCTCGCTTGCCTCTCTCCGCTCCTCTCTTCCCTCTTTCTGCACTTCTCCTGCCTCTATCTGCACTTCTCTTGTCTTTTCTGCACTTCTCCTGCTTTTTATGTACTGCTCTTACCTCTTTCTGTACTCAATTGGGAAGTGCAAGCTTTCAAGTTTGAAGATTGGCGTGCTCTCATGACTGAGGTATATTTCTCCTGGTAAATGTGTCATGCATCTGAAGATTGTAGCTTAAAAAGCAGGTAGCTTCTTCTATAGGTGGTCAAATCTTCTCAGTTCTGCTCTGTCACTCGATTGCACAGGCAGATATTTCTTATGTATATAGGTGTTATAGAGCCCCTCAAATATACTATTGAATACCTATTTACTGTTTGAAACACAGGCATTAAAGTATATGTATGTTTAATTTTATGTAACATGTCACTATGTAAAAGCAGAGACACATGCATACATACCTTCACAAACTTGGTGGAACTTACAGCAGTGATATATTTAGGATTGCTGTTTTACATTTGGTAGGCCTAACATTCTGAGCAGTCGATGAACAGTGAACATTCAAGAGAAAAGTGAGGATTAAGACATCTTGTGCAAAGGATTTGTGATTAGGCTACTTTGTCTGAGTCTGTGGAAAGGTGCAGTCGAAGTAGGCCTCTTTCTGCACCTCTGTTGCTACTTACTGCACTTCTCCTACTTCTTTCTGCATCTTTCTTCCTCTTTCTGGACTTCTGTTGCCTCTTTCTGCATTTTACTTGCTTCTTACTGTACATTTCTTCCTCTTACTGCACCTCTCTTGCATCTTCTCTGCACTTCTCTTGCTTCTTTCTGTGCCTTAATTCCTCTTTCTGTACATGTCCTACCTATGTAGACATAGTTAAGAAACAGCATTAAAAAAAAGATAGAAATTCACACAAAAAAACACACAGATTTCAGGAATGTCATAGTTAGTATTAGCTTTTAAGAAACCTTAGAAATTCACAGAAAAAAGCATAGGTTTCAGGGTGTTATGGTTAGGAATTAGCCGTTATAGTTAGCTGAGCACTTCTACTGTTACATATTATATCACTCATGACATGGTCAGTGACATCACTCATGACTTTAATCACTTTTAATTTTTTACAACAGGACAGGGGACTAGGTCCCTGAGTCCTATAATTGCTACCAGCAACATTTGTCTGATGTTGCTTGTAGCCAATCAGAACAGTAGCCCTAGCAGGAGTCTAACTCCCATAGGAGTAAGATGGCCCAAGGGAAATAATGCTCTCAAGGCCAATCAGAACATTATTTTTAAATTGGTACTCCAGCAAGAGTCTCTTGTGGACCAAACCATCCAGATATACATTTATTTTTTAACCTTTATTTCTAGAAAAACGTCTGAATGGATTTACAGCAAATCATGAATAGCACAATCTTTGGTCTAAAATCTAGCTAGCTCCCAACCAAATTTGGTGTAATCCTGTTTGGAAATTTATGCTGTAGCCTCGCCTAAAGAAGTCCATGGAGACTGCATCAGGATTTTGTATTTTGGTACCCCCTATTTTCCTTGCCCCCGCTTGATGGATCACCTCAAAACTTTCCATGCTCAATGTCTTTCTAGTTTTATCTATAATAACTTCATCTATAACTTCATCTATTCATAACTTGAATTTCCTTGCATAGGATATATCTGCCTGCTATATAAAATATAAATAAAGTAAAAAAAAATGTTAAATATTACAATTTTTAAAAAAAATTAAAAAAATGTTTTCAATTTATATTAAAAATATGTAATGCAATTTAAAAAATAAAATATCTAAAAATAAATACTTTAAAACAATGTAGTAAATCAGTATAAAAAATATATAACAATTAATACATTTAAAAATTATCATTTACAAAGACTTTGAAATTCACTGAAAAAAACATAGGTTTCAGCCACGTTATAGTTAAGAATTAGCATTCAAAAAACCTTAGAAATTCACTGAAAAAACCATAGGTTTCAGTCACGTTATAGTTCGGAATTAGCATTTAAAAAACCTTAGAAATTCACTGAAAAAAACCATAAGTTTCACACATGTTATAGTTAGCTGGACATTTCACTCATACAAAACCATTGAAATTCCCCTCTTATAGTTAGTTCGGCGAACTATAACGTGCGCGCCAGCAATGCACTACTGATGACATCACATATTACATCACTCATGACATGGTCATTGACATCACTCATGACATCACTCATGACATCTCAAATGACATCAATGATGACATCACTGATGACATCATCCGTGTGAAAGAGTGGCAGACCTCCTCTCACCGTAATATAACCTTTGATACACACATTCAAAAATTGAAACTAACATTTTCAAAAAAATTGAGATACCAATACCAGTTACAACAACCTATTCAGTAATTCCAACCTTTACATGCACATCCACTCATTCACCATCAGCTCTATATAGTCACTCATACATGTACTCACTCATCATATATACTCATACACCTATACATCCTGTTACACACCGATACTCATCCATAGAGTTACTCACACACATATTCACACATGCAAATAAACTATCAAACATCCATTTACTTGCAAATACAGCTATACACACACCACTACACTTACTTCTACAGAAATGTACACATACTTACTCTCTTAAACAATCACTTATAGAAACACATACTTATGTATACAGGACCTCTTCCAATCTCTCAATCTCACATATACTCATCTATATACAATAATACTCACATACACTAGTTTAAAACATATGTAGTTACTCATAAAGATACGTTTGAGACGGTCATTCACTCACTAACACATACATACACACACTCATCCACCCAACAACACCAACTGGTAATCCCCAGAGCCAAGAAGGCCAGATGGGGGTCCAAAGCTTTTTCCATATTGGCACCTCTTACTTGGAACTCACTCCCCCTCGAAATCAAACGACTTCCTTCCCTTGATCTCTTTAGGAAGTCATTGAAAACCTGGCTCTTTATTAAGGCATACCAGTAGGTTCTGTTTCTGTCTGCTATCAGCTTTATATTCTGGTTTAGGCGCCTTGACGCCCACTGGGCATAGCTGCGCGTTACAAATAATATTTCATTCATTATTTCATTCATTCATACAGTCCTGCACACATGCTGTCTTCAGAACACATATAAACAGGGAGTCAGTCATTCATGCATCTGTGCTCTAAGTAATACCTCCTTCCAAACCATACAGACACTCATACTGATACTCATAAAACCAACTAATAATCCATATGGACACTCATGTAGCTACTCACCAAACCCATGCAGCCACTTATACACAAAGTGAGACTCTGATACAGATATTTGCATATTTAAACATTACTCGCTAATACATGTATTCACTAAGATACACTTAATAAGTCAGTTATACAATCAATTTTACAAAAAAACATCCATTTAGACACATATTTACCCATTTATTCTTCCATCGACCTTTAGATATACATATATAAAAAATATTTATTTTTCATAAAGACACACATTCACTGGATGATGTCATCACTGATGTCATTTGAGATGATTGGCTTGGTCGTGGCTTGAGTGAGTTGCCA
Source organism: Lissotriton vulgaris (assembly GCF_964263255.1). NCBI lineage: Eukaryota > Metazoa > Chordata > Amphibia > Caudata > Salamandridae > Lissotriton > Lissotriton vulgaris. The sequence continues at coordinate 1,575,955,081 of NC_141685.1, forward strand.
TTGAAACTTCCCCTGTATAACAGTCATGGAAAAGCTATTCTTCATTACATATGTTGAGTCATGTTCATGCTACTGACATTTATATCACATTTAAAATTAGACTGTGAACATAAATAAATAAAAATTGCATTTGAAAACCTAATGTTTTGGCACATTTAGTAGCTAATCTCATTGGTATCAAGGGAAGTAAAAACAATCTTGCATTTGTTTATGTCATGCATTGACATTGAGTCTGGTACCGTGTGTGCAATATGTACAGTGTAATTGTTATTTTGCTCTTGCCCATAAGTGCAGAGTGATTTAAGTGTGTCATGTTCTCTCACATTGCTGTTTTCGCTCGCATCTATGAATATTTTTGTTGAATATCCTCTCATGTAGCAACCACTTTGTAGTGGGCCAGTGCCCCTTGTAGATCTTCACGAGTTTGGTTTGTCATGTTTGGTGACGGATCGGTTTGTGTTAAATTTTTTTCCCATGTTTCATGTGATGATGCAAATAACACCATAGTGAATAGTGTACTGCTTATCAATTTGACCTAGGTACATGTGGGTTGCCCGTGTACTATAGGACTGCAACTGCTTCTGCCCCTGTGGGCTTCACGTTAATATACTATTCCATTCGGTCTGAAATACACTTTCTTTCATTGGAGCTAGATTGTGCGAGAACACAGGATTGAAACACAGAATGTGGTGTAAAAAGGGGAGGGTAAGCCAGTGAAAAAAAAGGGGCGTGAATTAATTTATAATTGCCAATGCCACTAAGCCGTTGTGTGTTTGTGTTTGTGAGGGTTTAAGAAATATATTTTTATGCTAGTGTCACCCTGACACATGTATTAAAAAATGTTCTTAGAGGAGTTGGGTCGGGAAAGTGGGGGGTGCGCATTGTATGTTTGTGACAGGTTTTTAGAGATGGACACTCATCGCTTAATCTGTGTTTAGGGCACTAGGGGTCTTGGAGTCAAGTAGGATGATATACCTTGACTCCAATCTCCTGAGTGTGAGTTGTCTGTTACCTCCTCAGGCATTCTTTTTAACAATGTCAATTACAAAGTATTGTAAGTCTTCAGCTCTACCTCTGTGGTGTGTATTGATATGTCTTGCTACTGGGTAGGTAGGGTCATCGTTATTGATTGCCCGTAGGTGTTGAAGTATCCTTATATGGACAGGATGTATGGTACTACCTATGTATCTTTTGTTGCATGTACACTGTAAGACATAGATCGCAAAATCTGTTTTGCATGTGTAGTTGTCTCGTATTTCTAGTGGTGTTTTTCTTAGTGGGAGCTGAGCTCTGTTGGTGTTTATGCCGGATCTGCAGGCTTTGCACTTGGAGCATTTATGGAAGCCTTTTGCACACTTAAGCCAGTGGGTGTTTTTTTCTTTGTGTGGTATGTTGGACACTACTTTTTCATCGATTTAGCCTTCCTGAAAGTTAACTGAGGCAGTTTGGCACATGGCGTTCCTATTGTGGGATCGCTGCGCACTAGTGGCCAATGTCTGTAAAGGATTTTTCGCTGCTGTGTATGGTATGCACTGTATCCTGTAATCAATCGTGGTGTACCCATTGATTTGGATGGTGTGGGGTTTTGAGGAGGTTTGAAGATAAGGCTTTCTCTACTTTTTGTATCTCATTTCTGTTCTGCTCTGATGAGAGTATGATTTTTCTACCCCCTGGCACGCAGTCTGTTGAATAACCCCTGTTTGGATTCTACAAAACTGTTTTGTGTGCTGCAGTTGTGTTTCATTCTAAGGCATTCTGCATAGGGGATACTGTTGATAAGATTAGTCAGGTGGAAGCTGCTGGCGTGCAGTATGATGGTGCCGACCGTAGGTTTTCTGTAAGTTTTTTACTGTATCTTGTTATTGGAGACAAACAGTTCTAGATCTAAAAACATGATTGATTTTTTGCTGGTTGTACAGGTGAACTGTAAGTTTAATGTGTTTTCATTGAGATCTTTGGCAAATTTGGCTTCACTTTCTTCGCTCCCTTTCCACAGCAGAAAGATATCGTCTACGTAGCGACTGTAGTGTGCCATATTTCCTGACATCTGTGTGCTGTGTTTTACCCTGAGTACTTGCTCCTCCCAGCAGCCCATATGCAAATCAGCATAGCTGGGGGCGAAGCAAGTACCCATGACTGTCCCCTGTGTTTGTTTGTATAACAATTTGTCAAACATGAACGTATTATTTTCTAGACATCACTCTGTCATCTGCAACAACATTTGTGTATGTAGGTAATGTTCGATATTCCTAGTTTCCAGGAAATTTTTGATGGTATTAAGACCGTCTCTGTGTCGAATGCTAGTGTACAAACTCTGCACATCTAGCGTCATAAAGACATAATAAGTTTGCCAATTAACATCATAGTTTTTTTTCAGAAAGTCACCACTGTCTTTGGTGTATGAAGGTAGATTCCGTACATATGTTTGCAAAAAATGTTCTATAAATGTCCTTGTGTTTTCAAAGAGTCCCCCAATTGCTGATATTATGGGTGTTCCTGGGGGGCATTGTTCATTCCTATGTATTTTCGGAATAAGGTAGAGGTGCGGGGTGACTGGATAGTTGTTTTTCAGGAAATCAAACTCCTGTTTGCTGAGGAGTCCTGTGCTTTTCCAATCATAAAGGCTTTTATGATACCTTTCTTGTATGTTGGCAATGTTTGATGCACTGATCCTTATGTAACAATCCCTGTCGGATAGCTGCAGCAGTGCCTCTTTGTTGTACATATCCTGTGGCCAAAGGACCACATTGCCCCCTTTGTCTGACCATCGTACCATGATGTCACTTCTGTCTTTGATCTTTTTCATTACTTTCTCATACTCCATTCTTTCATTGTGTCTTGTTTTCGTGAAGTTATTACTACTTTTCAGTGATAGTTCTTTCAGATCCTTAATCGCTTTGTCTGAAAAAATGTCAATGTTATCCTTGGGCATAAGTGGGCAGAATGTAGCTCTTGGTTTGAAATGAGTTTTGCTGGTCTTATGTATGTTCATGCCTGCATGGGTCACTACTTCTTCTGAGCCTATGGTGACCATTTCCTCCTCTGCATCTAGTTCTGCCATTTCCCTAATGAAATCCATATCGGCTATATTCCAGTTGCTGTGTGAGTCATTGGTTGTTTCTTCATTGTTTGGATTGATGCGTGTTAAAAAAGAATTTTTGCAAGTTTAGGTTTCTTGTGAATTGGTGTATAACCATGCGAGTCTGTGTGTAATCAAAGTTTGTTCTATTGCAATAGGACAGGCCAAGTGTTAATGTTTCTTCTTCTTTTTATGTGAAAGCCATGTTTGAGAGATTGATGACTTTATTTTTTTGTTCTATTGTATCTCTCATCATCTGTTGTTCCTTCTGTAAGTTTGTTTCTTTGTTTGTTGTTTTGTGTTTGCCCCATCTCCCGTTTTTGGGCCTTCTGCTCCTTGGTTTGTGGTTTTGGTTGCCTTGTACTCCTGGCGTGGTTGTCGTGGCCTGAGACTCTTCAGGCGGTTTTCCCGTAAAAAAGCGAATTCATCTACGCGTGTTGAAACTGTGCGCGTTTGGCCTGTGTTTCCGGTGGTTCCGGCATCTGATTCTGCCCCTGAACTGACATCGGATTCACTTGGCCCTGATTCTTCATTCATATCGTTGTTAGTTGGTGGTAATTTTTGCTGTCTGATATTATCGAATTTACGGGCAAATGTATAAATTCTACGCTTGAGGTAGTCATTTCTGTCACTTTGAAACTTGTGTGCTTTCCTTTCTTTTATTGTTTGCTCGTATTTTACCACTCTGTTTTTTATTTCTACCATGCTTTTGCTTATTTCATCTTGGTTTGCATTCTCTTCCAGCTGTTTGCTCACAGTTTCCAGTTTGGCCAACAGTTTATCGCGGTCTGATGAGGCATATTTGATTAGGATTTGAAGCATATTTGTTGACGATTGGGCATTGTTATCTGCCCATTCCTGTAGCATGGCTGGATCGGGGTTTTCGTACGTCGGTGCCAATAATACCCTGAGCCCATGGCACTCGACCTACCTCTAAATATCTTCCGAGTGAAGTACACTCCCACCACTTGGAAATTTCTTGTTTTGTTGGCATTTCAAATTCTTTTAACTGTGCCTTGACATTGGATCCATGCACTAGCTGTCGTCCTGTTTATCCCGTTGCTTCGGGGCTTGTGCCTTTATCAGTGTCGCAAAAAATGTCCAATGCTGCCTCCTCACATTCCCGGACCCACTCCTCAGCCATCGTTTAATAGGAACAAACTTGGTTTTCTTTGATGCCCACTGCTGTTTCAGTTTACTAAATACAAAAGGACTACCTCTCCCAGCAGCCACTATTCTCGGACCCAAAGAAAAGTGTACTTGTGAAAACACTCGCAGGCTTACCTGGAAATTTGGATGCCCTCCAACACCCACAAGGATCTGGAAGCCTGTGTCTCTGCAATCATATATGTATATATATATATATATACATATATGATTGCAGCGTGAACAAGGGCATACCTTGCCAGAAACGCGTAGCTGCTTTCTGTGTACCGAAATAAAAACGATATGCTGATGTTTCGTGGTCCGTCTCCCTTCTGTTTGCTGGTGTGCTGAGCAGGCGCTGGAAACACCGAGAGATCCAGAGGAGTCAAGTGGTTCATATATATATATATATATATATATATATATATATATATATATATATATATATATATATATATATATATATATATATATATATATATATATATATATATATATATATATATATATTGTCTTTGTATTGAATAAATCGTCATCCTGCAACTCACTTGAGGAGTGATTCTTCTTTGCTCTATGTTCGCTACACTGAGAGAGGCTTTTGGAGGTCCAGACCGGTTTGGTTCCGCCGACCATTGACGGGACAGGAGTATATATATATATATATATATATATATATATATATATATATATATATATATATATGTATATATATATATATATATATCACCAATTCGAAAAGGGTGTCCCCTCGAAGAAGCCACATACCAGAGGTTTATCTTTCAGCGCTTTTATTGGGAAAGGCAGCAGTTGGGCATCAGCACAGTTCATCAGAGTAAAAGCGCCCGACGCGTTTCGTGCACATCCTGCACTTATTCATGGGCTAGGTTCAGACAATTGGGGATGACGAAAAAGGCACCTGAAATAATCTACTTCAGACACGCCCCAGTGGGCGGGGCAGCACTGCTGCCTGTCGGTCTTTGTAGTGCCTTAAATCTTCCTTCAGTGAGTGAATAAGTGCAGGATGTGCACGAAACGCGTCGGGCGCTTTTACTCTGATGAACTGTGCTGATGCCCAACTGCTGCCTTTCCCAATAAAAGCGCTGAAAGATAAACCTCTGGTATGTGGCTTCTTCGAGGGGACACCCTTTTCGAATTGTTGTTTAACGGCCAGTCCTGCCGTGAAGGGAGCCCTGCTGCAGCTCAAGCAGACCGATACTGATGTCAGGCGACATACAGTGTAAAGACGGACGAGAGAGGCGCAGAGAAAGGATTATTTGGCAGCTGGTTTCCATCAAAACATGCCATCGACCCACTTGGGAAGAAACTGTCTAAATTGTGAAATTATTGGGAAGACGCCTCACTGAAGGAAGATTTAAGGCACTACAAAGACCGACAGGCAGCAGTGCTGCCCCGCCCACTGGGGAGTGTCTGAAGTAGATTATTTCAGGTGCCTTTTTCGTCATCCCCAATTGTCTGAACCTAGCCCATGAATAAGTGCAGGATGTGCACGAAACGCGTCGGGCGCTTTTACTATGATGAACTGTGCTGATGCCCAACTGCTGCCTTTCCCAATAAAAGCGCTGAAAGATAAACCTCTGGTATGTGGCTTCTTCGAGGGGACACCCTTTTTGAATTGTTGTTTAACGGCCAGTCCTGCCGTGAAGGGAGCCCTGCTGCAGCTCAAGCAGACCGATACTGATGTCAGGCGACATACAGTGTAAAGACGGACGAGAGGGGCGCAGAGAAAGGATTATTTGGCAGCTGGTTTCCATCAAAACATGCCATCGACCCACTTGGGAAGAAACTGTCTAAATTGTGAAATTATTGGGAAGACGCCTCACTGAAGGAAGATTTAAGGCACTACAAAGACCGACAGGCAGCAGTGCTGCCCCGCCCACTGGGGCGTGTCTGAAGTAGATTATTTCAGGTGCCTTTTTCGTCATCCCCAATTGTCTGAACCTAGCCCATGAATAAGTGCAGGATGTGCACCAAACGCGTCGGGCGCTTTTACTCTGATGAACTGTGCTGATGCCCAACTGCTGCCTTTCCCAATAAAAGCACTGAAAGATAAACCTCTGGTATGTGGCTTCTTAGAGGGGACACCCTTTTCGAATTGTTGTTTAACGGCCAGTCCTGCCGTGAAGGGAGCCCTGCTGCAGCTCAAGCAGACCGATACTGATGTCAGGCGACATACAGTGTAAAGACGGACGAGAGGGGCGCAGAGAAAGGATTATTTGGCAGCTGGTTTCCATCAAAACATGCCATTGACCCACTTGGGAAGAAACTGTCTAAATTGTGAAATTATTGGGAAGACACCTCACTGAAGGAAGATTTAAGGCACTACAAAGACCGACAGGCAGCAGTGCTGCCCCGCCCACTGGGGCGTGTCTGAAGTAGATTATTTCAGGTGCCTTTTTCGTCATCCCCAATTGTCTGAACCTAGCCCATGAATAAGTGCAGGATGTGCACGAAACGCGTCGGGCGCTTTTACTCTGATGAACTGTGCTGATGCCCAACTGCTCCCTTTCCCAATAAAAGCGCTGAAAGATAAACCTCTGGTATGTGGCTTCTTCGAGGGGACACCCTTTTCGAATTGTTGTTTAACGGCCAGTCCTGCCGTGAAGGGAGCCCTGCTGCAGCTCAAGCAGACCGATACTGATGTCAGGCGACATACAGTGTAAAGACGGACGAGAGGGGCGCAGAGAAAGGATTATTTGGCAGCTGGTTTCCATCAAAACATGCCATCGACCCACTTGGGAAGAAACTGTCTAAATTGTGAAATTATTGGGAAGACGCCTCACTGAAGGAAGATTTAAGGCACTACAAAGACCGACAGGCAGCAGTGCTGCCCCGCCCACTGGGGCGTGTCTGAAGTAGATTATTTCAGGTGCCTTTTTCGTCATGCCCAATTGTCTGAACCTAGCCCATGAATAAGTGCAGGATGTGCACGAAACGCGTTGGGCGCTTTTACTCTGATGAACTGTGCTGATGCCCAACTGCTGCCTTTCCCAATAAAAGCGCTGAAAGATAAACCTCTGGTATGTGGCTTCTTCGAGGGGACACCCTTTTCGAATTTTTGTTTAACGGCCAGTCCTGCCGTGAAGGGAGCCCTGCTGCAGCTCAAGCAGACCGATACTGATGTCAGGCGACATACAGTGTAAAGACGGACGAGAGGGGCGCAGAGAAAGGATTATTTGGCAGCTGGTTTCCATCAAAACATGCCATCGACCCACTTGGGAAGAAACTGTCTAAATTGTGAAATTATTGGGAAGACGCCTCACTGAAGGAAGATTTAAGGCACTACAAAGACCGACAGGCAGCAGTGCTGCCCCGCCCACTGGGGCGTGTCTGAAGTAGATTATTTCAGGTGCCTTTTTCGTCATCCCCAATTGTCTGAACCTAGCCCATGAATAAGTGCAGGATGTGCACGAAACGCGTCGGGCGCTTTTACTCTGATGAACTGTGCTGATGCCCAACTGCTGCCTTTCCCAATAAAAGCGCTGAAAGATAAACCTCTGGTATGTGGCTTCTTCGAGGGGACACCCTTTTCGAATTGTTGTTTAACGGCCAGTCCTGCCGTGAAGGGAGCCCTGCTGCAGCTCAAGCAGACCGATTCTGATGTCAGGCGACATACAGTGTAAAGACGGACGAGAGGGGCGCAGAGAAAGGATTATTTGGCAGCTGGTTTCCATCAAAACATGCCATCGACCCACTTGGGAAGAAACTGTCTAAATTGTGAAATTATTGGGAAGACGCCTCACTGAAGGAAGATTTACGGCACTACAAAGACCGACAGGCAGCAGTGCTGCCCCGCCCACTGGGGCGTGTCTGAAGTAGATTATTTCAGGTGCCTTTTTCGTCATCCCCAATTGTCTGAACCTAGCCCATGAATAAGTGCAGGATGTGCACGAAACGCGTTGGGCGCTTTTACTCTGATGAACTGTGCTGATGCCCAACTGCTGCCTTTCCCAATAAAAGCGCTGAAAGATAAACCTCTGGTATGTGGCTTCTTCGAGGGGACACCCTTTTCGAATTGTTGTTTAACGGCCAGTCCTGCCGTGAAGGGAGCCCTGCTGCAGCTCAAGCAGACCGATACTGATGTCAGGCGACATACAGTGTAAAGACGGACGAGAGGGGCGCAGAGAAAGGATTATTTGGCAGCTGGTTTCCATCAAAACATGCCATCGACCCACTTGGGAAGAAACTGTCTAAATTGTGAAATTATTGGGAAGACGCCTCACTGAAGGAAGATTTAAGGCACTACAAAGACCGACAGGCAGCAGTGCTGCCCCGCCCACTGGGGCGTGTCTGAAGTAGATTATTTCAGGTGCCTTTTTCATCATCCCCAATTGTCTGAACCTAGCCCATGAATAAGTGCAGGATGTGCACGAAACGCGTCGGGCGCTTTTACTCTGATGAACTGTGCTGATGCCCAACTGCTGCCTTTCCCAATAAAAGCGCTGAAAGATAAACCTCTGGTATGTGGCTTCTTCGACTGGACACCCTTTTCGAATTTTTGTTTAACGGCCAGTCCTGCCGTGAAGGGAGCCCTGCTGCAGCTCAAGCAGACCGATACTGATGTCAGGCGACATACAGTGTAAAGACGGACGAGAGGGGCGCAGAGAAAGGATTATTTGGCAGCTGGTTTCCATCAAAACATGCCATCGACCCACTTGGGAAGAAACTGTCTAAATTGTGAAATTATTGGGAAGACGCCTCACTGAAGGAAGATTTAAGGCACTACAAAGACCGACAGGCAGCAGTGCTGCCCCGCCCACTGGGGCGTGTCTGAAGTAGATTATTTCAGGTGCCTTTTTCGTCATCCCCAATTGTCTGAACCTAGCCCATGAATAAGTGCAGGATGTGCACGAAACGCGTCGGGCGCTTTTACTCTGATGAACTGTGCTGATGCCCAACTGCTGCCTTTCCCAATAAAAGCGCTGAAAGATAAACCTCTGGTATGTGGCTTCTTCGAGGGGACACCCTTTTCGAATTGTTGTTTAACGGCCAGTCCTGCCGTGAAGGGAGCCCTGCTGCAGCTCAAGCAGACAGATACTGATGTCAGGGGAGATACAGTGTAAAGACGCACGAGAGGGGCGCAGAGAAAGGATTATGTGGCAGCTGGTTTCCATCAAAACATGCCATCGACCCACTTGGGAAGAAACTGTCTAAATTGTGAAATTATTGGGAAGACGCCTCACTGAAGGAAGATTTAAGGCACTACAAAGACCGACAGGCAGCAGTGCTGCCCCGCCCACTGGGGCGTGTCTGAAGTAGATTATTTCAGGTGCCTTTTTCGTCATCCCCAATTGTCTGAACCTAGCCCATGAATAAGTGCAGGATGTGCACGAAACGCGTCGGGCGCTTTTACTCTGATGAACTGTGCTGATGCCCAACTGCTGCCTTTCCCAATAAAAGCGCTGAAAGATAAACCTCTGGTATGTGGCTTCTTCGAGGGGACACCCTTTTCGAATTGTTGTTTAACGGCCAGTCCTGCCGTGAAGGGAGCCCTGCTGCAGCTCAAGCAGACCGATACTGATGTCAGGCGACATACAGTGTAAAGACAGACGAGAGGGGCGCAGAGAAAGGATTATTTGGCAGCTGGTTTCCATCAAAACATGCCATCGACCCACTTGGGAAGAAACTGTCTAAATTGTGAAATTATTGGGAAGACGCCTCACTGAAGGAAGATTTACGGCACTACAAAGACCGACAGGCAGCAGTGCTGCCCCGCCCACTGGGGCGTGTCTGAAGTAGATTATTTCAGGTGCCTTTTTCGTCATCCCCAATTGTCTGAACCTAGCCCATGAATAAGTGCAGGATGTACACGAAACGCGTTGGGCGCTTTTACTCTGATGAACTGTGCTGATGCCCAACTGCTGCCTTTCCCAAAAAAAGCGCTGAAAGATAAACCTCTGGTATGTGGCTTCTTCGAGGGGACACCCTTTTCGAATTGTTGTTTAACGGCCAGTCCTGCCGTGAAGGGAGCCCTGCTGCAGCTCAAGCAGACCGATACTGATGTCAGGCGACATACAGTGTAAAGACGGACGAGAGGGGCGCAGAGAAAGGATTATTTGGCAGCTGGTTTCCATCAAAACATGCCATCGACCCACTTGGGAAGAAACTGTCTAAATTGTGAAATTATTGGGAAGACGCCTCACTGAAGGAAGATTTAAGGCACTACAAAGACCGACAGGCAGCAGTGCTGCCCCGCCCACTGGGGCGTGTCTGAAGTAGATTATTTCAGGTGCCTTTTTCGTCATCCCCAATTGTCTGAACCTAGCCCATGAATAAGTGCAGGATGTGCACGAAACGCGTCGGGCGCTTTTACTCTGATGAACTGTGCTGATGCCCAACTGCTGCCTTTCCCAATAAAAGCGCTGAAAGATAAACCTCTGGTATGTGGCTTCTTCGAGGGGACACCCTTTTCGAATTGTTGTTTAACGGCCAGTCCTGCCGTGAAGGGAGCCCTGCTGCAGCTCAAGCAGACCGATACTGATGTCAGGCGACATACAGTGTAAAGACGGACGAGAGGGGCGCAGAGAAAGGATTATTTGGCAGCTGGTTTCCATCAAAACATGCCATCGACCCACTTGGGAAGAAACTGTCTAAATTGTGAAATTATTGGGAAGACGCCTCACTGAAGGAAGATTTAAGGCACTACAAAGACCGACAGGCAGCAGTGCTGCCCCGCCCACTGGGGCGTGTCTGAAGTAGATTATTTCAGGTACCTTTTTCGTCATCCCCAATTGTCTGACCCTAGCCCATGAATAAGTGCAGGATGTGCACGAAACGCGCCGGGCGCTTTTACTCTGATGAACTGTGCTGATGCCCAACTGCTGCCTTTCCCAATAAAAGCGCTGAAAGATAAACCTCTGGTATGTGGCTTCTTCGAGGGGACACCCTTTTCGAATTGATATATATATATATATATATATATATATATATATATATATATATATATATATATATATATATATTCGAATTGATATATATATATATATATATATATATATATATATATATATATATATATATATATATATATATATTACCTACTGGCGGTCGCCAGTAGGTATATATAGTTAGGATTTTTTCTCTATGGGATTTTTGAAAATTCTATGTCTAATAACTTTGGCGTTTGTGGACGGAATTGGCTGAAATTTTCAGGAAAATGGAACATTTTGTTTCTGAGCAGCCCCTGACAATTTGGGGGGGTTTCATCAAGGGGGGGCCGAGAAAAAAGGGGGGTCCCAAAACGCATTTTTCCCATGTTAATTTCCATAGGGCGGTTGGCCTCACTTTTAGCTCGAACGGCTGAATGGATTTGCACGAAACTTGGCAAAATTGTAGGGACTGTTAGCCTGATGTGCCTTTGCTAGGTCTCAATATATGTGCTCCAGTGGATTTTGAGTAATTTAGGTTCAAAAAAATATATATATCTGGGCGGAGCCTAACCACACATCTGATCTGATTGGCTGTCAGCACTTCATCCAAGAAGTGTTGGCAGCCATCTTGGGACCAATATACATGATAGCACCTCATTAAAAAGCATTGTAGTTAATAGAGGGTTTTAGGACTTTAGTTACATTATAAATCATTTGTTGATGGTACCATACTCGTTTTAGGAATTGTGGTGGGTTCTAAGGTGATTTTACCATGTGAAAAAACCTTCTGCTGTGATATCATGAATATTGTTTGAAAGAAAACTAATATCTCATGATTTTCCCACAGTGGTTTGGAAGGGGATCTATAAGCTAAACTGAAAGCATATTTTCTGTAAATTCACATTATCTTTCTCAGTCATGTGAAAATGAAGTCTGACATTCTCAGTAAAACATGTACATCCAACAAGGACAGAGACTGTCAGTTGATTCCTTTGTGTTCAACTGCAGCCTCCTAGAGTGTTCTAAAGAACAACTAGAGCGCTAACAGTCCTACTTATTACAAAGGTATGGCACACCTGAAGCCATCTTGATTGGAATAAAGTGGTAACTCTTAAAACATTTAATTTAAAAAGAAACAACATGAAGGGGTATATTTTGCCATAGAAAGTATGATTAGTGCTGCAGAATGAAAAATTAGGGCACATTTTGAGTGACTTCTCAAATCCTTTTCTATTTCATTAAAACATTCTGACATGCAGTCTCCCAAAATGGCCACCAGAGACAAAAGAGCCCAAATGTAGCCCAAATATCACCCAGATGTAGCCCAAGTATAGCCCAATGACAGAATGTCCCAGAGTGTTCTAAAGAACAACTAGAGCGCTAACAGTCCTACTTATTACAAAGGTATGGCACACCTGAAGCCATCTTGATTGGAATAAAGTGGTAACTCTTAAAACATTTAATTTAAAAAGAAACAACATGAGGGGGTATATTTTGCCATAGAAAGTATGATTAGTGCTGCAGAATGAAAAATTAGGGCACATTTTGAGTGACTTCTCAAATCCTTTTCTATTTCATTAAAACATTCTGACATGCAGTCTCCCAAAATGGCCACCAGAGACAAAAGAGCCCAAATGTAGCCCAAATATCACCCAGATGTAGCCCAAGTATAGCCCAATGACAGAATGTCCCAGAGTGTTCTAAAGAACAACTAGAGCGCTAACAGTCCTACTTATTACAAAGGTATAGCACACCTGGAGCCATCGTGATGGGAATAAAGTGGTAACTCTTAAGACATTTAATTTAAAAAGGAACAAAATGAGGGGGTATATTATGCAATAGAAGGTATTATTAGTGCTGCAGAAAGAAAAATTAGGGCACATTTTGAGTGACTTTTCAAATCCTCTTCTATTTCATTAAAAAATTCTGACATGCAGTCTCCCAAAATGGCCACCAGAGACAAAAGAGCCCAAATGTAGCCCAAATATCACCCAGATGTAGCCCAAGTATAGCCCAATGACAGAATGTCCCAGAGTGTTCTAAAGAACAACTAGAGCGCTAACAGTCCTACTTATTACAAAGGTATGGCACACCTGAAGCCATCTTGATTGGAATAAAGTGGTAACTCTTAAAACATTTAATTTAAAAAGGAACAAAATGAGGGGGTATATTTTGCCATATGAATTATGATTAGTGCTGCAGAAAGAAAAATTAGGGCACATTTTGAGTGACTTCTCAAACCCTCTTCAATTTCATTAAAAAATTCTGACATAGTCTCGCAAGATGGCCACCAGAGACAAAAGAGCCTAAATGTAGCCCAAATATCACCCAGATGTACCCCAAGTATAGCCCAATGACAGAATGTCCCAGAGTGTTCTAAAGAACAACTAGAGCGCTAACAGTCTTACTTATGACAAAAGTATGGCACACCAGAAGCCATCTTGATTGGAATGAAGTGGTAAGTCTGAAAACACTCAATTTAAAAAGGAACAACATGAGGGGGTTAATTTTGCCATAGAAAGTATGATTAGTGCTTCAGAAAGAAAAATTAGGGATCATTTTGAGTGACTTCTCAAATCCTCTTCTATTTCATTAAAAAAATTCTGACATGCAGACTGAAACATGCACTTTGAATACCAGCAGCAGACGTCCCTGGTGAGCAGTAGCTTTACTACAGTGATCTAATGTGCAACTAGAGTGCTAACATTCAGAATTTATGGCAAATGTGTGACACATCTGAATGCCTTCTTGATGGAACCAAAGTAAACAAGCATTGAAAATGCAATAGATCTCGCCCTCATTTAAGTTAAAGCCATTCTGTTTGTAATGAGGTGGCTTTTTAGCTTTGCTTTTATTAGTGTTTTTTTTCAACTTTCATGTAAATAACGCACCGTTTTCACCAAATCGACTTTGCCCAAGCACACCCTTCCCTTCGGCCAACAAATCCCAAAAATTCGGCACACCTGCCGATCCACTCTCCCTACAGCTCACCCAAGCCCAGTCCCTCTAGCGCAACTGGAACATCCCAAATTCACCTTCTCCATGCGCACCAAAAACTCCCATTGAATAACATGACAATTCGCTACTCCGCACAAAAATTGCTCTTTAAAGCACTTCCACTGCTCCGATCCGCTTCAAACTTGGCTGGACACTAGTTCCAGCGATTCCCTAACATCTCACCAAAAATCAGCTCAATCCATCCACTGGAACGGGGACGAATTTCAACCCGAATATGCGCCCCCCGCAAACACAAAAAAAGCCATAAAACGGCCAAATCTCGACCAAAAACCGCCAAAATCCCTCAAAACCTTGCCAACACCAATACGCACGAAACTGAACCGGCCCCTCAGCCCTAGGCTCCGGGAACCCTACTTAATTGACCCAAAAGCCCTAAAAAAGCAACATAATACACACGAAAACGCCCTAACAACCCTAAAATGCATATAAGTATATGTATGCATGCATTTATGTTTGTATTTATATGTAGATATACAGATGATATATGTTTATATATGTATGTATATATATATATTCACTGAAAAAACCATAGGCTATAGACCATATATAGTTAGGAATTAGCATTTACAAAACCTTGAAAATTCACTGAAAAAACCGTAGGTTATAGACCATATATAGTTAGGAATTAGCATTTACAAAACCTTGAAAATTCACTGAAAAAACCATAGGTTATAGACCATATATAGTTAGGAATTCGCATTTACAAAACCTTATTTTACTCACACAAAACCATTGAAATTCCATATATAGTTAGTTGCACTAACTATATATCGCGCACCCGCAATCCACTGCTGATGATGTCACATATTACATCATTCATGACATGGTCAGTGACATCACTGATGACATCACTGATGACATCTCAAATGACATCACTGATGACATCACTGATGACAACATCCAGTGACTGTATGTTTCTGTAAAGTTAAAATATGTCTTACATATTGAAGAATGAGTGGATGTATAAGTGTCTGGATGAAGGATTTAGTAGGTGCATGACTGACTGTATGAGTGAGTGATTAAATGTGTCTCACTGAGTGCATGGGTTAGTGACTAAACTGTCTTAATTTGTGCATCATTATGTCTGTTGTTCTGTAAACTGTTGCATGTGTTGATAAGTAGCTATATGAGTAACTATATGGGTTATTGATTGGTTGCCCAAGTATTTGTATGGGATACTGAGTGTGTGTGTGGGTGGCTGGGAGATGTATGACTCTATGCATAGATGTGTGAGCAGTTGATTCACTAGATGTATGGTTTCAAAAGTGCATGTGGAAACAGCTGTATGGGCGGTTGACTGTGTGCATGAGTGTATTGGTGAGTGAATGGATATCTCAGTGCTACATGTCAAAGTAAGTACATATGTAAAACACAGTACATGTGAGAGTTGACATATATAAATAACTGTGCATAAGAGCCAGTGAATGTGTGAGTGGCTGTATGGATCATTGTGAACTTGTATCAGGGATTGTATAAGAGAGTTAATATGTGTTAGTATATGTTTGAATAAGTAAAGTTTGTATAACTGTATAGTTGAGGAAATGGAGGTGTGATTGATTCTTTGATTGACTGACTAGGTGTGTGAGTAACTCCATGGATGAGTGACAGTCTGTGAGTGTCTGTTTACACTGATTGTATCTAAGGTTATATTAGAGTCTGAAGAGGTTCATCGTATTATCACATGAATTATATCATCAGTGATGTGATCAGTAATGTCAAATGAGATGTCATCAGTGATGTCATCAGTGATGTCATTTGAGATGTCATCAGTGATGTCATTTGAGATGTCATCAGTGATGTCATCAGTGATGTCACTGACCATGTCATGAATGATGTAATATGTGACATCATCAGCAGTGGATTGCGGGTGCGCGATATATAGTTAGTGCAACTAACTATATATGGAATTTCAATGGTTTTGTGTGAGTAAAATAAGGTTTTGTAAATGCGAATTCCTAACTATATATGGTCTATAACCTATGGTTTTTTCAGTGAATTTTCAAGGTTTTGTAAATGCTAATTCCTAACTATATATGGTCTATAACCTACGGTTTTTTCAGTGAATATATATATATATCAATTCGAAAAGGGTGTCCCCTCGAAGAAGCCACATACCAGAGGTTTATCTTTCAGCGCTTTTATTGGGAAAGGCAGCAGTTGGGCATCAGCACAGTTCATCAGAGTAAAAGCGCCCGACGCCTTGATCACGCAACTTTGAAGTACTTATTTTGGGGCTTCCCGGTGCCCTGGCTCGGACCGCCCACTGACAGCACACTCGACTCTACCGGAACTCGTGGAAAGAATATATATATATATATATATATATATATAAACACACAGAGTTGCCTCGAAAGATGGAGCCCACACGAGTGTGAATTTCAGTGTCCCATTTAATTAAGGCTGCAGCTGCACAGGTTCGAAGCAAACAAAACTTTTCCATCACAGTCTCTTGCCGACGCGTTTCGGGCTCCTGCCCTTTGTCTTAGGCTGACTTGTGAACAGCGACACACGCTAGTGGTGAGCTCTACGTTTTAAACATAACCTGCCACAATGGGCGTGGCTGCCCCGCAGCCTCATGGTCTGTGTAGTCTTAGCTCGAAAGTGTTTCTCCAGTGAGTTAGGCGTGTGCGCTGCAATAATTCATCAGTTAAAATCCAAGTGGGTGGCTTGCGCTGGGAAACAATGTGGAGCTGCCATCAGTAGCCTCAATTCACAGCACCTGTCCCGAGGGGTGATGACTGGTATGGCACCACTGGGATCCGTCACAGCAGCGGGGCTCTCATCGCGGCTGGGCTCGCCGCTTTTACATAAACACACAGAGTTGCCTCGAAAGATTGAGCCCACACGAGTGTGAATTTCTGTGTCCCATTTAATTAAGGCTGCAGCTGCACAGGTTCGAAGTGCTGTGAATTGAGGCTACTGATGGCAAAAAGAACTTCCAACATCAATTGATCTGGTATTCCTTCTTCATTCACATCTTCTGGATTCTCCTCATGAAAAGTCTGCAAAGAAATTTCCTGGCACTCTATGGTGTCCAAACATTTTACAAATTCATCATCCACAGACTGATCAAAGAAGTCCATCATGTCTTCGCCTCCAACATCAACTTGATTATTACTGATACTGTCAATTTCTGGTTCATTCATAATCTCAAGATAGGTTGCAGAAAATTCATAAAAAATTACAACGGTCTCCTCATTGTGGTGATCCATTTTATATTTAAATTTTCTTGCTGTAACTTGGAAAGAAAAATAAATCACTTTAATTTATCGTTTTTAGAAATACTTAATATTAAACTAGCTTTATCAAGTCTTTGTTAATAAGGAAAGTGCACTGCTGTTAGGGTAGTATAAAAAGACAAGGCAGCATTGGTATTTCACAAATTACAGCAATGCAGTTACATATACACGGTTTCCATACTATCATGCAATCTCCATATCTTTACATTTCAATAAGGCTTAAGGATATGAGTAAACTTACTATATAACAATAAACAAAAACAATTATTTGACCACTACCTCGTAGATTACATTTAAAAAAGTTTAATTTATCAAACAAATTTTATTTACTAAATATAAATTTATTGTTGGGAATTTTCAAAATTTAAATCATTGTCTAACATTGTATCATCAGCAATATTAACATTGAAAATCTCACAAAAAGAATCCTCAAACTCAATGAACTCCAAAGCTTCTATTAAATCTGAATCCAAGGATTCATCATAGTAATCCTCCATGCCATCGCCTCCATCATAAAGTTCTCCTTCAAAATTACTCTCATCAACAGGAACAGCGAAGACTGAGAGAAAAACAACAATATAAAGAGAAAATAAAAAGGAATCAGTGAAACAAAATAATTTTTAGAAAAAGATAAAAAGGAAAAAGAACAGTGGTGGGCAGAAAGGGACACAGTGAGAGAGAGAGAAAGACAGAGAGAGTAGCAAAACATTTTTCCTATTAACTTAAACTAAACAACATAGATCCCCTTACAAATGAACAGCTCACCTTCTAGAAAACTGTTGAACAGTAAATACTGTGTCAATCTCACACCAGAAATTCAACTCAAAAAAATCCCTCAGAAGTGTACCCTCAGACACTACAATTACAAAATGGCTAAGTTTCCCTCTCATTTCTCCTACATATTCAGATACCCAGCCAATCAAATTTCATCACACACAAAATCAAAACCAAAGTACCATTTTAACTGGTTCAAATTTTCAACACTTTCAAACTCACATAATCTTCAACCTACGCCCACTGCTCTCTATCTATTACCATACTAACTCTCCACAAAACACCTATCTAAACCCAAAAGTGAAAAAGTCACCACTCAATATTATACTTAACCCACATCTAAACACTCAAACTTGTTATTTAAATGCATTTTGTTTGTCTTTTTAGACCACTGTCCGCGCACGGTGCGCGGACCCCGCGATTTTTTTATTTTTATTTTTTTTCCGATCTTCGGGGTCCTTTAGAGACCCCATGACCAAACCTAGGGGGGTCAGGAATCTCTACCCTGCCCCCTTTTCAAGTACTAGCCTTCTGTTTACAGCTACCTTCTGCCACAAAAACAAGATGGCGGATAGCACTTCCTCATCTCGACTGACTAGAATGTTGACAGACATCCAAAAGCCAATCAGAATTCCGCTCGTGCACGCTAGGGTCCACGCACAGTGCAAGGACCGTGCATGAACGGTGTCCCACCCATAGATACATCGTTTGGGAAAATTTAATTTTCTCAACAACTACTGGAGCGATTTTCACCAAATATAAAAAAGGCACTACTGCATACCAGTCCCTACCATTTTGCCAAGTTTGGTGTAATTCCAATCAGCCGTTCGGGCTGTAGCCGTGTCTAAAGGTCCTATGGAAAATTACATTCGGCTACATTTCACATTCAATTTTTGCAAAAACTACTGGAGGGATTTTTACCAAACATAGGAAAGGCACATCTCCATACCAGTCCCTACCATTTTGCCAAGTTTGGTGTAATTTCATTCAGCCGTTCGGACTGTAGCCTTGTCTAAAGTTTCCTTTGGAAATTAACATGGGAAAAACACGTTTTGGGACCCCCCTTTTTTCTCGGCCCCCGCTTGACGAATCACCCCGAAACTTTCAGGGAAGGAGCGAGGCAATTTTAAGGAAAATTACACACAGATTCCTCAACCGGCGCCAAAGTTATTCCCAATAGAATGTTGGGGATTTCCTATGGTAACTAGGTCCTAGCTATATATACCTACTGGCTATCGCCAGTAGGTTATATATATATATATATATAGATATAGATATAGATATAGATAGATAGATAGATAGATAGATAGATAGATAGATAGATAGATAGATAGATAGATAGATAGATAGATAGATAGATAGATAGATAGATAGATAGATAGAGAGATAGATAGATAGATAGATAGATAGATAGATAGATAGATAGATAGATAGATAGATAGATAGATAGATAGATAGATAGATAGATAGATATATCTTACCTACTGGCGGTTGTTATGGTTAGGACATAGTTTCCATATGAAAAGCATTTTTTGACTTTGCCATAGCTTTGGCATTGTTTGACCAATCTGCATGAAAAATGGCCAAGAAAGTGTCTCACTGATATTATTGATTGGGGGGATTTGTGCAGTAGGGATCAAGAATTTGGGGTTGCATTTGTAATGTTAATTCCCTTAGGAACCTTTAGCCATGTCTATAGCCCGAACTGCTGAATGGACTCACAACAACTTTGGCAGGGAGATAGATGTCAGTTCACGAAGTGTCTTGTGCTTGTTTGGTGTAAATTTGTTCACCAATTTTAGAAAAATGTACATTTAAAAGGAAAGTGATACCTTATCCTGTTGATATTTTGTTAAGGTTTTGCGATGAATCGCAAAGGCACACTCCAACAAGAATGCTCTGATTGGCTGGAAGCAACCAGCATAGAAGGCTGCGGCACCATTTTATCTATCAGGAATGGTTTCCAGGGTTGAAAATCTATGGCGATATTTTGCCCATATGGTTGAGAAATGGAGGTGTTAGTGACAGAAGTTATATGTCCAAAATAGATTCGCGATTAAGCCACGACCGGCAGCGTGGCCTTTGTGTACCTTAGAGGGGACATCGCAACTATTAACGTTGTTACGAATATTGATGGAATTATAAAAAAATATGTATGTGAATCATTATTATGCATTATTATAGAGGTACAGATAAATGTTTTTAAAGAGTTAATTATATAGTGAGTTATCTACTGGGATGATTAGAACTAACTATATAGCTATCATTTTTTTATGTGGTGATGGCTATTGAATTTCTGCTTTTGCTTTCCGCTTTTGCGTCATGTCCTGGGGGATCGCGATTACCTATGTCATTGCGATCTCCAGCATCACTGCGAAAACAGAAAACACATTTAAGAGATGGTTGTTCTAGAAATACAGAAGAAAAATATGAGATTGAAGTGTACAGTAATAAACGTCTAGTGTGTAGAATAGTGGAAATAGTGTTTGGATTCGATATTCTGGAAACTCACAATAAGAATATGTGTTTGAAATGTACACTGATAAAGCTCTACTGTTAAATGTACTGTAGAATATGTCGATATATATGTTTTACACTTTGTATAAGCCACCTGCTCTTCGCGACTACCAAGGTCAAGGCTATGACGTCAGATATAATTTGTTTTGTACTTGCGGATTTCTCCCAAATTGATCACCGAAAGTAAAGTTAAAACACTATATTACTAAATATTAAGGGGCCCATTAGGATGTAGGGCGGATTGCTACCGCCCGCATGGTGGTGGCGATCCGCCCTACATCCTAGCCCACCCGCTACCTATTTCCTCCTACCATATTAGTATGGCAGGGGGACCACAGCAGATTGGAAGACCGCCCACCGCTTTTCCGCCCGGTCGACAAAACGACTGGGCAGAAAAGAGTTTCATATGGTGGCGGTATCTGCTAGACACTGCCATCCATATCAGGATGCAGGCAGGAGGGAACCTTTCCATGGCGACGTTGCTGCCACGGAAAGGCTTGCAGTTTTTGAGTTTGGGGGCCCGTTGCGGGCCCCCAGGATGTTGGGGGGTTGTGAGGGGCACATGGGGGGTACCTATGGTACTCCCCTTCATGTGCATGCACAACATGGCAGGCACTGAGCGGTGCCTGCCATGTTGTGCATGCACATGCAAGACATGCATTTTTGGCATTGCAGCGGGCGGTGCTGCAATGTTAAAAATGCAGGCGCATCCTAATGTCACTCACGGGACCCCCGCACATATGGTGGGTGGTTCCTTTTATGTGAGGATGGCAGGTGGTTAAGAGTTAAACCTTATTTAAAAATATCTTTCAGTGTATTTTCCAGTATGTGAAATGCATTTTCTGATGACAGAATCTCCAACAATGTTGTGCCGACTTACAAAATTGTTTAAAATAAAACCAATTATTAATGCATTGGCTGATAAACACATATAAAATCTAAAAACAATTGGTGTAATATATAAATATAATACACAATATCCAAATATGGAAAGAAATTACAAAAACTTAGAGGTTCACTTACAAAAAAATGGACCTTACAATTAACAAATAGATTTTAAAAAACTTAGAAATTGGAAAAACCAAAGGATACAGGAACCTTATAGTTAGCAATTAGCATTTTAAAAACCTTAGAAATTCACTGAAAAAAAACAAAGAATAGAGGGACGTTATAGTTAGGAAACAGAATTTAAATAATCCTTGAAAATTCACTGGAAAAAAGAAAGGTTACAGTGATGTTATAGTTAGTGTGATATTTCACTCATACAAAACCAGAGAAATTCAGCAATTATAGTATGTATGTATGTTGTGTGTTCTTATATAGCGCCTGATGTACCCTTGGGCATCTCGGGGCTTGCCTTGGGAACCCGTCCTGGTTTTTCCCTGTGAGATTACCCGTGCTGGGCATACCCAAGGTGAAAGCCAGGCATCCCGCCGCGGGGGCCGTTGTGGAGATTAAGCAAGCTTGTTGCCCAGAGCTGCATAGTGTGAACTCGTGCTTAGAGTGGGCACCAAAGCGAGAATTATCGAGTCCGTGGACAATTGGGTTCAGGACCCTGCCGCGTCGGAAATCGAAGCCTAGTCCCGGGTCTGACCTCAGCTTCAGGGTATGCCTCCTCTAACCAGTGAGCCACACTTCTCCTCAGCTAACTATAACTGGTGCCCTCACACTGCACTAGTTATGACCTCACATATTACATCACTCATTACATTGTGAGTGACAGAACGAAAGAGTGTTTAGTCATTATTTACCTTAATGAGATGTACCTGCTAAATACTTTATATGACATGAAATGTTAAGTTAATAGTTTCTTTTGTCACTGATAAGAAATGTAAAACCAGGTCCAGTAAACAACCCTCTGAAGTTTATAAAAATACACTACACATATTCCTGAAATGAGCAGTGTAGCACACACCTTTAGAGAAAGGGTTAAAAGCATACTACAACTTAAGCTGCCTATAAGTGTGTTATAAATACATTACACATTCTTCAACAATGTATGTCTCAAACTTTTCACTGAAACTTCAGGCATAACAATCTGCACTCTCAAGTTTCCAGTGTATATGGAAATCTGAATGTTTGTAAGCACAGAAATTGCAAGTTTGTGAGATTAAAATAAAATGTGCAAAACCCATAAAAAAGCATTAAAAACTTGATTGAAAAAAGTGCTTTCAGATCAAAAACAATTTGTGAGGAAAATTCTCAAGCAAAAATGTTTTTCTATATTTGCAGCAAACCTTATCCACATGCATGGACATAAAGGTCACAAAGATTGCAACTTCATAAAATACTACTTGTAAAGTTGTGACGTTCATACAGCTTTGCCTGTGGAATTTTAGAGCTGCACACCTAGCTGCTCTTTGCTTAGAGATCGCCCAGGCTGAAACCAAATTTGCCACACTCTGCCATGTCCTCTTTAACTGTGTTAAGAAAACAGGAAGGGTACAGAGAAGATGAGGGGCCAAGAGAAAAGTGAGCCATGAGAAAAAAACTGTCACAATGCAGACATGGACACCAGCTGCCCCCAGAAACAGTGTTTAAATGCACTTTCATTTGGAGCCACGTCAGAAGAATACAGCTGCAGACAGCCCTGGCTCCCCTTTTATGGTCTGTGCTGCCCAGCTCGGACATGTTAAAGGCCAGCTCTGGCTGCCCATCTCAAATTTCAATATCATACTCTCAACTTAATTGCCATTTTATTGATACGTGACTCCACCAGTATATCCTAGTGTGTGTTTTGTTTATCTGAAATGACTCTTTTGGTATAACGTTTTCTTCACATTGACATTTTCTTCTCCCTTTGTGCTCCCATTGGAAGAGAGATATCTTTAATATGTTTTATTGGTGTATACTGGAATATTTGCACAAACTATGGGTCTCCTGATGCCACGGTTCATAAAAGCAAGACTATTGGAAAGGGGCGACCACTCGGTCCCCCCGAACGTATGGTCGGGTGCCCCGATCCTCCCGGGAAACCATTTTGGGCGGGGGGCGTGTCTCGGCTGGTATGCCCGAAGCGGCGTAGCCGGGGGCGCGCCTTTTCCCGCCCAAGAGGGGTTGTCCTAGACATCTACACCGATGGCCACGCCCAGTAGGCGTACCGGAGGAGGGTACACGTCCTCCCACAGAAGAATAAATAGAGCGGGAATCCGAAGAAGAGTCCTCTTGTTCCTGTGCTCTGAAGGCTGCACCCACTCGTTGCTCGTGAGCCCTCGACGGAACAAGCAGCAATTTTGAGAACTTGTAATTCTTGTGTTTCTCTTTCAGTGACTTTAAGGCGAAGACTCCAGGACCGTGTTGATCAACTCGGAGCGGATAATCGAAACCATGTCTGGCAAGAAGGCAGGAAAGGGTTCCGAGACAGATAAGGTGCTACGCATGTTGGTGAACAGAATGGCTGGCATGGAACGGAAAATCGGACAAGTCCCAGCGATCGGTCGAGGTTTGGCGGACGTCAAAAAGCAATTGGCGGCACTGAACAACCCTGGTAGTCCTAAAAAGGTAATAGACCCGGCCTTGCCGGGAGTCGTCCCTGAGGGTAGAGGGAAGCGGGTCAAGAGGAGGGCGGTTGCTGGGGGGGTTCCGGTCCCTGTGGTGCCCCCGGTCAACCCTGTCACACCAGCTAACGACCCGGTACCAATCCCAGACGCGGGTCAACCGATCCCGGTTGTGATTACGCCCGCTACCGATGAGGATATGCCTCCTGAATTGGCCACCCAGTTGGCCGCATGGCTCAATAAGAAGGCGGGGGGTGCTAGGCGCCCGGAGACACGGCCGAAGAGGCCAAGTTACTAATCCAGCAGTTGCGGCAGTCGCAAGATGCCGCGAAGGCGAATCTTCCTCTTGTTTCCCCACAGGTGACACCGGTAGGACCGGCAGTTGACCTCGAGAAAACGGCGGGAACAACGACCGAACCGGGTAAGCTCGCTTTGCCAATGGCGGGGGAGGGCTCATTACCCTCAAGGCGGGAGAGGGTGGCACAACACATCAATATTGCAACGAAAGAATTGATATGGGGGGACAAGTATGTCAATATGTTTTCGTTATTGACTGACCATCGCAAGATGGAGTATGCTAAAACCCAGAAAGATTTGTGACACCCGAGCGTCTGGCGCGCCAAGATGGCGGAGTTCAGGGTGGATGAAACGATAACGAATTGGGCGAAGGCCTTTGCGATATTTACTGCAGTTATGGGGGAACGTAAGCCCGAGGTATTAACTGAACTGTCTTGTTATCAAACTCGTATAATGGATTTTTATGCAATGTATGAGGGGGAGGAATGGAAAGGTTACGACATGAAATTCCGAAAAGCGAAAGAATATGATGCCTCTCTGACATGGGACTGCCTCGACTCAGTCTCTTGGCATAAGCAACTCCTGCCGGGGGCGGCAGGTACATCCTTGCCAGGCAGGAGTGGGTCAGGGGTTTCCCGCCAAAGGCCCGCGGTGCCCTTTCGAGCAGGCGCCGGTGGCGATCACCAGCCGACAACCGGCGGGAATGGTGGAAAGCGGGGGGTCTGTTGGGGCTTTAATCGAGGCAACTGTAACAGACCGCAAGGGACATGTAGGTTCAAACATGTGTGTGCGGGCTGTGGGAATTCCTCACACCCGGAGAGTTCATGTAGATCGAAAAATAACGGGGCGGGAGGAAACGGGGGGTCCAAGCAGGACTGAGGTTGATCGTTGTGACCACTTGCCTCCACCCGTTGATCTCATGGCTATTACTCCTTGGTTAAACAAATACCCTGATCATGTCTCCGCTGGGGTGTTGAGGAAGGGATTCTTACACGGCTTCCACATCCCGGCGGGGGATTTTCGAGGGGACTCCTTTTGTAAAAACTAGTTATCAGCGCAACAGAATCCAAGTGTGGTAGAGAGAAAAATTGCAAAAGAAGTCAGTCTAGGGCGAGTGGCGGGGCCTTTTCAGCGCCCACCAGTGGCGGATTTCATCTGTTCCCCATTAGGGGTGGTCCCGAAGAAGGACCCGGGGGAGTTTAGGCTGATCCATAACCTGTCTGCTCCAAGGGGTTTCTCGGTGAACGAGGCCATTGACCCAGAAGTCTGTTCGGTGCGGTACGCATCATTCGATGATGCCGTCGCCATGTTAAATTGCCTGGGCCCCGGGGCGCTGATGGCGAAATCAGATATCGAATCAGCGTTCCGGTTGCTCCCGGTACACCCACAGGATCAGCGTTTGCTAGGTTTTGCATTCCAAGGAAGTTATTACATAGATAAATGCATGCCGATGGGTTGCTCCATTTCTTGTGCCTATTTTGAAAAATTCCGCTGCTTTTTGGAGTGGGCATTCAGCGAGGCCACAGGGCATAGGCATGTTATGCATTATCTAGATGACTTCCTGTTCTTGGGAGCAGCCGGCGACACGAAATGTGCGCAGGCGCTACATGACTTCTGTATCCTAATGAGGGAGTTTGGAGTCCCATTGGCACCAGGTAAGACGGTTGGACCATCTACTTCACTGGAGTTTCTGGGAATTGAGCTCGATTCTGTGGAGGGATGTTTCCGTTTACCGGTAGGAAAGGTAACCAAATTTAGGGCTTCCTTGGAGCTATGCCTGAGTAAGGAGAAAGTGACCCTGCACCAGTTACAGCAAACAGTGGGTCAGCTTAACTTTGCCTTGAGAGTTATACCAATGGCCCGCCCCTTCTCACGCTCTATTGCACAAGCTATGGTTGGTCTCAAAGAAGGACACCACCGTACGAGACTGTCTGCAGAGGTTCGCCAGGATATGCGCATTTGGTTGGCATTTCTGGCGGACTTCAATGGTCGAGTAGTGTGGAGCAATCCGCCAGCGTCTTCAGACGAGCTAGGTTTATGGACTGACTCAGCGAGGAGCGTGGGATTTGGCGCCATTTTTGGTAACCGATGGTCGGCGCAAACATGGCCGGCGTGGTGGCACTCCAGCGGTCTCACAAGTAACATTGGGTTCCAGGAGCTGTTCCCTATTTTTGTTGCTCTGATGGCATGGCCAGACGATTTCAGAGACCGCTCGGTGGTATTTTGGTCTGATAATAAGACTGTTGTCGAATGTATTAACCAACAGGCAGCACGCTGCAAATGGATCTTGAGATTGTTGAAAGAAATTGTGCTGCTTTGCATGAGACTGAATGTACAGTTCAGGGCGAAACATGTGCCGGGTGTACTGAATCATGCGGCTGATGCACTCTCTCGTTCACATATGCAGGCGTTCAGGGGTTATCTACCTACAGCGGACCTAGTGGCGGCACCATTCCCCGAAGCATTCTGGCTAATCGGGGCCCCGGATTACAAGACCTCGTGGCAGCAAGCTTAGCCCCCAGGACGAGGAAGGCATACGAAGGAGCGTTTCGTTCCTATTGTGCATTTTTGGGTCCGACAGGGAATCAGAACTGGGGTCAGGAGGAATCCTTCCTAGGGTTCCTGGTAGCACTGCACAGAGAAGGCCGATCAGCGGCAACGGCCAATAGGCACAGGGCGGCCATTTCATTCATGGCGCAGGTGCATGGCATCAAAGACCCAACAGGTTCCTTTTTGGCGAAAAAAGCCCTTCGCGGCTGGCAGCGCCTCGAGGGTCGCAAGCAAGATGAGAGGCGCCCGATTGGCTTAGAAAGGTTGTCCCTACTCATGGCGAAACTAGTCGAGACGTGCTCCTCCCAATTCGAAGCAGTTCTGTTCCGGGCAGCTTTCGCATTAGCGTTCCATGGGGCTATGCGGGTGAGCGAACTGGTCGCAAGGAATAAGAAAGATGTGGAGGGAGGCTTGTGCAGGGATCACATCCTAATTAGGGGTGATTCGATGGTAGTCACGATAGCTAGGTCCAAGACTGACCAGGGAGCTACGGGAAACAGTGTTGTTGTGCAGCGCGTGCGAGGGTCCCCCACGTGCCCGATAATGTGTATAGAGGAATACTTGGCACTGAGGGCGGATACATGGGGGGGGAGTTTGCTGAGGCACAACGATGGCACCCCACTGACGAGGTTTCAGTTCCAGAGGGTGCTAGCACTGACAATCGCTGCTGCGGGCATGGACCCGTGCGATTTTGGGACCCACTTCTTTAGGATAGGGGCTGCTACTGAGGCTACAGCCAGGGGTCAGAGTGCAGAGGAAGTGAAACAGTTGGGACGATGGTCCTCGAATTGCTTCAAAAGGTATGTGCGATTGCACATGTTGTGAAGTCAATTGACATGCACTCACGCTTCTTGTCTTTTGTTTGAATTACAGTTTCGCGAGCCTGTCACGCGGGGCGGAATTTGCAGTCGACCCAGCACCAGGAGACCAGCGGTCAAGGATCACCGACTGGAGAGAGAGTGGTATGGGTCGTGGGCCACTCATACGTGAGGCGCGCCGGGGACGTATTCAAAGCTGGTAACGCGACTCGCGCAGCTGGGGAATACGGGAACAGAGTGACCTTCCATGGGAAGGGCGGGCTCTGTTTTGACCAATTTGAGTCATTTATCGAGGGTCTCTTAGGGCGGCAAAGGTCACTGCCATCTGTAGTCATAGTACACCTGGGGGGCAATGAATTGGTGACACTGGGTAGACGAGTGTTGTTTGAACAAATTTTGTCTGCTGTTAGCTGGTTGGCCAAAAGAATCCCGGGGTGCACGATTGCCTGGTCCCACATGATTCCCAGGAAAGTATGGCGGGGGGGCCTTTCGGTGTCAGCACTGAACCATTCGGTGAAGAAGGTAAACAATAAAATTGGTAGATTGTTTCGCTCTGCGCAGTTGCATAGCATTCCTCATGGGTGTATTCGGGGTGATCACATGTATCTGAAAGATGGGGTACACCTGTCCCGGGAGGGGAATGTTTTACTCATAGGAGACTTCGTAGCATGGCTAAGGGGTTTGAGGAAGCATGACCTTTAGGAGGAGTTTGGGGGGGCCGGATAGCCGGTCAACTATCCGGCCTGTGGCGGTAAGGTCATGATCGGTGAGCAGTAATCTCAAGCTCCCTAGAGGGGGGCGCCACCCACTATGGATGGGAGCGCCCGGGGGGAGGTGGCCATTGGCCCCTCCCACGGGGAGGCGGCACCCACTAAGGATGGGTCGCCTATGGGGAGACGGCCATAGGCCCCTTCCAGGGGAGGAGGCGGCTATATGCCCCTCCTACTAATTTCCCGGGGGCCGGATATCCGCGACGGCGGATAGAGAGTGTGGGGATGGGGGGAGTCCATGCTGTCCTTCCTACAGATACCTCACACGGGAACTCGGACGACCTTTAAGATGGCGTCTAGTGGAAAGGGGGGCCCCCACCAAGACAAGGGAAATTACAGTTGGCAATGAGGGTACAGTCCTCTGCGCATGCGCCACTCACACCGTGAGGGCGAGAGTTTTGGTAGTAGGGATCTGACACCGGTTAAGACCTTGCCGTTGGCCCTTAATGCTAGGATGTACAATTTTAATTTAGAATGTATGCATTTGCAGGATGTTAGACTCGGCTAGGAAACCTTTGTATTAGAGATCTGTTAAGGTTAGCCAAAGAACATGTCTTCATCGAAATGTAATAAATGTAAAATTGTACATGATTATGAAACTTTTATTTAATGTTTTAAATTTTGTTTCATATTTTAATAAATACGGCCGGGAGGGTGACTCCCTCCCGCCTTCCAAAAGTTCAAGACTGCGTCCGACTTCCCATCCTTTGGGGATTGTGTTGGGAGGGGGTGACGGGCATCCCGGCCATATGGAAAGGGACGACCACTCGGTCCCCCCGAACGTATGGTTGGGTGCCCCGATCCTCCCGGGAAACCATTTTGGGCGGGGGGCGTGTCTCGGCTGGTATGCCCGAAGCGGCGTAGCCGGGGGCGCGCCTTTTCCCGCCCAAGAGGGGTTGTCCTAGACACCTACACCGATGGCCATGCCCAGTAGGCGTACCGGAGGAGGGTACACGCCCTCCCACAGAAGAATAAATAGAGTGGGAATCCGAAGAAGCGTCCTCTTGTTCCTGTGCTCTGAAGGCTGCACCCACTCGTTGCTCGTGAGCCCTCGACGGAACAAGCAGCAATTTTGACCCACCCACCAGCCCCTGATGGCAATGTTTGTTTTGCAATAAAGTTTTGCTGTGATAGGCCCTTTTGCCTCTGCATAAAAGTAAATGAATGTTTAGGTTGAGGATGTGCCTTCTGTCTGTAGGATAATGTTTTTTCTTTTGGAGTAAACAGTCTTGATACAATTGGACATGCTGAATATTTTCCTTCCTTAGTAGGTGAACAACTGTCGTATTTATTTTTTGGTCGGGCGGTAAGGTCATGATCGGTGAGCAGTAATTTCAAGGTCCCTAGAGGGGGGCGCCACCCACTATGGATTGGAGCGCCCGGGGGGAGACGGCCATTGGCCCCTCCCACGGGGAGGCGGCACCCACTAAGGATGGCTCGCCTAAGGGGAGACGGCCATAGGCCCCTTCCAGGGGAGGAGGCGGCTATATGCCCCTCCTACTAATTTCCCGGGGGCCGGATATCCGCGACGGCGGATAGAGAGTGTGGGGATGGGGGGGAGTCCACGCTGTCCTTCCTACAGATACCTCACACGGGAACTCGGACGACCTTTAAGATGGCGTCGAGTGGAAAGGGGGGCCCCCACCAAGACAAGGGAAATTACAGTTGGCAATGAGGGTACAGTCCTCTGCACATGCGCCACTCACACCGTGAGGGCGAGAGTTTTGGTAGTAGGGATCTGACACCGGTTAAGACCTTGCCGTTGGCCCTTAATGCTAGGATGTACAATTTTAATTTAGAATGTATGCATTTGCAGGATGTTAGACTCGGCTAGGAAACCTTTGTATTAGAGATCTGTTAAGGTTAGCCAAAGAACATGTCTTCATCGAAATGTAATAAATGTAAAATTGTACATGATTATGAAACTTTTATTTAATGTTTTAAATTTTGTTTCATATTTTAATAAATACGGCCGGGAGGGTGACTCCCTCCCGCCTTCCAAAAGTTCAAGACTGCGTCCGACTTCCCATCCTTTGGGGATTGTGTTGGGAGGGGGTGACGGGCATCCCGGCCATATGTGACCAAGGTTTATTTTCAGATAAATACCGCACAGTTATTGACGTGTAAATCACTGGTCACATGGGCGTATCTGCAAACCAAAATTAAGACGGGCAGACCCAATCGAATATATCAGGTGCTTAACTGTGTTGTGTGGTTCCTACCAATCTATATAGCATCTGCGAGTTTAGACAACATAAACTAAGGGATTGGTGTCCGGACTGATTCCAGAAACACCCAAAGGATATGTTAGTCTGTTAGTCCAGCTAGCTCACAGTGCCACTACTAGCCCTCATACCAAGGAGTGAGAAGCTTCTGGCAACTATCGAACATGACAACCCTGAACCCTCAGGGATCGTGGAAACAATACAATACTTTTTGCTCAGTCACTCATGCTCATTTTCTCTCAGAGTGATACACAGAATAAATGTGGGGACGTTTTCAATAAGCAATTATTGAACCAGCGTTATTCTAGTGTAAAATGCTTGTGCTACACAAACCAAAAGAAAGAACTTATATATACT
This sequence comes from Lissotriton vulgaris, assembly GCF_964263255.1. Taxonomy (NCBI): domain Eukaryota; kingdom Metazoa; phylum Chordata; class Amphibia; order Caudata; family Salamandridae; genus Lissotriton; species Lissotriton vulgaris. The sequence continues at coordinate 1,575,986,255 of NC_141685.1, forward strand.
GTTCTATGAACCAGCATGGTAAAGAAAAGGTAGAATTCTACCGTAGTGCTAAAACAGTGAATATATGCAGGCCCATGTATACATGACAGCAATAATGCGTACTTCTTATGATGCAAACCCTAACTAGATGTACCTAAATGTACCTAGCATGTATGTAGGTGTATAGTCAAGAATCCCCTTGGGATAGAGCGAACCCCAATACCTGCGGTGGGTGAGTGAAGGACGTCATCTTGATCCCAAGCTGCACACCTGCGAGAGATGTCAGACCACTGCATGCTGGAGTGTCTGCATGGACCTCAGCATGACGCGTCACCGTGTCAGCATGGAAGTGTTTTTCTCCTCTGTTTTGCCCAGCTTAGATGTAGTACTTAAATACCTGAAAGGTACCCTCAGGGGTTCTACCTAGAAGTGTACTGTGGGCATGTCAGGCAAGGATGACAATAGAGGGGACCCTTATACAGAGTTTTTATGCAGAAGGTGGTAATCTTGCTGTGATACTCACACATAATAAATTAAGCTAGTTTTACGGAGAACACCACATGACAGTCATGTAGCACCTAACTAGGGTCAGCACCAGACCTGTTATGCAGAACAATGGTAGGACAGATGTAGGTAAATGTTGTGTAACTACCTATGCCTATATTAGTTTACATTGGGGGTTATAAAAACTGCAGGAATTGTTTAATGTGATTACAGTTAAGGATGGCTTAACTCAATGTAACATTATTCTCAAAGTGATGTTGAGTTTGACACACTGATTTCTAGTTGCTTTATACCAGTGTTGTTGTGTATTCGGTAACATTAAATAAGTTGTGGAACATGTATTTTTTTGTGTGTCTGTGAAGTTCATCCTTTTTTAATAGGTTATTTAGTGACTATTAAAAGTGATTGCTGGTTAGGCGAGGCATATAGGACTTCTGTTCATATGAAATACAAGGGGTTTCACGTTCAATGTGAGCAGTCTGATTGTATTTTTTAAAACGTATTCTCACCCATCTTTTTAATTTGCATTGTGCAATTGCTTGTTTATTCAAGCAGTGTTTTAGAACAAAGTTGTGACATCAAAGAATAGGCTGACATATTGTGCATGGTGGGTTCCTTCTCGCTGAAGGTATGGGAATCTGCGCATGTGTTGCTGCAAAACAAAACAATTATACTGCCAACCTGTTTTTAAGCGATACCAATTATACTGTATTAAGCAGATGGCTTTCGTAAAGTAGCTTTTATTCCAGAAACTCCTTCAGATGTCCTAGATTGGTGTGTGGCTCTTCTTCATAGATGAATTCAATTATCGCCCATTGTGGGAAAGTATTTACAAAAAGTGAACAATCCTCCTCGTTATGCTTTCCATCTTCTTGTTTTTCTAGGAACAGGTTGTAAAGAGAATGGAAATAAATAACTCGATAGTGTTTGAATATCAGGTGGAAAACATGCTGAGCTTTAATCGTGAAAGTCATTTTCTTACACATTAAGAGACAATTGTAATAGATGTCTTTTTTATTTATCCAGCTTGCTTGTCGAAGAGTCAGGCCAGCAGTGCTAAGCTGACAGGAGGACTAGAAAGAGTTATAACCTCGTTGGCCCCCAAGGTACAGTGATTAGAGGAAGCTGTCGGGGGATTGGTTAAAAAGTGGCTTCAAAACGCACACCTTGCTTTGAAGCTGGCTCAGTGCGAAAAAAGTAACGTGATGGGAAATTAATGACTGATGGGAAGGTTAAGTACTCAACTGTCATGTTTTAGTAAAGGAAAGAATAGAATTATTTAAATACACTAAGCAGTTAAAAAGAAGAGTGGTATGTTATAAGAGAAAACTATTTAAAACATGTGCACCATACCCTTTAAATCAAAATTTCTGAACATTTAGTTCAGGTACTTGCCTGCCTACATAAAATACTGTGGTTGTGATCGACAGTCATACTTAACACAAATCGGTTCCAATTTGTTTGCACTGTACTCGTGCGAAGCATGGTGGCACGTCGACGCACAAATGCAGTACCGATCAACTTTTGCATGCAAAAACTGTGTTGGCATCCCACTCAATACATCGATATTGAGCCATCCAATGAGATTTATCCTTATTAACACACACTGTTGCCAGCCACCCTTAATGCCATTCCAGTTACAATGCCACCCTAAACACTTGGGGGCCGACAGGGGTGACATCATCAAAGTAAAGAAAATCTTTAAAACGTGTGGCAGATTTAGTGGTGCTAGGAGCTAGAGCAAAGACCTGCAAAGTGAGGCAAAGCTGCTTCATGTATTTACTGTCAATATCTTCATTTGAAAAAAAAATGCGCTATTCTGCATCCTGCTGTTTCATTTTGTTTAAAATTGGCATTACTAGAGTAAATCAGCATAAACATCCATGGGTTTTGACTCAAAACCAGATCTACTAAGAAAGTCCAACTGAGCTTTGGTTCAAAGGTTAATGTCTACTTGAAGCAGGTGTTAAAAATGGCTAACGGGTTTTTTCTTTGGAAAAAATATTGCATTGCCCAACACACATCCAGCGTGTGGTAATCTTTTTAGTTTGTCTAGGCACAGGAAGACTAGTACCGGTCAAACAGTTGGACACCTGTACTAACGCTCTGGAGTGGAGGCTGTTTGATGTTGAGAAAAAAACTAGTGGGGTAATCTCCAGGGCATCATTGATCTCTCCAGGCTCGAATACTTTTTAATCTTCTTCTTAATTTCACAGCACTTTCTCTTAAAGTTTAATTTTCTTGGATTCTTGGTTTCTCAGTAGGTAACTCTTGATTCCTCAGTTTCTTTCTGTAAGTTATCTTATTTATTTCACCTTACACACGTAGGTTCTTCCTTAAAATCATCGCCAAAATGTTGTAAATAAAATCTGATAGCTGGGGTGTAGTTTTAGAAGAAGATAATTTATTTGCCTTAGTTGCAGATTAGTAACTAGATAATACAGCCTCATCAAGAGCAGCCGAACTGGTGCTCAGCCCATACTCCAACTGACAAACCACACCTCACAGGCATTTCAAAACATCCTGTTGCATCATCACCACTTCAATATTCCACACACCACATTCACACTGGCTGAATGGCAAGGGCTAAAGTAACAGGGAAGATGCATAGATAAATACACCAGATACAACATTAGTAATGGAAGACTGTGTTTTCTGTACATTTCCCATGCTAAGTAGCACACACTCCTCTCTTCCCGTTGGGGTGAGGATGTGCGGTGCTCATTGTATCTTTGTCAGAGCACCAGCACAAGGACATTTTCAGTAAATATAGCTCTGCTCTGATACTTGTGTAATGAAGCTCACCAAATGTGGTTGCTGTGCCACATTGTGTGAAAAATTAGTAAATCTGGGACCTGCTATGTATACCTAATCTTAATGTTAAACTTAAATAATTTGTTACATACAATCAACAAAAACACTTTGTGATATCTAGTTTTAAGTTCAAGAAAATTTTATTAATAGTAATAAAAGAGTAAACCAGGTGTCAAAACAAAGTACAACGTGATATCAAAGTAAGAATCTAAGCAGAGTAATACGATTATACAAGTGCAAACAGTATAATAAAATAGATCTGGGTACAAGGTGAGAAAAAGGAAAAAGGCAAAGAAAAAATACGGTAAGCATAAAATATGAAAAGCATGAGAACATTGGGAAGTAATAAATGCAATTAATACAGTGAAGGATAAGTGGAACGCATCGGGCAATTAAGGAGGTTTAGAAACTTCCTGCTGTGAAGGCGGAGGGTGAAACATACGTTTACTACATGATATCTAGTTTTAATTGGAAAAATTCCAGAGGATGCCCAACCCCGGGAAACAACCTTTACAACGCAACTTTTACAACGCACTACCATTACAAAAAAACTTTTACAATGCAACATCCATTACAACGCATTCCATTACAAAGCAACCATTACAACGCATGACACTACAACGCATACCACTACAACGCATGTCATTACAATGCAGTCATTACAACGCATACCATTACAACGCATACCATTACAACGCATACCATTCCAAAGCATAGTACCCTTACACTATCCAACACTTACCCTACTGTTGCACCCCCCTGGAGTTAGAATAGTAATTTTTACCCCTACACTATCCAATACTTACCATACTTGCAATGTAATGGTATGCGTTGTAATGGTTTGCATTGTAAAGGTACTATGCGTTGTAATGGAATGCGTTGTAATGGTAGTTTTTAAAAAAATCGTTGTAATGGCATGCGTTGTAATGGAATGCATTGTAATGGATGTTGCGTTGTAAAACATGCGTTGTGATGGTATGCGTTGTAAAAGTATGCATTGTAACGTCATACATCCCCCAACCCCTGAGGTTTCTGAGGTGCCTTGAACCAGTGTGTGCTAGAGATTGGATCTTTCCCTGATATCATCACTAGTTCCTCAGGAAACATAATTTAATCTATTTCATGACTGTTATTTTCTTGTTCTTGATCTGTATGACTTTACGGCCACAAGTAAATTCAGCCTCTATTGTACAATAAATGTATTTCTGTTTGGTCATAGGCAATGAAAATCTGCTAGAGCCACACCTCTGATTATTCCAACCTAATTTTTTTGACTTATTTTCATAATTGGAGAACAACTTGTCACTTTAAGGCAAACCTAGCAATAATAATATAACCTAATCAATGTAGTGATTTGTGAATGCGAAGACAGTTTAAGTAGAGTTGTTCTACTAGTTGCTACCGTAGTGGATGCCATTGAAACTCTTATTTAAAAACCACAGTGCCTATTTGTGATGCACATTTTGGAGACATTGAGTTAAAGGTCACTGCTGATTCTGGGGCATTTATAACTATTGCTGATATGACCTTCTTTAGGATTTGGCCTGAGATTTAAAAAAGTAATCACACTGATATCAATCCCAAATATTTTGAAAACCATGGTTTTGATTTGGATGGATACTTTGTATGTTTATTTGAGGTTCTAGAAAGAAAGAACAAAACTAGGGTGTATGTGAGGTTTAAGAGGTGTGAAATGTTTTCTTGCATGGATTTTGAGTGATTGGGTCTTTATATAGGACTTGGTTTGTATTCTCCAAGTATTCTTGGAGACTTACTTGTACTGCTTGTCAATCTTAATAAAACCTGCTCTCATCAGATACTTGCTAGACATCCAAGGGTGTTTAGTAGGTGTTTAGGAAGAATAAAGGGCTATGAACATGATATCACATTTTTTAAAAGCGCAATACCAATTGTTCCTAAGCTAGATCAGTGTCTCTTAGTGGGAGGAATGCCCTTAAAGCATTACTTGACACTTTGTTTGGGGAAGGACAAGTGAACCCGCAATATCACCTAAATAGGATTCTCCAGTTGCTTTGACAAGTTAATGGTCACAGGATCTCTGCTTGTGTGCCGATTTGCACACATTTAAAAAATATTTTAGTGGACTTTCATCCCTTGCCTTGCATCCAAGAAAGGGTTGCCTCTTTAAGTGAAGCAATATAAAACAGAGATTCCCTTGAACAAGGTCATGTACATAAGCACCATAAGTGGAAAAAAGCAATACCTGTAACAAGTAAATCTAGAGTAAAAAACTGACAAAATTTATTGTATACAGTAAAATTAAAAAAGCAGAAAACATAGTAAGCTGCTTGACATAGGTTAAAATAATTATAATATTAAAATAACAATTCCACATTCAATATTGACCAGCATAATTGCTAAGAACAGACAGAAAAATAGTAAGACATACAATTTGTGCAATACAAGGTGTGTGTTCTGATATTCTTATCCCTAGTACAGTGTGATTCGAGGCTCAGACACTGTTGTTGACACAGTACAATCTTAAAGTGCATAACACCGGTGCCTTACAAAGAATATCAGAACACACACCTTGTATTGCACAAATTGTATGTCTTACTATTTTTCTGTCTGTTCTTAGCAATATTGCTGGTCAATATTGAATGTGGGATTGTTATTTTATTATTATAATTTTCTTAACCTATGTCAAGCAGCTTACTATGTTTTCTGCTTTTTTAATTTTACTGTATACAATAAATGTTGTCAGTTTTTTACTCTAGATTTACTTGTTATAGTTATTGCTTTTTTCCACTTATGGTGCTTATGTACATGACCTTGTTCAAGGGAATCTCTGTTTTATATTGGTTGGTGAACCCCATTTCCCTTGACTTCAGTTAAGGGGTACCTCTCCTTTTTCACTTACTCTCTTTAAGTGAAGTACAATATACTATTCCATTATATATTTACACTCCACCTACCACCAGATTCCTCTTACAAAGAAATCCCTAGACCTCACCACATGTGTTCCAACCTTTGTTCCTAATATGTACATTTATCATTTGGTCTTGCTTCTGTGGCAAGAATTTTCCAAAGATTGATGGTTTTGCTGTTTGGTGAATTTCCCAGTGTACAAGCTTTTCAGGATGACATCTTAGTTTTCACTAAAGATCCTGAACAACATCTAATAGTTCTTGAAAATGCTGAACATTATGAAGAGAAACTGTTTGACAGTGAGTGCTGAAAATTGTAACTGTGTACCAGTGAAGTGAACTATTTGGTCACAGAATCTCATTCGATGGTTTCTGACCAAAACCCTACAACCTTGATGCTATTAAAAAAGCATATTCACGAACTGATAATGATGACTTACGATTATTCCTGAGTGAATATCATGCATGTTTTGTACCTGGGTCTGCATTAGTAAAAGAAACACATGATGAACGGAATGGTGACAAAGCTAAACATTCCCCCCCAGGCACAAGGATCAGGGTTTAATCCATCGTTGTTTTGCTCACTACACCTGGCTATCTTGAATCCAATGTTGCAGTGAGCACGGGACCCACACCTTGGCACACCCTTTCCACCATCATTTTTTGCTCACTATGCCACACCAGTTTGCGCCCAGCCATATGCAAATCAATCTTAAACTTGCTTATTGGAACAGTCCAGTCTTAACTACCTGGTTAGGTCTTCCCTGGACTGGAAGCAAGCATCCTGGGACTGGTTTCGGGCATCACCCGTCATCAGCCAGGCTAGCTTGAATACAATGGTGCAGTGAGGACGGGACCCACGTCTCGGCATACCCTTTCCACTTAAGGTAATGTGTTCTAAAATGCCTTTGTGAGTATAGGTGCATTGGCAGCGCCATCTGTCCTGTAAAGAAGAGAGTCTTAGAAAATTATAGAGCAATAAAGAATCTTGATATATTCTACCCTGTTGCTAGACACTGGGCCAGAGAACATAACCAGAATGTTGACCATTTACTGCTTTTAAGTAGTGATAGGATTGAGAAGAAAGTATGAGGTGGAGACAGAGAGAAAAAGATCAGACCTTTGGAGACAGAATATATTATTCTGCTCAATAGCAAATCCCCTGGTGGCCTCAATGAGTATGAAGAGCGCCATGTACACATTGACTGATGTGGAAGTAATTGAAGTTGTCTTACATTTATCTTCACTCTTTTAACCTCTATAGAGTGTAGTCATTTACTGTACCTTTCATTTTGTTTTGAGTGATCCTATAGTGATTTAGTTTCTGAGCTGGCTGGATTACAATATATATGTTTTATTTTACATTTTGTCTCTATTTTTGTGGTACCGATGAATGGTCACGTATTACTCCGCATGTGTCTTAATATGCTTAACATGGGCCGTTAAACCTGGCTCCTTATATAAGAATATAATATGCTCTTATTTTTAGGAAATTAACAAAGCCACTTGGCAATTATCAGCGGGACTTAAATATAGTTTTACATGTGTTATGTTATTTTTAATGATGATTACTCATGATCTGGTCTGCGTAACCCGTGCAATTATGGTTTGGCCACTGGACCTGCTTTATTAAAATGCAATTTGGGCGCTATATCACCAGCAATTACCTTTGACTATGGGAAAAATGCACTTGCAGATACAGAGAATATTTTCTTTTAGTTGTGATTTGTTTTTATATTAACAAGCATTAGGGGTTCATTGATGCTTACACACATGCTAAATGAATGTATGGAATCGCAATGGTTTTTTTACCATTTTACTTGCAACATAATATATACATAGACATGACTTTTGAGAAAAACATTTCCTTTAAAATTAGGGTGAATCTACTTTTAAATGTATTGCTAATATACCAAAACAGCCTCATGCCGCAATAAGATTTGGATTCCATAACGAATTAAGAAACCTTTTACATATTCACATGTTTCATGCTGGACAATGACAGGAATGTATCTTCTAGGTCTATGGTTTGGTTTCTGCTTTAATTGGTAATTGGGCACATTAACTGTGTAAGAGGCTGTGATGAAGAGCCTTGTGATAACTACCCCTCCAGTATCTCCAAAAGTCCCACATAGTGGGATTCCTGAGAGGTTTTGGTGGCCATGCCCCATTTTTCCATCACTCTGCAAACACACCTCCTGGTGTACTACTAGCTGGAGGATGAAGTACCCTTGGCTATTGAGGCCCTCAGGAGTAAAGTGGAATTCATTCCTCAACAAGCAGCACACCAGCAGGGGGGTGGATTAACAGGGCTGTCTGGGACTATCTGGAGGTAGCAGAAGGGGTTCCTGGAGCCCAAGGACCCTCAGCATCCAACAGGACCTCCTCCCCCAAACCCCACTGTGCCAGGACGTCCATTTGCAGAATGGTGGTAAAGGGGGCATGGATTCCCGCGATTTGCTGGTGCTTTAAAACATGTTTTTAAGGGGAGCTGCATGGCCTCCCTTCCCTGGGCTGTTTATGGTAGGGGGACTACATCCCCTGGGGCCAGGTATTTTTTCACCCTCCGCAGGCCAATTCAATCCCAGGGCCAGCCTTTTTTCCTAAATAAAGGAAGGGGCTCAGAGTGGCCCCCCACTCCCTCTGCCAATTTTGCCACATGGACCCCCAACCCATGGGCCTGCCCTTTATTTATTTAAAAATCATAGGAGTGGGCTGTGTGGCCCTCATCCTGGCCATTTTCTGGCCCAGGTCACTATCCCCGGGAATAGAGGTTTGTTGGATATCTTTTTTCGGAGTTGGTTATCTCAGAGTTAAAAGCATTATCTGTGGTATCCAGCGAGAGATTTTTGTCTGCCAGTGATGCTCATGTGGCTAAATACTATAAAGTTATTAACAAAGCTAAAACTGGGAAGGATATAGTTGTCCGAACATTGGACAAGGAGGAAACATTTTGTTGTGGCCCCTTGAAATGTATGTGGCAGAACCCAAGCATCAACTAAGAGATCCTAGTTGTTATTGTAAAGTGTCACAAAAAAACAAGTATGATGTGAAAGAAAAGTATATTATGGAACAGGGGCAGAATTGACTATGTAAGATGAGTATCTTTATTTGAGGGTGGATCTGATGACACAAATTTTATTCCTGACTCCCAAAATCCACAAGAACCATCAGAATCCTCCTCCAGGCAGACCAATAATTTCAGCCATAGGAGGTTTATTTGAGACCACCTCTCATTATACAGATTGTTTTTTGCCAGAGACTGTTCAAAATTTGCTCTTCTACTTAGAAGACACAGGAGATTTCCTAAAAAGTGTTAATGACATCACATAGGAAGACATCTACATCTTCATGACATTAGATGTGGCTTCCCTATATACGAGTATCTCACAGCAGGATGGACTCAGAGCCATGTCACAATTATTAGGCTCCAGATCAATACGTGTACATCAGCATACAGCCATACTCTTAGAAATGACAAAGTGTTATCTCCAAAATAACTTTTTCATGTTTGGCAAAGACACTTACAAATAGATAAGGGGTTCTGCAATGGGCACCTGCTTCACCCCCAGTTTTGCCAATTTACATATGTGCTGGTGGGAGGAGAAGGTTCTCACCACACTGTTTACATGGAGAACAAAGTCCTTTGGACATGTTTAATGGACAATCAATTCATTTTATGGAACGGTACCCCTGAATCTGCTCAGGCATTTGTATTTAAATTGAATAAGAACAATTAAAATGTTTATTTCACCACTAACATTAATATCACTTACGTCTGATCTGGTGGTGTTTGTGAAAAATAAAAAAACTACACACCAAAATACATAGAAGGCCAACTGCTGGAAGTTCAATCTTGCACGCCAAAGGTTTCACCCGATTAAATTAAAACAAAGCATCCCATATGCAGAACATCTTTAGATGAAGAGAAACTGTAGTCAAGAAGTCACTGCGCATCAGAAGAGGAACTTCAAATAGATTTACTGAAAGAGGATATAGTCCACATGTTTTAGGTCAAGATTAAAACAAAGTGGAGGGGGTGTCAAAAGAGTCCCTATTGTTTGCTCAAAATGAAGCAAAAAAAGAAAACAGGTGACAAAAACAAACTCAGGATGATCACTGAGTGCAACATTTACCATCAGAAATTGAGAAGCATTTTCACTAGGTACTGGCATCTCATAAAATTGATCCTGTGATTGGCCAGACCATTTCTAAAAAGCGCCTATTAGTGTTCAGGCATTCGAATCCTTTATGCCAGGACCTGGTAGTGAGCCGTCTAGAGATACAACAATCAGATAACTGACTTAGGTGAAATCTTGGGGTCTTGAAGTGTCATCAGTGTAAGGTGTGTGAACATGGTTTGAATATAAAAGATGTTCTGTTGCCACTATTGAAAGCTCTGCTTAAAATACATAATTCATATAATTGTAGGAGTGATAACGTGGTATTTGTATTACAAAATCCCTGCCCAAAGATGTATGTAGGGAATACCATTCATATGGTATACATGAGGATTGCACAGCATTTAAGGGTAGTAAAAATGAAGATAAAAATGTATCTAGTTGCTCACCACATGCATTAATCCCACAATGGAAGATGCAATTAACTTCTTTATTTTGTAATTGAGTCAGGTCCAAAACAAAGGAGGAGAGGCAATAGAGAATTAAAATTGAGGCAGTTGGAGTCTAAGTTTATTCTTATCCTCAATACAAAGCTTCCGTTCGGGCTGAACTCGGATGAGGAATTATAAGTACAATTATCAATGAAATGTGAAGACTGCAACCCTTCTATGTTCTGTAGTACACCAGTTTTAGGTAGATGAATTTATTCGGATAGATTAATTTTAGACACAAAGTAGGCATTGGATTTTGCACTTTATAGAATTAGCATCTGTAGATTTTATTTCAGCTGTGGTGAGGTAATATTTACAATATCCTTTCTAGTTAATTTTGTGTAAGTTGAGACATATGATACTGTAATATATGCAATATATTGCTTTTTATGTATGATCAATAACTTTATTAGGAGGGGTAGAGTTGAGTTGAAGTTGTGGACAAGCAATATATATTATTACCCCACCAGGGATTTTATATGAATTTTGCCGCTGTCCTGACTTGTTTTTACTATGCATAGAGTGTGAAGATTGATTTTAAACCAATGGCGAGGTTATCTTCTGTTGGTTTTAGAGATGGCAATGAATGTATTATGTCATTTATCTTCAATTTGCTTATTTTTGCATTTGGGAATAGTAAGAATTTGAATTTTGCACAATTTAAAAGAGATGGGTATTTTTGCACTTATATGAGATGATGGACTAATTATCATGTTTGTAGCACTTGCACTTTATAGGTAATAAAAAAGAGAAAAAGAGGAACAATATGGATATGGAATTAATAAGCTAGACAAGTGATACATTTGTGAAGTATGTTTATAAAATAGTACATAAGTGTGTGTGTGCCCACTGCAGATACGGCTAGGACTGCTGCCAGTCGAGCACCTCTCCTATGCCGACGACGTTGTTCTCCTTAGCCAGACTAAAATAGGACTGCAACGCCTTATTCAAGAGCTATCTGAATACACCTAACAGAATCTCATGGAAATAAACATTAAAAAAACAAAGGTCATGACAATAACCCATCGCCGTATAAAACCAACAAACTTCACACTTGATAATAAGAATTTGGAATCAGTGGAAAGCTATAAATACCTGGGAATATACCTTGGCAGACGGCTCACCTTTTCCACGCACTTTGATTCCATTGAGAAGAAAGGAGCAGCCCTACTACACGCATTCAGCAGCCTATCTAAGCAGCTGAACGGCCTGTTGTTTACTCCTCTCTTAACAGTTATCAAAGCCAAGCTACTCCCAACAATAGCTTATGGCAGTGTGGTAGACTGTGGATGAAGCGCTTTGCTTTTGGATAAAATTCAAACTAGAGTGTATAAACTGATATTTAGCTTACCACATGACGCTTCACCGGCACAGTTTCGGCTTGAATTCGGCCTGCAGACTCAAATATTGCACAAAAAGTACGAGACAGTAATATTTTGGTATACCATCTGGTTGAACCGTGAGATAGAAATCAACCTCGCAATCTAGGAAGCCATGCAAAGGAATCCTAGTTCCCAGTATGTGAAGTACCTAAATTCCTCTTTGGAAATCACTGAATTGGCACCACTATGGCAAAAGAAGCTACCTGCGTCCCTATTTAAGCAGGCCGTAAAAAAGGCAGCCAACATGCACTCGCTGATTTACGACAAATTAACTCTGAGACAACGCTCACATGCTTGGATGATACTGCAATCTTATAAAAGGCCGGCACCTACAACCTATCTAGATCGCACCTTCAACAAAAAGTATTTAAACCTAAGTATGGGTAAACTACCAACAAACGCCTATCAACCAGGCCCCAAGGAGTGTGACCTATGTGGCGCTGCCATACAAGACTTTATTCACTTGATCTGCATTTGCCCTGCACTGGATAGTAAATGCCAGAGCTTACTAAAGGCAAAATTTAAAGAAGAAGGAATTCGTACATGCTGCTCAGCGATTCTACAGGTGATGGACTCAGTAGACCCACAATTTATTTGTCGAATGATTAAATATGTTATTAATTTCGGGGAAAAAAATGTTTGTAATGAGCTAATACCACCTTGAATGTTTAGGAATCTCAAAACTGTATCTCCTATTAGTTAATCAATCTTCTAGCTTAATAGTATCACCGTTTTTTTATAATTTTAATCAATGGCTGCTTTTAACACCTGTATAATAATGTATTTTTCTAAATATTTTAAAATAGGTTTGTATTTCACATTGTAACGGTTTTTATTAACTATACAATAAAAGAATTATATCACTGCAGATACAGCGTGCTGACACATATATGATGATGGAAAAATTGTGTCTATAGTGTGTGAACAAGGCAGTAGAAACTGCAGAAATGCATTATGCTGCAAGAAAAGATACAACATTATAAAATTGCTGAAAGTTGATTGCAGCAGTGTTGGTACCTGCTCTTTCTTGTAAGCAGGAGGTAGAAGCAGTATATATATATATATATATATATATATATATATATATATATATATATATATTCACTGAAAAAACCATAGGTTTCACACCAGTTATAGTTAGGAATTAGCATTTAAAAAACCTATTAAATTCACTGAAAAAACCATAGGTTTCACACCAGTTATAGTTAGCTGGAAATTTTACTGATATAAAACCATTGAAATTCCCACGTTATAGTTAGATGGACTCACTATAACTTGCGCGTGCAATGCACTGCTGATGACATCACATATTACATCACTCATGACATGGTCAGTGACATCACTCATGACATCACTGATGACACCATCCAGTGAATGTGTGTCTTTCTGAAAAATAAATATATTTTATATATGTATATGTAAAAGTTGATGGAAGAATAAATGTTTAAATAAGTGTATAAATGGATGGTTTTTAAAAATTGATTGGTTAACTGGCTTAATAAGACATCATCAGCAGTGCATTGCACGCGCAAGTTATAGTGAGTCCATCTAACTATAACGTGGGAATTTCAATGGTTTTATATCAGTAAAATTTCCAGCTAACTATAACTGGTGTGAAACCTATGGTTTTTTCAGTGAATTTAATAGGTTTTTTAAATGCTAATTCCTAACTATAACTGGTGTGAAACCTATGGTTTTTTCAGTGAATTTCATAGGTTTTTTAAATGCTAATTCCTAACTATAACTGGTGTGAAACCTATGTTTTTTTCAGTGAATTTCATAGGTTTTTTAAATGCTAATTCCTTTGTATATCGAGTTTCTAACCTTTTTTTTTTTTTACAATTTGCTGTTTTTTTTTAAGTATTCATTTTTTTTATATAATTTTTTTCTTTTGCGCTCTGGGTGCGCGCTCCGGGAAGCTTTCAGCTAAGCTCTCCGGTAAGCTTTTCCGAGAGCTCATCTGAAAGCGCACCCAGAGCGCAACTGTCGTTCGTGAAAAAAAATATGAATGAAAAGTTAATAATAATGCAAAACATTTCGTACCATACAAATAAAATTTGTTTTTTTAATAAGGAAAATGATTATGCATTTCTATAAAAGATTGATGACGTCACTTCGGCGCGCAACGTAAGTGCCCTCGGAAGCGCCTACGTGCGCGGCGCATAAACGCACGCAAAAGCGCCTACGATCGCGCCACGTTTGCGCCCCGGAAGCGCCTACGATCGCGCTGCGTAAACGCACCGGAAGTGCTCCGGAGCGCGCAGCGTAAACGCGTCGGGTCATGTGACCCTAAAATAACACTTTTCATTGGTTGCTAACAGTTTTTTTTTACAATGAATGAAATCCCCACCCATTTCCTTCACTTCTTCTTTCACTTTTGTGACTGAAAGACCTGCCTTTTTTGCTGCTCCATATTCCTGGATTCATCATGGCTGCCAGACCATCCAGCAGTGAAGATGACTCCAATGATTTCATTGATGAAGAGCCTCCTCAGCCGAAGGTCAAAGAACATTTCATCTGGAAATTTTTTAAGTTTCCAGCAGACCAGAAGAAGGTGAATGCACCAAAAGTAGAGTGCAGGATCTGCAAACAGGTCCTGTCACGGGGTAACCCCCAAAAAAAATACTCTTTTGGCAACTTCACCATGATTCGCCATGTGGAGAGGAGGCACCCCCAGAATTTTGCCCGGGAAAGTGTCAGGGCTCTGGCACAAGAGGTTCCCAGAGATGGGGCCTCTACATCAACAGGAGGAGCAACTTCTTCTGGAAGAGAACAATCACAGGAGCAGGTAGCAAACATACAACCTGCATTTAACCATGGGGTCGTCAAATGCAGATACTGCAATCAACTCCTCACCTATGGGGAGCAAAGTGTCCTGCTCATGGTTCGAGCATTGGAGAACCATCGCTGCCCTTCCCACCCCTAATTTTTTTCTTTTCTTTTTGCTCCTGTTGAGCAGTTTCCATTCCCTGTTTTTGTTCCTGTTCAGTTAAAAGAAGAAAACCAAAAGTTCTTTTCAGAACTACCTCCAATTCTCATCAAAGAGCTATATTCTTAAAAAATGAAGAGTAAGTGAAATATAGTGCATTGATAATTGAAAGGAGAATGAGTAAGAAAGAACAGAAAGGTATGAGAGGTGAAAGGAAGTGAAGTAGGAGGAATGAAAGAAGGTGAGTGTTAGAAAAGAAAGTTATGACACAGTGAATAAACTGGAGGCCTCATTTCTGAAAAGTGACGCATCGCTACGTGAAAACAGCGATGCGTCACTTTTCTGGACGCACTCCTTATGACATTCCAGATATGTCATATTTAATATATGACTAATCAATTCGCAAGGAGTTACAGATATGTCAGTATTTCTGACATATCTGTAAACACAAAAGTAACGCATTGCAGGAGTGCGTCACAAAAGTGACGCAACTCCAGTAATGTGTCCTTTCACATGGAAAAAGCACCATGTGAAAGGTTTGCTGTGAAGCAGGCGCAAGATTTTGGCGCAACAGCATCCTAAAAGTGACGCACTGCGTCATTATTACCAAGCTTTTTGCAAGGAACACCCCCTCTGCATGCATTATACCTGACACTATTTTTTAAAAAGTGACGCATCTAGGTACATGGGTCACTTTTTAAAACTCTGCGCCATATTGTATCTGCATCAGGTATAATGTATGCAGAGGGGGCAATCCCTCGCAAAAAGCTTGGTAATAACGACGTACTGAAATCTATGAGATTTCTCTGCGTCACTTTTAGGATGCTGTTGCGTCAAAATCTTGCGCCGGCCTCGCATCACTTTTATGTTTACAGATATGTCAGAAATACTGACGTATCTGTAACTCCTTGCAACATGATTCGTCATACATTAAATATGACACATCTGGAATGTCATAAGGACTGTGGACAGAAAAGTGACGCATCACACCAGCAGTGTAATAAAATGTGCCTCGTTGCACTATATTTAAAGGATGCAACAGCATCCTAAAAGTGACGCAGTGAAATCTCAAACATTTCACTGCGTCGCTATTACAAAGCTTTTAGTGGGGGAACACCCCCTCTGCATGCATTATACCTCACGCAGATATAATGTGGCGCTTGATTTTAAAAAGTGACCCATCTACCTAGATACGTCACTTTTTAAATATAACGCAACGAGGCACATTTTTTTACACCACTGGTGCGATGCGTCACTTTTCTGTGCGCACTCCTTATGACATTCCAAGTAACGCATTGCTGGAGTGCGTCACAAAAGTGACGCAACTCCAGTAATGTGTCCTTTCAAATGGGGAAAGCAGCATGTGAAAGGTCTTGCCTCAGTCTAACACCTGCTGTAAAGCAGGCACAAGATTTGGACGCAACAGCATCCTAAAACTGACGCAGTGAAATCTCAAAGATTTCTCTGCGTCGCTATTACAAAGCTTTTTGCGGGAGAACACCCCCTCTGCATGCATTATACCTGACGCTATTTTTAAAAAGTGACGCATCTAGGTACATGGGTCACTTTTTAAAACTCTGCGCCACATTATATCTGCGTCAGGTATAATGTATGCAAAGGGGGCATTCCCCCGCAAAAAGCTTGGTAATAACGACGTACTGAAATCTATAAGATTTCTCTGCGTCACTTTTAGGATGCTGTTGCGTCAAAATCTTGCACCTGCCTCGCATCACTTTTATGTTTACAGATATGTCAGAAATACTGACGTATCTGTAACTCCTTGCAACATGATTCGTCATACATTAAATATGACACATCTGGAATGTCATAAGGAGTGCGCACAGAAAAGTGACGCATAACACCAGCAGTGTAATAAAATGTGCCTCGTTGCACTATATTTAAAAAGTGACGCATCTAGATAGATGCGTCACTTTTTAAATATTGCATAACAATGCGCATTTTTTTACACCGCTGGTGCGTCACAAAAATTGACGCACAGGAGGCGCAAAACTAACAGCGCAAGGCCTTCATAAATATGGTCCTGGATTTTCCCCGTGCTTCGCCGGTGCGCGTACCATGCGCTTCCCCCGCGCAAAACGAAAAGAATTTTTTAATGCCCTGCAGGACCCTATTTTAGTCCCTACATCAAACCTAGGGGGTCAGAGGGGGTCTACTCTTCCCCCTTATGGTCATTTGCCCCTTTTTTTTTCAAACCCCTTGTGTCTCGATTTTACCGAGACACAAGATGGCGGCCGCTCCAGACTGTTTAGAATGTTTACAGACACCCAAGAGCCAATCAGCTTTCTGCGCGCAAGTCGCGTGTCGCGCCGGGAGCGCACTCAAGTGCGCGCACCGGAGAGCGCCTATAGATATATATATTTTTTTGAACCTAAATTACTCAAAATCCACTGGAGCACATATCTTGAGACATAGCAAAGGCACATCGGGCTACCAGTCCCTACAATTTTGCCAAGTTTGGTGTAAATCCATTCAGCCGTTCGGGCTAAAAGTGAAATTGACCGCCCTATTGAAATTAACATGGGGAAAATGCGTTTTGGGACCCCCCTTTTATCTCGGCCCCCGCATGACGTATCCCCCCCAAACTTTCAGGGAAGGACCGGAGCTCCGCGAGGCCATTTTCAGGAAATTTTCAGGCAGATTCGTCAACCGGTGCCAAAGTTATTCCAAATAGAATTTTGAGATTTAACATTGAAAAAAATCCTAACTATAACTACCTACTGGCGACCGCCAGTAGGTAATATATATATATATATATATATATATATATATAAATATATTACCTACTGGTGGTCACCAGTAGGTAGTTATAGTTAGGACCTAGCTACCATAGGAAATCTGCAACATTCTATTGGGAATAACTTTGAGGCCGGTTGAGGAATTTGCGTGTAATTGTCCAGAATTTAGGCCAGCTCCGCTCCGCTCCTTCCCTGAAAGTTTCGGGGGATTCGTGAAGTGGGGGCTGAGAAAAAAGGGGGGTCCCAAAACGTGTTTTCCCCATGTTAATTTCCATAGGATGAATTGATAAGGCTACAGCCTGAACCGCTGAATGGAATTCCGCCAAACTTTGCAAAATAGTAGGGACTGGTACGCAGATTTGCCTTCGCTATATTTGGTGAAATTTGCTCCAGTGGTTTTTTTGAAAATTAACTTTAAAAACACATATATATATATAGGCGCGCCCCGAGCGCTCACCGGTACGCGTACCGGGGAGCGCACCCGGTGCACTACGGGAGTGCGCGAGCAGAAAGCTGATTGGCTGTCGACATTCTAAACAGTCCGGAGAGTCCGCCATCTTGTGTCTTGGTAGAATCGAGACACAAGAGGTGAAAATATAAAGGGGGACATGATTAAAAGGGGGCAGGGTACACACCCCCTGACCCCTAGGTTTTCTGAGAGGGGCCAGAAGGACCCTGAAGGGTAAAAAAACCTTTGAACGCTCACCGGTACGTGCACCCTGAGCTCACCACTTCACTCACTCCTTTACAATATATAAAGAATATAGCTCTTTTTGGAGAATTGGAGATAGTTCTAAAAATAACAGTTTTTTCTTCTTTTTTTTTTAACTTTTTCTGAACGTTTTTAATTTTTTTTTGCCAGAACAAAAAAAAGTAGGGAATGCCAAACTGCTCAACAAGAGCAAAAAAAGGGCGAAAATTAGGACTGGGGAGGGCAGCGATGTTCTTCTCTTTTTCAAACAATTAGTCGGATACTCTGTTCTCCATAACAAAGCAGTTTGTCACACTGCTTACACCTAATGGTAATGTTATTAGAAACAGGCTGAACATTTGGTATCAGCTCGACTGCTCTTCCTCTCCCCGATGATGTTGCTCCTCCGGTGGAAGTCGAGGCGCCATCTCCAGGTGCATTCCGTGCCAGGTCCCTGACACTCTCCCGGGCATAGTTTTGGGGGTGCCTTCTTTGGACATGCCTGATCATTGTGGAGTTCCCAAAGCTGTATTTTTTTCCTGGGGTCACCACGAGACAGAATAGTGTTGCAGATCTTACATTCCACTTTATGAGCATTCACCTTCTTCTCCCCTTCTGGAATGCAAAAAAACTTCCAGATGAAGAGCTGCTTCACTTTTGGCTGAGGAGGTTCTTCCTGGAGAAAGTCATCAGAGTCATCACTGCTGCTTGGTGGTCTTGGGGCCATTCTTTGCAAACAATTGAAGAGAAAAAAGGAATAGGTCTTGTTCTCTCCAAAGTGAAAGAGGTAGTGAAGAAAATGGGTGGGGTTTTCATTAGTTGTAAAAAAAAACTGTTAACAACCAATAAAAAGTGTTATTTTACGGTCACATGACTTGACGCGCTTACGTTACGCACTCCAGAGCGCTTCCGCGGGCGCTTACGTAGCACGTACGTAGGCACTTCCGGGGGCGCTTACGCGGCACATACGTAGGCGCTTCCGGGGGCGCTTACGCGGTGAGCCTGAATGACTCTTTGTTAGATTTTCGGAAATGCGTTTAAAGGTGAAATTCGGTTATTAAAAATCAAAATTAGTACTTTTATGAGTATGCCATTGAATGTCTTGCGTTATTATTTACTTTCAATACATAATTATATATTTTTTCGCACGCAGAAATAGCGCTCTCGCTACGTGTACAGGTGCGTTTACCGGTGCGCGCACCCAGAGCGCTCCGAGGTAAAATGGTAAAAAAAAAAAAAAACTGGAAAAATACATTGAAAAATGTATTTTAGAAAAAAATAAAAAATAATAATTTTATAAAAAATATTCTAATTAATAGTTATAAAAACAACTATTAAAAAAATTAATAATTCACTTTAAAAATCGTAGGTTACAAACTGGTTATAGTAAGGATTTAGCTTTTAAAAAACCTTTGAAATTCACTGAAAAAAACCATAGGTTTAACACTCGTTATAGTTAGGAATTAGCATTTAAAAAACCTTTGAAATTCACTGAAAAAAACATAGGTTTAACACCAGTTATAGTTAGCTGGACATTTTACTCATACAAAACCATTGAAATTCCCACGTTACAGTTAGTTGGACTCACTATAACTCGTGCGCCCGCAATCCACTGCTGATGATGTCACATATTACATCATTCATGACATGGTCAGTGACATCACTGAAGACATATCAAATGACATCACTGATGACATCACTGATGCCATCTCAAATGACATCACTGACATCCCCACCCTGACCACGCATCATCGCAGAATATGTACAAGCGAAGCACCAAAGATACTAGTAACTCAGTGCACCAAAAATGATTATCACATGGCCTTACTAGGGTACAATTCACAACTCAAAAAACATTACTATCAGTACACCCTGCCTGGACCACGCATCATCGCAGGCTCCACAGAACCTTCTTGTTTTAGATACCACTAACTCAGTAGAAACCAAACTAAGTAATGCACCTATCAAATCCTACACAATATCCCTTTATTATGCTTCCTTGAAAAACATATTTTATATCACTTATACATTTAGTTGAATAATAAAATGCACACTGCATACATGTTCGATCTTCCACTTTCACTATGATTGCTGGACTTCAGGGTATACAACTTGAATTCACCTTTGCATCTACACTATAGACAGTAAGAAATTCAACCTTGATTTATTTAATGCAGAGACAATTATAATGTATGTATTCAGATGTTGTTAAAATAAGTGAAAAAAAACATTGTTCTATAACTATACTGACTACTAGCTTCTATGTACACTGTGCACAGTAGGGTTCTCAACTTGAATTTACCTTTTCATCTACACTACAGAAAGCATTAAATTCAGTCTGTTGCACTTCTAGTATGTGCAAGCACCTTCAATGGCTGCATCATGTGAACTATGATAACAAACAATGTACAAAATTGCACCAAAATGTACCTCCACCACCAGCAATACCAAGTACCTCTGGGGTAACCACGCATCATCGCAGGGTGAACACACGATAAACACTAGCTCAGTGCACTGTAAATAATCACCACGTGCCCTTGTTAAGGCAAAATTCAATAGTCAAAACACATTTTTACCTGTGCGGTCTGCCTGAACCACGTATCATCGCAGGCTCCACACAAACCGCCCCTACCTCAGTCCACCACAACTCATGAACACTTTACAATAGAATCTTCTGTGTATTATTTGACATACAGCAGAAGTCATAAAACGTTTATGATTACATTTCTGCATAAGATATCATGATTACTATTCCACTTCTTACCAACAACGTAATAAAATGGAGTTGAGCACACGTGCCCATACCCACTTCAACTATCTATCTGTGTCTGTGTAATTATTGTGTTTGTAAAATGCTGCTCCTCCGCCCTACCACATTATATTGTGCTATAAATAATGTATGCAACCATCTTACCTGTGACAGTAAGTTTGGGCTATTCCTCCTTTTTTTTTTTTGCATATTTATATAGCGCAAAATCATCCCAAAACTAATACATTTTAGGCACCGTACATTATGTCATTACTCTACAATAACAGGATGTGGACGCAACTCCGGGGCTCGAACACTGATTTCCAGCACCAGGTTCTACAGTGTACTTGAATAACCACATACATATATGTATATTAGCTGCCCTTCATGTGCCAAAAACTGCAACTTAAACCTTTCACAGCCATGTATTAATACAGCTACAACACTCCACTGAATGTACAACAAAGATTCATAATCGCAGAAATGCGTCATGTCCACCATCTTTTATGTATGCAACTATGAACGAATATAGAGTCAGTGATATCCCGTACCTTCCAAGTTGGCCAAGTTGTGGGACTTTACAGATATAATGACACATTTCTTTTTAAAACCCCGGTGCCGTCAGCACTACAAAATGGACACCCGAATCACTTGATTTCTCATATAGCTCATGATGGGACCACGCTCATAGCTTCGGAATCATGGTTTAGAGCCTCGTGCAGCACTGGCATACGTCTGGCCAGCCCACTCCACTTATGCTTCCAGAAAAAGATAACAATGAAACATTGCCCAGTTTTAATTGTAGTGATTTCTTAGTTCCTGGTCTAGTTGTCAGAACGGTACACACACACTCCCTCATGGCTGGTATACACCCACACCACACCCATCCAGCACCTGCGTCACAACACAAGTGACCCTACCAATAAAAAAGACTGGGTGCACGTGCTCTATGCCATTTTAGAGTTGCTCCCATCCCAAGCACTGCGATGGCCATCCTAGTGATTCAAACGCCTCATGTAGACCCAAATCATCAAGTAGAGGGGCCCACCACTATTTGTGTGGCATCTTTGGTCACTGAGTTAGTGGTATCAGAAGCACTAAGCAGGTTAGGAACCTGCGATGATGATGGGAGCACAAGTATGTCATTAGCCATACCGATATCAAGACTCAACACCATATATTAGACTTCTTAGTGGCAGATGAGGAATACATGATGCAGAAGGTGTGAGTAGTTTAGGCCCTGGTGCGCATCGGAGGGAGTCGATGGGCTGCAGCAGACTGTATACAAAAAAGCGACGCAGCGATTTAGACAAAAGCAGTCCTATATAGTGTATCAATTTACATGTCATTTTTTTTTCCAATAGCAGGAACGTTTTTATAATTGCTCAAACGTCCGGAATATAAACTATACAAACAGTTCTTTTAAAGTCAGAGGGAACATGTGTGAAAGGCCGATATTATTCAACTCCACATTAAGATAGTAACAACTACCTATTAGGGGGTCCTTCTTGGACCCCCTAATCAGGTCTACAGGGTATAATTATTTCTACTCTGCCTCCTTTCTCCGTTTTGAACACATACTCCACTGACTTCCTCAGCCTCACTTCTACCGAGGCACAAAATGGCTGCTAACAGTTCCTGTTTTCGAATGTTTACAACCGCTTGACAGCCAGTTAGCATTGAACGTGTGATGAAGATGGTGCGCTTATGCTACAATGCCAATCCTCACACAATCCGTGGATCCACCGCGCCCATAGATATATAAATGATTTTAACCGTAGTTTTCTTAGGAACTACTGAACAGATTGACACCATATCAGAAAAAAAGCAAGTCAGAACCCAGGACTACCTCTCTGCCAGATTGGGTGTAATTCCGTTCAGCCGTTCGGGCTGCATCCATCGTTAAAGGTCCTATCACAAATTGCATGGGTAAAACTTGTTTTGGGACCCCCCCTTTTTTCTCAGCCCTCGCTTGACCAATCTATAGGAAATTTTGCGATGAGCTACAGCCCTAACTGCTTAACAGAGTTTCCCCAAATTTGGCAGAACGGTAGAGCTTGGTTCAGAAAGTGACCATTTTTATTAATTGTGTAAATCCGTTCAGCAGTTTTTGAGAAATTCAATAAATAATATTTAAAAAACCACTTTCCCATAGGAAACGTTGTGCAAGGCTTGAGGAGAAACTACTGAACGGAATTACTCCAAAATTGGCAAAAAAGGTAGTGCTCGGGTCAGAAAGTGACCGACATTTTAAATGGTGTAAATCCGTTCAGTAGTTGCTGAGAAATTAGAAAAATAAAAGTTTTGATTACTGGGGGGCGCAAAAGTCCTGTGCACACGCTTTACTGTGATTGGCTGCCGACACTCCAAACCAAGAAGTGTTGGTAGCGGGGCAGGGTAGGAACACCCTGACTCCCTAGACCTGCTCAGGGGCTCCCAGAAGGACTCTCAGGCCCAAAGAAAGCATTTACAAAATATATATATATATATATATATATATATATATATATATATATATTCACAGAAAAAACCATAGGTTATACTCCATATATAGTTAGGAATTTGCATTTACAAAACCTTGAAAATTCAATGAAAAAACCATTGGTTTTAGGCCATATATAGTTAGGGATTTGCATTTAGAAAACCTTATTTTACTCGCATAAAACCATTGAAATTCCATATATAGTTATAAGCGCTAACTATATATCGCGGACCCGCAATCCACTGCTAATGATGTCACATATTACATCATTCATGACATGGTCAGTGACATCACTGATGACATCACTGATGACATCTCAAATGACATCACTGATGACATCACTGATGACATCTCATTTGACATCACTGATGACATCACTGATGACATCTCAAATGACATCACTGATGACATTACTGATGACATCTCATTTGACATTACTGATTACATCACTGATGATATCATTTATGTGATAATACATCTTCAGACTCTAATATAACCTTAGATACACTCAGTGTAAACAGGCACTCACAGAATGTCACACATCCATGGAGTTACTCACACACCTAGTCAGTCATGCAAAGAATCAATCACATCTCCATTTCCTCAACTATACAGTTATACACACCTTACTTATTCAAACATATAGTAACACATATTTACTCTCTTATACAATCCTTGATACAAGTTCACAATGATTCATACAGCCACTCACACATTCACTGGCTCTTATGTTCAGTTATTTATATATGTCAACTCTCACATGGAGTGTGTTTTACATATGTACTTACTTTGACATGTAGCACTGAGATATCCATTCACTCACCAATATACTCATGCACACAGTCAACTGTCCATACAGCTGTTTCTACATGCACTTTTGAACCCATACACCTAGGGAATCAACTGCTCACACATCTATGCACAGAGTTATACACCTCCCAGCCACCCACACACATACTCAGTCTCCCATACAAATACTTGGGCAACCATTCAATAACCCATATAGTTACTGATATAGCTACTGATTTAAACATGCAGCAGTTTACAGAACAACATAAATAATGATTGCCAAATTAAGACACTTTAATCACTAACCCATACACTCAGTGAGACACATTTAATCATTCTCTCATACAGTCAGTCATGCACCTACTAAATCCTTCATCCAGACACTTATACATCCACTCATTCTTCAATATGTAAGACATATTTTAACTTTACAGAAACATACAGTCACTGGGTGTTGTCATCAGTGATGTCATCAGTGATGTCATTTGAGATGTCATCAGTGATGTCATCAGTGATGTCACTGACCATGTCATGAATGATGTAATATGTGACATCATTAGCAGTGGATTGCGGGTCCGCGATATATAGTTAGCGCTTATAACTATATATGGAATTTCAATGGTTTTATGCGAGTAAAATAAGGTTTTCTAAATGCAAATCCCTAACTATATATGGCCTAAAACCAATGGTTTTTTCATTGAATTTTCAAGGTTTTGTAAATGCAAATTCCTAACTATATATGGAGTATAACCTATGGTTTTTTCTGTGAATTTCAAGGGTTTTTTAATAGCAAACATCAAAAGCTGTCAAATGTCAAGTACGTGATAGGTAAAAACGTTTTCGTGTTTATGCACGCTGATGTGCTTTGAACGCTGCCCCCCCCCCACTCCCCTCTTTTCTCTTAGTAGTACTCTCTCTTTGCAGATAGTGAACGGTAGTTAACGCAGACCTTTACCCCTGTTGTAATCCGTCGTACCTGCTTGTCTCTCCATTTGATTGATTATTATCCAAGCATTTACTGTTTTACAATTGGTTCTCTTTGGATCATTCTCTATTTACAAACAAGCACAAAGTCGCAATACTCTGTTTAGTCTTTGCAGATAGTGAAAAATCGTGTAAAAAAATAAAAGTAATCGAGCAAAATCAGTAGACCACTAATTCGATCTCTTTTTAACCTCGGTAAAATACAAACATTAGGAATAACCCTTCATGAGAAATACGAAAATAGTGAAATGAATTGAGCTCCACACCATGAGGGCTGCAAAACAGCTCGACTCCGCCACCCACACCGCCCAAAATAACGGCAAACCCTATGCAAATATTATAAATATACACAACACACCACCAAAGAAACAGAATAAAACATTTTATTAAATAACTATTTACATAACTATTTTATACTTTTTATTGCCCGATCCGGCTAGCTCAATCGATCGAGCATGAAACTCATGCACTGATAACAAGCGTTGAGAGTTTGTAGAATGATGGCTTCAGATTTTCCACATACGGTGTAGTGGCGCGAACTGGCAGGGGGCGTTTGGATTCTACCCCTTCTCCAAATAAGATTTTCATACGTGAATGTTCGTTCATGCTTTTTGTCCCTGAGTTGCTTCCATGTCACTGCCTTACATAAATGGCATAAGTCTTGGTTATTGAGTGCCATACTTCAGAGTTCTAAGCAGTTCTTGTAACACTGTTTAAACCTTATTTGCACCTGCTGCAGCTTCACCATTCAAAGTAAGTGAGGTCCATTTGTGGACCTGACTGCATTGGAAAACAATGTGATACGGTGCCTCCCTAAACCGCTTGACGGAGGCCCCCGAGGGGCGGTGAGATGGCGCGGACTGAGAGGGGGTGCTTGGCTCCTGCCCCCTCCCCAAGTCGTGTTGCCCTGGTGAGGCCTGAGATCGCCCCCGGCATAGGCGGCCGGCTGCCGGGGTCCGGCGGAATTTTTTCCCTTTTGAAGAATCATTCATTCTGGACCTTGTCCCACAATCCGTTTCACCTGAAGACACGCTGTCGTAGGGCGCCCCTTTACCGTTTTAGTTGCCATTCCGCCCGCTTTTGGTACTCTGTGCCTCTTCCGCCATTCAGCTGTTTACCGCTCGCTCTTGCGACTACAACGTCTCGCTCGCTTTTTGGACTGCTGAAAGCGGTGGAATTCCGACCGCTGGTTGGTGGAGACATTTTGACTATATTCTGCACCTGCATTGTCGCGTAATGCGTCATATGACGCGACGCGTTAGCGCACCCGGAAGTGCTCCGGTGCGCAAGGCGCAGCTTCCCGGAAACGATCCAGAGCGCGCCGCGCAGCGCGTAACGTAAGCATAACAGGTCATGTGACTTGTTAATAAGACTTTTCATTGGTTCATTTTACTTTTCTTTTCCTAATTATGTAAGACTAGGTCATGTGACCTAAAAATAACACTTTTCATTGGATTAAAACATTTTTTTTCCCCAAACGATGAAAGCCCCACCTTGTTTCTGGATGTTTCAGACTGAAGCTGGCGTCACCATGAGAGCACCACCATCTCGTAGCTCCGTCGTGGCCATTCCGCAAGCAATCATGGCAGCCGCTCCCCACCGGAAGCCTGCGGGAGTCGAGGGCCCCCAAGACTTTTGTACAATCTTCAAGGCTGAGGGGACGCTTTCGAGAATGGAACTCAAGCCCTGGCAGACAAGCGTCCGAGTTCCAAGGTGTCCCAGGGCCATTTTACTGGACCAGGCCCAAATCCGAAGAGCCGGCCGCCATTTTAAGAGTCCTGTGGCAGCCGCCTACCGCTGCACCGCAAGAGTGGGAACAACTCAACTACATGGTGAGCGAGACGCTGTAGCCGTAAGAGCGGGCGGTAAACAGCTGAATGGCGGATGAGGCACAGTGTAGCAAAAGCGGGCGGAATGGCGACTGAAACGATAAAGGGGCGCCCCACTACAGCAGACAAGCCTCCGCCATGTGCTTCAAAACTGCATATGTATCTCGTGATATCAAGGTTGGGCAACCAGTACAGAACAAGCAGTTACGAGTCCCATTTACACCGGCGCCATTTTGGGCGCGGCCGGGCAGGTCCAGGATCTACTGAAACATAAAAAATGAGGCTGACGTCTCTGAAGCAGTTCACGAACAGTAGGACATAGCAAATAAACATGAACTCTCTAAAGCTGTTAACTCACTGTAGAACAAAACAAGTGAACCTGAAACCTCTGGAATAATTGTCGCTCAAAAGAACAACACACAAAACTCTGTAGAGCCTGAAGAAAAAAAAACAGAAGGGCACTGTAGTTTCAGACACACTTAACACTAATGACTAAACAAAGATATCGTCTGTTTATAAAGCAGTTATCATCTTGACAGAATTGACAAAGAAGTGTACAGACACCAATGCATCAGCATTCTCGGAGATAACATCTTAAGGAACAAAGAAAGACCTGTTCACTCTTGACACCCCAGGTGCTGTGTATATTGCACTATAGTGCTGCATCGAGAAAACGGGCAACCCTATTGATGTGGATTTTTCATTATTGCTTATTGTAAAGAAATGGCGACTCCCCCCTTTAGCAGATTAGCTAAATGTTTGCGTAATTTAGGCATAAAAGTTATATTATTGTTGTTGTTGTTGTTATCGTTATAGTTCTGGTTAATTTCAAAAAATGGTTAAATATATTTACAGTTTTTGTTGCGTTCGTTATATTTAAATATTAATAAACTTTTAAAATGTAACTGTCTTGGAGTACTATATTTTTTTTTAAAATCGGGTGAATGGGGCCTTGAATCGGGTTATTGTCATGTGTAGGCTTTGCAAGTGTACTGCTACAAGATCGGACATTTCAAACTCAAATGCACGTTCTTTTTCTTACCTTTCCGAAGCATGGAGCGCAATAGCAGGCAGAGAAAGGGTGATGCACGTGTTGAACACTGCCTGGCCTGCAAATTGCTGCCAGTGCCCCCCCGCCCGCTCCTGAAAGAGGACACACACACACCGCCGCCCCGAGTACTTCACAAATCTTTAAAAGACCATGCGCTTGTTCAATGGGAAGTGGATAACATGGCTAAGAGCATTTGCTGACTAATACATGAATATCTCTGACTTTTCAGCGATATTCATGCATTGCGGCCGTTTTTTATCGCATTTGCGATAAACCTTGCTAATAGCACGGTTTATGTGCGATAAAATTCGCCGAAGTGCGGCGATAATTATTGTCTCTAAACAAGTTAGAGACAAAAATTACCGCTAGTTGTTGGAAATATGCCCCCGGGTTTTTCCTTGCAGGAATCGGGAAGCGAAAGACTAGCACTGAAATCAGTAGTCTCACACCTGAATCGGGAGGGTTGGCATGTCTGGATACTCTACAGCTGGAGCCATAAACTACATCCGCAGGGCTAGGTGATAGCCTAGGTCCGGCCTGGACTATCGGACACAGAGGAAGAGAAGTGTCAGAGGGTGCGGTAGTGAATAGGGTGAAAGGGAGGTGTCGAACGGGCACAGGGTGTGATTCTCAGAGAAGAGCAGCGCAGATGGGGGAAGTATATGGCCCATGCATGAGAGAGAGAGCGGGGGTGACCATTGCGTGGGGGAGATGCGTGCGAGGGTGGGGAGCCATGCTGAGAATCGACGGCGTGCAGAGAGTGGCCCTGGTCAAGGCATCTAAAATGGCTGCCGTGCACGACAAAATTGTGGCATTGGACAAAAACGCAAGATGGCGCAGACAATGTTTATCAATAAGGATTCATTTATAACAAAATATTTACTCGCAGTGACAAAATGGTGTTCAACACTTCCTGATTTCCATCGAATCGAACGTTAACAAACGTCACGCAGCAAAAAAAAAAAAAAAAAAAAGCTCACGCACAGAGCGGTTTTTAGCCATGTTATCCAATGGAAGGTGGATAACATGGCTAAGAGCATTTGCTGGATATTGCATGAATATCGCTGACTTTTCAGCGATATTCATGCATTGTGGCCGATGTGCGGCGATAATTTTTGTCTCTAAACAATTAAAACGAAGCACAAAATGGCGAATTCCCGTTTCGCTACCAGTTTGCGGCCCAGTTCGCGGCCCGGGAAACGCTTCTACCGTGAAAAATAATTTTTTTTTTATTTTCCCCACGGGACCCTTTAATAACCCCAACAACAATCCTAGGGGGTCAAGAGGGGTATACCTTGCCCCCTTTCAATAAATTCCCCCTTCGTTTTTCACCTCTTCTTCTCTCTCGATCCTACCGAGAGATAAGATGGCGGCCGCTCCGGACTATTTAGAATGTTGACAGACACCGGAGAGCCAATCAGCTTTCTGTTATCCAATGGAAGGTGGATAACATGGCTAAGAGCATTTGCTGGATAATGCATGAATACCGCTGACTTTTCAACGATATTCATG
The DNA here is from genome assembly GCF_964263255.1 of Lissotriton vulgaris. Taxonomy (NCBI): domain Eukaryota; kingdom Metazoa; phylum Chordata; class Amphibia; order Caudata; family Salamandridae; genus Lissotriton; species Lissotriton vulgaris. The sequence goes on from NC_141685.1 coordinate 1,576,016,206, forward strand.
CATTGTGGCCGATGTGCGGCGATAATTTTTGTCTCTAAACAATTAAAACGAACCACAAAATGGCGAATTCCCGTTTCGCTACCAGTTTGCGGCCCAGTTCGCGGCCCGGGAAACGCTTCTACCGTGAAAAATAATTTTTTTTTTATTTTCCCCACGGGACCCTTTAATAACCCCAACAACAATCCTAGGGGGGCAAGAGGGGTATACCTTGCCCCCTTTCAATAAATTCCCCCTTCGTTTTTCACCTCTTCTTCTCTCTCGATCCTACCGAGAGATAAGATGGCGGCCGCTCCGGACTATTTAGAATGTTGACAGACACCGGAGAGCCAATCAGCTTTCTGCGCGCAAAGTTCCGTTTCGCGAAAAGTAAGCGGACCGGATCGCTGCCCGGAGCGCTGTTACAGATATATATCTTGATTTAAACGTTAATTTCTCAAAATCCACTGAAGCACATATATTGAGACCTAGCAAAGGTACATCGGGCTAACAGTCCCTACAATTTTGCCAAGTTTCGTGCAAATCCATTCAGCCGTTCGAGCTAAAAGTGAGGCCAACCGCCCTATGGAAATTAACATGGGAAAAACGCGTTTTGGGACCCCCCTTTTTTCTCAGCCCCCCCTTGACGAAACCCCCCCAAATTTCTAGGAGCTGCTCAGAAACAAAATGTGCCATTTTCCTGAAAATTTCAGCCGATTCCGTCCACAAACGCCAAAGTTATTAGACATAGAATTTTCAGAAATCCCATAGAGAAAAAATCCTAACTATATATACCTACTGGCGACCGCCAGTAGGTAATATATATATATATATATATATATATATATATATATATATATATATATATATATTCTCACAAGGTGCCCTGAAGCTTCGGGAGGGCACACGACGGCATTCTTTCAATTACAGCCTCGCTGCAACTCGCCTGTCATTCCCCAGCAGTGCAAATGAAGCCGACACGTTTCGAGGCTTTCCGCCTCTTCTTCTTGGGCTGACAAGAAATCACTGCGGGTTTCACCATTTAAATTTTTTTATTTTGTAAAAAACCATTAGTGGGTGTGACCTCATAGGCCAGATGGAATGCTGGGACAAGTAGTCCTAAATGGTGAATAATAATGATTTCCTTCGTAGGTGCAGTAACAATTGTCCATATTAAAACCGAGTTTTTCCTTGGTAGGACGGGGTTTGGCAGATGAGTCTTTTTTTGCTTGAGAACGCCGTGCAAGTTGATTTGGCACAGTTCCGCATCACAGCCTTTTCATCTTCGGAAAATGGCGCTCGATCCCCGCGGCCAGGACTGCCGCAAACATTGCATTCTCACAAGGTGCCCTGAAGCTTCGGGAGGGCACACGACGGCATTCTTTCAATTACAGCCTCGCTGCAACTCGCCTGTCATTCCCCAGCAGTGCAAATTAAGCCGACGCGTTTCGAGGCTTTCCGCCTCTTCTTCTTGGGCTGACAAGAAATCACTGCGGGTTTCACCATTTACATTTTTTTATTTTGTAAAAAACCATTATTGGGTGTGACCTCATAGGCCAGATGGAATGCTGGGACAAGTAGTCCTAAATGGTGAATAATAATGATTTCCTTCGTAGGTGCAGTAACAATTGTCCATATTAAAACCAAGTTTTTCCTTGGTAGGACGGGGTTTGGCAGATGAGTCTTTTTTTTGCTTGAGAACGCCGTGCAAGTTGATTTGGCACAGTTCCGCATCACAGCCTTTTCATCTTCGGAAAATGGTGCTCGATCCCCGCGGCCAGGACTGCCGCAAACATTGCATTATTATTCACCATTTAGGACTACTTGGCCTCCCTCCTGGAGCCCTCCATGTGCTTATATATTGGCGTAGTTTGACATATCTTTACAAAATTTTCCAAAAAGTTTCTATTTGATCAGCTCCTATCTTGAAAGTTATGGGGTGATTCATTAAGGGGGGCTAAGAAAAACAGGGGGGTCCAAAAAAGTGTTTTCTCAATGTGTTTTCCATTGGAAACTTTAGAACAGGCTACTGGTCAAACTGCTGCACGGAATTACGCTAAATTTGGCAGGGAGAAAGGTCTTGGTCCAGAAAGCGTGCTTTTGTTGAAAGGGTACAAATCCATTCAGTAATTTTTTAGATATTAAAGGTAAAAAAGATGTATATATCTGGACGGTGCCTAATTCCCGAGCACAAGCTTGCCTCTGATTGGCTACTAACACTTTAAACCAGGAAGTGTCCTCTGATTGGTTGCTAACACTTCAAACCAGGTAGTGTTAGCAGCAATCTTGTGCCTCGCATTGAGTAAAAATATAAAAGAAAGGTCCCGGGGGCAATTTAATATAGCCGTGCTCTGTCTGTGCAAGATACCCCTTTTATACAGCATCTCCCCACATCAGCAGGTAACACATCCTCTTCCCCCATCAACAGCATACCTCCAACAACCTTCCTGGGGATTACCTCTGTGAACCATTTGTCTTCTCATAGCTCTTCGCGTGCGAGTTCCAGGGCCCGCAGTTGTATCTGTGAAGCCAAGACTGTAAAAAAAATACCACAGGTCTCTCTCTGCGAGGTACGCTCTTCACGCTCCCTCTCCCCGCAATACTGTTCTGCCGCTATCCCTTTGGAAGCCGACGGCCCGCACCTTTCCCGATACCATTTGGCCCAATGGTGTTCCTCTGCAAGCTGGCTGGCATCTCTCCCGCTGCGAACTGATGGGCCTTGGTTCTCCCTCTATGAGCCAGCCAATTAGCTTGCAGTTCTTCATCTACGAGCCAGCCCGCCGGCTCGTAAGTCTGTGAGAACAGATGCAATGGAGGCAACGATCATACAGGTTGGACACCCAACACTGCTCCGGCATCCACACAGCAGGAGCTCCTTGTGTGCTATCCTCCCTCACCTCCACCCCGATGAACAAATGTGACAGTCACTTTAGAGAATCTGGAATGTAAAAAAGTGGGTAATGTTGTACAATTGATAAGAAGATGCTTGTGAGGTTGGGCAAATAAGAATCTTAGTCATGTATGGATTTACATATAAAACATTTTATTAAAACAAAACAACAACAATTAAAACTATGTATAGCCATGTCGTGTCATCACTGGACCATTTGTGAATCACAACCTGCAAGACAAAAAGAAAGATAAGATTGTGCATCATGCGTCCAGCAAAGGCGAAAGAGTGAAAGAGAGAAAGAGAGAGACAAAAAAGAAAGAGTGAGAGAGAGAGAGGAAGACAGAGAACAAGAGAAACAGTGAGAGAGAGAAAGAGAGACAGCATGAGATACTGTAGTGTAGTTACTATATTCCCAATAGGCTCTGCGCATTGGAATAACATAAACTATAGTTTAGATGTAGGACTGAGGTTGACTAGGTCTCTATTGTATATATTATACTTAATTGTGAGTGCCATTTAGCTCAGAGGTCACTAGAAACTTTCTCGAATTCACAAGAAGGGATTAGTTTCTGACAACCGCATAAACATGATAACTTTGTTTCCCAGGAATAAGAAATCAATCTCTAGAGTTGCGGAAACAATAGATAACTATTTTACTCAGTCAATCGTGCATGCTTCGTTTCACCAGAGGTGCTGAGAAAATAGAGAGACGGGCGTTTTCAATAAAAAGTATTTATTGAACAGTCTTCTTTCTCGAGCATAGTACATATAATACGAAAAGTATTATAAAGCAGTACTGTAAAAGCATAATATGGTTTCTAAGCTATAAGTTGCCTAAAACGTGTAAAATACATACAGTAATAAAATAATGACTAAAAGTACTCAACTGGTGCTTCTAAAATCCGCCTACCCCGGTGTACTTAACCTAAGTCTAGTACAAGGGAAGAGGTAAGTGAGGAGTAGCTTAAGTTTAGTATTTCTGTGCCAGGGATCTATCCAAGAATTCTCTAAGTGTCTAATCAGCTCCGTGCCTTGGTTTTAGAATGAAGGAGGTCTTGTCTCTCTCTCTCAGGACTCGATTTCCCTGCAACCCGCAAGGTTAGCCTGGAAACACTGGAGCTGGATTTCTCGGCAGGAGAAAAGACAGCATCTCTCAGTGAGTCAGCTGGAGGGTCGGCTTCCTTCGGCACTTGCTGCTGCAGGGCCGTCGGGCAAGTGGTTAGTCGATCTGCTCCAAACCACTGTGTGTTTGTCTGGGCAAATGTAGGCATATTTATACTTTAAAGGTGCCGAGTTTGACGTATTATTGGACTTAATAACCTCACTCAAAGACACAGTTCTGTGAAAACTCAGTGATTTCCTAGACAAATTAGTATACAGGCGAGGGGAAGTCCCTGGCTGCTGAAGGCAGGTTTTTCTAAGAAATCGTTGTTGATTCTCGGAACTTATTGGAAGTAGCCATGCCGTATTTGGGCTGCATAGGCTCGGTCCAAGTATGGTAATGATTTCTATGCCTATATAAGGATCGGGTAAGTTATACCTATATAAGGGCATGAATCTGGAAAATTACACTAGGGTCCTAGATTCATTGACAAAAATACAAGGAAGAGAGAGAGGAAGAGAGAAAAAGAGTGAGAGAGAGGAAGAGAGAGAGAAAGAGTGAGAGAGAAAGACAGAGAAAGAGTCAGAGAGAGAGGAAGACAGATGAAGAGAGAAAGTGAGAGAGAGAGAGAGAGAGAGAAAGAAAGAGTAAGATACAAGGAAAAGAGAAAGAGAAACAGTGTGAGAGAGAGGAAGAGAGAGAGAAAGAGTGAGATAGAGGAAGAGAGAGAGAGAAAGAGTGAGAGAGAGGAAGAGAGAGAAAGAAGGAATAAGAGAGAAAGGAAGACACAGAAAGACAGAAAGTGTGAGAGAGAAAGGAAGAGAGGAGAGGGAGTGTTGAAACTGGAGAAAATCTTCACTGCTCACATTTTTGCCACCGGTGTGTCTCTAACCACGTGCCGGGATATAGTGCACCCTCAAGTTTAGTCATCTGAAAGATAGTATAGAATTATTAATTGCAGAGTACATACAACTGCATACGCCTAATTCTCTGTTTCTCCAATGCACACTCAGGCTGCTTCACCATCTCCACTCCCACTGCTTGGAGGTGTATGTGGGCTCTTGTGCGCCCAGGCTGCGCACACTATCCACTCCCACTGGGCAGAGGTGACTGCCCGCTGCTGCAGAAAGAAGCCTCTCTGCTCACCGTCTGCCACCGGCCTGTGTGTAAAAGGGTGCACCACGTGCCAAAGCAACCTTCTGTGGCGTTGTCAAGATGGCCACGCATCATCGCAGGTTCTACAATGCATTCAGCTGTGGTGGTTATGGGGGATGTCAATTTGTTAATTACAACCTGTTAGATAAAAAGCAATATGAGATTGGCGTCATGCATCCATCAAAGGAGAGAGAAAGAGAGAGAGAGAGAAAGAAAGAGTGAGAGGAAGACAGAGAGAAAAAGAAAGCAAAAGTGAGAGGAAGACAAAGAGAAAGAGTGGGAGAGACAAAGAAGAGAGAGAAACAGTAAGAGTAAGGAAAGGAAAGAGATAGAGTGAGAGAGAGGAAGAGAGAGAGAAAGAGTGAGAGAGAGGAAGAGAGAGAGAAAGAGGGTGAGAAAGGAAGAGAGAGAGATAATGAGAGAGGAAGAGAGAGAGAGAGAAAGAGTGAGAGAGAACAAAACAGAGAAAGAGTGAGATGCAAGGAAGAGAGAAAGAGAGACAGCATGAGATACTGTAGTGTAGTTACTATATTCTCAATAGGCTCTGCGCATCGGAATAACATAAACTATAGTTTAGGCGTAGGACTGAGGTCAACTAGGTCTCTATCGTATATATTATACTTAATTGTGAGTGCCATTTAGCTTAGAGATCACTAGAAACTTTCTCGAATTCCCGGTCCTCGGATGCTTGTTTCCGGTCCAGGGAAGACATGGCTTGGCAGTTCGGGCTGCACTGTTCCCATGAGCCACAGGGTCAGACTGACTTGCATATAGCCATGTCTGACCTGGGGTGGCAGAGTGGGCTAAAGAACGGTGATGGATTAAACCCAGATCTTTTGACTGGGTGTGATTGTTTGATTGATTCAGATGCTCCGTCCATCACCACCCCCTTTTGTACTGCTTTTGGCCGACATAAGTGTGGCAGAGTATGCTCAGACGTGAGTCCCTTGCTCACTTTGCCACTGGGTTCAAGCAAGCCGGGCTGAAGATGGCTGGAATGCCAGAAACCGGTCCTCGGAAGCTTGTTTCCGGTCCAGGGAAGACAAGGCTTGGCAGTTCGGGCTGCACTGTTCCCATGAGGCACAGGGTCAGACTGATTTGCATATAGCCATGTCTGAACTGGAGTGGCAGAGTGGGCTAAAGAACGGTGATGGATTAAACCCAGATCTTTTGACTGGGTGTGAGTGTTTGATTGATTCAGATGCTCCGTCCATCACCACCCCCTTTTGTACCGCTTTCGGCCGCCATAAGTGTGGCAGGGTATGCTCGGACGTGAGTCCCTTGCTCACTTTGCCACTGGATTCAAGCAAGCCGGGCTGAAGACGGCTGGAATGCCAGAAACCGGTCCTCGGAAGCTTGTTTCCGGTCCAGGGAAGACATGGCTTGGCAGTTCGGGCTGCACTGTTCCCATGAGGCACAGGGTCAGACTGATTTGCATATAGCCATGCCTGAACTGGGGTTGCAGAGTGGGCTAAAGCATGGTGATGAATTAAACCCAGATCTTTTGACTGGGTGTGAGTGTTTGATTGATTCAGATGCTCCGTCCATCACCACCGCCTTTTGTACCGCTTTTGGCCGCCATAAGTGTGGCAGGGTATCCTCAGATGTGAGTCCCTTGCTCACTTTGCCACTGGATTCAAGCAAGCCGGGCTGAAGACGGCTGGAATACCAGAAACCGGTCCTCGGAAGCTTGTTTCCAGTCCAGGGAAGACATGGCTTGGCAGTTCGGGCTGCACTGTTCCCATGAGGCACAGGGTCAGACTGATTTGCATATAGCCATGTCTGAACTGGGGTGGCGGTATACGTTTACCACGCATTTTTTACCACGCACTACACTTACAACGCAGGCATTACCACGCATACCATTACAACGCATTGCGCTGGGGGGCGCTCTAGGATAGGGAATACGTTTAATTTTATATCCAACACCTTCCCTAGTGTCCACGGGGACTGGAGTTGGAATATAAAATTATACTTACCACTATCCAGCACCTCAAAGCGCTATGCGTCGTAACGGTATGCGTTGTAAATACCGCGTTGTAATGGAATGCGTGGTAATAGTATGCGTGGTAACGTCATACATCCGGGGTGGCAGAGTGGGCTAAAAACGGTGAGGGATTAAACCCAGATCTTTGACTGGGTGTGAGTGTTTGATTGTTTCAGATGCTCCGTCCATCACCACCCCCTTTTGTACCCCCCCTGTTTGATGGCTCAGGCCAACATGAGGTGTCTGGACCACCGGGACAGGCCATCACAGTCCATGCTGTGGGAGCAACACTAAAATGGTGTAGAGCACATGCTCCCCGTCTTTTTCATTGGTAGAGTCATGTGTCCTGTGACCCCTGTGCTGGATGGGTGTGGTGTGGGTGTATACCAACAGTGAGGGAGTGGCTGTGGCATACTGACAACTAGACCTGTGACCAGAAGATCACAACAATGAAAATCTGGGACAAGTTGCATTGTTGTCCTTCCCTGTAAGCGTAAGCAGTGTGGGCTGGCCTGGCGTATGCCAGTCCTGCATGAGGCAGTGAAGAATGACTCTGGAGCTATGGACGTGGCTCCATTGTGAGCTGTATGAGGAATCAACTGATGTGGCACTGTTGCCAGATTAGGCTAGATCACGCACAATTGGGCTATATTTTTCCCGGTTGTGCAGTAACATTTTGGTGTGTGCTAGTTGCCAGATTATAAATATATATACAGCGCTCCAGCAAAGTAGTATGTCAAAGCTGTTTATTAGACAAATATTTACTTGGCAGCCTTCTGCAACATCAATTTCAATGCATTCAAAGCCTGCTCGATGATGTCCATGCTCCTCCTTCCTTAAAGTAGCAATATGGGGCTACTTTGAGCTTCTTTTTGGTTGGCTTTGGGCTAGAGAATGCTTAAAAAATCAGGTGCTGCCGTCACCCGGGTTGCAAGCGTCAATGTGTCACTCTGTGAGCCAAGTCCCACAAGATGGCCAATGTGGAAGGTATGGGGAATCACTGACCCTACATTCATCCATAGTTCCACTCAAGAAAGATCGGGAAGATGACACATCTGTGTGGATGTGAATGTTTATTGCACATTCAGTGGAGTATTGCAGCTGTAGCAATACAGGGCCATACAAAGCCCACATTTCAGTTTTTGGCACATGGAGGGCAGCAAATTAGAGACAAGCTTGTTGACATAGTTAAGTTCCGCCAACATATGTACTTATACAATCACTCCGCCAATCCACACGCACTTATAAATTAACTATACACTCTCCTTGCAGTACTCTAATCATCCAGTCTCTACGTACATACTTGTACAATGACTGAGACAAAGTTACATAACCAAAGGTTTCTCCCACTGCCAAAGGTAAGTTGGTTGCATATGCTGTCCAGAGCACAATGTAATGTGGTAGGGCCCAGGGGCAGTATGTTGCATACATAATGAACACACTGACAGAGATAGATAGTAGAACTGGGTATGGGCATGTGCGCTCAACTCCTTTTAATTACCAGGGTCACATGTCCAGTGATGTCTGTGCTGGATGCGTGTGGGGTGAATGTAAGCCAGCCCTCTGGGAATGGTTGGTGCTGGCACCAAGTTCAACAGTAATCATTGGATCAGACACAGAGATTCAATCATAAATGGTCAATGATTTGTGCTGCACTAAGGTAGGGGCACCAGATGTGAAATAATACATAAAATATTCCATCGTAAAGGGTCCATGAGTTGTGATACACTGAGGTAGGGGCACCAGATGTGTAATTATACACAAAACATTGTATCATAAAGGGTCCTTGAGTTGTGCTGCACTGAGATAGGGTCATTAGAAGCATTCAGCTTATGTGCAGCCAGCGATGATGCGTAGTCCGGGTGGGCTGCACTGTGTCTCCTGCCTACTGGACTGCGTCATCTGAAATTGCGACTCAATGTGAATTGCGGGCCCTGTTATCCACAGTGTAGATCGAAGGCAGTAGTCAGCACAGACATCGAGGAATGCTTTTAGTTATAGTTACAAATTATCATTTAAAAAACCTTTGAAATTCACTGAAAAAACCATAGGTTTCAGGGACGTTATAGTTACAAATTAGCATTTAAAAAACCTTTGAAATTCACTGAAAAAGCCGTAGGTATCAGGAACGTTATAGTTAGTTGCACATTTCACTCGTACAAAACCATAGAAATTCAGCTGTTATAGTTAGTTGAGCTAACTATAACTCACACCCTTGCAATGCACTGCTGATGACGTCACATATTACATCATTCATGACATGGTCAATGACATTACTGATGACATCTCAAATGACATCACTGATGACATCATCCACGTGAAAATATGATGCACCTCCTCATACCTTAATCAAACCTTTGATACACCCACTCTAAGATACAGACTACCATTTTCGAAACAATAGAGACATGTGATGTCATCAGTGATGTCACTGACTATGTCATGAATGATGTAATAAGTGACGTCATTAGCAGTGCATTGCGTGGGCGTGAGTTATAGTTAGCTCAACTAACTATAACAGCTGAATTTCTATGGTTTTGTACGAGTGAAATGTGCAACTAACTATAACGTTCCTGATACCTATGGCTTTTTCAGTGAATTTCAAAGGTTTTTTAAATGCTAATTTGTAACTATAACGGCTGAATTGCCATGGTTTTCTATGAGTGAAATCTGCAACTAACTATAACATCCCTGAAACCTATGTTTTTTCAGTAAATTTCAAATGTTTTTTAAATGCTCATTTGTAACTATAACATCCCTGAAACCTATGGTTTTATCAGTGAAAATATATGTACATCTATATATATATATATATGTATATTTTTCTTACAGCAGGGGAGGAACGTGGGCTCTCCAGACGGCATATCTTTTTTCAGCAAGCTTTATTGCAGCACATTCAAAACTGACATGTTTTGGCTGATCCCAGCCTTTCTCAAAGTATGCAATTTCCACCACTCAGTGAATATTTAAAGACCATCATCATAGAAAGAGGACTTCATCCCCCAACCCGTTGGGTACCAGGAGGTGTATTTGCAGAGGGGTAGTGAAGGGGGCGGGGCCTCCGGCGATTTGCTGATTGTTTTCTTGCTTTATTTATTAATGGAAGGGGGTCTGTGTGGCCCACCTACCTGGGCTGATTTTGGACTCGATGACCCCATTCCCTGGGGCCTGCCCTTTTTTACATTTTACTTTCAATTTGAAGGATGTGTACTCTTGCATCCCCACCTGCTGACTTCGGCCCTAAGGACCCCATCACCCAGGGCCTTGACTTTTTATTTTATTTCTTTTCTTAAATTAAGAGAGGGGGCAATGCAAAACCCCTCCCGGGCCAATTTTGTATCCAGGGACTCCATCACCCAGGGCATGTGCTCTCTTCTGGGGGCCTGCTTCTACCCAGAACACCCAGTAACTTTGGTTGGGGGCCGTGGGGTAAGCCTCAAGGCCCCAACAGTGACTGCTGTCTCCCCAGTGATGTCATCAGTGATGTCATTTGAGATGTCATCAATGATGTCATGAGTGATGTCACTGACCATGTCATGAGTGATGTAATATGTGACGTAATCAGCAGTGCATTGCGGGCGCGCAAGTTATAGTTATTTGAACTAACTATAACGGGGGAATTTCAAAGGTTTTGTATGAGTGAAATGTCCAGCTAACTATAACATGTGTGAAACCTATGGTTTTTTCAATGAATTTGAAAAGGTTTTTTAAAAGCTAATTCCTAACGATAACGTGTGTGAAACCTATGGTTTTTTCAGTGAATTTCAAAGGTTTTGTAAATAATAATTTTAAAATGTATTAATTGTTTTTATACTAATTTACACAATTGTTTTAAAGTTTTTATTTTTAGATATTTTATTTTTTAAATTACATTACATATTTTTAATATAAATTGAAAAAAAGATTTTTTTAAAAATATTGAAATTGCAATGATTTTTTATTTATATATATTTTATATAGCAGGCAATATTATCCTATGGAAGGAAATTCAAGTTACTGTAAGTATGGTTAGAATTACTCTTCAGGATCAGTAGTGGGCTGAAAGATGCATCACTAAGGTCTCTCCTGATAACAGGTGAGTAAATTGGAATTCTTAGTTCGGCCGATTTTAGAGGAATTTTTTAAAGTTCCAACACTCCACACTCACAAAAATTTCCAAGTGAAACCAGTCAATGTTAGCCTATGGAAGGAAATTCTACTTACTGTAAGTATGGTTAGAATTACTTTTCAGGATCAGTAGTGTGCTCAAAGATGCAGCACTGACGTCTCTTGTGATGACAGGTGAGTGAATCGGAATTCGTAGTTCGGCTGATTTTACAGGAATATTTTGCACAATAGAGAAGGAAGGGGGCGGGGCCTGAGGTAACATGTTTGCGAACACGCCCTGTGGCGCGTTTTAGGTTGGTTAAATTATTCACCAACTTAAAATGCGCCACAGTACATGTTTGCACTCACATCACCTCAAACCCCGCCCCTTACCATCACCACTGTGCAAACGCGCCCTGTAGCTTGTTCTAAGTTGGGGGATTAAGTCTCCTTGCATACTGGGGGGTCCCTGGGGGCCAACTAGCTCACCAGGAACCTCCAGCATGCGCCAGGGGGCTGCGTTGCAGAAAGGTGTAAAAAGGGGCGTGGCCTCATTACACCTCTCTGCAACGCAGCCCCCTGGCGTGTTTGCAGAGAGGGAACTAATTCCCCTTTCATACTGGAGGTCCCTGGGGGCCAACTCGCCCACTAGGAACCTCCAGTATGCGACAGGGGGCTATGTTGCAGAGAGGTGTAATAAGGCCACACCCCTTTTTACACCTCTCTGCAATGCAGCCCCCTGGCGCTTTTTCAGAGGGGGAACTAATTCCCCTTGCATACTGGAGGTCCCTGGGGGCCAAAATATCTTATCTACTAGCGGTCTCCAGTAGGTAGTTATAATGAAGGCATAGTTTCTATATGAAAAGCATTTAATCTTTTGCTCATAACTTTGGCGCAGTTTGTCCAATCTTCATGAACGTTTTAAAACCAGTTTGCCAGTCACTTCAGCTGCTGTCTGGCAAGTGTTGGGGGTGATTCGTCAAGAAAAAGAAAAAAGGGGGCTCCCAAAATGAGTTTTCCTCATACAATTTCCTATAGGGATTTTTGACATGACTTCAGTCCGAACCACTGAACAGAATTACACCAAGTGTGGCAGAAAGCTAGATATTGGTGTAGAAAGAGTGATTTTTGTAATTTAGTTTAATTCTATTCTGTAGTTTTGAAGTTATAAAAAAAAGACTTATGTAAATCTAGAGACGTGGATTCACTGCAAATCCCCACAGAGGAACTGCAGATCCAGATGCCTACAACAATGTGGTGATTGGCCAGTTGCTATCTGTGAGACAGATTGTAGCGACCCTTTTCTGAATCAGGTCACAGTTTCAGGGGGGAATAAAGTAGAAATAGGTTGTAAGGGGTCCAGATAAAGGTATCCAGACCCCATCGGACTGATGAAGAGGATAGTGAGGGACCCTTCATGGGAAAGAATTTTTGGAAAAATTAAATTAAGGGTAGATCCACAGATACAAACACCAATTAAATAAAGACATAGACCTACTCACACACCCTCTCACACCTCTTTAAAACCACTCACACACCCAAGCACACATCAATACACCCACTCATACACACATACAGTCACTCACACATCCATTCACAAAACCACTTGCAAACTCACTGGCAGACCCACACAGGGCCTCACACATTCTCTCACACATCCATTCACATACCCATACAGCCATTTGCATACCCATTCACAGACCCACACATCTGCTTACACACCCACTCACATACCCATACAGCAATCCTACTGACATACCCACTCACGGACCCATACAGCCACTCCCTCACCACTCAGAGAAGCACACAGCCACTTAAACACCCACTCATACACCCAACCATCACATACTCACACACCCACTTACATAACCACACAACCATTCACACAGTTCCTTGCATACCCATACACCCACTTACACACCCATTCTTAATAATCTTTATTCAGTTTAAAAAAGAAACCATAAAGATACACATATACATTTTACATAGTTAAAAACATAATGAATAAATAATTAAGAGAGTTATTAGATTTTGGATTTAAAATGCAATTACATAGCAAGAAATTTGACATTTTGCAACTAATTATTCATTAGAGAAAGAACAGTTTTGAAATGTTATACAATACAAATCATAATATATTTGCAGAAGGTTTTACAATGCAATTAATGCAATAGTCGGCTTTTAGGTTGGTGAATAATGTGCACAGATATTTTTTATATTTTATTTTACAACCAGGGGTGGTCCTATGGTGTCAGGTCTTAATAAGATGTATACGGTACTAGAGTACAAATACAGCAACATATATCCAGGAGGATAATAGATCCCAAAAAGAAGAATAACCATCAGAATTCCAAACCCTTTCCCTGGCAGGTAAGCTTTACAGCAGATAAATATCTGTTTAGACTAAAAACTATTTTCTGAGATGTATCTGATTTTAAAGTTCTCAGAGCTTCTACCATATTATGACATAATGGTGAAATCCACTTTTCCCTAGAAGTAGCACAAGTTGGGAAAAGGAATATTATATTGGAGTCATTTTTATTGCATTTTGGGAGCAGAGGGGGAGATATCATCCCTATCATTAGTTTTTCTACCAGTCCACCCATTCACTGATCCAGAAAACCAATCACACACCCACACAGGCATTAGACAGCTACCCACATACCCATAGTCCCTTTCACATCCAGTTACACACCCACACTGCCACTAAGACACCTTCTTCCGAACACCCATATAACCACTCGCACACCCACACAGTTACTTACACAGCTTCTCACACACCCACGCACAGCCAGTGATAGTTATGTAAATTGTAATAGGATATGTTTGTATTAAATGTGTTGTTGTTTTGTATTGAATGTATGCTTGCGGTTAGGAATGGATCCGCAGATCTGTTATGGATCTGCCAACAACATAGCCAGTGGAACCCATATTTGACAAAGGATCCATGGCAGATCCATGGATCTGAGGGAACAATTAGAAAAAGGTATTTGAAATTAAAAAGAACCAGTGTTTGGGAAAAGTGTTGCCTCTGAAACGTGCCTGTGTGTTTATGGTATGTAGATGAATATTACACATAGAACAGGATGCAGCTGTTGAAAAACACCCTGTAACCTGTGCAGGTGAAATGAAATCCATCTTTTCAATATATATCCATATCAAAGCATATGTTGTTATGGTATGTACAGCCCATGTTGAGGTCTCGGGGAAATGCAGAAAAAACTTTATTGACATGTTTTCTAGTTTTCTCTATCTGTGGACGAAATGTGGTTGATCACTGCCACTTCTGTATTTGGCAAATGTTGTAGAACACCAAGGCAGTGTATGGGAAAAGTATAATAAATTAACCAAAGGATTGGAACCATTAGGATTTCCAATACTACCCAGTAATTGTTAAGCATGGGCGAATTTTTAGAAATTCGCAGTTCGCGAATTTGCGTATTAACGAATTCGCAATCCGCAATATTTGCAAACTCTCGCGAATTTGCGGAATTTTTCTCTTTTTTTTGTGTTTGCAAGGGTTTCTGCCAGTTTGCAAGGGTTTTGTACCAGTTCGCAAACGCCAACTTACTTGTTGGGTCGCAATGGTCGCGACTATGTTGTTTCTACGTCTGGTTCATCACAGCACCCTCTGTTTCACCACTGCCACCCTCTGGTTCACCCATGCCACCCTCTGGTACATAACTGCCACCCTCTGCTTCATCACTGTAGATTATGGCGGAAAAGCACACCTGCCCTGCTTCAACTGACATGAATTAATTTGGGGTTGATTAATGTGTCACTGAGTCTGGCACCTGCTTCCTTATCTGTAATTGGTTTCTGTTGCAGTGCAATTTGTTTTTCACAGGACCTATGTGGCCTACTTATAGCTATTCTCTGAGCCTGCTGTGAGGGTCAGAGCAGGGTCATAGAATAGTTGCAAGTAGGCAACTGAACTCTGGAGGGGGCCCTCAGGAAGCACTACAGGGAATGGTTGCTAATGATGAGGTTGAACTTTTTCACCTGCTGAGTGCTTTCAGTTTTGCAAAAATCGTTTTTCTGCAATTTCGCGGGATTTGGGGGGCGTAAATTTGCGCGAGCTCGAATTCGGAAGCCGCGAATTCATGCGAATATGCGATTTGTTGTTTTTTGCAGCGTGTTAGTTTGCAAGATTTTGTGCGTTTTAGCGAGCCGCTTGTAGCGCAACAGCACAGTCATTCACGGGAGCAGCCATCTTGTTTGCGTGACGTATTTCCGTTTCTGGGCGCTATGTGTAATCTCACAAAGTGTGTGGCTCGCTAGTACAAGTTTGCGTGTGATCGCGAGGAAAATCTCGCGTAAACTTACCCACGCGTGAACGGGCGCGGCCATCTTGTTTTTCATTCATTGCTATGGTTCTGGGCATGCTTTCTGTATCCTCTGTCAATCTCTGCCATCCTTTGCTTGTTTGAAGTTTTTTTTTATCTACTTTACTTATTATCTATCCCTCTATTTTTCTAGCTCTATATTTTTGTGTTTTCTGCTACTTTTGGTTAATTTTAAACTACTTTCTTAAACTATTTTCTTTTCTTCTTCCCTATTCTATTTCTTCTTTATTATTTACCTTCCTTTCTGCCCAGGCCATGGTAAAGGGAGCCGGGAAGCAGCCTGAGAAGGGGAAAGGTCCCGCACCCCGTGCCCGGCTCCCTTGCAGGCGTTTGAGGGGGGGGGCAGTCACAGCCCGGGAGATCTTTAGCGCGGAGGAGGTGTCCGCACTAGTGTTTTATGTCCAGCACCGCCTCCCCAGGACCATCATGGCAGGCGGCAAGATCGCGAGCGGTTACGGGATCCGGGAGCGCCGGAAGCGGTGGGAGAAGGTGTGCCGGGCCGTGTACCAACACTCTCGGGTCCAGTGCACCTACAACCAGGCCACCCACCGTTGGACGGATCTCCTGGACCGGGAACGCGACTTGATCGACCTGCTCGGCCTCAAGATCCCCGGGCTTGGTGAGTAGTAGTAGCTATTTCTTCACTACTCTCTTTTCTCCTGCTCTGTGTGTTATTATATTGCAAATTTTTGTTTTTTACCCCAAGAGCAATAATGCTGCTGATTACATTGTAGGTAAATTATATTTCAAAATCTTCTGTGCATTTCAGGTGCACTGCTCTCCTTCTCAGTAGCGTTGCTACTATGCTTATTTGTTTTCAATTTTGTGTTTATTTCATTGGCCTGAGAAATTATGTATGAGTGTAGTTTAAAGAACTGCGTAATGCTAGACACTAAGGGTCAGATTTTTACTTACCGGCGCATCCCTGCAAAGTAGCAGGGATGCGCCAGTAATTGTGTGCCACACCACAACCACCCATGGTGCGCCGTATTTACAATGAGGTGCACCATGGGCCCAAAACGTCACCAAAGCGTTACGCATCTGTGCCGTAAAGGCGGCGCACTGATGGAGTTGCGTCGCAACGATGGCGCAGCTCCAGCAATGCTCTGTGGTGCCCTATCTCCCCAATGCTGCGTCAAGCCGTAAGTCTGCTTCAAGCAGGCGCAGGGTTTGAGTCACGCATCATTGTCCTAAAAGTGACTGATTCAAATCTTGTAGATTTCCCTCAGCCACTTTTAGGATGCGTTCCTGCGCAGGAATGCCTCCCTTGCGCCGGAACGCCCCCTTATGGCGCAGGGTGATGCATCTCCCATATGCGTCACGTTGTTAATATACGCCTCACCATGGCGCCTCTTTTGTTCTGCCGCTGCGTCACAAAAGTCAGGCAACAACGGAGCAAAAGAGCCGCAAGGGGCTTGTAAATCTGCCCCTACACACTCAAGTCCAGTCCTTCCTTTGTACACCTGGCAATAAGAAGAAATAGGGGTGGTGGATTGATAGTTTGAGTATTTTTATGACTGATTAATGTAGTAGGAAACTTGTTAGTGTTGTCGCTGATCTGCAATCACGATGGAGTTTGTCTGTCACTTCGCGTGCTGAGGACTGCTGCCTGCTAGTCCTAGGCGAACCTTTTTAGTAGTTTGTTTAGTGAGTTACATAACTTTCCAAGTCGACGGTCCGCAAATCAAGCAATACTAATATCGTAGTAGACCACATGAGATAGGTCAATATATCCAGTGGAATAGTTGTCTATTTGCTATTTCACCAAAATATTTTGTTATTGTTCTTTTGTAATGTTTGATTTGGTTGACAACAATCATCCATGTTTTCGGGTCTTTCTTTCTTTCATGTTGTACATCAGCTCCCCCCAGGGGCAAGAGGACATTGGAGGAGGCTGCTGCTGCTGAACAAGGCTGGATCGGTCAGGCGAGGGCTCCTTTGCTGGCCCTGGCAAGTTTTAATTTTAATATAGAGTACCTATTTTTTCCTAGCGTTCCTCATTCAATTTTTTCTAAATCGTCTTTGATCTTGTTGTAGACTGTATCTAAATTCATATCCTGCCTCGACTATGACTCCCTGTGGTATTACTAGATTATTCTTAGTAGTCTGTCTGTGTAGCTAAGTAAGATTGCACATTTGGCAGTTCCATTGGACTCCCATTCTAGTCAGCAATAGCTCTATGCACTGAGTGCAGTCGTCTGGGATTGTCCATAATGTCTTTTCAAGTCTTCTAAATGTTTATGCTTTGACAATTACCAACAATAAAAAGGTGAATGACCACCAAGAAAGAATAAGATACTACTTTACTTTGTGTTTGGATAGGAGGACAATCCATACTACTACAGTTGCAGGGACAAATCTGCACAAACAGAACTATGGACACTAAATAGTGCATTGTTTAACAATTATAATAGGCGCAGGTACACTTTCCACATACCTCAGTGATATCAGTCTTTGAAGAACCCCCAATCTCCTTACTGACTAGATAGTGTGGTAGAGTTATTTAGCTCCCGAATTCATCGATGATTGATCCCCAATGATGATTATCCAACGCAGGACAAGAGTACGGAGTCAGAGTCCAGAAGTGTCAGAGGCACGGAGTGGACTCATGCTTGCAAATTTCAAAACCTTTTGCTCATTTACTCTTGACCAAAAAACACAGAGTCTATTTAAGTTTTAAAGCTTTATTAAAAGTAAAAATATTTATTAAAATCAAGCTTGTCATGAAACAGAAACGGTTGATTAAAAATGGAAAAGTGCTTATAGTGATTAATTTCACACATTTATTGTGGGTGAGCCGAGCCCTCACCTGGTTTGAACTTTAATTTTTCTTTTTGGTGCTGAATCGTTGGTCCCTCCGTCCTAGTGATGATGATTTGTTCTTAGAAGTGAAGCTTCTGTCTGTTATGAGAAAAATGGTGCGTGTTAAAAAGCAAGCATTCATCAGTTGTGCCAAAAAGTGCAGCAAGACAACACCCTTTCCTGGAAAAAGGGACAGTTTTACTTTAGAGTAGACAGTCACAAATTATTAGATTGGTTTCTGTATTCACATTTCTTCATTCCTAGACAAAATACTAGTGAGTGGTGTATGTCTATGACATCTAACATTCTTAAATGTACTTTGTAGGTGGAACATCTGGTACTGGGCCCAGC
Organism: Lissotriton vulgaris; assembly: GCF_964263255.1. Lineage (NCBI taxonomy): Eukaryota > Metazoa > Chordata > Amphibia > Caudata > Salamandridae > Lissotriton > Lissotriton vulgaris. The sequence continues at coordinate 1,576,034,904 of NC_141685.1, forward strand.
GCGGAGGTGGAGGAGGAAAGTTCTGGGGAGGAGGCAGTGCAAGTGCCGGACCAAACTGCTGTGCGGGTTGCCACGGTAGTGGCGGGCAGTGGTAAGCTCTTATATTCCTTACTTATTGAGATTGCAGACTGCATAGTGTGCTCCCCGTGAGAAAACGTAAGGTTTATCCAGATGAGAGACATGAAGAAGAATGATTGACATATAGTTTAAATGGATGGATGCCTGGATCATGGTACTATCTGACTCTTAGATAGCATATGTGTATCTAGAGAGAGTAGACGGTCACTGGATGAACTAAGTGTTACTTTGAAGAGCATGTAACACCGCACCCGCACGTCCGTCCCAGTGTAGGAAAGGCAAGGAAAAGAAGTTGTATTTTGTCCGAATACTACCATGAATAGTAGCAGTAGTTCGTATTGCAAGCACAGCATATATCCGGCTATTACAATGGCCACTCACTACCTCTGTTAATAAATTTAGTAGAACTCGGTCATTCATGTGAGGATGTATCACTGTTCACTCAATAAAAAGCAAAGCACCTAAAGTTATCCCATATGTAAGCAAATACATACCATGTGCAGTGATAGATAATCAGATTATTTATTTTCTTCATTTTCCTTTTCTAGTATTCATTGGCACTGTAGGGTGAAAGTTAAATTAATTAAGCAGTAGCCCTTGTAACAGAGTATTCTCAGTGCCACCCATAATAGAAAAGTAAGAGCATCACCACCTGCATGTACTGGACTGGTACAGTAACGCAAGTCTGTCTCACTCATCATGGGGGGCATCAGTTTTTCTCGGGTGCAAGTTGACTGCGCTGGCATTATGCCGGCTTACAGAAGTTAACGTACCAATTTTGCTAAACAAGAGAGAAGAAGAAGAATAAGACTGGTGTACTGTCATAGTCGACTCTAATGGAGTGAGTCCATAGTGCTCGTAGAATTGATTAGTTAAACTCCCACTAATGTTAGAGCAAGGATGAAGAAGTGGGAGGTTACATAGATACTGGCCACAATAGTTATGTACTGCGCTTGCAAGTTGCTAGTTCTACTGTGACACAACTTTCTGCTGAATCATTTTGTGTTAATCTTAAAGAGCATTGGTTACAGACTATGTCTTTCTTCTTCATATAGATGCTCCTTCCAAACGGAAGGAGCTGGCTAAAAGGGCCCGGCAACGGAGGCTGGAGGCCACTGTCGCCGAATATCGGCGGCTGGTGGCCCGGGAGGAGGAGGACATGCAGAGTACGTCAACAACATCCACGGTGAAACCTGCATCCTCCTCCGCACTCCCTGGGTCAGCCAGTCAGCGCAGCCGGTCTCCAGCGGTACGCAGCCACCCGCCACCGCCGAGCAGCAAAGAAATCAGCTGCCCCCCACAGCAGTTGCAAAAAAAGGATGCACCGCCTTTCCCTGAGGGTTTCCTACCTCGAGCAGGAACTCCTCAACACTAAAACCCTGCTCGAGACACTCCGCAAGGAGCATGCCGACAGCAGCCAGCAGTAGGAGGAGACTGTCCCTTGCCCCTTTTTTAAAGACTTCTGGGGGGTGGGAATTGGAATTTGGGTTTTCTACTTTTTTGGACTAAGTTTTCAGGGACATTCGTTGCGGTTCAGAAGGGGGGGTGGGTTGGGTCTTGCTTGCGCATCTCCTTGCGCTGCCTCTCCTTCCACATGTACTTGGACTTGTACTTGCACATGTGGTTGTTGTTGCGGCTGTGCTTGTTGAACACTCATCAGATGAGTTACAACAACCTGTGTGATTGAGGGATGCTGCTACTTTCTTGCGATGAGCCAACATCACTGGTCGATGGTGATTGAACAACTATACTGGCTGCCTCTAAAGCACTCAAGGGCTTGGACTTAAGTTGGTGTGGTGGTGGTTGCACTGAGCCCAATGGAGCGTGGGTGCTGCTCCCAGCTTGGTCCCCAGCAGACCCAGCTGCTGCTGCAGGCGTACTTTTTTTTCCCCAAAAAATGTGGCGGGCGGCACACCAGTCTCCTTGGTAAGTGGCGCCACTTGCTTCTTCTGCTCCTCACTGGCAACTTTCTTGCTAGAGGAGCTACGGGGAACTTTTTTTGGGGCCATCTTCTTCAGAACAGCAGGCCGCAGATGCACGAGTTGCAGAGTTGTCTTGTCTGTGGCCACACGTGATGTCGCGTGATATTATGCTTTACACACCACTGCAGGACTTCTTCCTGGCACTGGTGGTTCTCTTGTGCACCTAAAAGCAATAGAAGACAGAGGAACATCAGTTATACACCCCAAAAAGTCGAAAAACACATACAAATCACCACAATCCCATGCCATCCATGCCCTCAATGATGTTTAATTTCAATACACCCCACGGAAAGACTAGGCCCATGCACCACTCACTACCCCTGGGCATAATGGATGAAAGCTAAGCAAAATGGGTGCAGGCCTTAGAACACTGCCTGCCTTCAAAATGGCCCCTTGCCCCCCAGATCATGGCCAGGCCCTGCCTGTACCAGCACTCAAAATGCCCCCCCCCCCACATGGACAGGCCCCATCAACACCCCAAAAAATCGAAAAACACACAAAAATCACCACAATCTAATGCCATCCAGCCCTCCATGATGTTTACATTAAAGAGACCCCACAGAAAGACTCAGTCCATGCACCACTGGGTACCCCTGGGCAAAAGTCCCCAACAGCAGCCAAAAAAATCGAAAAACACACAAAGATCAGCACAATCCCATGCCATCCATGCCCTCAATGATGTTTAAATTCAAGACACCCCACAGAAAGACTAGGCCCATGCACCACTCACTACCCATGGGCATAATGGATGAAAGCTCGGCAAAATGGGTGCAGGCCTGAGAACACTGCCTGCCTTCAAAATGGCTCCTTGCCCCCCAGCACATGGCCAGGCCCTGCCTGTACCAGCACTCAATATGGCCCCCACCCACATGGACAGGCCCCGTCAACACCCCAAACAATCGAAAAACACACAAAAATCACCACAATCCAATGCTATCCATGCCCTCCATGATGTTTACATTAAAGAGACCCCACAGAAAGACTCAGTCCATGCACCACTGGGTACCCCTAGGCAAAAGGCCCCAACAGCAGCCCAAACAATCGAAAAACACACAAAAATCAGCACAATCCCATGCCATCCATGCCCTAAATCATGTTTAAATTCAACAAAACAGTTGTATCATGCACCCATAACTAACCCTGGTCCTACTGGATACTGTGGCTACCCACAATATATTTTATTTAATGCTCTGAAAAAGTTCCAAAATTGTAGTTGCAGTAACTGTAATGCCCCAAACAAACTTACTTGTGAAATTTGATTTCTAATCTAAAAGTGATCCATAGAAAGTCAAAAAGGCCTCAAATCCAAATATCCAGCAGCATCCACAAAAATAATCCTTCCAGGTCAAGATCCAAATGAAAGTGACCAGCACATGCAGAAAGCACTGGGAGGAGCCTGCTGGACAGGAACAGGAAGTTGGAGACTGTGGGGCACTTCCTTCCCCCCACCCCCCCCCCCAAAATGGACTCCTTGCAAAAGAAATTGCAGGCAAATGTCAACCTGAGGAGTTATTCTGATAAAAATCATCATTTTCAGAAGGTTTATGCTGCTTGCTGGTGGATTTCTTGTGCAGAATTGCAAATTTTGCAATTTCGCGAGTGCAAGATTGTTGCTGCCTGCCGCATCTACGTGTTCGCAATTGCGAACTCTTGCAATGCGTGCTGTGCAAGGTGGCAAGCCGGGATGACGTAATCGCGGTCGCCAAACTCCCGCGGGATCCCGCAGCAAGATCCAAAATGGCGCAGCACACGCAAAATATGGAGAAAAACAACTCTGCAAACGCTGAATGACGGTAAGTGAACGCCGCGCGCCGCAATATTGTATCACCAAGCAAAAAAATCCGCTGCGTGCGAATTTGCGAATTTTCAGCAAATTCGCGAGAGTTCGCGGATTGCGAATTTGACGAAAATCCGCAAATTCCGCGAGCGGAACGGATTTTACGCCCATGCTTAGTAATTGTGCCTAAGCTATTGCCACCACATTGTACAATCATGAGGTCTGGATGTTGGTAATTCACAATGCTTTTAGCCAAAGGCATCAATTGATGCCATTTTAACCTTCTCTGGCCAACCCAAATAATGTCTATATAAGGTAAACCTAGGTCCCTGTCAATGCCACTATTTATAGCGCTCTATCTGACCCAACATACAAAATTAAGGCACAGAATCCAGACTTCGACCATTTTGGGGACAAGGAAAAGTAGCACACAGGAAAAGGCTGTAGCAAAATGAGGCTGTTTTGAAGATGAAAGGATGTTAAAATGGAGGACAGGAGGTAAAATATAAAAGAACATATTAAATTGGATGGTGGATATGTGCAGGAAACTGAAATTAGATAGTGATTTTAAGAAAAAAATTAACTCTGTGATTGACTTTGGAAAAAAAAAGATATGTTGTTTGGGATATGCTTAGAATTGCAAATAGTCAACCACACTTGCTACCATTCATGTGAAGTAGTATCCTGTTGTTGAGAAAGTCTTGTGAACTTTTGACCTACTGGTAGGCAGAGACTATTAGGAGCAGAGCTAAAACAGTGTGGGGGAAGGGAACAAAAGAAGCTGCAGAGTGAATCTGAAAACCAGACTAGGTTACAGTAGAGAGTGTATGTCTTGTAACTGACAACCTTTTACAAAATAAAACATAAATGAAAATCATTAACAACAGATTGTTCTACTGCTTCTAAAGACTTTTGTGTGATCCACCAAGGACCAAATTAGGCTTATTTACAGGAAACAAAGAAAGAGTTAAAAAATAGTCAACAACACCTGCTACCATAGTAGTATCCTGTTGAGAGAAAGTCTTGTGAACTTTTGACCTATTGGTAGGCAGAGACTATTAGGTGCAGAGCTAAAACAGTGTGGGGGAAGGGGACAAAAGAAACTACAGAGTGAATCTGAACACCAGACTAGGTTACAGTAGGGAGTGTATGTCTTGTAACTGACAATATTTTACAAAATAATACATAAATGAAAATCATTAACAACAGATTGTTCTACTGCTTCTAAAGACTTTTGTGTGATCCACCAAGGACCATACGGGGGCCACGCTGAGCTCCACAGTGGATTCACGAAAATCCTATCAAATTTGGCTTATTTATAGGAAAAAAGAAATGGTTAATAAATAGTGACTATTTTGAAGTGGTAAAAGAAAAATAAAAGATGAAAAGAAGTCTATGATTTGCTAAGTAGAGAAGTATGAGTGAGAGCACAATGGGAAGGTGACAATTACTGGTACTTCTGTACTGAGGGTAGAGGAAGATTGCTTTATTTCAGACTTTAAATTTGCAGTGGAAGAGATTTTACAAAAAATATATGTTTTTAAAGTGCATATAATCTGAAAGAAAGAAAGTAGTATGTAATGTAATTGTCTGTAATTTGCACCCCCGACACAGTCAGGTAGGCACATACCCACCCAGTTACCCTCCCACAAATGCACCTATGTCCCCAACACTCAAATAGACGGATAATGATTTACACACTAAGTCACATACCTATAAAACTATTCAGGCACCACTTTACACAACTATACATCCACATAACATAGTATCACACACACCCATACAGGCACAGTCACACACCTATACAGGCTTTAATGTGTCCAGCACTCAGTCAGTTACACACATACTTACAAGCCCATATAACCAGTCAAACACCAAGACACCCACCCATACAGCCACTCACAATACCAATTTACAAAAATATACAACCACTCACACACTCCACCAGATAGCAACAGAGGCATTTACACATCCACTCACACACCTCTACAATCCACCACTAACAGAGCAACTTGCACGCACAGTTATACACCCAAACACCTGCTGACACAGCCACTTACTAGTCCATAGAGCTACTTGCATACTCAATTAGACATCCATCCAGTCACAAGATAACCCAGACACATACCCTCACAGGTACTTCCATATCCATTGAAACACCAATAGAGGTATTGATACACTCACTTACATATCCACTCAACCACTGGCACACCTAGTCATCCACCTGTATAACCATTTATATACCCCTTTATGCACCCATAATCAGACACCTACACAGCCTCTTATACACTGACATAACCACGTATGCCACCACTCACTTGCTTATAAATTGTAATCTAACAGTACATAATGTAAAGTTTAATACATTTTATATTTGCTTTTTAGACATCTACTTGTGATTAAAGAGGAATGGAGGGTGGAACTGTGAGGAGAAAAAAATAGCTTTATGCTTGTTGACAGCATCCACAAAATGGTCAACAGATGCCAATTTTAGTGCATCTGGCATATGGCATTTGCCACAATGAGTCACGATGTTTTGAAGTTTTGGTGAAACAGAGATGGTAACCATCTGGTCAGGTGGTCAGGGTCCCATAGATGGTCCAGCTGCTGATGATTATGATGCACCACCTTCCCTTTCTCTCATCAACCTGTGATATGTCTGTGTATGTATGGGTTTCAGGACTTATTGTATCCAATGGGAAGTTGAGGTTTGGGTGCTCCTGGAATCAGGGCAGATTGGTGGTGACATCTCAGCAGATCCACAGATCTATACAATGAATACAAAAAAGAGATAGGGTTGGTTTATTACATTAAATGAAAGACTACATAAGTCACCTTACCTTGATTTGTTAATTGTTACTTTTAAAATGTATAGGAATACATGAGTGACTAGAATGAATTTATAAACTTGTAGAAATGTGTATTAATAAATTGACCTTATTGGGGAAATTGTAGTACAATTAATATTTATAAAAGTGGTGAAAGTCACTAAAAAAACAAACGTTACAGGCACTCTATAGTTAGGAATTTTTTTTTTTTTAAATCCGGAAATTCCACAAAAAAAAACCAAAGGTTACAGGATCGTTATAGTTAGGAAATAAAATGAAAAAAAACATGGAATTCACTGGAGAAAACTAAAGGTTACAGAGACATCATAGATTCAAAGAAAAAAGAGGTGCACTCAATAATTGCTCAGGAGAGCCATGTCAATCCTAAATCTTCTTTATTCAAAAGTATAAATAACTTGAAGCACAGCCAACGCGTTTCATTCCTTTATGCCAAGGAACTTCATCAGGGCTGAAACAATCACACAAGTACATGATATAAATATACATATACTGATACAATGTTGACATATAAAGAAACATACTCAATTAGATAAATAGCCCACATAACTTATATTTAAAAAAATATTATATAGCAAAGTATTACGAATCAACCATTGAAAATTCCCAAAGTAAAACATTTGTCTTAAATTATTTTTTCATATATTACAAAAAAGAGTGAAGTGGAAAAAGACTTGTATAAAAGAAGTGTGAAAAGGTGGGAAAGTGCGAAAAAAGGAAAGATGACAAAAGTTAAATACAAATGTATATACAAGTAGAAAATAAATGTAATTGTCAAATAAGTGAAGAGATAAATAGATGAATGGGAACATTTATAGAAAGATACGATAGAAAGAATTATTTTTAATTTAAAGAAACTCAGAGTAACAGTGAAAATACACCAAATTTTCTATATAAGAAAAGTGATAACCAATTCCAGGAGGAGCATTTAATGTGAATCTTTATAAAAAAGCATCTCACCTTAGCAAAAATAATAAGTTGATTATAGTAACAATCAGTTTTATACTCTGCATTGAACATATCCTACTGTATTTGAAGGAATATTAAAATCCAGATTTCATTTCTTTAAGGAATAGAAATCCAATATTAAATTAAAGTTAAGGTCTTGGAGTGCAATTCTGGTAATCAAGGTTCAAACTGCCAAGCTGCCTCTAATACTCTCACCTTGATTTAAAGTGAATATATGTGCATAGTCATGTGTAAGAATTGAGAAGAAGCAGCATAGGGTCCCGTAGTTCAAGATCGAATAAGGATGGACAGAATACTTCAATCTTTAATGTTAGCTCCAAGGTAAAGGAGAATTAAAAGGTTAAATAGCTCACCTAGCATGGAGACATACCAAGATAGTTGTATAGATTCATGAAATTACCGAAATCATATAAGTAATTATATCGGAACAGATCATTCATTCAAATACCAAAACTTAATGAGAATAAATCCTAATGCAACATTTTTCAAATGAGGCCATTTGTAACCAAAGTGTTAAAATTCTCTTGTCATAAAAGATTGCCCACATTAACATCACTGACATATTAGTTCAAATAGCGTTCAAGTGATGAAGTATATCTAAAACATGCCAAGCAGATATGTGGCCAAAAGCAAGATCAACTTATTCACCCCGCATGTAACGCTAAATATAAGCACAACATCCGAGTCAGAATTTTAAAAACCAACCTCATTCAAGAATCCAGTGTTTACCAAGATTTTATCTCCATGCCATCAAACAGATTTCAAATATCAAGCATACCGCCCCAAGTTTGGAAATGCCATGCAACGTCTAAGCTGCTAAACAGTTATTAAAGTAGAAGCATTTAGGCTCAATGTTAGAAGAAGCCTAGAAGAGCGCAAAGCGTGAGCAGGCAATTAAAGAACCCCTCCTTCGTGCAAGGCATAAGCAGCTAAACAGATCCTTGAATATAAACAAAGAGCCCCATACTGGAAAAACGCCTGGTTTAGCGCAAAGCGTGAGCTGGCAAGTAACAAACCACCCTTTAAATAAATAATTTTGAAATATAACCAAAGACTTTTACTTTCTTCACATGAATCGGCCGATCAACGAATATAAACAAAGAGCCCCATGTTGGGAAAACGCCTGGCTTAGCGCAAAGCTTAAGCCGGCAAATAACAAACCACCCTTTAAATCAATAATTCAGAAAAATAACCAAAGACTGTTACTTACTTCACATGAAACGGTCGATCAACAGAACGGCATGGTAACCAGCGAGTCATACCAACGTGGAATCGCGCCAAAAACATATGCTGCATTAATTATGAAATGATGTCAATTATGCGGTCAGGAATTGAAATGGTTAAACGAAAGGAAGTGGGATAGAAACAAGGGGGAAAAGGTTGGGCCATATTGTAGTGGAAGATTGTTGTATAGAGACTGCTGAAAATAGATCTAAAGAGCAAGCCGTCAATTAACAATGTAATTTTAAACGAGCAGTCATCATGGAGTGGAGAGGGCCAATGTCCACTGGTTATCAAATCAGAAGTGCAAAGAAAATACATGTCAGAACAGTAATATTGGGACCTAGGCAATGGTACAAAGACAAATATGATAAAATTAAATCAAAACTTTGAAAAGAATAAAATTCAAAATTACAGATTGTAGTAGGCTGCAAAAAAGTATGGTTAATGATATTAAGAGAGAAAAAAGGAGGAACAACGGAAAAAGGAAAAGAAGGAAAGAGACAAAACAGCACACATTAAGAGCTGTTAAATGTAAATTTTTCAGTGAAACCTGAATGAATTGACACCACAACATTTTCGTAAAACCAAAGATCAAAACACAATTGTTATTAATGAAGCCACGTATTGGACACAAATAACAGGATAGTTACATATTGTCAACGTAGAAAATGTTCATGCAAACATATAGGGATAATGGAACTGATCTTCATGTGTTCAGTAATGCTGAAATCATCAATTAATCAAGATACTCTCGATCTAATTTACCTTAAAATATATGGTGGGATTTCCCTTCCATAATTTATGTTAAGAAATAGTGGAGTTCCCTGTCTGTATTGTGTCCCCTGTGTGTTGCCCTCAAAAAGCAAATCCATTTAGCTTCTCTTTGCCTGACGAATAGCTCTCTATCCCTCTGTCTCTGGTAGGTATATGGTCAATAGCGTGAAACCAAAATGAAGTATCACCTGGGTGTGTCTCATTGTAATGATCCACTAAGGGGTATCTGCTGTCCTTGTTCGCGAAGTAGCGCTAACTGTAGCTACGCGAAGTGCACTTCGCACAACGTGAGCTACGCAAAGTGCGTAGTGCACTGTGCAAAATGCTCCTCGAACTGATTGCACAGTGCCGGATGCTTGTCCGCACTATGCAATCAGTGCAAACCGCATCTTGCACAGTGCAAGCAGTCGTTTTCTGCCGCCCGAGTAGATTTCTACTCGGGCGGCAGCTTTCTCCACGCGAACAGGTAGTTTCTCATCGCAAGTGGTCGCGAGCATACGCGACCACTCGCAATGAGAAACCTCACCCCCCACGTTGAGAATCTCACTGGGCGTTTATTTTCCATGCTCACGATCGGCAAGTTGATGTTGCAGATCGTGAATGAGGAAAAAGTCTTGCCAGGATGTCATTTTGCTCGATCGCGGTTGCCAACTTGATGTTGAGGACCGCGAACAAGCAAAAAATGACCGCTACGCTATGCTACGAGTGTGTGCACTGTGCTACGTGCAATTTGCGCAGTGTGAAGTAGTGCAAACTTCGCCAACTATGCGCTCGCAGCATAGTACTTTGCCCAGGGTTACCTACAATGCTCTTGTGTGCAAATCTTTAGGTGCCAAAGAGTACTACCCACATATAATGTCTCGCATTTGCATCCCAACACAAAATAGACATGTGTGGTCTTGCAATTCATAAAACATGTAATATTATAGGATTTGGAGGTGTTGTAAGAAAAGTTGGCAATCTTGTTTTTTCCATAGGGACAAACATTACAGGACCCGTATGTGAAGAAACCTGCTGGTTTGGGTGGTAACCCTGTTTCTTGTTTACTTGGGACATAACTAGGACATAGTGTGTTACGAAGTGACCTGCCAGCTTACTTGGTAGACTGGTTTTTAGACTAGGCACCTCTTTTAAAAGGCCCCAGTTTTTCTCCAGCATATTAAATATCTTCTTACTGTTTGTTGTGTATTGCATCACAAACCTGACTGTCCCCTTGGTAGTTGATGCTGTGTCCTGTTTACGTTTCTCTTGGAGGGTGTCTTCACTATTTAGCTGTTGTGCTCTGATGACAACTTTGTCAAGAACCTCCTTTTTGTATCCTCTTTTCAGAAATCTCCTTTTGGATTCCATAAAATTGCATGTTTCATCTTCGCTGCAATTCCTTCTAATCCTCTTCATCTCCCCTTAGGTGATGTTATTGATTACGTAATGTGAGTGGGCACTTGCAGCATGTAAGATCCCATTACTTGCTGTTTACTTTCTATAAAGGGTACTTTGTATGGTACCATTTTTTATGTAAAAGTGTATATCCAGAAAACTAATTTTCTCTTTGTCAGATGTCATGGTCAACCTCACATTATAATCATTATAATCATTGGTATTTAGATATTCAAAATACTGCTCTAATTGCTTCATAGACCCAGACCATAGACAGATAATATTGTTGATGTACCTCCCCCAGAACACGATGTATTCCATCCAAGGACAGGCACGTCTGTTACAGGCATGCTCCCTCTCAAACTTCCTCATAAAGATGTAGCATAAGAGGGAGCAAACCTAGAGGCCATGGCTGTACCTTGTGTCTGTTGGAATCAACATCTGTCATGAAAAAAGAAGTTGTTATTCAGAATGATATCAATCACCTCCCCGAGACGGCTTAGAAGACTGACAGGAGTATCAACGGATAGAACGGTGCTTCTTCTCCCTGAGACACAGCCAGGTGAGGTGGGGCCTTATCCTCCTGCTAAATAGTGGCCAATCAGCCCATATGCAGAAGGATATCACTAGACACCTAGGATTCCAGGTGAAACGGTTATTTTCTTCTTACTTTACACTTTCTGGTGTTTATGTTGCATATTGCAGTAGCAAATATATTTAAAGGTCCTAAGGAAGGCAAAGGATAGAAGTATCCATATATATTGCTGAAACATGTCAACCTAGTAACAACTCTGGCAGGTATTTGTTAAAACTGCCTTATTTTTCACTGTTTTTAACCTTGGGAATTTGAATAATAATATTAAAAACATTATGTCTCTCTCATTTACCCAATTATAAATCACTTTTTTTGATACACTATTTATGCACTGCATTTTTTTATACCCATCACAAATCATTACTAGCTGACATCTAGAGGGCTATCCAGCGATCCATAATTTGATGCAGGACATCACCATCAGGCCCTTATGTTCATCATTTATGTTTCATGATGCAAATGCCAGGAGGAGGCCCAGATGATGACTAGGGCGGTATCGAGTGGTGACTGATGGGTATCCTTATTCTGAAGGAGACTTCTTTGTTCACATACACATAGATTTTTGTTTTAGGTTTTTTGGATTACTGCTCCTTTGAGGTAGATCCTTTTTTCTAGACCCGTGGATATTTCATGTGTAGTACCCTCTCAAACCTCCCCATAAAGTGGTACAATAAGAGGGATAAAACCTCTAGCCCATAGCTGTACCGTGTGTCTGTTGGAACCAATATCTTCATATAAAAAGAAGTTGTTATTCAGAATGATGTCAATCATCTCTATAATCATTTGATTGAATTCGTATTGTTCTGCACTCTCCTTATCCAAGAAGGATTATACAGCCAACATACCAAATTCCTTGCATATGCATGTATATAAGCTTTCCACGTCGAAAGTAACAAATAGAAGCTCATCAGACAATTGGAAAACTCTGAATTTAACAAGAATGTCTTTGCTGTCCCTAACATAGGAGGGCAGGTCCAAGGCATGTTTTGGAGTCTAAGATCTACAAATTCAGAGAGTCTCACGGTTGGTGAGCCCACGCCCGAGATGATTGGACGACCTGGAAGGAAGGATCCCCCCCTTGTGAATCTTTGGCAAGATGTCAATGCATGGGTACCTTGGGCATTCAACCCTAAGATACATGATTTCATCCTCTATTAGTAATAAAATCTCTTAATATTCGCTTAATTTCATATTTATCATTGAGGTGAGTTGCTTAATGGGATTAGTAGCAATCCTTCAATAGCTGTGTCCGTCGCTCAATTGCCAACTGATTTCTGTCATGTAATCGCAATGGTTGATGATCACAACATTTGAACCCTTGTCCGCCTCTCTGATGACTATGGTATCATCAAGTCTGAGGCGGTTGAGTTCCTGTCTTTCACTGAAAGTGATGTTATGATGTATGGGGAAAGATAATTTATTAGGCATCTCTAATATATAGAGATCCTGACTCACTTTCTCATAAAAAGTCTCTATATTTTGATGATAGGCAAATGTAGGTGTATATTTAGATTTTGGCTTTAAACCACTCTTAATGGCACATTTTTGAGGAATATCCAATTCATTTAATAAAGATGAAATATCATGATTTTTTTCATCGTCCAAAGTAAGCAGAAAGTGAATATTCCATATCTCAGCAACTGTATGTGTGAGAGTTTCTGGTACGGTGGGGCTTGTAGCACCAAATCTCAACAAAGACACATTCAGATTTAAGTGCTTAACCTTGGTTAGCCACTGTGTTCTTTCTTGTAAATACAGAGACATCATAGTTAGGCTCAGATTTTACACACACAAAACCATTTAAATTCAGCAGCTAAAGTTACCTGAGCTAACTATAACGTATGCCCCTGCCATGCACTGCTTATGACTTCACATATTATATCATTTTTGACATGGTCGGTGACATCACTGATGACATCACTGAGTCCCAGGATGGCTGCCAACACTTCCTGGGTGAAATTTGGGCAACCAATAAGATTTCACCAAGAGATCTGTCTGATCCGCTGGGGATTTTTATCCCTAGATATATATAAATCTTTTTTCTCTCGTAACTCCAAAAGTACTGAATGGATTTACACACATTGCAAAAAGTGCTGTTTCTGGACCAAGATCTAGCTCTTTGCTGAATTTGGTATAATTCCGTTCAGCTGCTCCGACTGTAGACATGTTCAAAATCTGTATGGTAAATTGCATGGGGATAATGCATGTTGGGACCCCCTTTTTCTTGGTCTCTGCTTGATGAATCACCCTAAAACTTTTCAGACATCAGCTAAAGTGATTTTGTACTAGTTTAGAAGCATTTGTGAGGATTCGTTAAACTGTGTCAAAGTTATTAGCAATACAAAAAACCCTTTGTCTATTGAAATGAGGTCCTAACTATAACTATATTACCTACTGGTGACCGTATAATATATAATATATATTACCTACTGGTTTCGATGGTACAATATCTAGACAGCCACTAATGTTACGTTTTTCTTTAATGTTATACAGCTTCTTGAGAATTTATTTAAGAGAGCTGCAATTTGTACTTTGTAGTCAAAGCTGCTTAGTGTATGGAAAGTTTTGATAAAGGTACTCAACCTTTCTAATGTGTTCTTCATTCAAATTCGTTTTAGCGTGATCCTTTTTTACAGCTGAAAAGAATTTCAGTAGGTTAAAAGACGTCTGCTTTTAATATTTTAAATTGGCTTGGGCAATCTCAAAATACACATATGAGAGGAATCCTTTTTAACCCATAAATGTATATAATTGTGTGTGAAGAAATAAAGTTAGCAATGAAATCTTTTTCAGTGATATCATTGTCGTGTTTGGGGCATCCTTGTGGGTGTCCTGGATTTTATGCCAGAAATCCTGAACCTTATATTTACTGATTCAGGGGTGCTGTAATTACTAGGGACGGCAAATCCTCCTGATATTGTGTTTTGGTATTGGAAATGAGGGATCATCACAGAAACTGGTGTTTTTCACATCAGTCTGCAGCTCCCTCATTCCGAGCAATTTCCCCATTGATATCTCACTAGGCTTTCCTCTGCAGAATTTAAAGTAAAAGCATCCTGAAAGAGCAGTTCTTTTGCTAAGGTATAATCCAACATCGGGTGCAAACTGGCATTTGCTCCTGATTTTGAATTACAACACGGCTTAAAGCCCTTAGAAGTTTATATATATCGAATAAAAAATATTATTTTCTTTTTCGACCACGTTTTGTAAGTCCACAGCTCTGTAAGTAAGAGTTAGTACCCAACCTCTTAGTTGTCAAGAAAACAAAATGCTGAAGCAAATCCGGACTACACAACATCATCCATCTTTAATCCAACATAAGCTATTATTACACAAAAATATCTCTTCGTGAATAGTGAGAGATAACACTAGTGTCAGCAATGTTCACAAAGGGACTTATTTATGAGCCCCTTGTGCCACCAGTAAGTCACTTTTTGAGACACACCAGTGGCGTAAAATATGCGCCACAGTGTGACATATTTATAAAGTGACGCATCTAATCTCTAACTGCACAGAAAAGATTAGGGTAACCAAAAGAAAGAATGAAGTGACAAACCTTCAAATGCTGTGTGTTCCACAATCCGGACCCATACCGGTACTGTAGGCCATATGTAAATTACAGTGAAAGATTACTTGCACCAAGAATTCAAAGGGGTAGGTACCCAATACTAAGCGTGGGCGCAAAATTCGTTCCGTTCGCGGAATTTACGGATTTTTGGCAAATTCGCGGTCCGCGCAAATTTGCCCCAAAATCCTCAAATTCGCAAGTTGGTGAATTTTTTTGCTTTGTCGAGCTTTAAAAATACAATATCGCGCGCGCGGCGTTGACTTACCATGATTCTGTGTTTGCTGAGTTGTTTTTCTCCAGGTTTGTGTGTGCTGCACCATTTTGGATCTTGCTGTCTTATCGCATGAGTTTTTCAACCGCGATTACGTCATCGCGGCCAGCCATCTTGCACAGCAAGAGTTTGACAACGCGAGTACGTCATAAGGGCCCGCGATCACGTAACGCCGTAAATGCGGGGTGCTGTTGACTTCCGGCGAGAGATTTGAAAAGCCTGCGTTCCAGAACTTGCAAAAATTGTAATTCTGCGCAAGAAATCCACTGCAGGCAGCATAAACCTTCTGAAAATCATGATTTTGATCAGAATAACTCCTCAGATTGACATTTGGCTGCACTTTTTTGTGCAAGGAGTCCATTTTTGGGGGGGGTGGGAGGGAGGAAATGCCCCAGAGTCTTCAACTTCCTGCTCCTGTCAAGCAGGCTCCTCCCAGTGCTTTGTGTCCTGCTCACTTTTTTTTATTTTTTTAAAACTGAGTTCACCTCCTGACCCTTCCTTCCCTCAGCTCCGTAGTCTTTTCCAGCGCCGGGATGCCCCAGGGTAGCTGCGCGCTTAAGAAAACATAAAATCAAATCAAATCAAATCAAATCAAAACCTTTATTGTAGCATTCAGTAAAAAATACAAGTATGGGCCTACACCGCGGGGGCCGGCGCTAAGACAATTAAAATCTCCAATATCACCGTACAAAACGGCTCATCAGCCGACAATCCCGAGGTCCAGCAATGATTCAGGATAAGAATTGTATTTAAGTATGCACAGATGGGTTCCAGGATGAGACAGAGGTTTCATTTTATATTTTATTCGAGAGGATCAGATGCTATACAGTCAAACAGAATGCGGGGGACAGGGTAAAGACACGATTTGCATGAAGTAACCACCATAATGGAAAGGTGGCACCAGAGCATTGAGACCTGTACGAAAGATAACAACATTTACATTCCATATTGCTCCGGCACTCAGAGCCCGCCCACCCGGGAGTCAGGATATCATAAGAGCATCAGCACGAAATACGAGCACACAATAAGAGTCTAGTTGATTAATAGCTATACTGATCCTTAAAAAGGGAAAGGAAGAAAGAAAGAAAGGCCATAGAAAATTAAAAAGGCAAAATAAAACCCCCCCACCAACCCCCCACCCTGCACCCCTGCAAATGGCTATAGCCTGACCCCACTAGCAGCGTGCCTGTTGCCCCTAATAACTAAAACCCCAAAGGTAGGAGAAAAACGGAGGGGGGCATATCCGTGTGGGCTCCCGGCCCCTTTAGACCCCCCGCCTGTGACAGCCACCCCCTATCGTTTATAAAAACAAGTTTAAGACAACAATTTAAATGAAAGTAGAGGGTACCGTGTGACACCGCCCAGCCTATCGGAGCAAACAATTACAAGTCCAACATTTATAAACGCCATGCCAATCATTCCCGACCCAATCGATCTCAACCTTGGCCCTTCCGAACCAGAACACGAACCCCTCCCAGCGAGACCTAAAGGCACAAGAAGAAGCAATAAAGAGGCAGAGAGTCATCTGAAAGCAAGCCATGGCTACCGGCAGGCAGTGAGTCCACAGGAACTGTAGACGCAGATGGACTCTCCCTCCTAGTTGAACAGTTCCAATGTGTCTTGCACAGGAGTCGCAGCGTCACCAGGAAAGGAGAAGATGACCACAAAGGAAATAGAGAGTCACAAACAAAAGTCTCAGAGGGGGGGCCGCGCCTGATGTTATCTCCAAAGCCGGTGGTGGTGGAAGGTTCAGCAATATCATGACGTCCTCGGGAACACAATCTCCCAGGGGACCATCCGATGGATCCAATGCCTGTTTCCTCACGGGGCTCTCGCACGGAGTCAAAATGGCCGCGGTCTGAATGGCTGTAGATTCCGGTTCCAACGATAGGGCCAGGCCTGGTTCCGTCCGGAGCATCGCAGATAAGCGCATGTCCAATTTACTCACCAAAGTATCCACATGTGAGCGAAATGCCCAAAGTTCTGCCAGTATTTACCTCAGGGATGGCTCATGCACCGCTCGATTTATAGTTTCATGCCCGACATCAGTCACAATCACCTCCCCGGGTGAATCTGGCATCCTCGGGGGGACAGACAGGACAACGAAAGTGCAATTGCGAGGGGTGACCAGTCTTCGTCCGCAACCGCGGTCAACCCGGTGAAGGCCGCAGGCCAGAGACCCCGAACCACCGAACCCCGGAGACCGTGAAACCGGGAAGCGGGATGGGGGCCCCCAGCCACAGCCGGCAGCAAGCTGACTCACCCCTCGGTCGATGCTGAGAGATGGAAACGATCGCTGTCAATTTCGGGCTGAATAAAGGCCTCCACTCCGGTTGCCCGGACCCAGCCCAATCCTCCTGGCCAATGTTGTTGCACTACAGCCCGGCTGTGAAAGTACTCCAGGCCCCGGCTTCACCGCTGGAGTAGGCCGCAAACTTCAATTCGATGGAACTCCGTCAAACAAGCCGATAAAAGTATCCGGATTTCACCATCAGAGTGTGGATCAGTTCATGCACACAGAGACTGGGCGTAAAGTCAGGATAGCGTACAGGATATCGTGGCGGGTTACGGAGGTCAGCGGAGCCGGGAGCGTAAGTAGCCATCTTGCTTGCTGACGTAGCTCCTCCTCATCCTGCTCACTTTTGATTTGGATCTGGAGCTGGAAGGATTACTTTTTGTGGCTGCTGCTGGATATTTGTATTTGAGGACTTTTTGGACTTTGGAATTTGCATCACTTTTGGATTTGAGATTTTACAAGTAAGTTGGTGTTGTTTGTTTGGGGCATTGCAGTTGCTGCAACTAAAATTTTAAACCTTTTCACAAATAAATATATTGTGGGTAGCCACAGTATCCAGAAGGCCCAGGGTTAGTCATGGGTGCATGATATAACTGTTTCTGTGAGTTTTGTTTTTACTTAAATCTCATTTATGTCATGGAATTTTAGCTCATTGTTTATGTGGATTTTTTTTTATTTTGGGGTGCCTGTACAGCCTCACTAGCCAGTAGGCCCAGGGGTAGTGAGTGGTGCATGGACCACGGCTTTTTTGTGGGCTATCTTGAATTTAAACATCATTGAGGGCATGGATGGGATTGGATTGTGGTGTTTTTTGTGTGTTTTTCGACTTTGTGGGTGATGTTGAGGCCTGACCATGTGGGTGGGGGCCATTTTGAGGCCTGGTCCAGGCAGGGCCTGGCCATGTGGCTGGGGGACAAGGGGCCATTTTGAAGCCAGGCAGTGTGCTTTGATCCATAGGCCTGCACCCAGCCTGCCCTCCTTTCACCCATTATGCCCAGGGGAATTGAGTGGTGCATGGACCAAGGCTTTGTGTGCGGCCTCTTGAATTTAAACATCATTGAGGGCATGGATGGCATTGGATTGTGGTGATTTTTGTGTGTTTTTCGACTTTGTGGGTGCTGTTGGGGCCTGACCATGTGGGTGGGGGCCATTTTGAGGCCGGGTCCAGGCAGGGCCTGGCCATGTGACTGGGGGACAAGGGGCCATTTTGAAGCTAGACTGTGTGCTTTGAGCCATAGGCCTGCACCCAGCCTGCCATGCTTTCACCCATTGTGCCCAGGGGTAGTGAGTGGTGCATGGACCAAGGCTTTGTGTGGGGCCTCTTGAATTTAAACATCACTGAGGGCATGGATGGCATTGGATTGTGGTGTTTTTTGTGTGTTTTTTTACTTTTTGGGGTGTTTAACTGATGTTCCTCTGGCTTCCTTTGCTTTTAGGTGCACAAGAGAACCACTAGTGCCGGGAAGAAGTCCTGCAGTGGTGTGTGCAGCACAATGTCACATGACATCACATGTGGCCACAGACAACTCAGCAACTCGTGCAACTGCGACCTGCTGTTCTGACATCTGAAGAATTTGGGCCCGAAGAAAGGTGGCCGTAGCTCCTCTACAAAGAAAGCTGCCACTGCTAGTAAGAAGGAGCAGAAGAAGCAAGTGCTGCCACTTACCAAGGAGACTGGTGTGCCACTTACCACAGACACTTTTTTGGGAAAAAAAATAACGCCTTCAGCAGCGGGGTCCACCGGGGACCAAGCTGGGAGCAGCACCTCCGCTTCATTGGGCTCAGTGACACCACACCAAGTTAGGTCCAAGTCCATGAGTGCTGCAGAGGCAGCCACTTCGGTTGTTCAATCACCATCGACCAGTGATGTTGGCTCATCGCAGGAAAGTAGCATACAATCAACGCAGGGTGTAACTCAGCTGACGAGTGTTCAACAACCACAGCCGCAATGACAACCACAGGTGCAACTAGTACAAGCGCAAGTACATGCGCAAGGAGAGGCGCAAGTACATGCGCAAGGAGAGGTGCAAGGAGAGGTGCAAGTACATGTGCAAGGAGAGGCGCAAGTAGAGGCGCAAGGTGAGGCGCATGGAGAGGCTCAACTAGAGGGGCATGGAGAGGCACAACTGCCCACAATGCTTGTTCCTCCAGGAGTAGGGGTACATCAGGAAATCGAGATTCAAGCGGAGGTATCATCCGTGAAAGCCACTCCTCCTGAGGATGATCCATTGTCTTCCAGATCCCCATCAAGAAAAAGGTCAAGGAGGGCTACTACAAGTTCTTCTTCAAGCACCCTTCCTTCTGATGATCTTGATCTTGATTGGAACCCACAAATGCAGTCTGAGGGGGAGACACGCCATGAGCCGACAAAGGTAGCTAAGCCTAAAAGGAAGGTTCCCGCAAGGCTTCCACTTATGGGTGATAACGACGAACAAGAAGTGGTGTATTCTGCTGCTGATGAACAGTCTGACGACATCCCAGTCATCACAGTCATCACTCCAGCCCCAACGGGCATGCAGCAGACAGACATTTTGACCCTATCCTGAATAGCTGCTGAGCGGGATGTGGGCAGTGTGGCACTATTACCACCACCAACGCAGTTAACTACAACACCAACATGAACTACAGCTTCCATATTTTCACATCAGAAGGGCCGGCAGGGACCTCCATCCAGCTTGACCTCCATTACCTCAAGTAGTGGTGCTGTAAGTGAACAACAGAGACGAATTCAGCCACGCCCATCCTCCACTTAATCTGGGATTGAAACTGAAAGTAGCACCTCCACCACCAGCAGACTTCTCCAATCCCCAGTTTGGGACTTCTTTACTGTTAGCCAAAAGGGCGAAAACATGGTCATTTGTTCGATTTGTAGACAAGTAGTTAGTTGGGGTAAGCTTGGTACCAACTATGGCACCGGAGGCCAGAGAAGTCATCTGAAAAAACACCACACTATCGTTTGGGATGCGCACCTAAGGAAGATCCAGGGAGCCAAAAGTACAACAAATTTAAATATATCCATTGATATTGCATCTGATGATGATGACGAGGGGCTTATCGTGCAGGGGGGAAGTGAAGAAGCGACAGACATTTTTTCTCGTACACCCAGTATCCCTGGCAGCTGCACTGCAGTGGTATCGCCCACACCCTCTACCCCTGCAACATGTATGAGGCACACTAAGAGTCTGAGAGAGACACCAATGCAAAAAAGTACATCAATGAGCCTAACTGGTTTGAAGAAGTCTGCATCATCATTATCACGTAAAACGGTCCAGACCACCATTAGCAGAATGTTTTGGTCTGATGTGCCATTTGAAAGCAACCACCCAACGGCACGTCTGTATAACGCAAAGCTGGCTAAAATGCTAGCGCTGGACCTTTACCCTTTTTCTTTCGTGGAAGGGGTGGGTTTTCTAGAATTTGTGGCAACAGTCTGCCCTAAATGGAAGGTTCCTAGCCAGTCCTATTTTGCCAGAGTTGCTGTTCCAGCACTACATCAAGATTTGCTGGAGGTGATTGGGGCAGCTCTTCAGAAGAGTGCTGTTCACACTATCCACCTGACAACAGACATGTGAACCAGTTGCCAAGCCCTTGATTACATGTGCATCACTGCACACTGGGTGTCTTTTGCAGGGGTTAAAGACAAGTTAAAAGCAGTTGTTGACACGGACACAGTTTTTCAAGCTACTCGGAAACATACAGCAGTAGCCATGTTTGCCATGAAGAAAACTCATACTGCGCCTAACCTTTTGGAGGAGTTTGATAGGAAGGTCCATGAATGACTGCATCAAATATATTGCATGATTGGTTATGTTTCCGTGGATAATGGCAGTAATATAGTTAAGGCCATGCATCTAGGTGACTATTTCAGAGTGCCGTGTTTGGCACACAGTATTAACATTGTTGTGCAAGATTTCTTGAAAAAAGAAACCACGGTCAACAAGTTACTGACCACCTGCCGAAGAATCTGCACACAGTTCAGCCATTCTTTTAAGGCCCGGAAGGAGCTGAGGAGCACTCAACATGAACATAGACTGCCAGTCAAAGGACTCATCCAGGAGGTGGCAACACGTTAGAACTCAACCTTTTACATGCTTGAGCGTCTGTCTGAGCAGTGGGGGTAATCAATGAGTATGTCTATAAACTGGGTTCTACTATAAAAGACATGAGGCTAGAGTTGGAGGAATGGAAGCTAGTTGCAAGCCTGACAGACATGCTTCGTCCTTTTGAGGTCTTCACGCGTGAAGTCAGCAGGGAGGACTGTTCTTTGGACAAAGCTATCCCATTGTTGCGCATGCTAGAGCACCAACTGAAGGCGGTGTCTTCAACGTTCCGAGATGATGCTGAAATTCAAGACGCATATCAGTTGGCTGAGAGGTTATTAAGCCGCCTAGTTAACAATGAAAGGCTTAAAAAAATACATACAGAACAACATTACATTTGTGCCACTATTCTGGATCCACGGTACAAAAAAGCACTGTTCAGCAAAGCATTCATTCCTTTTGATGAAGCAGATGTTTCAAAGTACAAACATTGGCTAGATATGTCAGCCACTTGGTTCGAAAAAGAGAGGCAGAAAATTGAAGGAGCCGGCAGAAGTACAACTAAATCAGCAGGCCATCCGGCGTCAAGTTCTACTTCTGAATCAGTGGCGGAAGGGAGTCACTTTCCCTCACAGCCGTTAAAGACACCAGCAACCGTATCATCATCCTCACCTGCACCAGGCCCAGCCATATTATTGTCGGAAGCGGATTGGCTAACTCATCAAGGGTTTGCTCGTTCCAGTGATGCGAAGGCCACTGATGGTACGCAAACTGGAGCAACCCTGGAGAACCTTCAGTTGATGGTGCAGGCCTATCTGGATGACACAACAGAGGACTTTGTTAATCAGAACCCATTGCTGTATTGGTATAGGAAAAGGGCTCTATGGCCACTGGTCACCAACCTGGCTCTAAATTATTTGTCTTGCCCACTCGCAAATGTGTCTTCTGAACATGTTTTCAGTGCTGCTGGTGCCATTGTAACTTCAAAAAGGAACCGCCTCTCACCCAAAAATGTGGAGAGGTTAACATTGATCAAGATGAATCAGCACTTCATACCACCAGATTACAAAATACGTGAATGCACGCAGGAAGAAGAGGACACCGACTTGGGTGACGGAAGTTTTTCTCTGTTACCTGACCTACTCCCGTCTCAATTCATAGAGTTTGAGGACGAGCTATACTTCCCTGACACCAAGGCCTGAAAATGACTTCCTTTTTATCCGTCCTTATTCACTTTTATTACTGTGTGTCTTTCTTTGTTTTGCAACTTTTACCACAACAAAACTCTAATAACAACAAGTCCATCAGCAGCACTGTCTTCATCTTCTTTCCTTATTGATTTGAAGGTATTGCAGTCTGCATTCCTGAGGTTCACAAGTTCACAACTCAATCATGCTCCTCTATCCTCCTCCTCCAGACTCCCCCTATCCATTTACCTCAAGGCAGATGGCTGGATTACGCAGAATAAAGAAACTATGTCTTTGTAGACAAGTCCCCTCAAGTGGGACTGGAATTACTGACTACATGCTTGCTGATTGCTGACAGATACCTCTGAAATTGACAGGAGAGGCTGCCCTTTGGTCCCGTACTTTCAGAAGAAGATGCGGACAAAAAGTGGAACAGGTAATGAATGAGAAGAAGATGGCATGCATTGGACAGCAATGGTTGTCTGGCTCTGATGAAAGCAATTGCTGTTTGTTTGTTGTGCATGAAATGAATCATATGTCTTCTGTTAATATTTGTACACACTAAATGTAACTCAAGTCTACTCTGTTTTTTTTTTACCTTGTTTAATTCAAATTGTACTTCAACTGCAGGGGCCACTACGTTGCATTTTCCAATATGCAAAATGTCCTTGGACTTACTGTTTGCCAATATACCATGATCATTGATTAAATATTATATCTTTTTTCTTTACAGTCACTCCCTGGGATGGATGGATCATCAGCATCAGTTTAGGGAAGAACTATGGACAATTCGTGAGTGGCAAACAGGTAAACCAGTCTACAACAACTACTACAGCAGAACTACGTGTCTGTCTAGTCATGGTATGGAGTGGACGAGGCAGTGTAGTGTTGGTATGCCAGGCAGATTACAGAGTACAGCAGTTCATGTAAAGTTGGGGCTATGTGGCTTGCTGCACACATTTAGATATACTTTGTCTCTCTGTGTCAAAGAGCCTAGGTATGCTACATCAGGTTTATTCACTCAGTGGTGCCTGCCTTGACCGTCTGCATGGCCCTGCGGCAAGCATGGGCCAAAAGTCTGTTACGCTCCAGAGTTTGCGAATTTTCGGCAATTTTGCGAGATTCACAGATTGTGAATTTGCAGCAGAAAAACTGCAAATTTTGCGTGCAGAACAGATTTTTGGCCCATGCTTGCGGCAGAGCCATGCAGACAGTCAAGGCAGGCACCAGTGAGTGAAGCAACCTGGTGCAGCATACCTAGGCTCTTTGACACAGACAGACAAAGCATATCTAGGGTTTAGGGTTCAGTGTGGTTTACTAAGATTTTTGGGTTTAATTAATAATTTAGTTGGGTTTCCGGAGTCTAGGGCTCAGGGCACGATGCAGGCTCATTCATAATTATGTTTGCAAGGTTTTAGGGCGGTTTGGCGTTTTTTTCAGAATTGGCCGAATTTTGGCCTTTTTTGGTGTTTTGCAGGCGCGTGTGTTTGGGTGAACTAGTGGTACACCTTCCAGTGGATCGATTTTGTTCTGCCTTGCTGAGATTCTTGGGAATCACTGGAACAAGTGTCCTGGTAAGTTTCAAGCGGATCGAAGTAGTGGAAGTGCTGAAAATAGCACTGTTTTGCCAAGGCGCGATTTCCCATGTTTTGGGGACAGCAGTATTGCATGCTTTTGAGGGCTGTTTGGGGGTGTTCTATATTTTTGGGGGTGGGTTGAGGGGTCTGGCAGCACTCCTGGGAATGTCTCATTTTGATTGCAAGTGGTTTGAAGAAAATTCATGGTGGAAAAGGAGTGTTTTGGGCCTACTTTCAGAGTGCGTTTTAACACGATTTTCAAGTAGGCCTCAGCCAGGTCGCAGTACTGCATGTTTTTGGGGGGCTACTTCCGGGTGTTCTAGAGTTTTGCGACTGGGTTTAACGGTCTGGGAGCACTGCTTGGAAAGTCTAATTTTGATTTCAAGTGGTTTGGAGAAAATCCATGGTGGAAATGTCTTTTTTTTCTTCACATTATTGCATGTTTTTGGGGGGCCGTTTGGGGGTGTTCTAGATTTTTGGGGGTGGGTTGAGGGGTCTGGCAGCACTCCTGGGAATGTCTAATTTTGATTGCAAGTGGTTTGAAGAAAATCCATTGTGGAAAAGGGGTATTTTGGGCCTACTTTCAGAGTGCGTTTTAGCACGATTTTCAAGTAGGCCTCAGCCAGGACGCAGTAATGCATGTTTTTGGGGGGCTACTTGGGGGTGTTCTATATTTTTGGGGGAGGGTTGAGGGGTCTGGGAGCACTGCTGGGAAGGTCTAATTTTGATTGCAAGTGGTTTGGAGAAAATCCATGGTGGAAAAGGGGGGTTTAGGCCTAGTTGCAGAGAACGTTTGGGCACGATTTTAAGTTAGGGCTAGTGCCGGGTAGCAGTATTGCATGTTTTTGGGGGGCTACTTGGGGGTGTTCTAGAGTTTTGCGACTGGGTTTAAGGGTCTGGGAGCACTGCTGGGAAGGTCTAACTTTGATTGCAAGTTGTTTGGATAAAATCCATGGTGTAAAAGGGGAGTTTGGGCCTAGTTGCAGAGAGCGTTTGGGCACAATTTTAAGTTATGGCTAGTGCCAGGTAGCAGTATTGCATGTTTTTGGGGGGCACTTGGGGGTGTTCTAGAGTTTTTCAACTGGGTTTAAGGGCCTGGGAGCACTCCTGGGAAGGTCTAATTTTGATTGCAAGTGGTTTGGAGAAAATCCATGGTGGAAAAGTTTTTTTTTCTTGTATTATTGCATGTTTTGGGGGGCTGTTTGGGGGTGTTCTATATTTTTGGGGGTGGGTTGAGGGGTCTGGCAGCACTCCTGGGAATGTCTAATTCATAAAGCTATCCTGGCTGAAGACGGCTGATAGCCAGAAAATGGTCCTAGGATGCTTGATTCCGGTCCAGGAAATGCATGGCTTGGCAGTTCGGGCTGGACTGTTCCCATGAGGCACAGGGGCAAGGCAGATTTGCATATAGCAATATCTGAACTGGGGTGGTGTGGAGTGCAAAGAAACTATGGGTTTAGGCCCAGATCTCTGTACTGTGGTGAATGTATGACATTGTTCTGCATTCTTTCCATCAAATGTTTTTTTTGCATTTGTTACCCCGAGTGGGATGGGTATGCTCCGACGTGAGTCCTATGCTCTCCACACCACTGGAGTCAGGCTGTCCTGGCTGAAGATGGCTGATAGCCAGAAACCATCCTAGGATGCTTGATTCCGGTCCAGGAAAGACATGGCTTGGCAGTTCGGGCTGGACTGTTCCCATGAGGCACAGGGTAACGGCTGATTTGCAAATGGCCATGTCTGAACTGGGGTGGTGTGGAGTGCAAAAAAAACATGGTTTTAGGCCCAGATCTCTGTACTGGGATGAATGTATGACATTGTTCTGCATTCTGTCCATCAACTGTTGTTTTTGCATACCTCTATTCTCAAACACGAATCACAGGTAAGATAATCATTTTGGGGAGGTAGAATAATGGGATAGGACTCGGAGGAGAGACTGACAGTAGTACTAGTAAAGTACTAGTAGCCCAATTGAATTCACTAACTCTGTTAGTGGCACTTTTGAAAATTTTTGGACGGTTTAGATAATTTATGCTGGTAAGTTTGAGGAAACCAAACGTGCCGTAACCCCTGCCCACCACCCCACAAAATAACATCAACGCGTACACTATGTTGAAGTATGTAAAATAAATAATTATATATTTACCCTAACAAAAATAAACTAGTCCCATCCCTCTCTAACCCAAACAATTGTCCATTTCAAATAGTCCTCTGAAAAGTCCCAAATAATCCCCAACTCCCAATTCCCAGCCCCCCAACAGTCTTTTAAAAAGGGGCAAGGGACACAGTCACTTCCGGCGGTGTGTGGACAGGCGGTCCCGCCACTCCTTGCGGAGGTCCCGGAGCTATCGCTCAAGATTGTCCACCTTGCGCTCCAGGTAGTCCACTCTGAGGCGTAGGCGGCGCAGGCGTGCCATCCAGGCCCTGGGGGGGCCAGCTGCTGGTGTTGTTGCAGCTGAGCGGTGGCGGGAGGCTGTCCGAGCACGGCGCTGTGCTGGAGGCTGCTGGGTGGTGGACAAGGGGGCACTGGAGGAGGTTGTTGACACCCCCTCCTCCTGTTCTTGAGCCCACAGCCGGCGATATTCCACACAAATGGCCTCCAGCTTCCGGGCCCTGGCCCTGACAGCCATCTCCTGTCTGGTGAGCTCTTTTGGAGCATCTATATGAAGAAAGAAAGAAAAATAATGTAACCAATACTCTAACAATAACACAAAATAATTCAACAGAAAGTTGTCTCACAGTAACACTAGCAATTTGCAAGCACAGTATAACATTTTGGCATGTATCTTTCTGCCATCTTTGTAGGCCTGTAACAGTGGGAGTTTCAGGAAATCTACTACCAGGCAGCACTATGGACTCAATACATAGTCAGAGAGTCAGAGAGTACACCAGTATTCTTCTTTTTTTTTCTAGTTTTGCTAAAGAAATTACTTGTACTTGAATTGTTGTAGCCGGCATAATGCCAGCTCAGTCAGCTTGCACCCAAGAAAAAGAGACACAAGCCATGATGACGCAGACTTGCATGCATTACTTTAAGCAGTACATGCAGGTGGGAATAGGGGAGTTCTTACTTTTGTATAGGGGTGGCACTGGCCATACTCGGTTACATCAAGGGCTACTGCACAATGTAATTTATATTTTGCACTGCCCCCCCCGGGCCTTCAGTACTACAAAAGGAAAATGAAGATTATTCATTTCTGATCATGTATTCAGCCGATCACATGATCTCTTTGCTTATATGATGGATGACTTTAGGTGCTTTGTTGTGATAGATTGAGTGAACAACAGCGATAGTCCACCCATGATTAACACAGCTGAAAGAAAATTATGAACATAGGGAGTGAGTGTGGTAACCACAATTGCCGGAGGAAGGGACTTGACTTGATATAATTGTAAACTATACCATACATGCTATGCTTGCAAAGTAAACTACTGTACTGTTACTTTAGGCAAGGGAGAGTTTCTGAACAATCACAACTTGTAGTATTTGCATTTCCTCTGCTTTGCTACTCTGGCACGGACATGCTGTTCGAACAAAGTAACACTCTTCATGCACTGAGCGTCTGCTCTACATACACCTCTGCTATGTATGAGGAAGAAGATACCATCCAGGCTTCCAAATAAACGTCTATCATTCTTCTTAATGTCTCAACTGTAACAACTTTACTTTTTCTCAACAACCAAATAACACCCTTTTCATTTTATTTGGTAAACCACCATTTTGACTTGCATTTGAGTTTCACCCAAATGATATATTGCAATGCACACCACACATGAATTTTCTGATTCACCCACACAGACAGTCATTTTTTCTTTCTCCTCCAACCATCCTTGCTTCAAGCAGCCATGCATCTTCCTTCCTATCAGCCACCTCTGCCTGCATTCAAAAACACGTATCATTCTTTACAGTCATAAATGTTACGACTCGCTCGTCCTTCCAATGACCCTAAGTTCTTTCCCTTTTGGTTCATTACATCCCTCAAGTTCATCTGATATGACTTGGCTTCACGATAAAAGTTTCCCAGCTGATTTGAAGTCAAATAGAGGGGGCCATTGCTTACTCGAGAACTACCGCCGCTAATGCTATTGCTAAGTCAAGGGTGGCTGTCTTCTCCGTGATTGGCTTAAATGTAGTTCAAAATCAGTAACTGATCTTAACAGTACAGTGTACTTGTAGTAGTGTACTGTCTACTGTACAGTACATCATACACTCCTTTGCGAGCCTACTCTAAAATGTCAATAAGTAAGGAGTATAATAATAACTTACCACTGGCCGCCCCTGCTGAGCCATCCCCCTCAGCTCCTCCTGGTGGCACTTGTGGCACCGCCGCATCCGCCCTTGGAGTGGACCCCTCCGTGCTGCTGGCCCCGGCACTGGTGGTGGGAAGTGCTGCATCCGATGTTGTGATGCCTAGAAAATACAAGTCATATTTTAGATGCCATACACCACCCCCTATTTCGTCTCGTAAAGGAAGAGAAAATGTTTAAAAAAAATTATTATTGGGACTGAAAAGAAGTCACGGTTTTGGGGAGGGTGTTAACTTATATGTTTAGCCATAACATGCAACTCTTTTTGGCACAACTGATGAATGCTTGCTCTTTAACCTCATCCGTGCTGCCCCGATTTACCGCCGGTGCTGGGCCCCAATGTTAATGGGTGTGGTCATGACAGAACTGCTCCGTCATAAGCACAGCTCGACTGATGCTCATGATGGAACCGTTCCTTCATGAGCATCGAAAGGGTTAAAGTGCAACATTTTTATAATTACAGACAGAACCAACTACTTCTACTGGTGACCAGGAGGACTTGAAGTTCCAACAAGGTGAGGGGTCCCGAGTCCCGCACAGTTACTTCTGACTGAGGTATGTGGAAAGTCGAACTGCACCTATCATCAACAATGTCCTATTTCTCTTATCCATACTACTGTATGTGCAGAATAGTCCCTGAAAAACTAGCGGTATGGTATGTGCTACTATCAAATCAAAAAGCCAACTACTAGCTTATTCTTGGTGGACATTGACATTTTGTTGTTGGAAATTGTCAAAGCACTAACATTAAGAAGACTGGAATAGACAGCAAGGGCAACCCAGAGGACTGCACTGAGTGCCTCTAGAGCTATTGCTGGATCAGAGTTTTGTTTAACACCGTTTGTCGACTGGGCAAGCCTAGCTACCTACACAGACCGACTCATAATAATAGTAAATAGTAGTAGCACATAGAGTGATGGTAGAGAGGCAGGATAAGAATGTAGAAACAAACTCAAAGACTATTTTGTAAAAAATAGAATCAGGAAACAGTTTGGAATGAATAGGAGCTGTAAAAGTTAGGGAAGTATAATTATATTAACAACAGAACAACTTACTGGGGCCAGCAGAAGAGCCTGCAGAGGACCGTTCCGGCCCACTCTGTTACGCCGGAGTCTGGGGTGTTGCTGTCTTCTTGCCCCTGGGAGGTGCTGATGATCATGAAATAAACACAAACATGGATGATTGTTTTTTTGATATATTTGATTTCTTTGACCACAATCTAAAATTATCCAGGGAAACAAATTAGCAACAATTGCACTACATGTATTGACCTATCTGATCTGGTCAACTAGGAAGATACTAGTACAGTATTGCCGGATTTGCAGACCGTCTACTTGGAAAGTTATGTAAATCACTAACTAAACCAACAACAAAAAGGTTCTACTATGACTGCCAGGACTCAGCAGCACGCGACGTGACAGACACAGTCCGTCCTACTACTAATACCAAGTCACACTATACTCAACCTATCAATCCACCACTATCTCTTCTTCTTAGTGGCAGCAGGAGTACAAAGGGAGGACTTGACTTGAGTCTCTAGTTTCTCTAGCATTACGCAGTTCTGTAAAGTACTACACTCATACATATTCAGGCAAAATGAGCACAAAGTTGCAAACAAGTAAGCATAGTAGCAACACCACTGAGCAGGTGAGCACCCACAGAAGCTATTTAAACATTAATTTACCTGCAATGTAATCGAATCGGCAGCATTCTTGATCTTCGGGAAAAACATATTAGCAATATAACGCAGAGCAAAAGAAAACAAAGTAGTTATTAAATAGCTATTCACCAAGGCCAGGGATCTCCACACCTAGCAGGTGGAGCAGGTCCTGATCCCGGTCGAGGATGTCGGCAAACTGGTGCGTCGCTTGGTCATAGGTGCGCCGAACCCCCGACTCCGTACGCATTGCCTGGCACACAATATCCCACCACTGGCGAGGCTCCCTGAGGCTATACCCTTGACCCGGCCTGCCCCCTGCTGCCACAGTCTTAGGGAGGTGGCGCAGAACAAAAAATATAAGAGCAGCCACCTCCACCGCGGTGAAAATCTCCCTGGTCACTACATCCTCCCCCCTCAATCGCCCGCATGGGAGCCAGGTACGGGGTGTGGGACCCTTCCCCTTGCTCTTCCTGGCTCCCTTTGCCATGGTCCTGGACAGCTGGAAAAAAAAATAGGAAAGAATAGGGAAAAAGTAAAGAAAAGAAAAGAGTTAAAAAAAGTAGCTTTAAAGTAAGCAAAAGTAGAAAAAAACACAAAATATAGAGGTAGAAAAATAGAGAGATAGATAATAAGCAAAAAAGATTTAAATAAAAAGGTTAAAGAAACAAAGTATTGGGGCGCTAGGTGGTGCCAGACCAAGAAGGCTGCTCCTGCGTGAGGCTCTCGCCAGTCCGAGCACTTTTCCCATCCTTAATCGCATCCTGACCGGAGAAACCTCCACAACGACCGCACGAGTGTGTCCGTAACGACAAAACGCACACAGCGGTACCACCTTTGCCTCAGGACCCCCACTGTGGACAGCGCAATTCACTTCAGCACCCGTTGGTGGTTGTATGCTGGTTCCAGTGACTGCCGATCTGCGGGGGAGGCCTCCCAGAAAAACCTGAGGCTTGCGGCCTACACAGCTCTGTCGGTGGACGTGGCTGCAGTGGGAGGGGCGACTCCTTACATCGGCTGCGACAACACTTGGACACTGCCTGAGGTGAGCACTGCTTGATACACCGCGCCTCTACTCCCAGCCCCGCGACAGTCACAGCAGAGGTCCCGTGGGGCTTTGCCGCGAGTGGCGGCCTTCTAAACAAATGGCGCCATAGACGTCCCGCACGCCCGGAAACTTTAGCAGGTGGCATCGGCGCTCCTACGGTGCGGCTCCCCCCCTGATTGCTGCACCGGACTGACGCTGCTGCCCACTCATCATCTCTGTGCCCGGGGTCTGTTGCTGCGGGGGATGCTGTGCTAACGCGGGCGAAGCACCATAGGCCCGATCGGTCGGCGGCCATTGCTCGTGGCCTCGTCTGCTGGACTCCACTTCCTGGGGGGCCACTCCCCGGGCCGACCTCTGCCACATTGCTCGTAAAAAACTAACAGGGATGCTAGTGTCACCCCCTGAGACTCGAACTTTACCCGTGGGCCCGAAGACTGTGCTACACAACCCAGGGGCCTGCTGATACCACCACGCAGCGTGCAGGATACACTGCTGTCTTCCATACTTACCAGTAAGAGACACTTATGTTCTACCTGGATCATACTTCTTCTCTCCCTCTGCTGTGAATCTACTGAGCTGATGCTACCCTCTTCCCCTTGGCTCAAAATATCCACCGCCTCCTGTCCGGGGCTTCTCGCTGTACCTTGGATTCCAGTCTCAAGGTGAGAGCGCCGACCGGTCCCTTACCTCTTCTTGGCTCTTCCTCCATCTGCTTGAGGCCCGCGACGCCATACTGTGGTGCCCTGAACTGCTACTTGCTCATCTCCTGGGGGGTCAAGAGGACTACACATAACCCCCTCCCCCCTCCGGGCCTGGGGCTGCCCCCCACCTACGACTACCACTGATCTGGCGGCCCCCCCAGCCACGACATCGCGGACACCTAGACGCGGCATGGGCCGAGGCGACGCCAAGCAGTCCAAAATACCATTCGAGGCCAGGAAAACTCCCAAAACGATGCCGGGCCGGAGGGGAGCCCTGCCGCATCAGTCCCCCCAGAGGAGGATTGGAAGATCCTACTCCTTGGCATGAAACAAAGCCTCTCAACAATTGATTCCCAGATTGACACCATAAATACGCGCATGGACAGCGTCGTTGCGAAACTGGACCAGCACAACACCCGTATCAAGGAGACCGAGGACAGGATCTCCGAGCTGGAAGATGGAGCCACTTCTACTAACTGCCAAGTGACACAAATGGACAGGCTCCTCGAGATAATCGCAGAAAAGAATGAGGATTTGGAAGCTAGGTCCCGCCGGAATAACGTCCGCATTTTAGGCCTGGCGGAATCCACAAACACTGGGAAAATGGAGCTCTTCGTGGAGAACCTAGTGACTGAACTGTTTGGGAAAGAATCCTTCTCCTCACACCTCATTGTGGAGAGAGCCCATAGATCCCTTGCTGCTCGCCCTCCTCCAGGGGCACAACCAAGGCCCATCATCGCATGCTTTCTTAACTACAGAGACAGCGACGCAGTACTAAGGCGTGCGCGGGAGATTGGTACGGTGGGCTATTGTAACACAACATTGTCATTTTTCCCTGAATTTACCCCTTCAGTACAGGAAGCCAGGCGTGAATTTGTGGGGGTCAAAAAGATGCTACAAGCCCAGGAGATCCCATACGCCATGCTCTACCCTGCGAAATTAAAAATCTCTTATCAAGGCAAGCAACACACAACAAGTGGAAGACTTCCTCAAACAACATAAGAAAGACCAGGCCAGAGACGATGCAGAGAGGCGCCGCTCCAGGTTGCGCTCACCGATGGCGCAGCAAGACTGAAAATAGAGTGGAAACCGGCTGGTCACATACAGCCTTTGTTGCTGAACATGTAAGAACAAGATGCACTATGTCTCCGGTGAGGTAATTTTATTGATTTACTACTCACCGGTCTATGCAACATTTTGTGCTCGGTCACCCACCTCCATCCAATGATAGACGACCGGGCTGTTACCCGGTGTCTTGTGGGTGTAAGTAAGGAGGTGAAGGGCAGGTCGGGCGCCCCTAGATACGGTTCCCCAATGGGCGAGCCCCTTTACACCCCCTCCCTCCTTAGGGTAGGGGCATACATAGTATGTTGTTTGGTTCTACTTTGGCTCAGGGTTGTTGGGTGGGAGTTATTTGCCCGGCGGGTTGGGGTTGCCAGTGTGGGAGGGGGGCTATTCCGACTCACCACTGTGACTGTCGTAGCATCAATAGCGCCTATGTGGGTAGGGATTGCCAGGGAGGGTAGTGGGATTTCTGGTTGCACTTATGACGATGTTTGCTGTGTGAACTTAGATGCCATATTTACATGCCACAACTTTCTGTACCTCTGGGAATGGGTGACGTAACAGGCACGCAAGCAGCCCAACAATTTCAGTTGGTCTCATGGAATGTACGCAGGCTAAACAACCCGAGGAAAAAAAGTCAGATTCTAGGTTACCTAGACAGACAGGGAGTGTCCTTTGCCATGCTCTAAGAAACGCACTTAATGTCAGGTAGCTCGCCTTTATTCACGTCTCGCTGGGCCTCATGTAGAGTATTTTCATCCTATTCGACTTACTCTAAGGGAGTGACAATCTTGGTCAGACGGGGAGTGCAGTTTACGCCGGCGGGAACTGAGGCTGATGCGGGTGGCAGATACTGCATGGTATGGCGCAGACTTCACTCACACACAGTCCTATTTGCTTGTTACTATGGACCCGACACGGATGACCCGGCCACACATGCCACCCTCTGTTACATCATTGCCACCCTCTGGTTCATCATCACTGTAGATTATGGGGGGGAAAAGCAAGCACACCTGCCCTGCTTCAACTGACATGAATTATTGTGGGGTTAGTTTATTAATGTGTCACTGTTTTAAAATTCCAGGTCTGGCACCTGCTTCCTTATCAGTAATTTGCTTTCTGTTGCAGTGCAATTTTTTTTTCCAGGACCTTTGTTGCCTACTTCTAGCTATTCTATGAGCCTGCTGTGAGGGTCAGAGCTGGGTCACACAATTGTTGCAACTAGCAACTGAACTCTGGAGGGGCCCCAGTCAGGAAGCACTACAGTGAACTGTTACTAATGATGAGTTTGAACTCTTGCACCTGCCGAGTGCTTTCAGTTTTGCAAAACTCGTTTTTCTGCAATTTCGCGGGATTCGCGGGGCACGAACACGCGCGAGATCGGATTCGGAAGCCGCGAATCCGTGCAAATATGCGATTTCTTTTTTTGTGCCAAGTTAGTTCGCAAGGTTTTGTGCGTTTTCGCGAGCCGCTTGTAGCGCAAGGCGCGAAGTTACCCTCGCGGTCGTTCAAGGGCGCGGCCATCTTGTTTGCATGACGTGTTTCCGGGCGCGAAGTGTAATCTCGCAAAGTGTGCGGCTCGCAAGTACAATTTCGCGAGTGTTCGCGAGGAACATCTCTCGCGAACTTACCCGCGCAGTCGTGAACGGGCGCGGCCATCTTGTTTCTCATTCATTGCTATGGTTCTGGGCATGCTTCTTGTATCCTCTCTAAATCTGTGCCATCCTTTACTTGTTTGAAGTTTTTTTTAATCTATTTTACTTATTATCTATCCCTCTATTTTTCTAGCCCTATATTTTTGTGTTTACTGCTACTTTTGGTTAATTTTAAACTACTTTTTTAAACTCTTTACTTTTCTTCTCTTCCCTATTTTATTTTCTTTATTCCTTTCCGCCCAGACCAAGGTGAAGGGAGCCGGGAAGCATCCCGAGAAGGGGAAGGGTCCCGCACCCCGTGCCCGGCTCCCGTGCGGGCGTTTGAGGGGGGAGACAGTCGCACCCCGGGAGATTTTCAGCCTGGAGGAGGTGGGCGCACTAGTGTTCTATGTACAGCGCCACCTCCCCAGGACCATAATGGCAGGCGGCAAGATCGGAGGCGGGTACGGGATGCAGGATCGCCGGAAGCGGTGGGATAAGGTGTGCCGGGCCATGTACCACCGCTCTCGGGTCCGGCACACCTACAACCAGGCCACCCACCGCTGGACGGATGCCCTGACCCGTGAACGAGATCTGCTCGACCTGCTTGGTCTCGAGATCCCCGGGCTTGGTGAGTAGTAGTAGTAGCTATTTCTTTACTACTCTGTTTTCTCCTGCTGTGTTATTATATTGCAATTTTTTTTTACCAAGAGCAATAATGCTGCTCATTACATTGTAGGTATATTATATTTCAAAATCTTCTGTGCATTTCAGGTGCACTGCTCTCCTTCTCAGTAGTGTTGCTACTATGCTTATTTTTTTCCGATTTTGTGTTCATTTCATTGGCCTGTGAAATTATGTATGAGTGTAGTTTAAAGAACTGCGTAATGCTACACACTAAGGTTCAGATGTTTAATTACCGGCGCATCCCTGCAAAGTAGCAGTGATGCGCCAGTAATTGTGCGCCACGCCACTATCACCCATGGTGCGCCGTATTTACAATGCGGCGCACCATGGGCCCAAAACGTCACCAAAGCGTTACGCATCTGTGCCGTAAGGTCGGCGCATTGCTGGAGTTGCGTCGCAACGATGGCGCAGCTCCATCAATGCTCTGGGGTGCCCTATCTCCCCAAAGCTGCGTCAAGCCGTACGTCTGCTTCAAGCAGGCGCAGGGTTTGCGTCACGCATCATTGTTGTTAAAGTGAGTGATTGAAATCTTGCAGATTTCCCTCAGCCACTTTTAGGATGCGTGCCTGCGCAGGAACGCCCTCCGTTGCACCGGAACGCCCCCTGATGGCGTAGGACTTTACAACGTGATGCATCTCCCATATGCGTCACGTTGTTAATATACGCCGCATCATTGCACCTCTTTTGTGCTGCCGCTACGTCACAAAAGTCACGCAACAATGGAGCAAAAGAGCCGCAAGGGGCTTCTAAATCAGCCCCTACAGACTCAAGTCTAGTCCTTCCTTTGTACGCATGGCGATAAGAAGAAATAGTGGTGGTGGATTGATAGTTTGAGTATTTTAATGACTGGTTAATGTAGTAGGAAACTTTAGTGTTGTCGCTGATCTGCAATCACGGTGGACTTTGGCTGTCAGTTTGCGTGCTGGGGACTGCTGCCTGCCAATCCTAGGCAAACCTTTTTAGTACTTTGTGTAGTGAGTTACATAAGAAGTTTACTATTCGACGGTCCGCAAATCAAGCAATACTAATAACGTAGTAGACCACATGAGATTGGTCAATAATATATCCCATTGAATAGTTGTCTATTTGCTATTTCGCCAAAATATTTTGTTAGTTCTTTTGAAATGTTTGATTTGGTTGACAAATATCATCCATGTTTTCTGTTTTTCTTTCTTTCATGTTGTACATCAGCTTCCCCCAGGGGCAAGAGGAGGACACAGGAGGAGGAGGAGGAGGGTGCTGTTGAGGATGCAGGCCCGGATCGGGTAGGCGAGGGCTCCTTTGCTGGCCCCAGTAAGTTTTAATTTTAATATAGAGTACTTATTTTTTCCCAGAGTTCCTCATTCGATTTTTTCTAAATCGTCTTTGATATTCTTGTAGACTGGATCTAAATTCTTATCCTGCCTCGAATATGACTCCGTGTGGCATTACTAGATTATTCTTATTAGTCTGTCTGTGTAGCTAACTAAGATTGCACATTTGGCATTCCCATAAGACTCCCATTCTAGTCAGAAATAGCTCTATGCACTGAGTGCAGTCCTCTGGGATTGTCCATAATGTCTTTTCAAGTATTCTAAATGTTTATGCTTTGACCATTGCCAACAATAAAAAGGTGAATGACCACCAAGAAAGAATAAGATACTACTTTACTTTTGGTTTGGATAGGAGGACAATCCATTCTACTACTGTTGCAGGGACAAATCTGCACAAACAGAACTATGGACACTAAATAATGCATTGCCTAGCTTATCAATTATAATAGGTGCTGTTAGACTTTCCACATACCTCAGTGATAACAGACTTTGTAGTTGAACCCCCAATCTCCTTACTGACTAGATAGTGTGGCAGAGTCCTTTAGCTCCCAAAGTCACCGATGATTATGATTATTCCCCAATGATGTCAGAGGCACGGACTCATGCTTGCAAAAATTGCAAAACCTTTAGCTCATCCACTCTAGTCTGGAGGACCAAAAACCACAGTGTCTATTTAAGTTTAAAAGCTTTATTAAAAGTAAACACATTTATTAAAATCAAGTTTGTCATAAAAGTAAACGTTTAACTGAAAATGGAAAAGTGCTTAGTGCTGACGATTAATTGGACACATTTCTTGTGGTCGAGCCGAGCTCTCACCTGGTTTGAACTTGATCCTGCTCGTGTTCTTAGAAGTCAAGCTTCTGTCTGTTAGAAGAAAAAGTGGTTTGTGTTAAAAATAAAAAGCAAGCATTCATCAGTTGTGCCAAAAAGTGCAGCAAGACAACAGCCTTCCCTGGAAAAAGGGACATTTTTACTTTATAGTAGACAGTCACAAATTATTACATTGTTGTTAGAACTGGCTATTTCTGGTAGGCTAAGGCTGACGCCAAAGCCAGGCAGAAACCACCATTCTAGTCAGGGCAGGGAAGTCACACGCCAAGATAACCCCTGCTCACCCCCTTGGTAGCTTGGCACAAGCAGTAAGGCTAAACTCGGAGGCAATGTGTAAAGCATTTGCGTCAGCACACAACAGCAACAACATACTAGGCACACCACAAAAGAGACTCCACACAAGGTTATTATAAAAATTACTTTCGTATTGTAAAAACACATCAGATAAAATCACCCACATACATGGTGCCAACTGGCACGGGTAATATTCACATGGGATTATTTACAAGACAGGGCCACATGGGCCACTGTCAGATCAGATATAGTACTTCTAGAATAAGAAATAATAAACATAAAATGGTAATCACAAAGATCACAACCAGTATCCACTGGTAACAGGAAAGGACCTTACTAGGACCACCTGTACTAAAAAGGACAACTACCTAAGAATAAACACATTTAGGGGTATAAACCAGAACACCTTACCCATGATGCATAAAACACATTCAGAGGAGTAATAAAGAGAAACACATGATGCTATAAAATACATTCAGAGGTGTTAAGAATAAAGCACATGATGCAATAAAATACATTCAGGGGTGCAGCGCAAGAAGACACATGATGACTAAACATTCAGAGGTGCAGCGCATGGAAAGAAAGACACATAATGCATAAACCTACACATTCAGAGGTGCCAGAACATAAGTCAATAGCGCAAAAACACACAGTAGGCAATTACTATTAAAAATATAGGAATCACTTTGCGCATAACTTACATAAGCCACCACCTGTGGCAGTCCCTAGGCCAACTGGCCTTGTGGGGCAAAGATGCCCTGAGTCCAAAGTCAGGGTGCGCTGCCATGCAGCGCCAGTTTCAAAAGTACAAAAGCCTAAACGTGGCAGCTGCCCACAAAGTGCTGGGCAGCTGGGATCAAAAAGCTGTGGCAGGGCTCTCAGTAGCCCCTAGAACAAATCTGCGCCACCTGACC
The DNA here is from genome assembly GCF_964263255.1 of Lissotriton vulgaris. Taxonomy (NCBI): domain Eukaryota; kingdom Metazoa; phylum Chordata; class Amphibia; order Caudata; family Salamandridae; genus Lissotriton; species Lissotriton vulgaris. Next base: position 1,576,073,917 of record NC_141685.1, read on the forward strand.
CACACAGGCTCCACAGCAAAACATGCCCCCAAAGTGTTGGAGCTCTCAGGCTCTGGCCACAACAATGGCCCCTCTGAGCCTCAACAGGTTCTAACCCTCACACTCGGTGGCAGGAGGGGCCGGGCACTGGCAAAGTGCCCCGATGCCCCCTCTATCTAACGTGGCCCTCCCTGGAGCCAAACCGGCTCTTAAACAAATTAGGGCCCCTCTGAGCCTTTCTGGGCTCACACATGTTGGGGCGACCCACTGCCAGCTGGGGCCGCCCTTGAAGCTCTCGTGGCCCCCCACGAACAAGGAGCGCGAGCTCGCGCTTCTGGAGGGGTGGACACCGACAACGTGTCCCGGCGCCCCTCCTCTCTTCTGCCCCACTCACGGTGGAGTCCCCTACGGGGGACTCTAACTTCTCAAAATGCCCCCAGAGAGTTGCTGGAGCGGCCCTCTGCCAACTGAGGCTGCTCAGCAGTGCACAGGAAACTGCCCCCGGATGCTGGAGCCTCTGTAGGCTCTATGGACACAATGCCCCTGCCGGAGGAGAGGCCCGATACCAACTGGGGCCGCTCTGCACTCACCGGCTTTTCGCAGGCTGGGCTCCTCCGGGCGGCATCTTCTTCTGCGGCGGCAGCAGGCGTCTCGTGGGGACGCTGCCTCACTTCCTCGTCCCCCAGGCCCCCTCCTGGGACCCGGCGGTTCACTGCGGTTCACTGCGCCGGCAGGGCTCTCTCCTCACATGGGAGCCCTGCCAACGCCGCCATCTTCACTCTTTCCCTCGGCTCGCGGTCGCCATTCCTCGGCACCCGGGCTGCGGGGGCGGGACTTCCGGCCGGCCGCGCTCGGATTGGCCGGCCGGCCAGTCACTTCCGGGTCGCCGCGGGCAGCGCGGCGGCCCTCTCTAGACAGGCAGGCGGGGGCTGAGTTTCCCGAGGAGTGGGCTCCCTCGAGGGAAATAAAATTACAGCCATGAGCGAGGTGGGCACTCGCGATCAAAATAATAATTAAAATGCGGGCAAAATTGCAGGGTAGGCACCTGCCAATCCCCACGCAAAATGCGTGGTGGTAAAATGCTCGCAAAAAGCTCTCCCCAGCGCTAGGGACCCACAAAAGGTCCAGAGGTCACCACAAAGCGCTCCCTGCACCAAAGGCACAGAAAGTCCAGCAACCAAGTCCTCAAAGATGCAGCCAGGCAGGGGGACAGCCAGGAAGAGTCCCCCAGCAGTCCATCAAATGTCCAGGAGCTGGGCAGGGCCTAGGAATTCCCCTGAGCCCCAGCAGCAGCATGCCCCTGGCAGATTCAAGTTAGAAACAAGAAAATTTTGGAAGGGGACACAGCCCCTTCTTATACACAGAAAAGTCTTTGAAGTCCTTTGAAGTCCTTTGAAGCAGGCAGTGTGAGAACCAGCCAGAACTGGTTACAGGGAAGTCCCTTCAGTATCAGGGACAGAGGTGACAGTCGCCCAGCGGGAGGTGGAGCCAGCTTTGTAGTTAGGCAGGCACAGCCCTTCACTATCAGGTGCCATCTCCTCCCACTTCCCTGGCAGCAGATGCTGCCTTTCATCCATGGGCTGACTTCAGACAACCTCCTGGGCTCTCTAGCTCCTGTCATCCTCAAACCAGACAGTCAATCCACAAGCAGGCCCAGGCACTCTGGGCCAGGCTCACCAGCCAATCACATGCCAGCACCAACTTACACAAATATGCCAACTTCCAAAAGTAGTACTTCTAGACTAGACACAGTCGTGCCGCATATATCATTTTGCAGCATTCATTCTCACTAGTTCATACATACCAAACTCGCCCCTGCACTCCCCACACATCAAGAACTACCATGGGCATACATATTCCCCATTCATTCCTATGGGAGGGCAGGTCACTCACCACACAAACAGAGAGTTCAAGCACTTTACACTGTACCACAGTGAAAAAGTGCACAGAGGCCTAAAATCACCAACACCAGGTTCCAAAAACAGGCTAGGAAAAAGCAAAAAGTCTAGGGGTGAACCTGCCCAACGGGCCGGGTCCAACAATTGTATACTGTTTTTTTCACATTTCTTTCTCCCTCCTAGACCAAATATTATATAGTAGTGAGTGGTATATTCTAACATTATTAAATGTACTTTGTAGGTGGAACATCTGGAGGTGGGGCCAGCGTGGAGGTGACGGTGGCATTGGACGAGGACAACTCTGGGGAGGAGGCGGTGGAAGTGCCGGACAATTCTGTGGGGGATGACACGGTGGTGGCTGCCAGAGGTAAGCTATATATTCCTTACTTATTGAGATTGAAGACTGCAGAGTGTGCTTTCTGCACGGGTGTATTATAAATAAACCAGGTAGTAGCCTCCCTCCTCTAAATGTACTTCGACTTAGCTGTGAAGTTTTTGTCGAGAAGAATCCCAATCAGATCTGAGATGAACTTGATGGATGGGATGAACGAAAAGTGAAAGAAGGGTGTAAGTAAGTGTGGAAGGACGAGAAATGTAATGATGACTGGCAAAGAAGACTAATATGTGTTTGCTTGGTCCCCGAGGTGGCTGGGAAGGAAAGAATATGGTATGGTGCATGGCTGGGTGAATGATGAAGCAAGGATGGGTGGAAGGAGAACAGCCTGGGTGGGTGAAACAGAAACTGTATGTGTGCATATACTTTGAATGGATGGATGCCTGGATCATTCATGGTACTATCTGACTCTTAGATAGCATATGTGTATCTAGAGAGAGTAGACGGTCACTGGATGAACTAAGTGTTACTTTGAAGAGCATGTAACACCACACCCGCACGTCCGTTCCAGTGTAGGAAAGGCAAGGAAAAGAAGTTGTAATTTTGTCCAAATACTACCATGAATAGTAGCAGTAGTTTGTATTGCAACTGCAAGCACAGCATATATCCGGTTATTACGGTGGACACTCCCTACCTCTCTTAATAACTTTAGTTTAGTAGTAGTACGTCATTCATGTGTGGGTGTATCACTGTTCACTCAATAATAAGCAAAGCACCTAAAGTCATCCCATATGTCATCAAATACATCCCATGTGAAGTGATAGATAACCAGATTATTTAGCTTCTTCATTTTCCTTTTCTAATACTCATTTGCACTGTAGGGTGAAAGCTAAATTAATTAAGCAGTAGCCCTTTAACAGAGTATTCTCAGTGCCACCCGTTATAGAAAAGTAAGAGCTTCACCACCTGCATGTACTGGACCGGTACAGTAACGCAAGTCTGTCTCACTCACCATGGTGTGCGTCTGTTTTTCTCGGGTGCAAGTTCACTGCGCTGGCATTATGCCGGCTTGCATAAGATAACGTACCAATTTTCCTAAACAAGAGATAAGAAGAAGAATAAGACTGGTGTACTGTCATAGTCGACTGTAATGGAAGTCCATAGTGCTCGTAGAATTTGTTCCTTAAACTCCCACTAATGTTAGAGCAAGGATGAAGAAGTCAGAGGTTACATAGATACTGTCCTCAATAGTTATGTACTGTGCTTTCAATTTGCTACTTGTACTGTGACAACTTTCTGCTCAATCATTTTGTATTAATCTTAAGGAGCATTGGTTACAGACTATGTCTTTCTTTCTTCATGTAGTTGCTCCTTCCAAATCCAAGAGACCATCAAGGAGGAAGGAGCTGGCTCGAATGGCCCGGTAAACGGAGGCTGGATGCCACTGTCGCTGAATATCGGCGGCTGGTGGCCCTGGAGGAGGAGGAGACGCAGTCTGGTAATACAACAACGTCCACTGGGACAGCTGCATCCTCCTCCGTGCGGGCTGCCAGCCAGCGCAGTGCTCCAGCGGTACGCAGCCGGGCTACCAAAGCCAAACGCCACCGCCGAGCAGCGAAGACAGCAGCTGCCCCCCACAGTATTTGCAAGGCACGCCGGTGCCGCTTATCCCTCAGACTGTCCTACCTGGAGCAGGAGGTCATGAACTATAAGAACTTGGTGGAGGGCCTCCGCTTCGAACATGCCACCCTCCGCAAGGAGCATGATGCCCTGGCTGCTAAAGTCAACATCACCCTGCCATAGTGTCCCTTGCCCCTTTTTTAGAGACTTTTGGGGGGTGGGAATTGGGAGTTGGGTTTTTGGGGACTTTTGAAGGACAATCGTTGGGGTTAGGGAGGGTCTTAAGGGAGATTATTTTGTTAGGGCTATAAAGATATACTTTTTGAAAATGTATCTGACCATACCTGTTTTTTACTGCTTTCGAGTCTGGTGGGTGGGGGTTTAACAGTAAGTTTGTTTTCCTGAATAGTCCTAGGACTTTAGTAGTACTACCGTCAATCTCTTGTCTCCCCTAATACTCCATTTACTACCTCCAACCAAACGCTTATCTTACCTGTAATTTCTGTTTGAAAGTAGGGCTAGGACCAGGGCTGGCTCCACGGGAAATGGCGATTAAGGTTGCAATCCAGGGCGTCTGAAATGTCCTCCTCCTTGTGGTGGTACTAGTGGTGTGGTGTGACACAGTGGCAGTTGCATGGCTATGGAAAAAAAGAAAATGAAACCTGGTTTGTCCTTACTTTAGCATTACAACGGTACGATAGAGAATATAGCAGGTGACAGTACACTAGACTACAACAGTGTTACAATGTAGCCTAACAAATGGTAAAGTATTTATAGTATAACTTGTACTTGCGTAGGATTTCTTTGACATTGGCTAATACTACAAGAAATAGTACTGAAGCTGAGTAAGTCTAGAATATATCCTCGGATTCCTTCACCAGCCTGTTGTTATGACCTTATCCTCCCCAGCATGTGTGTGGAATTATTGATGTCAGTTAGTCACACATCAAGCAAAACCACACAACCCGGGGGAAGAGGGTTAGGGTTTGTAAAATGGATAGGAATGGGGGTTTCTTTTTGGGTAGGTTTTGTTGAGAGAAAAAAAAAAAGCACAGCATGGACAAACAATAATTGAACATAAAGACATTTTTGGGTACAAAGCTAACCATAAATCTTTTACGTGACATAAAGGAAGTGCATGCACTACTGAATCCATTGTAACAGAAAAGTAAGTAGTACTTTCGACAACCGTGAATGCCAGAATGCAACAGTAAAGGGCTACATTAAATTAGGTTAAAAAAATAGCCGAAGTAAAACCTATAGAATGGCTGTAGGGATCAATTTAGAAGCAGAGAGAGATCCAAGAAATGCAGTCACACACACTCATTGAATAAAATAATGGATACTGTATCTGTATTGTTGTAGTTGTCCTGTTGAATTTGGTAAGTAAAATGCATGCAGCAAACAATTCCTCTTATTAGCGGCACTCCTCCATTCCAGCTGACACTTCGTCCATCAATGTTGGTGACCAGAAGACACCCTGTACACTGCCTGCCTGGCGGATGCTGAATTGCGGCTCGCTAATGTGAAGCCTGACTCCATCCTTTTTTCCCCATTGCAGACTGAAACCCGGCCTGTAATTATTGAATGAAAAACAGCACTGATAAATAAATATAAGGTATGTACGCTGTGTAGTGCAAAAAGTCACACTTTGATTTTCCTAATAGACAGTACAACATTTTTGAAAGTGCGTACTCTGTCTGAGTCACCTTTTCAAGGATAAATAAGTATGGGCGAATTAATTTAGCGGATCTTTCCCCTCAAGCTAGGTGTACTGTAAACTGTGTTTTAGAGCAAAATTAGACCTTCCCAGCAGTGCTTCCACCAAGACCCTTACTAAAGCCAGTTGCAAAAATGTAGAAGACCCCCAATCAGATCTCAAAAAACGAGGCCTAGCAGAAAACTGGTGACAAAACGTACTTTGAAAGTAAAAGTAGGCCCAAATACCCCCTTACCCACCGTGGATTGTATTCAAACCACTTGCAAGCAAGCAAAAGTATCCATAGCCAGCATCGCTCCAAGACTCGAAAACCCTCCCACCCAAACACATGCAATAGAAATATTGCTAACCCTAACGAGCCATAAGTTAAGAATAGTGGCAGAGGCTTTCTTTAACTATACCAAATCCCCCCTTTCCCACCATGGATTTTCTTCAAATGACTTGCAACCAAAATTACACATTCTCACGAGTGCTCTAAGACCCCAGAACTCAGTTGCAAAAATCTAGAACACCCAAAAACACATGCAATCCTGCTGCTAGGGCTAACCCTAACGAACCCTAAGTTACAAAAAGTGCCAAAAGGCTTTTCCTTATGGATTTTGTCCCAACCACTTCTATCCGGTATTATACCTTCCCAGGAATTCCCCAAGACCCGCCAACCCACCCGCCAAAAAGCAAAACACCCCCAAACAGCCCAAAAGCAAAATCTCATACTTACAATATTTCTCTGCCTTCGGTGCAAACGCGCTGTGTAGCTAGGCCATAACTCCAGTTTACCACCACGGATTGACTGAAAAGCAAATGCAATTAAGATTAGAGTGTCCCAGCAGTGCTCCCAGACCCCGAAACCCACCCACAAACACCAGGAAGCCCCCCAAAGAGCACCTCAAAGGCAAGCAAGTCAGCAAAAACACACACAAAATTCCGCCTCCGATTTGGTCCAAACCACTTTTATCCGGTATTAGAGCTTTCCAGCAATGGCCCCAGAGCCGTAAACCCAGGAGAAAACGAGTAGAAGACCCTCAAACAGCCAAAGAGAACAAGTACAAAAACGGGGACTTAGTCATTTTTTTGCCAATTTCCCAAATCACTCCGCGCGCGCTCTGCAGCTAGGCCCTAACTCCCCTCTGCCACCATGGATTTGCTTCAAACCTCTTGCAAAGTAAAGTATCCATAGCCAGCAGTGCTTCCAGACCCCGAAACACACCCACAAACACCAGGAAGCCCCCCAAACAGGCCCCCGAAAATGCTACATTGAGCAAAATGTCAGAAATAGCACAAAAAAAATCAGCATGGATTTTGTCCCAACCACTTCTATCCGGTATTAGACCTTCCCAGGAATGCCCCAAGACCCACCAAACCACCCGCCAAAAAGCACAACACCCCCAAACAGCCCAAAAGCAAAATCTCATACTTACAATATTTCTCAGCCTTCGGTCCAAACGTGCTGTGTAGCTAGGCCATAACTCCAGTTTACCACCACGGATTTCCTGAAAAGCAAATGCAATCAAGATTAGAGTGTCCCAGCAGTGCTCCCAGACCCCGAAACCCACCCACAAACACCAGGAAGCCCCCCAAACAGGCCCCCGAAAACGCTACATTGAGCAAAATGTCAGAAATAGCAACAAAAAAAAACAGCGTGGATTTTGTCCCAACCACTTCTATCCGGTATTATACCTTCCCAGGAATGCCCCAAGACCCGCCAACCCACCCGCAAAAAAGCACAACACCCCCAAACAGCCCAAAAGCAAAATCTCATACTTACAATATTTCTCGGCCTTCGGTCCAAACGTGCTGTGTAGCTAGGCCATAACTCCAGTTTACCACCACGGATTTCCTGAAAAGCAAATGCAATCAAGATTAGAGTGTTCCAGCAGTGCTCCCAAACCCCGAAACCCACCCACAAACACCAGGAAGCCCTCCAAACAGGCCCCCGAAAACGCTACATTGAGCAAAATGTCAGAAATAGCAACAACAAAAAATCAGCGTGGATTTTGTCCCAACCACTTCTATCCGGTATTAGACCTTCCCAGGAATGCCCCAAGACCCACCCGCCAAAAAGCACAACACCCCCAAACAGCCTAAAAGCAAAATCTCATACTTACAATATTTCTCGGCCTTCGGTCCAAACGCGCTGTGTAGCTAGGCCATAACTCCGGTTTACCACCACGGATTTCCTGAAAAGCAAATGCAATCAAGATTAGACTGTCCCAGCAGTGCTCCCAGACCCTGAAATTCACCCACAAACAGCCGGAACCCCCCCAAAGAGCTCCTCAACGGCAAGCAAGTCAGCAAAAACACACAAAAAATTCCGCCTCCGATTTGGTCCAAACCACTTTTATCCGGTATTAGAGCTTCCCAGCAATGGCCCCAGAGCGGTCAACCCAGGAGAAAACGAGTAGAAGACCCCCAAACAGCCAAAGAGCAAAAGTACAAAAATGGGGACAGTCATTTTTTTGCCAATATCCCAAATCACTCCGCGCGCGCACTGCAGCTAGGCCCTAACTCCCCTCTGCCACCATGGATTTGCTTCAAACCTCTTGCAAAGTAAAGTATCCATAGCCAGCAATGCTCCCAGACCCCGAAACCCACCCACAAACACCAGGAAGCCCCCCAAACAGGCCCCGGAAAACGCTACATTGAGCAAAATGTCAGAAATAGCAACAAAAAAATCAGCGTGGATTTTGTCCCAACCACTTCTATCCGGTATTAGACCTTCCCAGGAATTCCCCAAGACCCGCCAACCCACCTGCCAAAAAGCACAACACCCCCAAACAGACCAAAAGCAAAATCTCATACTTACAATATTTCTCGGCCCTCGGTCCAAACGCGCTGTGTAGCTAGGCCATAACTCCAGTTTACCACCACGGATTTCCTGAAAAGCAAATGCAATCAAGATTAGAGTGTCCCAGCAGTGCTCCCAGAACCCGAAACCTACACACAAACACCAGGAAGCCCCCCAAACAGGCCCCCAAAAACGCTACATTGAGCAAAATGTCAGAAATAGCAACAACAACAAAATCAGCGTGGATTTTGTCCCAACCACTTCTATCCGGTATTAGACCTTCCCAGGAATGCCCCAAGACCCGCCAACCCACCCGCCAAAAAACACAACACCCCCAAACAGCCCAAAAGCAAAATCTCATACTTACAATATTTCTCGGCTTTCGGTCCAAACGCGCTGTGTAGCTAAGCCATAACACCAGTTTACCACCACGGATTTCCTGAAAAGCAAATGCAATCAAGATTAGAGTGTCCCAGCAGTGCTCCCAGACCCCGAAACCTACCCACAAACACCAGGAAGCCCCCCAAACAGGCCCCCAAAAACGCTACATTGAGCAAAATGTCAGAAATAGCAACAACAACAAAATCAGCGTGGATTTTGTCCCAACCACTTCTATCCGGTATTAGACCTTCCCAGGAATGCCCAAAGACCCGCCAAAAAGCACAACACCCCCAAACAGCCCAAAAGCAAAATCTCATACTTACAATATTTCTCGGCCTTCGGTCCAAACACGCTGTGTAGCTAGGCCATAACTCCGGTTTACCACCACGGATTTCCTAAAAAGCAAATGCAATCAAGATTAGACTGTCCCAGCAGTGCTCCCAGACCCCGAAACTCACCCACAAACAGCCGGAACCCCCCCAAAGAGCACCTCAAAGGCAAGCAAGTCAGCAAAAACACAAAAAATATTCCACCTCCGATTTGGTCCAAACCACTTTTATCCGGTATTAGAGCTTCCCAGCAATGGCCCCAGAGCCGTCAACCCAGGAGAAAACGAGTAGAAGACCCCCAAACAGCCAAAGAGCAAAAGTACAAAAATGGGGACTTAGTCATTTTTTTGCCAATTTCCCAAATCACTCCGCGCGCGCTCTGCACCTAGGCCCTAACTCCCCTCTGCCACCATGGATTTGCTTCAAACCTCTTGCAAAGTAAAGTATCCATAGCCAACAGTGCTCCCAGACCCCGAACCCACCCAAAAACACCAGGAAGCCCCCCAAACAGGCCCCCGAAAATGCTACATTGAGCAAAATGTCAGAAATAGCAACAAAAAAAATCTGCGTGGATTTTGTCCCAACCACTTCTATCCGGTATTAGACCTTCCCAGGAATGCCCCAAGACCCGCCAACCCACCCGCCAAAAAGCACAACACCCCCAAACAGCCCAAAAGCAAAATCTCATACTTACAATATTTCTCGGCCTTCGGTCCAAACGCGCTGTGTAGCTAGGCCATAACTCCAGTTTACCACCACAGATTTCCTGAAAAGCAAATGCAATCAAGATTAGAATGTCCCAGCAGTGCTCCCAGACCCGGAAACCCACCCACAAACACCAGGAAGCCCCCCAAACAGGCCCCCAAAAACGCTACATTGAGCAAAATGTCAGAAATAGCAACAACAAAAATCAGCGTGTATTTTGTCCCAACCACTTCTATCCGGTATTAGACCTTCCCAGGAATGCCCCAAGACCCGCCAACCCACCCGCCAAAAAGCACAACACCCCCAAACAGCCCAAAAGCAAAATCTCATACTTACAATATTTCTCGGCCTTCGGTCCAAACGCGCTATGTAGCTAGGCCATAACTCCGGTTTACCACAACGGATTTCCTGAAAAGCAAATGCAATCAAGATTAGACTGTCCCAGCAGTGCTCCCAGACCCCGAAACTCACCCACAAACAGCCGGAACCCCCCCAAAGAGCACCTCAAAGGCAAGCAAGTCAGCAAAAACATAAAAAATATTCCACCTCCGATTTGGCCCAAACCACTTTTATCCGGTATTGGAGCTTCCCAGCAATGGCCCCAGAGCTGTCAACTCACCCACAAAGAAGTAGAACACCCCCACAAGTGCTGAGTCTTTCTTCATTGGGCGTAATCCAGCCCTCTGCTTTGATGGAAATAGGAGTCTGGAGGAGGAGGATAGAGGAGCATGTTCTTCTGAACTTGTGAACCTGAGGAATGCAGACTGCGGCACCTTCAAATCGATAAGCAAACAAGTGAAGACAGTTCTGCTGATAGGCTTGTTTTTGTGATTAGGTGATTAAAGTTTGAATTATATTAACTGTGCACAACAAAGAAAGACAGACACACAGGAATGAAAGTGAATAAGGACGAAGAAGAAAGTTATTGATTCATTGTCTCATTTTCAGGGCTCGGTGTTAAGGTCCTGGAATAAGAATAAGGCTTCGTCTTCATACTCTGCGAATTCAGGCAGGGTGAGCTCAATGTCACCTGACAGAGTAGAAATTCCCTCATCTACGTTGCTGTCCACCTCGTCTTCATCCGTCGCGCTTTCTCGTACTCTGTAATCTGGTGGTATGAGGTGCTGATTCATCTTGATCATTGTTAACCTCTCCACATTTTTGGGCAAGAGGCGGCTCCGTTTGGGAGTTACAATGGCACCAGCAGCACTGAAAACACGTTCAGAAGACACGCTTGCGAGTGGGCAAGACAAGTAGTTTAAAGCCACGTTGGAGAGCTGTGGCCACAATTCTTTTTTCCCATGCCAGTACGCCAATGGGTCAGCATTAACATAGACCTCTGTTGAGTCATTCAGATAGTCCTTCACCATCGACTCAAGGTCCTCATCCAAGGTTCCTCCACTTTGCTTAGCTGTTGCTGTGCCTGTGACCTTTTGAGAACCAAACCCAAGCCGAGCTAGCCAATCCTCTTCAGCCTCCAATGTTTCTGTTGTGTCTGGTGCAGATGATCCGGTTGCCGGTGTCTTTTACGGCTGAGAGGTCACTTGTGCCACAGCCACAGGTGCAGAAGTGGATTGTTTTGACTGGGGATGGCCTGCTGATGCTGATGTACTGCCTTTTCCTTCAAATTTCTGCCGTTCTCTTTCAAACCTCTTGGCTGACAAGGCTAGCCAACGTTTGTACTTTGGAACATGTTCATCATCAAAAGGAAAGAATGCTTGGCCTGCCAGCGCCTTTTTGTAGCGTGGATCCAGAATAGTAGCACAAATGTAATGCTGTTCTGAGTGGATCATTTTAAGACGTTCATCACCACGTAGGCGCTCTAATAATTTCTCCGCCAAAACAAAAGGGTCTTTGTTTTTTTCATCTTTTTGAAACACAGAACACACCTCCTTCAGTTGGTGCTCCAGGATATACAACAATGGGATAGCTTTTCCCAAATTACAGTCCTCCTTGCTGACTGCACGCGTGAAGACCTCAAAAGGACGAAGCATGCGTGTCAGGCTTTTAACTATGTGCCATTGCTCCGCACCCATCCTCAGGTCCTTCTGAGCTGTACCCTGTGTTAAGAAATATTGATCGAGTACCGTATACTGCTCATACAGACGCTCAAGCATGTAGAAGGTTGAGTTCCAACGTGTTGCCACCTCCTGGATTAGTGCTTTCACTGGCATTCGACGGTCATGTAGCAGGCTCCTCAGATGCTTCCGGGCCTTAAAAGAATGGCTGAAATGGTTGCACATTTTTCGGCAGGTCTCCACTACCTCGTACGCTGGACTCTCTTTATCACTCAAGAATTTTTTGACAACCAGGTTTATACAGTGCGCCAAACACGGCACTCTGAAATACTGACCCAGCTCCATGGCCTTAACTACATTGGCGCCATTATCCGTGGAAACATAACCAATCTGGCGGTTTTTTGGGGACAGCCAGTCAAGGACCTTTGTGTTTAACTCATCTAAAATGTTTTGTGCTGTGTGACGTTTCTCCAAACCAAACATGGCTAGTGTTGCATGTTTCCGAGCAGCTTTGAAAACTTGGTCCGGGTCAACACCTGCGTTTAGCTTTGCTTTAACCCCTGAAAAAGAGACCCAGTGTGCAGTGATGCACATGTAATCAGCGCCTGCGCCACTGGTCCACATGTCTGTTGTCAGATGTATAGTGTGAACAGCACTCTTCTGAAAAGCTGCCCCAATCACCTCCAGCACATCTTCATGTAGTGCTGGAACCGCAACTCTGGCAAAATAGAACCGGCTAGGAACCTTCCATTTAGGGCAGAGCGCTGCCACTAATTCTTGAAAACCAACCCCTTCTACAAAAGAAAAAGGGAGAAGGTCCAGAGCTAGCATTTTAGCCAGCTTAGTGTTATACAGACGCGTCAGTGGGTGGTTGCGTTCATATTGCGCTTCTGTAAACAACATCTTATTAATGTTGCCCTGGACCAAGCATTTACGGGATGATGATGATATCTTCGACCCAGTTACGCTCGCTGATGAACTTTTGCACATTGGTGTCTCACTCTCTCCCACACTCTTAGTGTGGCTCACATGGGGTGTGCTGCTGACAGGGGTACTGGGTGTAAGTGAAGTGTTTGACACGTCTTCTTCCTCCTCGTCATCATCAGATGAAACATCATTACGTGCAATTCGGGCTTCCTTGATCGCCTGTAGGTGCGCAAACCATTGGACAGCGTGCTTTCTTTCAAGATGACCTCTCTGGCCTCTGGTACCATAGTTGGAACCAAACTTACCACGACTAACTGCCAACTTACAAATGCTACAAATGGTGAGGTTTTCCTTTTTTGTGGAAACACTAAAGAAGTCCCAAACTGCGGACTTGAAATGTCTTTGGGGGCCGGAGGAGGCGGCGATACTGGTGGTGGTGGTCCTGCTGCTAATGCCAGATGAAGTGGAGGATGTGGATTGCCGAACTTCAGTACGTTTTGCACTTTCACCACCACTAATTGAGGTCGAGGTGGATGGAGGTCCCTTCTGGCGAGTAAGAAATATGGAAGCGGTAGGTGTTGGTGTACTAGTTAACTCCAATGATTGTGGTGTTTCTTCCATTGCCTCCTCGTCGACAACATCATCACGCTCAGCAGCTTCTCGGGCTAGGGTCAAAATGTCTTTTTGCTGCAGGCCCGCTGGGGCGTACAGTGACCTTTATGATGACTGCGTCGTCGTCGTGAGAGTCTTCATCAGCAGGAGTATCCGCCACTTCTTGTTGAGCCTCATCACACTCCATAAGTATGAGACTTGGGACGCGCTTCCTTTTACGCTTAAGTACCTTTGTCAGATCATGGTGTGCCTCACTCTCAGACGGCCGTGATGGTTCCCAATCTTCATCCAGATCATCAGAAGGAGGTGGGCTTGAAGAAGATGTAGACACCAACCTTGATCTTTTCCTTGCTAGGGATGTGGAAGACAATGAATGATCATCAGGAGGAGTGGTTTCCAATGATACCTCGGCTTGATTGTCGATTTCCTGATGTGCCCCTACTTCGGGAGGAACAACTATTGTGGGCACTTGTTGTGACCCTCCATGCACCTCTGCTTGTGCATCTCCTTGCACTGCCTCTCTTTCCACATGTACTTGGGCTTGTACTTGCACATGTGGTTGTTGTTGCGGCTGTGGTTGTTCAACACTTGTCAGATGAGTTACAACAACCTGTGTTGATTCAGGGACATTGCTGCTACTTTCTTGCGATGAGCCAACATCACTGGTCGATGGTGATTGAAGAAGTAGACTGACTGCCTCTGCAGCACTCAAGGGCTTGGACTTAAGTTGGCGTGGTGGTGGAGGCACTGAGCCCAATGGAGCGGGGGTGCTGCTCCCAGCTTGGTCCCCAGCAGATCCCGCTGCTGCTGCAGGCGTACTTTTTTTTTTACTCCCAAAAAACGCGGCGGCCGGCACACCAGCCTCCTTGGTAACTTGCTTCTTCTGCTCCTTACTGGCAACTTTCTTGCTAGAGGAGCTATGGAGAACTTTTTTTGGGGCCATCTTCTTCAGAGCAGGTCAGAACAGCAGGCTGCAGTTGCACGAGTTGCAGAGTTGTCTGTGGCCAGACGTGACGTCGCGTGACGTTAAGCTGCACACACACACCGCTGCAGGACTTCTTCCTGGCACTGGTAGTTCTCTTGAGTCTTGTGCACCTAAAAGCAATGGAAGACAGAGGAACATCAATTAAGTTATACACCCCAAAGAAATCGAAAGAAAACCAGAAAAATCAGCACAATCCCAAGCCATCCACCCCCTCCATGATGTTTAAATTCAAGACAGCCCACAGAAAGACTAGGCACATGCACCACTCACTACCCCTGGTGAAAAGGCCACAACTGGCCAAAAAAACGAAAATCACAGAAAAATCAGCACAATCCCAAGCCATCCAGCCCCTCCATGATGTTTAAATTCAAGACAACCCACAGAAAGACTAGGCACATGCACCACTCACTACCCCTGGTGAAAAGGCCACAACAGGCCAAAAAAACGAAAATCACAGAAAAATCAGCACAATCCCAAGCCATCCAGCCCCGCCATGATGTTTAAATTCAAGACAACCCACAGAAAGACTAGGCACATGCACCACTCACTACCCCTGGTAAAAAGGCCACAACAGGCCATAAAAACGAAAATCACAGAAAAATCAGCACAATCCCTTGCCATCCAGCCCCTCCATGATGTTTAAATTCAAGACAACCCACAGAAAGACTAGGCCCATGCACCACTCACTACCCCTGGGCATAATGGATGAAAGCTAGGCAAAATGGGTGCAGGCCTGAGAACACTGCCTGCATTCAAAATGGCCCCCTCCCTCCCAGCACATGGCCAGGGCCTTTAGCAGCACTCAAAATGGCCCCCACCCACATGGCCTGTCCCCATGAACACCCCAAAAAATCGAAAAACACAGAAAAATCAGCACAATCCCAAGCCATCCATCCCCTCCATGATGTTTAAATTCAAGACAACCCACAGAAAGACTAGGCACATGCACCACTCACTACCCCTGGTGAAAAGGCCACAACAGGCCAAAAAAAGCGAAAATCACAGAAAAATCAGCACAATCCCAAGCCATGCAGCCCCTCGATGATGTTTAAATTCAAGACAACCCACAGAAAGACTAGGCACATGCACCACTCACTACCCCTGGCCATAATGGATGAAAGCTAGGCAAAATGGGTGCAGGCCTGAGAACACTGCCTGCATTCAAAATGGCCCCTCCCTCCCAGCACATGGCCAGGGCCTATAGCAGCATTCGAAATGGCCCCCACCCACATGGCCTGTCCCCATGAACACCCCCAAAAATCAAAAAACACAGAAAAATCAGCACAATCCCAAGCCATCCAGCCCCTCCATGATGTTTAAATTCAAGAAAACCCACAGAAAGACTAGGCCCATGCAACACACACTACCCCTGGTGAAAAGGCCACAACAGGCCGAAAAAACGAAAATCACAGAAAAATCAACACAATCCCAAGCCATCCAGCCCCTCCATGATGTTTAAATTCAAGACAACCCACAGAAAGACTAGGCCCATGCACCACTCACTACCCCTGGTGAAAAGGCCACAACAAGCCAAAAAAACGAAAATCACAGAAAAATCAGCACAATCCCAAGCCATCCAGCCCCTCCATGATGTTTAAATTCAAAACACCCCACAGAAAGACTCAGTGCACCCACCACTGAGTACCCCTGGGCAAAAGGCCCCAAAACAGCCCAAAAATCGAAAATTCCAAAATTGTAGTTGCAGCAACTGTAATGCCCCAAACAAACTTACTTGTGAAATTTCTAATCCAAAAGTGATCCAAAGAAAGTCAAAAAGGCCTCAAATCCAAATATCCAGCAGCATCCACAAAAAGTAATCCTTCCAGCTCCAGATCCAAATGAAAAGTGACCAGGAGATGGACAAAGCACTGGGAGGAGCCTGCTGGACAGGAACAGGAAGTTGAAGACTGTGGGGCACTTCCTTCCTCCCACCCCCCTCCCCAAAATGGACTCCTCGCAAAAAAAGTGCAGGCAAATGTCAACCTGAGGAGTTATTCAGATACAAATCATCATTTCCAGAAGGTTTATGCTGCTTGCTGGTGGATTTCTTGTGCAGAATTGCAAATTTTGTATTTTCGCGAGTGCGAGATTGTTGCTGCTCGCCGCATCTACAAGCTCGCAATTGCGAAGTACCGCGATACGTGATCACGGCGTACTCGCGTTGACATACTCTTGCTGTGCAAGTTGGCAAGGCACGATGACGTAATCGCGCTCGCCAAATTCCCGCGGGATCTCGCAGCAAGATCCAAAATGGCGCAGCACTCGCAACATTTCGAGAAAAACAACTTGGCAAACGCTGAATGACGGTAAGTAAACGCCGCGCGCCGCAAAATTGTATCACCAAGAAAAAAAATCCGCTGCGTGCGAATTTGAGGATTTTCGGTAAATTCGCGAGCGTTCGCGGATTGCGAATTTACCGAAAATCCGCAAAATCCGCGAGCGTAACGGATTTTCCACCCATGCTTAGTGCCATACTGCACCTGGAACAGAGATTTGGATGGGTTTATTTTGAGTAACTTCAGGCAGGCCTTCCTTTCTGAAGATAAAGATAACTATTTTCGCATGAAGTAATTGGGCACAATAAATGCATATTCTAGCCTCACTGGGCCTAGAGCTACTGTTCTAGGGTGTACGCCTAGAAATGCATTTTTGCCATTGGTAAGGTCAAATGTTAAGAGGTGGGCAGTGTTGCAAGCCGCAATTCTTTGCCCAGGGACAGACGCTCAGGCAGCAAGCTACTTATGGCTACCTAGGGGGTAACGTGCCGGTGAACTGGGCTGGGAAGGGTGTAGTGGAGACCTTACTTGCAGAGGGAAGGCGATTAGCAAAGGATGCCCTGAGGCTTCAATAGTAGGGTCACACATGAGTCCAAGATTTCACTAAAAGGGGAATATTTCACTGAAATGGGGATGTGTCTGTATGGGCCTTTAACTCACCCATTGGAAAGAAATATTAACTGGTTGGTTAAATTATTCAGAAACCCGAAGTTGTGGACAATAGGTCATGGGGTGCATCCAGTGCAAGTTTTTTCTTACTGCAAGATGGCATGCACCACTCTAGACTGGGTGATGAAGGGTATTGGGAAAAAGCTGGCATGGCAAAGAACGAAGCATGACCTTTCTAGGAGGAGGAAGGGAAGGCCAGATAGTCGGTCAACTATACTGTCCTGTGGCGGTAAGGTCATGATTGGTGGATGGGGAGACAGAGCGTCTCTCATGGAACTCCAGTGGCAGTTACAGCCACTAGGCTGGAAGGGTGCGGTAGGAAGGGAAGCGTTGCTTCCAGTAGGCTGGTTGGCCAATACCCGCACATGCCTATGCTCAAGGGCCCAAGGATGCATAACTGCAGTGGCCCCTTTATGGAGTTTAAGGTTGAGGGCGCGGGGGCCCAGGGGAGGTATCCATCAGGTAAGCTGGACCACCTGCGCAAGGTCACTCCGGTAGGGGGTTGGGACCTAGCTTGAACTGGATCCGGGCCGCCTTTCATTGACCTTGCCGTAGGCTCTAACAGGGATATGCAGAAAGAGAATATCTTTATTGCTTAGCTTACGATAGGAATGGATATGTATTAGAAGCATGTTAAGGGTAGCCAATTGATATTTTGTATCAATGTATTGGACTTCTGCGTATTGTGTATATAATAGTAAATATTATTAATTTGAATGTTTACTTATTTTATGTAATAAAATACGGCCAAGATTTACGACTCCTAAACCAAACAGTGTGGTGTTTGAGGTGTTTGCCTTGGGGTAAAAGGGGGCAGTGAGCCCTATGGGAGCAGGGAGAGTCCCACCCCAAGGGTTCTTGATAAAGAGGAGGGGGGGTTTAGGCAGTACCAGACCACAAGTTTCTGGCAGCGGATCTGTTCTGGAGAAACCAAATAGGAACAGCTGTCCGAATCAGTCATCGTACCTGATCACTCAGAAATTCAGTCCATAGAGCTCTACGGTTCATGCTCCAAAAGACATGACCTCTCAGAATGTCTTTCCTAATAGATTCGGACAGCCCTGCCGGTTTTCGGGCATCGTAATCGTTCATTAGGAGCTGTGTATGATTCGGTCAGCAACAAAGGTACCAGATCTGATTCAACAAACCTGAATCTGTTTCAGAGCCCTTCAGAACGATATTGGAATTGACCCCTTAGCCTACGTTCATCCTATAATCCACATTACCTCTTGTGTTACAATTCCTGCTACCTAATTAAACTCATTGGTGCACCTTGAAATAAGTCAAAGATCTCAACTAAAGATCTTAGAGCTGTTGTCAACCTATGCATACTAACTATGCCTTTACATATGTCCATACCTACTTACAGATTAGCAGAGAACAATAAAATGGTGAAATAAGTTAAAAAAGACACATGGGCAGCCTGGGCCTAACCAGTTCATTCAATCCATTCCATAAAGAAGTCACAGAAGGAGATTTTCACTGGTAATTTAAAAGTAAGTGGCATTAGCCAAATCTTTAAAAAAAATGTTTTACAATGAGAAAGGTCCCCAATTATCACCTTCCCAGTCTCAGATCAATGTGACACCTGCCATGAAATATTCAGAGCCATTGCACCCCAGTGCTCAGTATATCCCCTATTTTTCCATGTGTAGATCGAGTACTAATCTCAGACTGGGCAATGATTGCCACCAATGATGCTAGTGCAGTTCCTCTATCAATCAATCAGTATTTGTAAAGTGCTGCTAATCACCCATGAGGGTATCTAGGTGCTAGGTGCCAGGGCCCATTCAAAAAGGCAGGTCTTAAGTCTGTCCCTGAATTCCACCAGTGAGGATAATGTCTGTGGGTGGAGGGGGAGTTCATTCTGGAACTTGGTGGCAAGGTAGGAGAAGGAGCGGCCTGCGCTGTGGCTTCGGTGGATTCAAGGTGTCAGTGCAAGGGTGAGGGAGGCGGAGCAAAGATCTCTGAATGGTTGGTGGAAGTTAAGGCAGTGGTTGATGTATGATGGTCCTAGGTTGTGGAGGGATTTGTAGGCTTGTGGCAATATCTTGGATTGGCTTCTTTTCTGGATGGGGAGTCAATGGAGGTTCCTAATGTGTGGGGTGAAATGAGTTCATTTGGGCAGGATGAGGATGAGTCTGGACGCTGAGGTCTGTATCATCTGGAGTATTGTCATGAGTTTAATGGTGGTTCCGGCATACAGTGCATTGCCGTAGTCCAGCTGGCTGGTGATTAGGGCTTGAGTGACGTTTTTTCTTGTTCCGATTGGGAGCTATTTTAAGAGTCTTCAGAGCATTTGAAGATTGTGGATGAAGGTTGAGGAGCCTGCATTGATCTATCGTTTTATCATGAGTTTGCTGTCCAGGATGATGCATGGACTGTCAGTGTGAGAGTGAGTCAAATTTCAGCAGGCCACCAGGTGTTGTTCTAAGGGGAGGCGTTGTTGCCAAAAATCACCACTTTGGTCTTGTCACTGTTGAGCTTCAGACAGCTGGCCTTCATCTAGTTGGCAGCATTCTTCATGCAGTTGTGGAAGTTGGTCTTCGCTGTGGTGGTTGGGTCTGCTGAGAGTGAGAGGATGAGTTGGGTGTCGTTGGCATTGAACATGATGTTGAGATTGTGGGTTCTGATGATGTCAGCTAGAGGTGTCATGTAGGTGTTGAAGAGG
The DNA here is from genome assembly GCF_964263255.1 of Lissotriton vulgaris. Taxonomy (NCBI): domain Eukaryota; kingdom Metazoa; phylum Chordata; class Amphibia; order Caudata; family Salamandridae; genus Lissotriton; species Lissotriton vulgaris. The sequence continues at coordinate 1,576,093,826 of NC_141685.1, forward strand.
GTGGGGCTGGAGGATGAACCTTGGGTTCTAAGGGGAAGTGAGGTAGGCAGATTCTTTGAGTTTGTCCCATGAGGGACGATGTGATTCCATCTGAGGGTGTCTCCCTGGATCCCGATCTAGTGCAGTCTCTTGATGAGTGTCTGGTGGAATGTGGTGTCATATGCTGAGGAGAGTTCGAGGAAGATCAGGGCTGCCGATTCTCCCCTGTCGAGAAGAGTGCAGATATCTTCAGTGACGACGATCAGGGTGGTCTCTGTGTTATAGTTGCCGTGGAAACTGGATTGGGAGGTATTGAACAGGTTGTTTCTTTGCAGGTGTTCCGTGAGCTGCTGGTTGATGACCTTCTCGAGGACTTTGGTGGGGAAGGGGAGAAGCAAGATGGGGTGATAGTTCTGAAGTTCACTGGGGTCGGCGGAGGGTTTCTTGCCGACAGGTCTTACTTCTGTGTGTTTCCATGCATGCGGACAGGTTGCTGTGTCGATAGATGAGTTGAGGATGGTCTTAAGTTGCCAGCTGACATCCTTGCACCTAGGTGGAAGAGGCAGTGGGGGCAGCAGCTCATGATGGCTGTGGTGTTCTGTATGGTGAGCTGTTCTGATGCGGTGAGTGGCTTGTTCAGGAGGCATCCATTGGAGTGAGGAGGTCGTGGAGGTCGGTAGATTGGGGCTTGAAGATCCTGTAGATGGTGAATATCTTGTTGTGGAAATGGTTTACTAGAGCTTCACAGAATTCCTGTAAAGAAGGGATTGTGTACTCAGCGGTCGTAGGGCAAGAGAAGTTTCCGACGATGTTTTTTGATGAAGTTGGCACTTGCTTCAATGTGGTATGCCAGGGTGTCTTTTTTCATATCTGTGAGCCATTGTTGGTATTTGTTGAGGGTGAATATGGATTGTGGAAATAGGCCAGTGTGAACAATAGTCGCAAATGCTGATGTTGGCAACACTGAAAAAACACATAATATCATTCATAAACTGTACGGGGTGCTACCTTATGAAGACTTGACATGTTTAGTGGAAGTCTAAAAGAAATTGAATTAGAAAGGAAATTGAGCAAGCAAGTTTGCACTGAAATACTATTCTATCACAAGAGCAAATTCATGGATCTATAGCAATTTGCTCTACCAACCCAGTCATAACCAAATTAAGATGTTAAGCTGACTAAAGGCACAAACTTTAACATTAGGATTTGCACCATAAAATGCTATTTTCCCTCACTATCCCTGACTCCATATCTAAATCAGGTTTCAATCCTTCTTTCTAAATTCTGTGAAATACTGAAAGAAGCATCCAAATCGCACATTCTGCATCTGCCTCAATTTCAATATTTACAGTCACTGCCCTTACCATTCATATCGCATTTGTGACTTTTGAGTTAAACATGGGCAGGTCAAGCCTGCTGATCAGGGCTACACAGGCCGTAGTGGGCACCAGGCGTTTCCCCAGTGGGTCTCAAGGGTGGGGGCTGCGTTTCCTGAGGGCCAGCAATATCAGCTCCCTGTAACTAAATCGGCTGAAAACGGCCGTAGCAAACAGCTTCTGGTACCCCCTTACTCCCCCCCCCAGGGGGGCTGGCTGAGTAGTTTGCCAGGGCCGGTTTTGGATGCCAGTTCAGCCCCGCTGCTGATATGTATTTATGGAAAAATATCCAGTATTTACCGGAGTATGTGGGTTTTGGTGCTCTAAGCACAAAAGATGCATGTTATACCACAAAAACGTGGAATTGAGTGGTATTTATCACACTACATAACCATCAACTTAGTGGAGTTGTATTCTATCAGGTGTGATAAATATAACACCAATTACCGGGGTACTCGTAGTGAAGGCCGATACCAAAAACACACTAGAAAGAGGTGGGACAGTAGAATACTGCAGAATTTTTGTTTTTAAATGTTTTTATTAATATAGTTCATGAAAGACAGATAAACAGCAATTACACATTCAGCACCATACATGGCATAAATGTTGGGACAATATTAAACAGTTACTTCTCTGTCTCTATTTCTTCGCATTTCCAATTCCACCAGGGTGATACACAAATCTCCCCCCTGTAAGTGTTCCATTTCAACCATTTCTTATCCCATTCCCTCGTGCATCCCCTGGCTATGAAGACTTCTTTCTCCACTATCATGCACCTGTCAAACTCTTTCAGCCACACTGACACTGCAGGCGGCGTCACTCCACCCCATCCCTTCGCCATTTCCCTCTTCACTAATGTGTATCCCAGCATCACCAATTGTTGTTCTATTTCAGTCAGGTCTGTATCTTCCCATATTTTGAGCAAACCCAGGCGGGGCGTAAGGTTCACCGCCTTCCCCAATGCGGACTACATATGAGTTGCAGCCCTCTCCCACAGTTCCCGCAATAGCGGGCTTTCCTACAGGATATGATAAAAAGTAGCTGGCTGCTGGCAACCCTTCAGACAGAGGTTATCTTGCCTAGACCCCATGTTGGCCAGCGTTATCCCTGTCAGATAGGAGCGGTGCAGAAATTCGGAGTTGTATTCACTTGAATCTAAGCGTAATAGCCGCCTCCCTAGGTGACCAAAGCGCCAGTCGCCAATCCTCCTCGTCGATAGGCCATAGGTACCTCTCTCATTGTTACTTGAGCTTCCCGAAGGCATCTGGCAAATTATTACTACGTTTTTTATAGGTCAAGGAGATCGCCTTGGACTGCCGCAGCCCATCTAACAAGCGATCCTCAAGAGGCAATGAATCCGGTATGTCCTCGCAGCTGGGGAAGGCCGCCCGCAAGCCATGTCTGATTTGCAGATACCTGAAAACCTCCCCCGAGGCCAAGTGGTAGCTCTTCTGGAGGTCCTCAAATTTTAGTATTGCTCCTTTTTCCACCAAATCATTAAATGTTGAGATGCCAATTACATCCCACCTATCAAAACATGGTTGATAGCACAACGTCACTAGTTTCTGCATGTACCATAATGGCGTTGCCTTAGTGAGAACGCCAGCCCATCCCAGCCACGAGTTAGCCAGCCGCCAGATCTGTACCGTATGCAGTGTCGGGCCAATATATCTTTGCTTCTTGGTGCGGGAATACAGGGCACCCAGATAACCCGAGCGATCTATCTGATACTGATCCAGGGCATATGCCGGGTCCGTTGGCAGGGTTTACATCCATTTATTTACAGCCACCAACTGAGAGGCCCAATAGTACTACCTAATGTCGGGCAACGCCATCCCACCATCATACCACCCCTTTGTTAGTTTCTGAAGAGCAATCCTAGGGGCCTTACCATCCCACAGCAGTGTACACATCTCCCCTTCCACCGCTACAAAGTACGCCTCTGGAATTTGGTGAGGGCAGTTCTGGAGAATATATAAAAATTGTGCGAGTACCAACATTTTAAAAAGAGCAGGGCGGTCCACAAACGACAGAGGCAGCGACCTCCAATGTTTAACATCGGTTCGCAGTCTGGCCAACGGGGGCGCCAAATTGTGGCTGTAAAAGAGAACCGGTCCGACGTAATAAAGACTCCCAGGTATCCATCTGCTGCAACCACTAGCGTGAAGTCTCTAGGGAGACGGGGAGTCTGCCCATGCAGCACATATAGCACAGATTTACCCCAGTTGATTGCTTATTCTGAGTACTTCCCAAAGTTCGTAAAATTATTAAGAACTGTGTGAATCAACTTATATGGGGAGGCAAGGTATAGCAGTATGTCATCGGCCTACAAGGATATTCTGTCCTCACATTCTAGTGACCATCTGAAACCCCGCACTATCACGTCATGACGGATCCTGGCCACCAGGGGCTTAAGCATAAGGAAAACAGCATTGGGGACAGTGGGCACCCCTGTCTGGTGCCTCTCTGTAGCGTGAACTTTCGGGACGTGTAATTGTTAACTCTCACTTGCCCCTGGATGTCCGTATATAGCAGCTTTACACACTTCTATAAATTTAGGGCCCAACCCAGCTCTCACGAAAACTACAAAAAGATATGGCCATTCGATTGAATCGAATCCCATGGAGGCATACAGTGACAGTATCACTGCATCTTCCCTCAAAAAGTCCCTGCGCGCCATCACATTATGCAGCCGGCGATCGTTAAGGGCTTGTTCCTCCCAGGGATGAAGCCAGATTTATTCAGGTGCACCAGGGAGGAAATCACTGTCCCAAGTCACGTGGCAAAAACTTTTGCCAAGATCTTTGCCTCTAAATTTATCAGTGAGATCGGCCTGTATGAGCTACAGTCATCTACCGGCTTTCCCGCTTTATGAATAATAACTATACTTGCTAGACGTTGGTCTGTTGGCAGAACTCCCCTCCCACAACTTTTCTCATACATTGCCCGCAGGTGCAGAACAACCTGAGAGGCCACAACCTTAAGGAACTCAGCGGGGTGCCATTCGGCCCGCTGGCCTTCCCAGACTTAATTTGGCCAATAGCTTTCTGGGTTTCCTCATTTGACAGGTCTGCTTCTAATACATCGCTTTCCAGCTCCTAGAGAGTCAGCACATCACTATCCGCTAGAAGCTGGTGTGAGTCCTCCGCTGTATACATTGTGGAGGGAGAATATGCCTTCTTGAAGTAATCTGCAAACGCCTCCGCTATGTCGCTGGGGGGATGGAAGACCTCTCTGCTATGCAACGTTAGCAGAGACACCCACTTCGTACCCTGTTCCCTCCTTTCCAACCAGGCTAGTGTCTTCCCTGCCCTATCACCCAATTCATACAGCCTATGCTGGGTAGCATTCGGTTTGGCCATCGTGTGTTCACGCGCCTTGAACCTGGACTCATCCTGCTTTAATATCAAACTATGTAGTGTATCTTCTGAGGGATTAAGCGCGTGGTCAGCATCAAGCCCCCGGAGTTCCTTCTCTAATTGAACCCAGATCTCGCACCTTCTAGCGACGTATTTTGTTTTCAGTGACAGGTCATATCCCTTCAGGACCACTTCATATCCTTCCCATAAAGTTTGTGCCGAGTTTACCAACCCTAGATTTTCTGTTAGAAAGTTTCCAGTTTGCACACAGAGCTCCTCCTTGATATCCGGTATTTTTAACAACCTTGGGTTAGTAACGATTGTAATGCGCAGCTGCCATTCCCTGTAAGTAAACTCAACCCCCACTGGGGAATGATCGGAGATACCCCTAGGCAACATCCGGGGGTGTCTAAAATTACCTACTGAGTTGGTATATGTTAAGAAGTAAACTATTCGGGAGAGACTACTGTGCACACTGGAAAAGTATGTAAATTTAGAATCCGCTGTTTGAAGCTCCCGCCTCACATCTGAGAGGCCCAATGCCGCGGAAAATTCCGCCATAAGCTCGTTTGGTCTGGCCCCCTGACTCTGCGGGTATCTGTTGACCGTATTGTCCATAGTCATATTGTAATCTCCGCCTAATATCAATGTACCGTCTGGAAGTTTGGTCAATACTCGGCCCAGATCTGTTAAGGCATCTCTACCCAGTGATGGTGGCAGGTAGACAGAAACTATATTAAGGGTCCTCCCCTCCCATTGGGCCTCAACCACTGCAAACCGTCACCCCGGATCTGCCCACGTGTTATGTGTAATCAATGGTGTGCATTTTTTAACCAGAATACACCTACCCCTGGACCCAGTGGTATAATCAGCATGTACTAGAAGCTGGTATCCCCATTTATTGGGGTGCTTGCTTTTGTTACCCACCAAGTGGGTTTCCTGCAGTAGAACAAGAACTTGGGACTGTCTCTTCAGATACTGCTGGACAATACCTCTCTTTATTTTGTCACCCAATACATTAACGTTCCAGGAAAGGACAGAGAGCACTAACTCCTTTTCAACCCACATCCCATAGCACAGTAGTATCTACAGCCTGATAGGTCAACAATACGGCAAATACTTTTTGACGCAAACCTGTAAATAAAAGCAGCACTCGTACAAATGTGTCTGTCACACTCAAAACTAACATGAAAATCAAAGCATAGCAAAACAGTACAGTTACATTTGAATTCGTCTCCAAAGCACATACTTGTCGGCCTGCCCAGCCAGCATTGAAGGAGCTCTCAACAACTTTGGAATCAAAAGGAACCCTGGATCCCTATCCCAACGCCCCTCCCTGCCTGTGGATTTAGAACTACCCACCCCCAAACATGGCAGAGTGCCTCTCTCCACCCCCAAAATGCTAAAGATGCGCGGGGTGAACAGACCACTCGCTCCCGCAGGTAGACATCACAATTACCTCATAGTTTAGCCATCCATACAGGAACCAAGCTGTGTCATATGACATCAGTGAACCCATCAATTTATGTCATGAAGTCCCCAAGTGCAAGACAGTCTCGTACCAATGGGCATTTCCACCCCCCGCTCGCGCCCCCCTACGTGCGCTTTCATCTGAGTCTGTGCTCTCCATTCCCACAGACAGGGCTATCAGTCCTGCTCCTCCAGCTGACTGTCGTCCTTAGCTGAACCATTATTCACCACCTCCATCCAGACTGCTCTTTGCAGGCCAGGACTACCGGGGCAATCTCTCCTTTGGCTTCCCACCGTGCTCCAGCCCTCCATCCATTCCCAGACTGCCTCCGGTGAATCAAAGAACCACGACTTGCCCTCCGACTCCACTCGCAGCCGTGCAGGAAAGAGCATCGCATATTTCACCTCCTGATATCTCAACTCCTTCTTCACCACCGGGAACTACGGCGCTGTGCCTGAACTTTGGCCGTGAAATCCGGAAAGAACGCCACCTCATAGTTATCTATCTTCAAGGGAGGGTTAGATTGTGCAGTCTGCAGTATTATGTCCCTATCTCGATAGTTGAACACCCTGGCAATAAGGGGCCTCGGGGGAGCGCCCGGCCTTGGTCTACCACCCGTTACCCTGTGGGCTCTTTGAATAGAGAAATAGCTGGACAAAGTCTTGGGTTTTAGGTGTTTCGTAATTGGATCCTCCACACATAGGTCAGCAGCCTGCCCCTCCGTTCCCTTCGGAACTCCTAAAATTCTAATGTAATTGCGGTGGGCCCGACCTTCGTAATCATCAAGCTGTTGTGACATTCTCTCTTGCTTCTTCTGCATTTCCAGCATTTTCTTTTGAAGTTCTGATGTATCCATCTGCAGGGCGCTCGTCACTATCTTGAGTTCCTTAACCTTCTCATCCATTTTCTTGAAGTCAGCTCTGAGTAGAGAGACCTCAACGGTGACCGAGTCCACTGAAGCACGCACCCCACCTATTGCTGCCATGACATCATGAAGAGTTGGCTCCCGACCTTTTGCAGGGGCTGCTGCTCCCCCATCCTTCTCTGATAGCGGCGATTCGCCTTTTTCACCTGTTTTTGAACAAGGGAATTTCGCCAACTGTTTCTGGGCGTTAGCCTTGGGACCCTTCCCCCTTGCGCAGCCCCGGATAATCACTGAGCGCAGGCAGAGGGCAGCCTCGTGAGGACAACCGCAACTCATTGGAGGAAGCGGCCAAGCTAGCACATAGCACTCTTGTAAACTGAGTTATTCTCTCCTGGGGCCCATTACTGCAATTGGGCAACTCCATCCATGAAAGTGAACCTCAATATTCTAGGGTTAGCTGCGCCGGCTTCCAGTATGCAACTTTTCCGTCCCCCTGTCACATCACAAGTGCACAATAACCTCTTGAGGAGGGGGCAAGGTTACCATCCCTCTCCTTAGCAATGTACATCAGCCTGTAAAGGTTCTGCCGGCCTCGACACCTGCAATCAGTAAACCTGCAGTAAAGATTACATGGGAGGCCCACAAGTCAATGCCTCCCACCTTAGTACAGCTACGCAATGTCTATGTCTCAGCTCCTCAAGTCACATAGGAGAGGGTCAACAATCACTGCACCAATCCAGTCCAGAAACCGGGAGCCCACCGGAGCAGCCCCCCCAGTCCAGAGCACCTCACACAATGCAGGGCCTCAGCGCTCGTGGTTCCAACTTTCAGTATCCACCCCAAGACTCTCTCATATGTGGCAGTGCTGGCACAGCACTCACTTCAGGCTCCTGCCCGTAGGGCCCCTGTATATAGCAGCCTGTCCGATTTCAGCTCAGCAGGGCTAGGCCACAGTTGCACCCACAGTCCCCGGTGTCGGCTGCCGTCAGCCTCTTCTCCTACCTTCGTGCTGCGATGGTATTCAGCATAATCAGCCAGTCAAGTGGCACCACTGCAAGAGAGGGGCGCCAGCCAGCGCTCCCCTGGTGTGTCAGCAGCAATCCACCGGCACCCCTTGGCAAGGAAAGGTCCAAAGCAGCAGCGAGTACCTCCTGCGCTGCTGCACCCAGGCAGAGTCACAGTCCTCAATCTGGGATCTCAGGTAGATATACTGCAGCCAGGACCGCATCCGCCGGCCTTCGCAGTCTTCCCCGCTCTCGGGCCTCCTCCACACGTCACTGCAATCACTGTTCTCGGGCCACCCAATCAGGCTTACCGGTGCTGCGCCTCTCGGACAACGCCCCACCACAGGGCCTTCTCACGTCGTCACCTTCTGGCCGCCTATCACGTCGCCACCAGCCCGTCATGTAGGCCGCAAAGCCGAGGCCTCGCACCAGGGCACCCACCTGGACCATGCGGTATCGCCCGCCACTCTCTCTGAACTTGCCGCTTCAGGCCCCACGCTGCCTCCGACGATGTCTGCAGCGCCTCACCCTGCGGCAGCGGAGCCCAGAGGGTGGAATCCCTGTCTCGCCTAGAGGCCATCTCCTACCTCGAGCCGTACCTCGGTGCCGCCATTTCTGCCGAGTACACTCCAACAATAAGGACAATTCTATTGTGCACACGCTGCGCCAGGAGTTCAAAGGTGTCGGGGGGTTCGGGAAATGAACACATGCTATTTTGATGTACTTCACAACAGCGGATGGCACAGGATAGCTGCAGGAATGAAGGAGCTCTTTCAGGCAGCAGCCGTTCTTGACGGCTGCAAGCCACGCCCCCGATACTGTAGAATTTTGACACTACATATCTAGTCTCTTACATGTGTTCAGTTTATGTAGACGATGTTTATCACTATTAAAGGCCGTTTTCTCTAGAACAACATCAATAATAGAATTGTTATATTTTCAAATGAAACACAGCTATCTTTAAGTAAGCTTCTCAATTGACAAAAGGAACGCAAAAATGACAAGTTATCTACTTACGCAGTGCCAGGTTCCTGGCCCATATTTAAAATCCTTCTTTCAAGTAATAAGCAAGCTTTTTCGGTTTTTCTTTTCTGAAGACTTCGAAATATGAAAGAACAGCTTTATAATGTTGATCACCAACTGCACTAAACCCGAATTCCATCCTTAAACCCTACATAAAATTCATCTTTTGTTTAATGTTTTTCCTTTGAAAATTCCAATTTAATAACATAGTGGAGTCATCCCAAGATAAAAGTAAGCTTTAACCCACACATTTTTTCTGACTTTTTTGTGCCTTTAATGTCAGCTTGTCTAAGCTGAAACCTCCATATTTTTTTCTTAATATAATTCAGATCCAGATGGTTGTCTAGTTGCATTTTCAAAGCATATATTATTTTTGAACACGGAAAGGTTCAGCTTTTGGAGAAATGTTTCTTGTTTTTTCTAAGACGAAACAGTAAATCCGATATATAAAACTTCAGCAAGGTTAGTTCTAACCTTGTTTTGGCTTTTGAAGTTATGATGATGACCTAAAATATTATATTTCTCTCCTTTGCACACTCTGACCCAAGTGTCAATGTGCACAGCTTCTAACAACTTTATTATTATTTATTTTTGCTCATGCATGGTTAACAAAAACTGTTACATGTTAAAGAGGACTGAATTGAACATTTTGTACACATTGTATCAACAGTATCAGTTAGAAAGAGAATCATAGGCTCGGAGATCAAATAGGTCTTCAAAATAAGGCCCAACGACTGCTTCAATATTTTTTGTTCAAACAGAATATTTTGTTCAATGCAAGGACCAATTGCAGTGCAATGTGGTGCAATGATTTATAAGGTGCAGTGTGGTACCTCGACCTATTGGCGCCCGAGTGATCTCTAAGTTTGTCGCCCGAGCGGGTGGTGGTGGTTCGTTGCTCGACAGATGACTTGTTCCGGGGGTGGCGGTCAACAATTGTCACTTCATGGGTGCTTGCTTAGGTCTGTAAGGGAGTGCATACAGTGTACAGCGATCACAAGGCTTCCTTCCGGAATTTCAGATCGTTCACATCTCACACCACTTGAGAATTGGCTTTTAGACTCGTAATCAGTGGTCGATGGGGCGGGTGCGGCAAGCAAAGGCGTGCCCCTACTTCTTCAATTCCAAGAATTTCGTTCCCCTACTTTTTTATTTTGAAAATACGTCTCAGGACGCAAGAAATCATCGTCGCCTATGAATAAAGCTCAGTGTTCCTGGCATTCAAGGACGGACGGCAGAGAAGTAACAGGACTCTGTTTTTTACTTCTTGCCCAGAGAATAAAAATACAGTGTCCACTTCTGCTCTGCCGCTTCAGCTGCCCCCCCCCGCCCCCCACATTCTTTCATTCTTTCCTTGCTGTCTAGCAGTTCTTCTCCTACTGAAAACCGTGAATTCAAGACGGGGTTCTCACTCTCTTTCCTCTCCTTTCTTTTACTTGCTTCCCTGTGAAATGGATCCCAAAAAGATTTTTTTTTGCTGGAAATGTCGTATTTTTCTGACATTTTAATTCCAAAGTGCAGCTTTGGGAATAAAAGGGTAAAAATATGAAAAATAACTAAATAAAGTAAGACAGAATGGTAGCCAAATTGATTTTATTCACACCCAAACACATTAGCGCCACTTTTACAGTATTTGCCAGTGAAGCTCTATTTTTTATTTTCTTGTCTTTGTTTTCCCTGGGCTTGCAACTAGTGCACCAAACCTGGAGGTACTGCAATGCATGGATTGGAAAACAAAAAGAGTAAAAGGAAGTGGTCTTTTTACCATACTGCTTACGTTTTGTAAGGATATAAGCAATGGGCATTGAAATGGGTCCATTCAGGGCCCTCTAGTAATGTCCTTAAATTTTCAGGCAAAAGCACTCACTGATTTCTGCATAGTGAGTGTAAAAGCGTTATGGTAACCATGTTGTTCCTGCTTACATTTCACATGGTTTGCTAAATTTTGTATTCCCGATGAGTGTTTGCTTTTTCCAGGATGTTGTTACTTTTTGTTTGGAGGCCACATATTGCTCCTGTGTAGTGCGTCATTTAAATTGAGCTGCATACAGGTGTTTATAGCCGGCAACAATTCGGCTGCAGTTGAAGGCAGTGTGAGTTTTTCTCAGTGGGGCAGTATGGTATTCAGGGGGGAGAGTATGTGGCATTATGGCCAGAGCTGCTGAATTTGGAACTGGGGAACCAGGTTCAGCCTTAATAACCAGTCCACCAGACCACTCTCCTGAGAGAGCACAATCCCATGCTAGACCTCAGAAGGCTTCGCAGGAATTTAGAAGCCCTGGTGTTAGCACAAGCAGGTGGACCCTAGCAAGTGTGGGTTAACCTTGAAGGCTTGTCTACCACAATCCATACTGAAGTTCACCTCCAGTCTTGCGTGCAGGCCTTTGAAGCAGCACAGCCTAGAAAAACAGTGACTATGTCACTGAGGTCACAAGACCCTTGAGAAGGGCCAGCTCTTGGGCAGTGCAACCAGTGTGATCGCACCGGGTGCTGACTTTGGGTGGAGGCATTATGTTCGCAAGTATATTAAGGTTTTAAAAGCGCGTGCTGCCTCTTTCCTGGCCTCAAGCAATTTTCATCAACAATAAAAATGTTATGATGACTCTGGTGTTTAATGTTCTTCCTAGAGAGAGATCATTTTGTCTAGTGGAAGTTTTGATCAATGGGATGTTTCGGCAATCTGATTGCACCTCTGGCTCCGCCCACTGAACCAATCCTTGGGTTATTCCCTCCCTCTGATTCTCCTCCGCCCACAGTTCTCCTATTTTTTTCCCCCCTCTTCGACCACTGCTCCTAATAAACATTTTTTAACCAGTTTTTTGTCTTGGGGATTAAAAAGTTGTCTCTACCTTTGGTACTGGAGGTTACTGATTAATGATTTTTTCTGAATTCCCTTTGGATTGGCACTCTTGTGGATATTACTCACTTTCAGAACGTGTTAACTCACGCTGATCCAAGATTGGCATGGCTGCTCTGAGGAATCATGATGAGGAACATAAGTTGGTTTTCAGGTGGCCGTGCGCTTTTGGCTACTTGTCTCTGCTCAAGCACATGTGGTACGTCAAGATGATTGGTGCATATTATCCTTGTTTCATAATTGCTGTTAAAGGTAGTGATGCCCTTGGGAATTTATTGTTGAGTTAACCCACTGTATATTTGCAGTAAAATGTAATGAGAAGATTGAAGGAAATGTAACTCTTTTCGATATCCCCTTTAATTATTTTTTCTTTTCTGGCTCCAACTATTTGCTTTTTTGACTCCTTTGCATGCTATGCTTACTAATTAACCCCAGCAACATATGATCTACCCAAAAAATGAAAAAAAATATTGTTGGTTTTAATTGCCATATTTGATACTCTGGTAAGCGTGAGGTTTTCTATGATTGAAAAAAGTGTTGGTTCTGGTCTTAGGCATGGCAACGGAAATGCTGGGAAGGAATTAAGGGAAATCATAGGTCTGTTCCAGTGGTACAAAATACTCTGGATTAGCTGTACCACTATAGCACCCTTCTAAAAGAAGATCTGGGCTATTCATTAAGAATTTTAGTTTGATTTGTTTAGGAGGAGCCTCTTGTCATAAACACTGTTTGCCTTTTATAAACTGATGCAAAGACTATCAGAGGTTGAGCTGATGAGATGACGGAAACTGGATAAGAGTAGAATACTTTAGCCCTTCCTCCTTGAAAAAATCACAATACTTTTATTTAATTTTTTATTTTAGAAGTTTTGTATAGCGCTATCTGGACCCAAGGGTATCAGAGCGCTTCACAGCAGGTACAGTTATGAGCAATTTTTGCAAAGACAAACATCTGCAAGTTACCAAATTACGGGAATTCACAATGAAAGTTACAATACAGATCTTCAGGCTGCGGGGTATCAGCAAAAGGAGTTAGTTGTCTTTCCTAGGGTCAATTGTGTAATTCGTGTTGTAATCAAGAGCGCTCAAGGAAGAGGGCTTTGAGAAGGATCTTAAATTTCGGGAAGGAGGTTGTCGTTCTGATGTGGTGGGGGGATGGAGTTCCAGATCTTAGGTGCATTTCCCGCAAAGGATTTGTTTGCGGTTTTGAGTTTCCGTTATTTCAGTGGGATGAGTAGAAGTGTGTTGGAACTTCTAAGGTTTCTGGACTGGCCAGCCCTTTTGAGTTTGTCGGCAAGGACTTCTGGTTTATCAGTATGCAGGGCTTTGTGGTTGAGACAGGCTGTGCGGAAGCTGGCTCGTTGGTCATGAGGGACCACTTCAGTTCCTTGAGTGCCGGAGAAATGTGTTACAATTTCTTAGTGCCTGTGACCATTCTTGCAGCGGCATTGAGTGTTGTGGTCAGGGGACCTAGGTGGGATTTTGCTGTCCCGGTCAGTGCTGCGATTCCGTAATCAATTCTGGAGAGCACCAGTGCTTGGGTGGCTTGTTTAAGATCTTTCGGGGGGAGGAAGGGTTTTATTTTGTATAGTAGTTTCAGATTTAGGAATGCACTTTTGGTGGCTTCTGAAATGTGTTTTTACATGTCCAGTTTGGGGTCAAGGGTAAAACCTCGGGATTTCACCTAGTCCTTTGGCGTAAAGGCCACATTGAGGGCATCAATGGCTTTGACCCATTCTTCAATTTGGGGGCTATCATCTCTGTTAGAAATGAGGAGAACTTCTGTTTTCTCTTGGTTGAGTTTGAGGTAGTTCGCTGAGAGCCAATGTTGGACCTCTTTGAATGTGACATTTAGTCTGTGTATGTCTTTGATCGTGGTGGTTTCTAGATAAAGTTGTGTGTCGTCTGCATAGAGGTGGAAGGGGATGCTAGAGTTCCTGAGAGGAGTGGTGAGGGATTCCATGTAGATGTTGAAAAGTTGAGGAGAGAGTACTGACCCTTGGGGAACTCCTCTGCTGACGGGAAGGGGATCAGACTCAGCAATATTGATTTTGATTCTTTCAGTGTGGTTGAGAAGAAAGGAGGAGAACCAGTTTAGTACCGTCAATTCGATGCCCGCTCTTTCCTGGAGGACTTTGAGGAGCAGGTTTTAATCAACTGTGTCGAACGCGGCCGATAAATCAAAGAGAATGAGAAGGCTGCATTGGTCTGAGTCAAGTGATTTGTGGAGATCGTCTAAGACTTTTAAGATTGCGGTCTCGGTACTGCATCCCTTTCTGAATCCTGATTGAAGAGGGTCTAGTAGCATGATATTTTCTAGGTGTTGGGTTAGCTGTGGAAGGACACATCTTTCAAGAGTTTTGGATAGAAGAGGAAGGTTCGATACCGGTCTGAAGTTGCTCATGTCCTCCGAGTCTAGCCCGGGTTTTTTTAATAGCGGCGTGACTTGACCTACTTTGAGGCAGTCTGGAATGATTCCCGAGCTCAGAGAGCTAGTGATTATTTTGCACCAAATTGGGGCTAGGGTAAGCTTTAGGTCTTTAGCCAGGCTCAAGGGCAGCTGGTCTAGGGAGTGAAATGAGGGTTTGGCAGAAGCAATCAGATTGACTATCTCTTCTACCTGGATGGGGCGGAAGGCGGACCAGGGAGTGGGTGTATTCACTGGTATGTTGCCGTGAGTTGTTGGCCTCAATTTCTCCATGGGAGTGGCGGGGAGTGTGCTGAGAGAGGTCAATTTTGGTGATTTTTTAGTTGAAAAAGTTAGCAAAATTGTTGCAGTGATCTTTGGACGCCACTATTTTAGAAGCTGTCGGTTTGGATGTTTGGTTCCTAATAATGTTAAAAGTTCTTTGGGGTACTTTTTTGCATTGTCTAAGGCGGAGCAAAAGAAAGTTGTCTTGTTGTTCCTAATGAGTTTGTTGTAGCTTCTACGTGCTTCCTTGAGTTCATCGTGGTGGAGGGAGGAGGGCTTGTTCCTCCACATTTTTTCTAATGATCTGAGGTGTCTTCTTTCGTCGTTATTCTCTGTGGTGAACCAGGACCTGGAGGGGGTGTTTCTGTTTTTTTTTAGTTTCAAGGGCACCAGAAGGTCCAAGGTGAGCGTCATGTTGGAATGGTAGAGAGAGGTGAGTTCAGTGGTTGAGAGGAGTTTCCTCTTGCTTGGGAGGATTGTGCTAAGCCCTTCTTTTAAAGCCACCCGGGGGACTCGAGCTGTGTTCCTGACACATTTGGGAGGGGCCTGCATTGGGGGTTGAGATATGGCTGGTTGGTTCATGTGGAAAAGAATAATGTGGTGGTCCGATTAGTCCACAGGAAATATATATTCTATACTGATTGTGGTTCTGTTCGAGATGATTGCATCTAGGATCGCTCCTCTATGGTGTGTTTCTTCTAAACAGTGTTGGGTCAAATCGTTATCCAGCAGAAGATTGTTGAGAGATTGGATGAACAGGTTTTTTGTTGTCGTCGCTGAGTGCACATTGGGTGATCAGATCAGAGAGCTGAGTTCCAAATACGTTGGCGTTGCCTGGAGGATGGTATAGGAGATGGCAATGAAGAGATCAGCTCTTGAGCGATTTGATATTGTCTGACAGGCATTCGAAGGTTTTAAAAAGGCCTGAGGGGCATTCTGATATGGAGAGATCACTTCTGTGTATGATTGCTAGGCCACTGCCTCTATGTTCATGTCTGTCTTTGTGGATGATTGAAAACCCGGGTGGCACCAGCATGTCCATGTTGGGGTAAGACAAGGTGTTGAGCCATGTTTCCGTGATGAAAGCTACATCTAGGTCATGGGAGAGGATGGCTTCTGCTATTTCAGTTGCATGTTTAGACTCAGATCTACTGTTGATGAGCATGCAATTAATGGAAGGTTCTTTTTCGAGTTTCAAATTGCTGGGCTGGGCTCTAGTTATGGAGGATAGGTGTGCTGGGGGTCTGATATCTCTCTGTCGGGGATGGTTCCTACCCACTTCAGTGATGACTTGGATCGAGGATTTAGTGGTAAAGTACAATGGCGGGGCCTGTGCTGGGGTGGGTGGAGTCACATTCTGTGAACGGAGTGCGCACTTGAGGTGTGGGTGTGTGGGAACGTTGTATGATACGGCGAGTGCGGTCGCTTCTTGGGAGGAGAGGTTGAGGTCGGATCTTTTAGGCCTATCTGCTCTTTACTCAATCCACGCTTTGGAGGGTGGCGAGCGAGATCTGTGGGGGGGGGGGAGAGGTTATTTTGCGGGGTGGTGATTTAATCTTACCAGGTTGAGATGAGGATGGTATCTACGGACTGTTGGGTGGGCAGACTGATTTTTGCTATGGAGGATATGGTTTCCTTCAGGCCACAAACCAGGATTTTGAGTTGCGCTTCCAAAAGGTTGAGGCATTGCATCATGTTGAAAGCAGGGGAGAGGATGGGAGGCTGGGAGGAGCTGGTCTTTAGGGGGGAGGGGCCGTTCGATATAATGCTTCTGGAAGGGTTCCGGGGAAGCGGGGTTGCTGGCTCAGGATTAATGTCCCTACGCGATATGCCTGTAGGAGTAGGGGTTGTGTTCCCGTTGTGATTGAAAGGTTTGTTCTTCTCTGGGTGGGGTCTCCAGTTGGCAGTGATTTGCACCCTGTCCAAGTAGGGACCCTCAGTATAGTCAGGGTAAGTCAGTCATGCAGTTAGGATAACCCCTGCTCAACCCTTTGGTAGCTTGGCACGAGCTTTTAGGCTTATCTCAGAGGCAATGTGTAAATCATTTTTACATAAACACACTGTATCACGGTGAAACACTACAAATGGATAAAAACAGTTTAGAGAAATAACAAATATTTATCAGAAAAAAATAAGACCAAAAGCACAAATATCCAACATACACAAGTAAAGATATACATTTTCAAAAGTTAAATCTGTTCAGTCCATAGAAATCAATGGATGCATCACTTTTAGCACAATGTACCTCGGATGAGTCAAATTTCAAAGACGAAACAGGCACAGGGGCGGTAAGGTGCTGGAAAAGCAAAGCAATACGTAGTTTCCTTACTCCCACAGGAAGTGATGTGTTGGTTCCTTACTGCCAGGGGAGGTGATGCGTAGGTTCCTTGGTGGAAGTGGAGGTGAGGCATTAGTCTTCGCACATGTGGCCTCAGTTCCTTATTGCTGTGCAATGTTGATTAAGAAATTGGTGCCCAGGGACGATGTATTGAAAATCCAGATGCACTGCGTAGATTCCACAGTCATGAAACAGGCACTGCATTGGAGCAGTGTGTCAAAGAATTTGGTGATGTGGCGCCCGATCCTCATGCTGCAGTGGTTCTTCTAATGCACTGCAATGGAAAGCTGAGGCCTGAGGGAAAGCAGTGGTCGATGTGCCAATCAAGGATCCCGCTCCAGTGCTGGCAGCACTTATGCATTGAAGTCTGTAGCGATGCATAGATAAAAACAGATGCTAGGAGTCGATGCAAGGCTGTTCACCTTCAGTTTACCAGATTCCACTTCCAAGGGCCCAGGGACTGGATTTGGTACCAATTTAAGAGGAGGAAAGCTTACATAAGCCCTAGGAGAACCTTAGAAGCAGGATGTAGAAAGCAAAGCCCAGTACTTTCACTCCCAGGATAGAAGCAGCAACCATCAGGCAAGCACAACAAAGCAACTGAGAGTGTGATAGCTCCTCCTACAGCATCCAGTTCTTCAGAATGCCCTCAGTCCAGACAAGTTCTGATTTGAGAGTGTCAGAGGTCCAATACTTATCCCCTTTCTGCCTTTGAAGTAGTCAAGAGAAAACCATGCCTTTCCCTGACCTGGCTCCGGACACTACAAGGGGTGGAGACAGCTTTGTGGGAAGGCAGGCACATCCTATTCAGGTATCAGTGCCAACCCCTCCCACCACTCTATCTCAGGAAAGCCCATATGCATATGCAAAGTAGACCTCAGGTCCCTTTGTGTGACTCTCTAGAGTGAATGCACACAAGCCCAACTGTCAGCCAACCCAGACATCGATTCTGCAGATAGGTAGAGTCACAGAATGGTTAAGCACGAAACTGTGCACCCTTCTAAAAGTTTAAAGACAAAAGAGGGCAACCAAATATTTTGTGAACCCCTGTTACATATGAAGATTTATCTTTTTCAATATAAAGGCAAGTTTTGAACATACACATGAAATATAACAACCTAGGCAATTAATTCTTAACAATTGTGAAGTAAGAGACACGAGAAAAGAGATTTTTAAAACCAAAAATTCAGTAGCTAGAAATTTATTAATACATTAATAAAAAATGGTTCCCTATTACAGTCAATAAAATTACATTACACACATTTAATTCAAAACTATAAAATACAATAAACAAAATACAAATCCAATTAAAAAAAGTGGCATAGATTAGTTCTCGACGCGCGTTTCGGCGACCAGCACCTTCTTCTGAAGTAGCCACGTACTACCTAAAAGAAATAGTCACATAAAATATATACTATTTTTATAAAGTTGACAACATTCTAGGTAATCTACAACACAGAATGACATCAAAATTATCTATAACTTGTATCATATGAACTTCTCTTTGTGTCTCGAACAGGACTACTGCACGTAATAAACAAGACAGGTTTTCATAATCAGTGAACATTTTGAATCATTGTAAATCATTGCTCATTTACTTGTAAGAAGTTCATAACTGAGGGAATCGTTGGATAAAAAGTATATATAATGACCAACAATTATTTCATTAAAGGGTAAAGGGCACAACTCATATTTATTCTAAGTATTTATAAGCTCATTTGGATAAAGATCTCATTCTATTGATATCAGAATAGAGGTCTTGTAATGCTATATGTTAAGGATTTGGTTGCTTTATAGCGACTCAAGAGTATAAGAGGGTAGATAACAAATGGCTATACTTGAAGTTAGAGCGAGAGGTGACAAAAGGAATTTTTTATATCAAGTTGATACAAATCGTTATAATTGATAGATTCTTGCCAACCTAATGCACAAAGTGAAAGATTGAATAAATACAGAACTTACGTTTTTTTAAAAACAGTTCTTGATTCTAAACAATTCCTTAAAACTTGCGTTGATAGTGTGCTCCCATTAATCAGTTGGGTGGTATTCGGTCTACATATCAAGTTTTCTTCAGAAAAATCTATAAGAAAAGGTAAACCTTATTAACTTACTTATCAAGTAGTATTTCCTTTATTCTGTATACAGTCTATTCTAGTTACAAAGGGATATCTGCCTTCATTCTCTCAGTGATTATTATTGTATGGCATTAAGGTGACTATACAACGGAATTGTCTTTCCCAGCAAGATATTATTTGATACAAGCTGACACTTATTTGATGATGAAATCTTATACAGATTCAATGTCTCACAGCAGGTCAGGTGTTGGATATCACTAATTTTAAACTTTACGTACTAATTTATGAGGGAAGAGGTAAGGGTTACTAAAAGGACCGTTAAGGGATTTAAATCATAAAATTATCGGGACTGGGACACGGCCGGAATACGGCGGCGGCCATTTTGGGTAGGGCTAGGAAGTATAAAAATAGGGGAAGGACTGTGCTCGCGAGATACCTTTTATTAATAGATGCCTGAGGCTTGAGCCGGGCAGTTGATTTTGAGTTTGCTCTGATCTCTCTTGTTTTAACAACTCCCTGTGTGTCCGACCCCCTTCCTGTTTGAGCGCGCGGATTTATCGCAGCGCGTGTCTCCACCGAGTGAGGGTGGAGGCAACTACTACTTTATTGCTTTTAAAATTTACCTTGCATTCCCACGACCTCAGCGCTACTTGGACAATTCCTTTGCCTCCCCCCAGAGCAACCGGCCAATTCAGGGCTGGTTTGACTGGGACACGGCCGGAATACGGCGGCGGCCATTTTGGGAAGGGCTAGGAAGTATAAAAATAGACGGCCCTGACTCCGCGTAGCGGACGCGCTAAGCGGGCGCGCCGTTTTCGCGCCGGAGTCGAGCCAGAGTCCAGCCCGTCTGCGCCCGTCCGCTCTATGGACGGGCTGGACACTGGACGCTCACCTACACGAATTTTGGGAATGCATTTGTATTCCCTGCCTGAGCTATTAGCCTTAAAGCCCCCTTGTTTACCTTGTACCCATAGATTTTCCCCTGAAGGCATTTTGCACTCCTCCCGCTGTCACACGTGTAAATCTGTGATACTACCGTCCACACCTTCTAGAGTGGCTAGGAACACAATGATAAAAAATGGGCTTTTTAATCAATGCTAGATCCCTTATTAAAAACAATATTGCATTCCATGATTTTGTGGTAGACATGCAACCCGATTGGATGCTTGTCACAGAAACTTGGGCTTCGGAGTCTTCTGGACATGACCTAGTGATGGCCATCCCAGAGGGATATAAATTACTGCAACAAGACCGACCTATACGCAGAGGAGGTGGACTTACTATTGTCTGCAAGGCCACTCTGCCCTGCACGATTAAAGCCCTGTCTGTAGTATCGGACTCTTTTGAGGCTTTGCATTTCTCCATCCTGTTTGCCCCCTCGGTCTCCTTCTCAGGAATCCTTATGTATAGACCCCCTGGCTCCAGAGCTACGTTCACTGATGACCTTCTCAGAATCCTGGAACCCTACTTTGGCAATTCCCATCTGTCCATTCTTGGGGACTTTAACTTTCATTTGGACAATACAAGGGACCCGGATACCATCAGGTTAGTGGACGCACTAGCAGCCTGTGAATGTATACAGCTGGTCAACAGCCCTACTCATCTGGCGGGCCACATTCTTGATGGAGTCTCTACTAACGACGACAGACTATCTGTTGACACCCCGGTGCCTCTGGTCTGGTCGGACCATTCGGCGATTCCTCTCCTGATGGCCCTTCCTTGGGAAGGAACATCCGACCTGTTCCCCACTACCAGAGGTCCAAAAAGGAGCTTTAAGAACATCACCAATGACACTCTTGAACCATACATAAAAAAGTTCACCTACTCTTCCCTGGGAGATGTGGAGGATGCAGCGGTATTGCTCTCTGACTCCATCACCAGGGCGGTTGATGAGCTGGCTCCCCCGTCTTTTAAATATTCGGCGCGCCGTAAGCCCACTGCTCCGTGGTACACGGATTCACTAAGACTCCTTCGACAGGGTTGTAGAAGACAGGAAAGAAAATGGAGGAAAGCATGGGATCCTATAGAAAGGGAATTACATAAGGGTCTACTTGCTGATTATAAATCTAGTGTTATTAGGGAAAAGCAGCAGTACTTCTCTAATCTTACTACCTCCCTCACTTCCTCCAGGGAGCTTTTCAAGATTGTAGACTCCCTCTGCTCCCTACAGGTCCCGGATCCAGTTGTGGGCTCGCAGGAGCTCTGCAACAACATATCAGAGTTCTTCCACAAGAAAATTGAGGACATTTATCTTGCGCTGGAAACTCAGAGTAAGTCCCTGACCGACTCTTCACTCCAAACCCTGAAAAAATTAGAAGCCTGGACTAGAGACCACCCTGATAGTCTAACGGTCTTTCCACCACTTACTCGAGAAGAACTTGAGCTTCTACTCGATAGGATCAAATCATCATCACCCCTAGACCCTTGCCCTTTGAGGATATTGAAGGAATGCAGAGCGATACTGCTCCCGCCTCTCCTGGAAATTATGAATGGTGCTATAAATCAAGGTACCTTCCCCTCAATATGGAAGAAGGCAATAGTGAAGCCACTACTCAAGAAGCCCACGCTAGACCCGGAGCAGTTGAAAAATGTCAGACCTATTTCACTGTTACCCGCTCCTGCTAAGATTCTTGAGACACATCTCAACGGCCATCTTACCGCCTTCCTGGACTCATCTGGGTATCTTGACAGCTCCCAGCATGGGTTCCGAAAGGCGCATAGTACTGAGACAGCTCTGACTATGGTGGCAAATAACATCCGTAGGAAGGTGGACGCTGGCCAAACTACTGTGCTGGTGCTACTGGACCTCACAGCGGCGTTTGACACCCTGTCTCCCTCAACGCTTACATCTCGGTTGAGGGAGGCAGGGATTTCCGGCATGGCTCTGAACCTTCTGCACTCCTTTTTACAGCACAGGGAGCAAAGAGTCAAGCTTGGCGAGTTCCTTTCCCCTGCTATGTCCTTGCAGTGTGGGGTGCCACAAGGGTCGGCTCTCAGTCCGACCCTATTCAACATTTATGTCGCCCCCCTTGCAAGGCTAGTAAAATCTCAGGGGATGGAACTGGTGTCATACGCCGATGACACCCAGATTATGGTGTCACTGGCCCACTCAGTTTCATCGTCTGCCACCAACTTCAGGATCTGTATGCAGACAGTCTCCGACTGGATGCTTCAGAATTCCCTGAAGTTGAATGGCGATAAAACCGAGATCCTGGTCTTTGGTAAGGACCAGGATATCTGGTCGGATGAGTGGTGGCCGGCCTCACTGGGAACTTGTCCATCTCCCTCCCAGTCGGCAAGAAATCTTGGGGTAATCTTTGACACCTCCTTATCCATGACTCTACAGGTCAACCGCACGGTGGCCACCTGCTGGGGGGTGTTAAAGATCCTCAGGAGGATTCTTCACTATCTTTCTCCCTCAGCACGTAAACAGGTGGCAGTGGCATTGATAGGCTCGAGACTGGACTACTGTAATGCGCTTTATGTAGACTCCAACAAGGGGCTCATTCAGCGATTACAGGTAGTTCAAAATGCGGCTGCTCGCTTTGTCTTAGCACTTCCCAAGGCATCATCTGCTACGATGGCCAGAAAGAGCCTGCACTGGCTGCCCATTCATCTAAGGATCTCGTTTAAGATCCTTTGTCTTGTCTATCGAGCACTGGCAGAGGGTTCTTCTGATCCCCTGGGTGCCCTGCTGACCCGTTACCAGCCTGGTAGATCTTTAAGATCCTCAGAGATGAATTTGTTGGTTGTCCCACGTGCCAAAAGGGTTCGCTGGGGAAACAGAGCTTTTTCCATTGCTGCTCCCAAACTATGGAATTTGTTACCTCTTGAGATTAAGATGCAACCCTCTCTGCCTTCCTTTAAAAAGGCGCTCAAGACCTGGTGTTTTGTCAGGGCATATCCGTAATTAGGATTATTCTCTGTTACCTGGTATTATTTGGTCAGGCGCCTTGACGCCCATTCGGGCTTAGTAGCGCGTTAGAAATTGTTTTTCATTTCATTTCATCGAAAAATGTAATAGATTTGCATAACTACCTTCGTAATATATGCGGGATATTTCGATTTCTAAAAGCAATGACAATAGTGTTTCAGTGAAATGGATGTTGCGATCTGCAAACGACAAAGAAAATAAATATGGTCACTTAACCAAATCAAAGTGTGTCTGCTAAATAAGGGTTCTTTACTCCCGAAGAATATTACCTGGGATTATAACACGAATAGTTCCACTTCCTGGTCGCAAAGTGGATAAGTAGTAAACTAATGAGAGAAACAACGTAGATAATTGAAAGCCGTGACTCGATGCGTTTTTAATACTCAACTGAAGATTTAGACATCTGCTAAATCAATGCGTTTACTTATTAGTTATTTACCTTCGTTTTAAAAATGATCACGGGATACCTCTAATAAGATACCTCTGGATATGGGGCTCGAACTCGATGCTCCCACTGGAAAATAAATAAATAAATACGGCGCGATAAGTTATTACGTTTTAAAGTTTATAGGCCGCCAGATCGTTGGATGCAAAGAGCTCCCAAGAACAACCCGCACTCACCGTCTTTCTTGTTATAATGTTGCAGACCAGGGGTGGGAAACGAGAAGCAACTTGGTTTCAGGATAAAAGTGAAGCAAATGAATATTTCCCGCGTGTGCTATTTAAACGACCGAGCCAGGGTCTATTCCATCTAGTTCCTGTATAAACTATGTCAATGGCTCCATGAAGCCGGAAATATAAAGGAGACTTGGGTTTTACCTACATCGGGCCCATGATGATCTAGGATATTTTTTTATAAAAGAAACGTCTTTTATAGGGTTTCGATAACAAGAAGCTTTAAATATATCCGACTAACTATTTATATAAAAACAAACCGGGTAAATGATGTTCGATTCTGTTCTCCTATTACAGGGATAGAAACTGACAACAGACTAAAATCAAGGAATGCCACGTTGACAACAGTCAGTTAAGATTTGATCACTCTGTAAGTTTATTTGTTTTCCTTTATAACGAATATATGTTATTACAACAGAAAGCATGTCCGCCAAAGGTAACCATTTTTATAGTAAAGAAAAAATTATTTTAAAATATTTTTAGATCTATACTAGGATCTTTTTTTCACGATGGAAAATAGACTCTGATGTTTAATATTTATATCAGTCATATATACAGTGAACAATATCATCGAGATTTGGCAAGTAAATATATGACTATAGCCATTATTTTTTATTTTCAAAACTAATATTTAAAGTGACTTTAAAATTCTCATTAACCAGAAAGTGAATTCCATTGACTAAGTTAGGTAATCTCTCATCTATCCTTATTCATTATGAGAGGATATCCTATTTTATATATTTTACCAAGTAAAGGTACTTATATTGGCAGATTAACAAATCGCATTTTCCCATGGGATATCACAGTTTAACCCATTTTTAAATCCAAAAGACTTTGCGCTTTTTTCTAATTTGCATACCGCCTTTGGTCTCTGGTATGTGTATGTTTTCAAGTATTCGCCACTTGAATTCTTCAGGGCCATGATTTTGCTCGACAAAATGTTTCACCAAAGGTGCTAGTATTTTCTTTGTATTTATTGCCGAACAATGCTCTGTAAGGCGTCTTTGGATGTATCTTGAAGTTTCTCCTATGTATTAAAGCAAGCATGGGCATTGGATAAATAAAGTACATTGGAGGTCTTACAGTTCCATAACTCCCTGGCTTTGGTTGTATATCCATTGTGACTTAATTGTTCACCTGAGATGATATTATTGCAGGATTTACACATAGAACATGGTATAGTACCTCTAATTGGTTGATTGGTAAGAATCGATTTCTGTACTAGATTTTGCTGACGCGACGGATCTTCGAACTGTGAATGGACAATATGATCCTAATGTTTTTATTGTGTCGGTGCGCAAAAAGGGGTTTGAATAGATTTTGGTCATCAGAACAGTTACTATTAAGAATGTGCCAGCTTGAATTGATACTTTGTTTGACTTTGGCATTGACCGTTGAATGTTTAGTAATGCAGACTATCGGTTTATTTTCTTTCGCAGGTTTGACTTTCAGCAGGCAGTCTCGATCATAGTATCGAGCCCTTTTATAGGAATCCCTCACCAGCCGGTGGGGATATCCTCTTTCCATGAATTTGGACCGCATGATTTTTGCCTGTATATCAAAGTCTACAAGAGTAGAACAATTACGTCTCACACGTAAGAATTGTGAGAAAGGGATACTATCCTTTTGATTGCGGGGATGGAAAGTTTTATAATGCAAAAGGGTATTCCTCGCTGTCGGCTTTACATAAAGATTGACTTTAAAATGATCATGATCATTCAAAATGATAATATCGAGAAATTCTACTCTATCTGGGCTAATATGTGCGGTGAATTTTAGATTTGAGTCAGCAGCATTGATCCAACTCAGAAATTCTGATAGTGTTTCCCTCCCATTGGTCCAGACAAAAAAGATATCATCAATATATCTGGACCAATGGGAGACTGATTCGAAAAAGGGGGCAATTTCATTGAAGATGTACTTATTTTCAAAAGCAGCCATATAAATATTGGCTACCGATGGGGCCACTGAAGCACCCATACTTACCCCCTTAATTTGGCGGTAAACTTGGCAACCAAATTCAAAGATGTTTTCGGTAAGAACTATCCTTAAACATGCAAGGACAAAGGGCACAGGGCAGGGTATTTCCTGTTCTTCAATAAACCTTTTGGTGGTTTCCATAGCTGCTCAAGGGGAATATTGCTATAGAAGGATTCTACATCCAATGTAACCAATAAATCATTCAGGGGGTTAAAAGGAAGGCCCTCAGTTATTGCGATCATGTGACCAGTATCTCTCACATAGGAGGTGATTTTGGGGATATAGGGGCGAAGGTAATTGTCCACATATTTCGATTGGGGTTCTGTAACTGTACCTATGGTTGAGACGATTGGCCTGTATGAAGGGTTCTCACGATCCTTATGGATCTTTGTTAATCTATATACACAAGCCAGTTTTCCTTGATTGAAGTTCAAAAATTCATATTCTTTTTTGGAAATTTCTCCATTCTCTAAAGCTTGCTTAGTAATAAAGCGAATTTCTTTAGTGAGATTAATAGTTGAGTGTGAATTAACTTTTAAATAGAATGTGGGATCATCTAGCATCTTAAAAATGTTAGTTTCATATTTGGAAGAATCTAAGACGACTATTCCTCCTCCCTTGTCACATCCTTTTATTTTTTTTTTTTTTTCAAGAAACCTTTATTAGCATCAAATTCAGTGTCGGTACAAATGCATTGGCAAGCATAAATTACGTGGCTACCTGGAGCACAACTAGCCCTCAATCAAAAGATGGTACACAGCCATGTTAACCGGCATCCCGGGGGCCCGGTGGCGATATGCAAGGGTCACGACTCAGCATCATGGATATGAGCTCCCCCACTAAGGCAGCACTCTACGCAGCACGACAACTGATTACACATTGGTAACAACTCAAAGGAAAGGTCTCTTGCTGTGTTAGGTCAACAGTGGAACAAGAACGTCCAGAACCCCCCCCTAACCCCAACCCCAAACTCTACCCACCCACCCTTGTGTGTTCCGTGGAGCGTCAAGTCTGTCCACACTAGGATAAACGTGATGTGTGAAAACCATGTCCCGTACTACCCCTTATCCCATACCCCCCAAGTGTCCAACCCTTAAGCGACTCTCCTTGCTAAATCCACTCATGCAAGTAACTACGTGTATGTCCCAGCGCCCCCCCGTTGACCACCTCACTCCCTTTCCCAAAGGAGAATCCTCCGTCTGTCCAGCCCTTTACTCTGAAACTTGGTCCTGGAGATCCACCACCTCAGACGTGTCAGAACTACCTTCCTCCCCCTCCCGCAAATATTCCTTATATAGGTCCCAGAAGTTTTTCGGTCTACTTCTAGGTGGCAACAACTCACTATACAGCTCAGTTTGGGTACAGCAAAACCGCAGATCCCTCTTCCATCTGGCTACGGTGGGCAGCGGTCCGCGCATCCAGCAGGATGCCACTACTCTCCTGGCAATCAAGAACGCCAGATCGGCCAGTCGGCGAAGGGATGGCGGGAGTGGCTTAGAAAAGCCTAGTAGCGCCAGTGCCGGTGACCTGGGGAGCGTCACGTCTAGTATCTGATCAAGCTCCGCAAACACCTCATTCCAGAATGCTTGCACGCCGGGGCAGAGCCACGCCATGTGTAAAAAGTCGGCAACCGGAGTGCGGCAGCATTCACATTCCGCCGAGGGCCGTAGGCCATAGCGGTGCAGTCGCTCTGGAGTATAGTACACCCTTTGGAGATACTTAAAATGCACCAGCCTGTGCCTGCCATTAAGCGAGATCTTACGGGTGCTGGAGCAGCAGTATTGCCACATGCCATCATCTATGGGCGATTGTAGATCCTCCTGCCATGCCTCCCTGGCTGTGGATGGTGTTAGTCTCTGGTGTGACACACCTAACTTGTTGACAGACGAGAGAAGTTTAGCCGGAGATTTAGTTTTAATAATATAGGACAGTTCTGGGATCTCCTCAGGTTCCTTCATATCCAGGCCGATTTCCTCCCGATAAGCCGAGCGCAGTCTGTGGAACTGGAATTGCTGAAGCAGTGTGGGGCTCGCAGTCTGCTGATCTAGCTGACCCCAGGTTTTAAGTGTGCCCTCCGCAAATAGGTCCTCCATTTTCTCCAAGCCCAAAGAGCGAAGGGATTCTACCACTCCCTTCTCCCTCAGGGGTCTCAACCACAATGCCCATCCGATCGGCATCAGGGGTGAATATAACCTATCACAGTCGCGGGCACGCACCAGAGCATGCCATGCGTGGTTAGTCGCCTTAAGGGAGTCAAGACGCCCGACCGATCGATCCAATGGGAGGCCGATCGTTGCC
This sequence comes from Lissotriton vulgaris, assembly GCF_964263255.1. Classification (NCBI taxonomy): domain Eukaryota; kingdom Metazoa; phylum Chordata; class Amphibia; order Caudata; family Salamandridae; genus Lissotriton; species Lissotriton vulgaris. The sequence continues at coordinate 1,576,121,751 of NC_141685.1, forward strand.
GGAAGAGGGAGCGGGTCTGCAAAGAGTCGCTCCAGGAGCAAGTGCGGCGTACGCGCGTCCCCGTGAACCCAAGAGTGCAAGTGGGCTGCCTGCGCGACACGGTAGTAACGTTCCATGTCCGGGGCCCCCAGGCCCCCCATTTCGCAGGGGAGAATCAATGTCGCCCACCGTATTCTGGGCTGCTTGCCTGCCCAGGCCAGCCGAATGAGGACCTGCGTGAGCTGTTTAAAGAAAGCTCTCGAGAGCACCACTGGTAGATTCGTGAACAGAAACAGAAACCGGGGTAGAATAATCATCTTCATAATGGCAATTCTGCCCAATAGGGACAGCGGGAGCCTGCACCAAGTATCCACGTCCTCAACTAGCTTGGCAAAGGCCACGCCGTTGTTATCCCGGACAAGGATTTCCGGGTCAGTGTGCAGTTGTATGCCCAGGTATCGTACCGAGTCCGTAGTCCACCGCAGTGGGTACTCCATAGTGAAGGGTTGTGTCACAGGAGTGAGGGGGAATGCGATAGACTTGTCCCAGTTTACGCGCAGCCCCGAGAGTGAACCAAAGCGGACCACCTCCCGGAGGACTGATGTCAGGTTAGACTCTGGGTCTCGTACGTACAGCAAGGTGTCATCAGCGTACGTGGATATACCTATCTTATAGGTGGGGAAGCTGATCCCCTCCAGACTGTGGTACTCCCGGATAGCGCAAGCCAATGGCTCCGCGACCAGCGCATAAAGAAGCGGCGATAGGGGGCAGCCTTGCCGCATCCCTCTGCCGATATGTATCGGCGCCGTCACTCTATCCCCCAGTCGTAGTCTGGCCGCTGGTCGGTGATACAGCGCTCCAATCCTCTGCAAAAATGGTTCGCCCAGGCCCAATTTCCGAAGTACCCGGATCATAAACGGCCATTCGACAGAGTCGAACGCTTTTTCCATATCCAGGAAAATCGCCAACGCGCTATTCTCCTGCCGCACATGCTGCATGGTGCCCAGGACCGTACGTATATTGTACGTCAGATTTCTACACAGGACGAACCCCGACTGTTCAGGGGCCACCAGGTCCGGGACTAGGAGGGCTAGCCGATTGGCCAGCACCTTCGCGTATATTTTGGCATCTACATTTAGCAGACTAAGGGGTCTATACGAACTGCACATATTTAGCGGCTTCCCCGGTTTCGGAATGGTGACTAGCAACGCCTCCCGCATAGTGTGGGGCATTTCCCCATCCTCGCAGATCTCGTCGAAGAGGGTGACCAAGTGAGGGAGTAGAAGTCCTGAGAAGGCTTTGTAGAAGCCCACCGTGAGCCCGTCAGAGCCCGGTGCACTACCCGCTCTCATGCCTGCCAAGGCTTCCAGAATTTCGTCCTCGTGAAAGGGGGCCATAAGGAACTCCCTATCGGAATTTCGCAAGAAGGGCATTTCTATATGTCCTAGATAATCGTCAATGGCGTCCTCCGCCCCTTGGGATTTGGATCGGTAGAGGTCCGCATAATATTGACGAAAGGTCGTTAGAATTTGCTCCTCATCTGTGACCACATCCCCCTCCGGGGTGATCAGTTCGTCCACGATTAGAGGTTTGCGTGAACCCCGAACCATACGGGCCAGAAGGGCGCCCGGCCTGTCCCCTTCTCCATAGACACGGGCAGTGGCATATTTCCCCATGTATAGGACCTCCCTATCCGCCAGTTCCTGGTACTCTGCTAACACAGGGGCGAGCTCCGAATCAATGTCAGAACCAGGGTCTCTGAGCTGTTTAGTCTCTAAGTATGCCAATGTGGCCTCCATCGAGGTTAACTCTCGCCTAATAGTGCGTAGTGTACTGAGTGTTTGGACATGGCCATGCCTCTAATGAAAACTTTAACCTCTAATGAAAACTTTAAACGACTCCCACACCGTGGAAAAGTGGTCTACTGAACCCAGATTCGTAGCAAAGAATCCCTCGATATCCTCCGCCAGTCCGCCCCTAAACACCTCATCCAACAGGGCAAAGGGGGGAAACCTCCAAGTAAATGCTGGAATACCCCTCCGGGCTGTGGCGATATGAATTAGTACAGGAGAGTGGTCAGAGAGGGTGCGTGGTAGCACCTCGCATCTGACAATACTACGCTGAACCGAAGACGTCGCCAACCAGTAGTCTATACGAGTGTGGACATTATGGAAGGCCGAGTAGTGTGTGAAGCCTCCGATTGTGGGGTGCTTCTCCCTCCAAACGTCAACCAAGTCAAGTTTGATTAATTCGGCTCTCATATAGACAGCAGAAGCCACCGGCCTCCGGGCAGGGCCTGTGGAGCGGTCTTTCTCGGGGTCAAAAACAAAGTTGAAGTCACCCCCCCATAACATCCCAGGTTGTGTGTGCTTCCTACATAGTGCGGACAGGGCAACATAGAAGTCAGGATTGTCATAATTAGGGCCGTATACATTAACAACTAGAAGGTCCAGTCCCTTACCCACACATCTGGCTAAGGCATACCGCCCCTCAGTGTCCATCGCCACCGGGATCAATTTCAGTTGCGAGGACGGGCTAACCCAGATCAGCACCCCCGGGGAGTGTGTTGTGAAGCCAGACGCCACTATGTGTCCCGCCAATCCCCGCGTCTGTAACATCTTACTGTGAATAGGCAAGTGGGTTTCCTGTAGAAGGGCTAGGTCAACCCTGTGACGGTGCAGGTAACTAAGGACTTTCCTCAACTTGCGGTGATCATTTAGGCCCCGTACATTCCATGTCAACATTTTAATATTGTGTGGGGCGCGGGTGGGATCAGTCAAGGCGGCATTCGACATTGCAATCGTGACTGATCCATCGGTAGTCTAAAGATAGCTTGAGTAGCGTTCCCCTGAGCAGGGGCACCCACCGGGAGCACCGGAGAGGCAGCAAAACACAGCGTCACACATTGCCCCTCCCTGGGGCTCAGACACCACAATCCATGAGCAACCCCACAACTTTGAACACACAAGTACCCTCCCCTTGCACCACCCTTACTCAACACACATAACAGCCCCAACAGGCGAACTAGAAAACTGCCTCCCACCCACCCACAGCCGACCATCCCCAACCAGGTCAGACAGGTCCCTTCACCCCCCAACCTCCCCCCCTTGCTCTACAATGAATTCTACAAAACCCCAAAAAGCCCCCAAGGGGGCCAAAAGCCAAAAGCGTAAGGGCAGAGGAACCTAGCCGGCCAGCGGCTCAGCAGGAATACCAAGGCTTGTGACCTCTTGTGTGCTCCCACCCCGCCCCCCGCCCAATGGCAGTTGACCCTGCCAGCTCTAGTCCTCTCAGTCAGATAATGTCAGATCCTCATGTGGAGGAGCCTACCCTCAGCCGGTTGAGTATCTCTCCGCCATACCACAACACATACAGACCACCCCGGTAGTAACCAGATAGATCTCACCCCAGATGCCTGCCACAGTGGGCCCACTCCGACCGTGTCCCAGCCGTCGAGCAGCTCAGCTCCATCAGTCCCGCAACATATCCCACATGTCCGGCTACTCCTGTTCCTCCAATGGGGACGAGGCATCCATGTCATCCCGCTGACTCCTCTGATTATTGCGGTTGTCCTTCTCCCATTCCTTTAAGGATTTCTTGAGTTCCGCGGGATCGGTGAAAAAGTAAGAGTGGCCTTGCCTGTTGATGCGAAGCCTCGCAGGATACAGCATGGCGTAGTCAAGCCCCAGGTCTTTCAGCTGCTTCTTGTAGGGGGCAAAACGCTTCCTTTCCTCCTGCACCCTCGCCGTGAAGTCCGGGAAGAGGGAGATGTTCATGCCCTCGAACTGTAACTTTCCCTTCTCTCTGGCCAGTCGCAGTGCCAAGTCTCTATCACGATAATTTAATAGCTTCGCTATGATTGGTCGTGGCGGGAGACCTGGTTGTGGTTTCGGCCCCAAAGTGCGATGGGCCCTTTCTATAATGAACATAGGGGAGAAGACATCTTCCCCTAAAAGCGTCTGAAGGAGTTTCTCCACAAACAGCTCCATTTTACCGGTGCTAGTGGATTCCGCCACTCCCGTGATGCGTAGGTTGGATCTCCGCGAGCGCGCCTCCAAATCTTCTGTCTTATCCTGTATGACTTGGAGTAGTCGCCCAAACTGCCTGCGGTCCTTATCCCACTCCGTTTGCGCCTCTTCCGCCTCTGTAAGCCGTCGTTCCGCCATGTCCAGCCTCTCCGCGTGTTTGTCCACTCTCTCGGACATGCGGTCCATCCGATACGTCAGTGCATCAAGTTTGGTACTGATCTCTGACATGCTGCCTTGTAGGCCTTTCTCCATGGTCCCTAGCATGTCACGTATCTCCGAACATAGAGAGTTCTCGGATGTTGTAGGGCGTGGAGGGGTGGCTGGAGTCGCCCCCTCGGGCCCCTTCGCCTTCCTCTGGTCAAACGACAGCTTGGACTGTGTCCTGTCACCTTTCCCCATGGTGGTTCTAGTGGACATACGGCTGTCAGGCCCAGAGATGCGCAGTCCACCACTCGTGGTGTGTGGTCAGGTTCAGTAGGGAGTACAGCAGCGCGGGATCCCCCTGTCCAGTGTGGCATGCAACAGGGCTGTTACCCAAGATGGCGGCAGCTTGCTCCGGGATGCAGATATGGCCCTCCGCAGGAAACCACCTCTAACAGTGCCCCCAGTAGTCTCCGAGTTTGGTGGTCAGCTAGTTTGCCGCAGTGGTGGGGGAGCAGGTCACTCACCGCTCCTCCGGTGTCCCTTCTCTATGCGGTGCGTGGCGCCGGGAGTCGGCGGGTGGTGCGTCTCGCCATTGGGGAAGCAAATGTCCACAAAGCCTCCCTCTAGTGCGTGTGCACTCCGTGCCTTCTCCCGCTGCCTTAGGAAATTATCGTCACCAGGCTGGAGCCGACCCGCTCCACTGTCCCACAGCACTGGCCACTAGTGAGTCGTCCGACCGGGCGCCCTTTCAGGTGGTCGGGACCCCCTCGGTCACTCACGCCGCACGCACTGTGACGCAACCCGGGCCGCCGTCCAGGACAGGTCGGGGATCGCGGCCTGGGTGTTTCCGCTCCGTCCGCCTCGGTGTCAAGGTTCGCCGCGTCGGATCTCCGTACGGCAAAGGGGCCGCCGACTGACCGGAGCCCCGTCCAAAGATCTGCCTCTGATGTCGGTGCCGGCAGGGCAGTATCAGGATGGTTTTTTAGGATTTTAGCGGGTTGCCGGTGAGGAGCTCCGCACTCGCGCGTCTTACATGGACGCCGGCTAGCTCCGCCCCCCACATCCTTTTATTATTAAATCTTTATTAGAGCATAAGGTCATTAAAGCTGAATGTTAGTCTTTATTTAAATTGTAAAGTGGCTTTGGAATACCTGATCACATTTTTTTAGAACTACTAATTCAAATGCTGCGACCTCTGGTCCTAACTGATCTAAACCTGGACTAAATGTGGAAGGGAGACTGAGGGTTTTGATATTGTCAATATTTTCTTCTCCTGAATCATCTGAGCCAAAGAAGCGTTTGAGGCGAATTTTTCTAAAAAAAGAGATGATATCACAGTATAATTCAAAGCAGTTAAATGGAGAATGGGGCACATATGATAAGCCTTTTGATAAAAGCTTCATACTATGGGTGTCTAACTCAGTATTGGAAAGATTGAAAATCGGGATTACTTCCCTGAATTCCAATATTGGCGACTCCTGGTTTCTCTGATGAACTGGGGTTCCTCTTGTGGATAATGGTGCTGAGGTTTGCATCCTCCCCTATTCTGACCTTGGAATCGTAGCCGAGGACGTCCACTGTTCGTTCCTCGGTTCCCTAAAAAAGGTTGACCTTGATTGCGTTTTGTTTGGGCTGCATTAAAATTGGCCTCAGGTTCATAGTATGCCTCATTATCGTTAGCATCAGAGTCTGATGTTTCAAGGAAGGTTTGTACTCTCTGCCTTTGGCCTCTGTTCTCATCTGTATAATGATTTTGTGTACAAAAATCCACTCTTAAATAGGGGTAGGTGTTCCCTAAAGTATTAAATCTTTTTTCTTTAATTAATTTGTCATTTTTTTCAGTTATCTAAATAGTTTGTAAATGACTCCAGTTCCTTATTACACTCTTCAATCTTTTTCATTGCTTCTATATTTCCAATCTTTTTAATTTTTTCCTCTAGTTCTTCTACTTCTGTCCTAATCTTGACTTCCAGTTCTTTTGCTGTCTCTACAATAAGAATCATAAGATCACGACTACATCTGTTAGCAATCATGCTCCATTTCTCTAGACAATTTCTATGGTGTACAAATAGACCTGGGATATTTCGTACACGTAAGCCCATAGGAATAATACCTGTCCTCAAATAGGCCAGCATGAACTCTCCATGTGCTTCCATATGCTTTAATTTCTTTTTGAGGTCCAATCATTTTCTTACATCATCGGTATTACGATTGGGATCATTAGATGTACTACCGAAGGAAGCAGTGGTTCCTACTAAGAGGGCAAACTCCTCATCTGTGAACCCAAATGTCTTCATGTGAGCCATATTAGAGGAGTAGAAGGAAGGGCAATTAGTAACTTCTTATATATAAGTAACGAGCAATGAGATAATAACAAGTATCTAAAAGGTGGGTAGAAAAAGTTTACAGTCAATATACAATAGAAAACACGTTGGCCCTACACCGGCTTTTTGAAATGTTGTTTCTTTTTATATTATATGAAAATAATCTTCATTTAAGTTGTGATGTCAAGTTGTGACACATTGAAACATTCAGAAACGTACATATTAGTGTTAGAATAATTCTCTTGTTTGACATCCTTACCTGTCACTTTCTAAACATGTCTTTTTCAAGCATGCAGTTTAAAAACTAACCACAAAAAGATGGATTTTTAAATTGTGATTTCAAAGATCCCCAAACTCCAAATCTCTATATGCTACCAATTGGAAATGACACTTAAAAGAAATTCCAAGACAATCCCCATGTTACCCTGTAGGAGAGATAGTCCTTGCAATAGGAGAAAACTAAATTAGCGGTATTTCACTATTAGGATATGTAAAACACCAATCAATCAATCAATCAATCAATCATGGGCATTTGTATAGCGCGCTACTCACCTGGAAGGGTCTCAAGACACTGGGGGGGAGGGGTCCGTTATTGGTCGAAGAGCCAGGTCTTGAGGAGCTTCCTGAAGGAGAGATGATCCTGGGTCAGACGGAGGTGGATCGGGATGGAGTTTCATGTCTTGGCTGCCAGGTAGGAGAAGGATTTTCCCCCGGCGGTGGCTTTGCAGATACATGGTACGGCGGCAAGGCTGGTAGATCGTAGCTGGCGGGTGGGTGCGTAGAAGGTCAGGCGGTTGTTGAGGTACTTGCGGTCCAGGTCATGGAGTGGCTTGTGTGCGTGGGTGAGAAGCCTGAACGTGATCCTCTTGCTGACGGGGAGCCAGTGGAGGTCTCTCAGATGGCTGGAGATGTGGCTGTATCGGGGGATGTCCAGGACGAGTCGTGCGGAGGCGTTCTGGATGCGCTGGAGTCTTTTCTGAAGTTTGGCTGTGGTCCCGGCATAGAGAGTGTTTCCATAGTCCAGTTAGCTGGTGACGAGTGCCTGGGTGACTGTCTTCCTGGTGTCGGTGGCGATCCATCGGAAGATCTTACGGAGCATGCGCAGGGTGTTGAAGCAAGATGACGAGACGGCGTAGACTCCAGTGCCTTCTCTCGGATTCCAATGTTGCTCAGGCGCTGTACTAGGGTGCGGTGGCAGACAGTGTCGAACGCTGCAGAGAGGTCCAGGAGGATGAGGGTCGCTGTTTCCCCATTGTCAAGCAGGGATCTGATGTTGTCAGTGGCTGCGATTAGGGCGGTCTCGGTGCTGTGGTTGGCTCGGAAGCTGGACTGCGAAGGGTCGAGGGATCCGTTAGTCTCGAGGAAGGCGGCAAGCTGTCTGTTGACGGTCTTTTTGATGACTTTGGCAGGAAAAGGGAGGAGCGAGATGGGGCGGTAGTTCTTGAGGTCGGTGGGGTCCGCTGTTGGTTTCATCAGGAGGGCGCTGAGCTCGGCGTGCTTCCAGGTCTCCGGGAAGGTGGCAGTATTGAAAGAGGTGTTGATGATGTCCCGGATTTAGGGTGCAATGATGGAGTCGGCCTTGTTGAAGACGTGGTGGGGGCAGGGGTCGGTTGGTGATCAGGAGTGGATGGTGTTCATCGTGCGGGTGGTGTCTTCGGTACTGATCGGGTTCCAGGCGCAGAGGGTGGTGGTGGGGGGCATTGGTTCGGTGTGTGGGTGCGTGGTTGGTGTGCCAAAACTGTTGTGTATATCGGCAATCTTGCGGTGGAAGAACAAGGCAAATGAGTCGCAGAGGTCTTGCGAGGGAGTGATGTCGTTGCTTCCGGTGCTGGGGTTGGAGAACTCTTTGACGATGCTGAAGAGTTCCTGGCTGTTGTGGGCGCTGTTGTCCAGTCGTTCTTTGAATGCTGTCTTCTTGGTGGTGTGGATCAGCTGGTGATGTTTGCTGGTGGCGTGCTTGAGGGCCGTCATGTTGTCCGTGGTCTGGTCATGGCGCCAGGCTTTCTCGAGGGAGCGGCGGCAGTTCTTTTTGGAGGTCTTGAGTTCGTCGGTGAACCAGCGGGCTTTCTTGCTGCCGGGTCTACTGCGGGGTCCTTCAGTGGTGCGGGGTCATCTGCGCAGTCGTTGAGCCACTGTGTGAGGTTGTTGGCTGCTTTGTTGGAGTCCGTTGTGCTGGCGGGGGGGGGTTCTGGCGGAGGGAGGTCGTGAGCTGCTCGGCGGTGATCTTGTTCCAGCTTCTGCGAGGGCCCTGTTGCGGGTGGTGGTGGGTCGTGGTTTTTCTGAAGCTGCAGTGCAGATGCAGGTGTGGTCGGTCCAATACATGTCTTACATTTTAAATACACTACATCCTATCCATGGGACTGCTCTTGTCCTATGGTTGGTGTGAAATACGTGCAGTAAAACAGAAGGTTTGCATCGAGGTCAACCTGACAGTTTAAATCTGCACACACAGACACTGCAGTGGCAAGTCTGAGACATGTTTGGAGGGCTAATCATGTGGGTGTCCTAATCAATGCTGCAGTCACACTAATACATTGGATTTACAGTGTCTGTAAATATGCCAATCATGGATTAACCCATCACCAATATAATTTAGACAGACAGTATATGCACTTTAGCACTGGATAGCAGTGGTAAAGTGTCCATAGTCCTAAAGCCAACAAAAACAGGTTAAAAAAAATGGAGTATGAAGGCAAAAAGTTTGAGGATAACCCTGCAAAAACGACCAGGTCAAACAAGGTAATATAGGACAATTGAGAATAATATTTCAAGATTTATCTTGAATCTTTGGGACTTAACAGCTACCTAAAGGGATAATAAAGATAGCCACTTGCTAACACACAATTACAAATGGGTCAATATACTGTCCAAGGGAGCATGTCAGCCAGGCTGAAGTGCTCTCCTAAAGCGATAAAGTGAAGAAGGCGATAGAGAAAGAGGCCTGTGTCAGCAGTGGGTTCTGTCTGCAGGAGCTATAAAAACAGTGCTTAAAAGCTCAAAGTGCTAACTTTGGCTATCTGGTTGTGTCGGACAGGTGCAAAGCCAGTCACAAGTTGATGCCGACAGAGATGAACCGTGGGCTTGTATCAAGGCTGTGTCACGCTACATTGGTTCCGATGAGAAGTTGTGAGTGCTGCCAAATGTTAACGGAGTTTGAGTGGAGCGGCAGAGGTCAGGTTGGAGTATGTGTAACATCAGGTTTAGGGGAATGTTTTGTAGGGTACTATACAGGCATTGAGGTAAAGAGTGGGTGGGGTATGGTATGTGACAAGATTCACAGGACATGTTGTTAATGGCAATGAGTTACACCGTTAGAGGGAAAACGTCAGTTATCACCAAAACATGTTATGGATTGTTAATGATTTACAGAGGTTTGAAAATGTAAACTAATGTCACTGTTTTAAACTTTCAGTGTACCACTGAAGAAGAGCAATTAAAAGCCCGAAATGCATTGGGTTAATGCGATCCACTACCAAGGATGGTTTATGTATGTGTCATGCTCCAGAAAAAGGCCTGGATTGGCATATCCGTTGCAGAAGAAACGTTTATACACATGAAGTGCCTCACATGTGACAGGATTAAAAGCGTTGTTGAAAATGTGAAGAAAGAAAGAGTACATGGAATAAAATCTGATGAAATATGTATCAGTTTCGGAGTATTGTGAGGTTCAAACCATGGACTATACTGTGCGTCCTGTTGGGGGGTAGCTTTGATGCAAATTCTGAAGTGAACATTTATTCGTGGTATTTGGGCAGACCAAGTTATCGGGCTGCACGCGAAAGGATCAGAAGGAAATAAATGTAGAATGTAAGAAGTGGTTGAAACAGGTGTGCACTAGGCTTTCCTTTGACATTTTTGCTGCCATATGGGCTCACATTGAGGCTGCATCGCACTGTGTCAGTACCAATGAAGTGTTGAGAGGCTGTGCCGGGTTTCTGTTGTGCTTCATCAGTTTGGGTGAAATTTCACAGTTGGGCTGGCACAGCACCTTTAGTTCCACTTGCTAGGGTCTAGGAACCGGAGGCACATCAACCACATGGGTGATTAGGACCCATAGCAGGCAGAGTCCATGTGCAGGGTTCAGGGTGGTTGTAGCGTTTTCTTTCCCTGAGGCTTTCATCAGGAGGCCTGCCAGCTAGGCCTTGGAGTCAGTCTGGAGACCCTGGGTTCAAAGTGCAGGTCCAGTCCTTCTCACTCGGGCAGCAGGGCACCAAACCTCACCAAACCAGCAGGGCAGCAAGGCAGCAGAGCAGCAGGGTAGCAGAGCAGTCTTTCTTGCTTCAGAGCAGCAGAGCAATCCTTGTTTGAGTCTTCCACAGGTCCAGAAGTGATATGGAGAGTGGATCTGGGAATCCCTTTTCATAACAGAAAAGAGGTGTAGTGAAGACGCTGACCCTAACCCTGATGAAATTGCCACCAAATTTTGTAAGGCAAAAACATGTTGGTTTTAATTGAGCAGGCATACAGCAAGGAATAAAATAGTATAGCCAGTGTTGTTTAGCTCATTTTTAAACTAGGGGACATCGGGTTCCCACGTCAGATCCCGGGACCCTCTATAGGGTCACATTTAGCAGATACATCACATTTATGTGTTTTTCTTCTTTTTTCTGCACTATCCATTTATTATTTTCTAAGTTGGCAGATGCTAATGATGAGAACCTGAGGACACAGGTGAGTACCAGCCTGTAACCTCCTGTGGTATTACTCCCGTGAGGCTCTGTCAATTTTTCCTCACCATTTTCTCTGCTTACTTTTTTAGGTCCTTCACACATTGGTGGGAGGGCAGATTAGCAGACACGGCTTCACATATCACAATTAATGACGTGATTTCAGACACAGTGAGGCAGTTGTGAGAACCAGATCCACTGCTGTGAAGCACAAAAGTGTACGTCCTATTTAAAGATAAATGGTGGAATTTTGTCCACACATAGAGTAGGAACAGGCCTTTTGTTGAGGTGTACCTATTGAGTGGGGGCGACCTGTTCCTGTTTTTACCCCCTTGCCTCCTAGTTGTGGATAGTACAGGCACAGTAGCCCAGCATGAAATCCTTTGTGTTTGAGCAAGGCACAGCATATTGAATTGCAAGTGGGTCTATTTCCAGCTCTGCCCCATTATGCCTGAGATCGCCCATTCAAGCACACCTAATTCCTCTATTATGTGGCTGTGTGGGAGATTTATACAAAGGCCAACCGCCACTCACAACTAGTCATGTGACCCAGGATCAGGCTGCTCAGAGCAAAAAGTTAGGGACGGAAAATGCCATCTTTCGAAAAGTGTAATTTTCAAAATTGTGACTTAAAATCTGACCTTTTCTATTAAAGAGGATTTTAATATAACAATTTCTCAGAAACCAATCATGACTTTCCTACCTTCTCCCAATCAACCATGAAATCAGTCCTAGAATACTTGTTTCTGGTCCAGGGAGGACCTGGTTTGGCACTTCAGACTGGACTGTTCCCATTTGGGAGACGGATTTGCATATTGTTGGGTTTAAACTGGAATGGCATGGTGGGCAAAAAAATTATGGAATTAGGCCCATATTTCTGTACTGGGGGTGAATGTTAGACATCCTTTAGCATTCCATCCATCATTTGTTCTATTTGCATTTGTCACCCTGGCAGTTCAGGCTGGACTGTTCCCATGAGGAGCAAGGTCAAGACTACTTTGCATATGCCTGGGTTTAAACGGGAATTGCATGGCGGGGGAATCAATTGCATATTTAGGCCCAGGTCACTGTACTATGTGTGAATGTTTTGCATTGTCCAGTGTTCTGTCCAGAAATTGTTCTTTTTGCACATGCGCCAAACAAACGTTAGCACTTAATATATGTAATAAGATAACCCAAAGTTATCCAATGGGAGAGGTGAGCCTCGCAGTGGTGAAAAAAACTATTTGGCAGTGTTTCACTACCAGGACATGCAAAATTTAAAATAAATGCCCAACCTTATGATTGCAATGCACACTGCCATATGGGCTATCTAGGCTCTACCTTAGGGATGACATATGTATTAAAGACTGAGCTTTATGCTTGGCAACTGGGTTATTTGGCCAAGCCGAGTTGGCAGTTTAAAACAGCTAGCAGGCTGCAATGGCAGGGCTGAGGCATGTTTTGAAGGGCTACTTAAGTGAGTGGCACATTAGTTGCTGCAGGCCCACTGGTAGCAATTTATTTACAGGCTGTTAGAAATGGAGATCTCTAGTTGGCAGAGGTAGGTACCTTTGTCCAAATAGGGACCCTTGCTTCTAGTCAGGGTGAGGGAGATACACACTTTAGATAACCCCTGCTCATCTCCTGGGTAGCTTGGCAGGAAGAGACAGACTTATCTCATAGGCAATGTGTAAAGTATTTATACTCAAAACACACAGTAATACAGTGATGACACCACAAATGGACACCACACCAGTTTAGAAATATAAAGTATCTTTATATAAACTCAACAAGGCCAAAATGACATAAACCCAACATACGTGTACTAAGAATATGACTTTAAAAAGGGTTCAAACAACTTGGCCCATAGAAAACTATGGATGTGTGATTTCTCTGAAAGTACCTGTAGTTGCGTCGAAATGCACAAGGCATAACAGGCGCAGAAATGGGAAGCGTGGAAAACCAAATAGATGCGTTAGTTCCTGAGACCCTGGTAGGGCAATGGGACAGTTCCGCTGCACGCAGAAGTGATGCATCGAATCTTTGGTCTGTAGGAGAAAGTGATGAGTCGATTCTGTGATAGTTCTGATGCATCAGGAAAACTTGCCGCACTGATAGGATGTGTGGAAATCTGTGAGGCATTGGCGATCGATGCGGTGGCGGCGAGCGGCGCTGCTTCAGTTTCTTCAGCCGCAATCCCTTGATGCATCAGTTCTTGCAGCGGCGACGGACACTATGTCAGTTTCAGCAGCGGCACAGTGATGCATGACGAACCTTCTCGCACAGCGGTACTGCGTCGGAAAAAATGTCGCAAGAAGGGCGATCAATCGATTTTCTTGTAGTTGCTTTGCATTTCCAGCTCCCAGCAGCAGGAAAACCTCCAGAGACCACACACAGTCCCAGGCACCACTTGGCAGGTCAGAACTCCCAACAATGAAGTTCAGGGAAACTATGGGTTAAAATATCTTTGTGTCCCTGAGAATTCAGAACAAGAGGCCAGCACACACAGGCCCTTCGAAATCTTCCTCAAGCAGGGGACACAGCACACAGCAAAGTTTTTATCCTTTTCCTTTGCAGAATCAGCTATTGCAGGCCAACCCCAGACAGCACACAGCAAAGGGGCAGTACATCTACTTCAGTTTCTCCAGCTCTTCTCTTTGGCAAATGTTTCTCTAGGATTACAGAAATTATCTAACGTTTTGGGACTTTAGGTCTGATACTGATACATCAAAATGTCTTGTTCTCGTTGTGCAACGGTCTCTGAGCCCAGTCCAAACCAGTTCCGTCCTCATTGGGGCAGTATGACCACAGGGGGTGGAGACAGCATTGTGCACGGGAGACCGGACCGATTTAGGTGCAAGGAAATCTCCTCCCACTACTCTAAATTCAACCATGGTCTATTCAGCTAAGCTCTGAGACATCCAGTAAGGGCCACGCATACTCAACACCCCCAGTGGCTCTGTACAGTGAATGCACTTTCCCAGCCCCTGTCACTCCAAAACCAGATAGTCATTTCACAAACAAGCAGAGGCATACAGAATGGTTAAATAGGAAAATGCCCACTTTTTTTAAAAGTGGCATTTTCAAACTCACAATTAGAAAACCATCTTTACTAAAAGATGTGTTATTAAATTCTGAGTTCAGAGTGCCTACATTTTATTTCTCTATCTTGTTCCAACAGGAAGTTATGCTTGGAAAACGCTACAATGTATTTTCCTTTCTATCCTACGGCAAGATAGCCTTTTAATGGTGAAACACAAAATTGGCAGTATTCCAATATCAGGACATGTCACACACACCAGCAAAAGTCCTACCTTTCACACACACTACACCCTGCCTAGGTGGGGTACCTTGAGCCTACCGTAGGGGTGCCTTTAATGCAAGAAAAGGGAAGGTTAAGGACTGGCAAGTGGCTGCACTTGCCAAGTCGGCATGACAGTTAACTGTGCAAAGACACTAGTGGCAAGTCTGAGTTACCTTTTCAGAGCTACTCCTGTGGGTGGCACAAACGGTGCTCCAGGCCCACTAGTAGCATTTGTTTTAGCAGGCCCTGGCACACTTTATTGCACTTTAGTAGGGGCTTACCAGTAGATTTAATATGCCAATCATGGAGAACCAATGATAACAACAATTTAGCAGTTGCACTTTGACACTGATTAGCAGTGGCAAAATGCCCAAAGTATCTAAGCCAGCAGAAACTCAATCCTGCACAGCATCAAAAATACAGGAAGCAGGGTTAAAAACATCAGGGGAACCCATGCCAAAGATGCCAAGTCTAACACAGGACCCTGGTATATGGTTTATCACTTTACTAGGGACTTTTAGGTAAATTAAATATGCAAATCGGATGTAAACAAATATGTTGGGGAGTAAGCACAAGCACAATAGCTCTGGTTCGCAATGTAACTTGCACAGAGTCTTAAGGCCAACAAAAATGAATTAATCAAAAATAAGAGGGGTTAAAGCAAAACGTTTTGAGAAAAACACCCTAAGGTTGACAGGTCAAACAATATGTTAAGATGCTTGAGGTGGGTGAAAAGACAAAAGCTATAAAACAAAACAGAACCCGACATATTCCAGAAATTACATGACAGATTTACCTGAATCAGAAAAAAAATTTGTGTAATTTCTGTGATGCTGGAAAATAGATTGTGAACACTTAAGAATCATTTATTGTCTATGTGAGCCTGACATTACAGAAACGTTATATTGTGGAGAAAGTATCAGTTTTTAACTCTGGATAGAGTGACTTTCCAATTAAATATAATTATTTTTCATCAGTCCACACCAATACAAAACAGCCAGGGGCTCACCTGTCATTAACCTAGCACTTGTCAATTCTTAATGAGCTAAAACAAGAGATGTTTAAACTTCAAAATTACCAGCTTTCTTACTCTAGTGCTTTTTTTCTGCCAAAGCATAATTTGGTGTTCGTGCACGCTTTACTTTGTGTGAACATCAGACATTGCGAAAGAAATGTTAAGCTCATTATAACACTCCGGGATAATTACCAATTTGAGGAGCCTTTTGAGGAGACTATGCCTTAATGGATTCAAGCCGATTCCGTTGAAAATGCATGCCATTGAAAGCATGCAGAATGTTGGTATTATTAGCCTGGCCAAAAGGTACCACTCACTATTCTATCTGTACATGTCAGCAACTAATTAAATGATATTCAGGAAAAATCTGCGTTAATTTTTTGGGGGGAAGGTAACACGTGATGCCACCACATTGATTTGACTTTGCGTACTACGATGAGTTGCAAGGAAAGGTGTACAATTCTGAGATGTACCTGCAGGAAGTGTAAAGCGGAACCACTCTCAAGACGGTGTTGACAATTGCAGTAACTATTCTATGATACAAGAAAACACGATGTCAAACTATTTCCTGCTTTACATGAATTGAGTATAGAGTCAGACTGGCAATGGCGCTGGATTTTTCCTTCCCTACTCAATTTGGTATTACAGAAGACCTGCATGCATTTACTTTATACCAATCCCACGCGAATAATGTTAATAATCGGCGAAAAGCCTTTCCCTGCGTTCGAATACCCAAGATAGAAATATGTCCGTTCGGGGGGGGGGGGGGTAGGGGGGTGGGGGGGTCGTCCTAAACTGCACCCATCCTGTTGGGAACCTTCACAGGCAACATCTCAAAGGCCGATACAGACACCTCAACACCCTGAAAGCCTGGCAGGTTAAACCCTATTGCAGTGCACCGTATTGTGTAATGAGCATGTGCACAGGCAGTCAATTGTTTTTTGTGTGGGAGCAAGCAATATTTTTGATTGCACAATGACTTATAGCACAAGGCTGTTTGGGGGACATTTATCAACTCATTTTGCCGGGTTTGCATCACAAATGTGACGCAAATGTAGCTCAAAATGTTGTTGAGGGATTTACTTTCAATCTCAAAACCTGATTTGTGTTGCAAAGTTGTCTTTAGTGAGGCCTCTGCATAAAGAGAGCATTCCTTGGGTGGTACATGGGCAATCCTATGCAACCACCCATGGGTTTTAAGACAAAGTCCTATTTACTGAAAAAAAAATATACTGGACTTTGCACCAAAAATGTAAAACTCCTGAAAGCAGGTGTAAGATTTGAAAGAATGTTTATTTTTTCCCAGAATGTTTAGACTTTGCATGTGTGCTGCACTGGACACTTGCAAAGAGACATACAAAGGGGTACAAATACTAATGCATAGAATTTGCACAGGAAAGGGCCCTTCCAGTACCAAATGTAAGCTTCACTGAACCCACACTCACCTTGCACCATAGCACAGGAGTGTCTGTGTTGGTTCATGGCACCATAAAGTGTGCCAGCGCTGGGGGAGAGAAAAACAATGCAATATCTCTCTAGAAAGATATGCACTGGTTTAACTTTCCCAATGATGCAACACAGCTCAACAACTTGGGTAACTGCACTGCATTGCACTACAAATCGGTAGATCTGGCCCTCAGTTTTGTTTATACACATCCATGCTTCACTTCACTTCGAAAAGAGCCTCTATAAAGTTGCTATTGCCGGAAGCCACAGCTATACAGATCAATTAAGCAAGATAAAATAAAGGTAAAGTGACAAAGGGAAATGTTAAGAAGGAAGTAGGGGCCATATGTATCATCATCACCATTTGCCATTTCTAAATAGCGATTTTTAAGGAATCGCTATTTAGAAATCGCAAAATGGTATGTATGTAGAAAATCGCTATTTTTTAGCGATTTCCAATTATTCCTTATTTGCGAATTCGCAATTTGCGAATTCACAAATAAGGAATATTTTTCCCATTCATTTCTATGGCCAGGAGGCCCATTGAGATGACTGTGAAATAATTCTCAATTTGCGAATTCGCAATTTGCTAATCGCAATTTGAGAATTATTTCAAGGGTGCAGGGGTGTCTCAAGGACACCCCGCTGCACCCCTGAAAATTACATGTGTGTGCATATGGCGCACATACATGCCCAATGGGCATGTATGTGCGTCATATGTCACCCTCACAAATGCACAATTGTGCATATTTACAAGAAATCGCAAATTACCACCAAATACAAGTTGGTGGTAATTTGCGATTTCTAAACCTGAATTCGCAACTTTGAAAAGCTTCATACATAGCATTTAAGCAAAATAAGGAATCGCAATTTTTTGCGATTCCTTATTTTGCTAATTTTTCATACATTTCAAATTCGGAAAATAGCCGTTTGCGATTCGCTAAGGCCGAAAATCGCAATAGGGGGTCTCTAGGAGGGATTAATGATGCTCACCTGAACCCCTCCCCAAAATATAGCTGAGTTTCAGGAGCATACTTCAGAATAAGGATTTGATGAGCAGGTAAGGAGACAGTGTAGAAGAAGAGATAGGTGCCAGTGATGGAGGGACAAAGGGAGAGTTACATTTAAAATAGGGTCTAAATAAAGTGATGAGGAGACTTGGGGAGGGGCGAAAGCTCAAGAAAAACAGAAAGAGATGGAAAACTTGAGTCCATGAAGCAAGTATAGATAAAAGGGTCTTTTAATTAGTTTGACTAATCCCCGATCATAAATTAGTGGAGTGGAGGAAGAGAAAGGAAGGAGATCAGGATAGGAGAGCATGGGAGGTGGGAGGGATTGAAGAGAAGAAAGTGTAGAGGAGAATGCTAAGGAAAGTGGAGATGTGGATATTAACTTTAAGGGATCTGATAAAGAAGAGGGCTAGAGAGTAAAGATACTTGAAAAAAAGAGACTTGTGCCTTTTGCACATAATGACGTTCAACAGACTGAGAGTGCCAACACGTGAATGGTGTTTATATTTTAAATTTTTTGAAGAAACAGTTAAACAAAAATATCAAACTCAACAACATCAAAACCCATTTTCATATAATTAAAGAGATTCCCCTGAACAGATCTTTGTGATTACAGTAACATCGCGGTTCTCAAAGTTTGTGTGTACAGCTTGAATCCCACCTCATTTTTATAGAGGAGTATTTGGGATTTTTTTCCCAAGAAGACTTTTCTAAAAACAAGTTGGGATAATTATTTTTAAAGCAAATGCTTTCTATATAAAATGACTACATTGCACTAAAAGACATTTCTGAGTTTTATCTTATAGATATAGTCAGTAATTAAAGGTCTTCCAGAGCACCCTGGAAGAGAGTATTTCTATGTGGCAAGTATATTTTTCAGGCAAAAAAATTGTGTGCTTACTAGAAACTAGGCCCAGACAAAATCTTAATTACGCTGGCATAATTTGCATAATTTGGGGAATTTCACATTATGTTTCTTACACAAAACTCTCAAAATTCCACCATTACTTCATGTACCATAATTACTTGCCTTTCACATAAAATGTTACTGTGAGTGCGAGGGAATAACACAAATGGCCGTATTATGAGTGGCTGTTGCCCGTGCCACTTGTGTATTTAGTGCTATTCTTTTAAGGTAAAATACATCCTGGCATCAGAAATTTATGCCAGGATGCATTTTACGCAAACAATTACATGTCATTTTCTGAAACCTTTGTGTAATTATGCATATTTAGAACAGCCCTAGTAGGAACAATAGATACATATAGGGTGACCAACTGGCATTGGTGCAAATTCAGGACGGTGCATGTAAAAATTCAGGACAAAGGGTCAAAATTCAGGACACAAATTCAGGACAGGGGGCCAAAATTCAGGACAAAACTTCAGGACAATAGGTAAGTTTTACAGACACATCAGAGGAGGTCGCGCAATATTATATAAGTAAGCCCAGCCAGAGCCAAACATATTAAACCATTTGCAAACCTATCCATTATGTATCCTTCCATCTATCATTTCACTCATCCATCCTTTCACTCATCCATCAATTATCCATCCATCCACCCTTTCACCCTATCCATCTTTATACTTATCCATCCACTCTTCTTCCCATCCATCCATTCACTCATCCATCCAGCCATTTACCCTTTCATCCATCCAGCATTTACCTTTTCACCCATCCAGCCATCCTTTCACTTACTCATCCATCCACCCAGTCACTCATCCTTCCAGCCATCCACCCTTTCAGTCATCCATCATCCTCCCTTTCTCTCTCCCTCAACCATTTCACTTAGCCATCCTTTCTTCCATCCATCCATCCACCCACCCATCCATCTACTCATCCACTCATTAATCCATCCATTGACCCTATCATTCATTCATCCTTTCTCTCATTCTCATCCATCTATCCTTTCACTCCTTCACTCATAAATTCATCCTTTTGTCAATCTACACTCCCTTTCACTCACTCACCCATCCTTACATCCACCCTTTCACTCATAAGTCCATTCATTCACCCTTGCACTTATCAATTCATCAATACATCCATCATTTCACTCATCCATCCACCCACTCACTCATCATCCGCCTTTTCACTCATCCAGCCTTTCACTCATCCATCCACCCATTTACCCATCCAGCTACGCTTCCATCCATACATCCAGATATTTAGCTTTTCTCTCATCCATCCTTCCACTCACTCATGAATCCATCCACTCTCATTATCCAGTTATTCAATCTTTCATTCATCCCTTCACCCTTTCATTAATTCATCCACCCCTTCTCTTACTCACTCGCCCACATTTTCATATTCATTTTGAGCTGAGCCTTTTTGAGAAGAGGCCCATCAAGAACTTCACCCTTGCTGCAGCAGCCATTCCAGGACTGGGACAGAAGCCACCCAGGGCAGAGACAGGATCCACCACATGGGGGGGGGACAGGAGCCATCACAGGCGGGGGAGGGACAGGAGCCATCACAGGCGGGGGGAGCAGGAGCCATCTCTGGAGGGGGAACAGGAGCCACCAGGGGTGGGCATGCAATATTCTAGTATCATCTTGGTCTCTTCTAGGGTGGGGTAGGGATCCCCACCCCCTCCTGGACAAGACAACAAGAAGACAGGCTCTTTCCAAAATGTTAGTTTTGCCATCCCCACTGTGATGTACAGTGCTTAAAGGAGATACTCCAAGAGAACTGATTTAACTGATTGTCCTCCATACTTTGTTTATCAGTGTGGGTGTTTATGTGCCATTTCTTTATTTTATTACATTATAGACTGCACATTTGAAGAACCGAGGTTTGTTTACAATTTAGTGACAGTAATTAAGCTCCGTGAAGAGAACCGCGTGCTACCTTGGTGTAATCAGGGCCGGTCCTAGAATGTTTGGTGCCCTGGGCAGAAAGGGAATGTGTTAGGCCCCTCTAAATTGCAGAGACATGAGGCATTCAGGGCTGTCTGCGTCTGAATAGATGCCCCGGTTCCTGAAGCTGCAGCCCCTCCCTCTCAGTCACCTTCAAGCACCTCTTAACAGCTCATCAAGGGCTGGAGGTGTGAGGGCTGCCATCCCGCTGTGCCTTTCCAGTGCTGCTGCTGGGTATCTGAGCTTTGGTACAGCATCGGCGTCATGAAGGGAGGTGGGTGGAAGCTGTGCCGGCTTTAGGGTGGGGCGACCAGTGCCCAGTTAAAATTACGGACAAATAGCGCCCGTTAAAGAATCCTTCATGGACAATGGACAGATGGCGAAAATTACGGACTGTCCGTGAAATTTACAGACGGTTGGTCACCCTAGATAAATAGGGGTCGATTTCGATCTCGGTCGCAGGCAGCACAGCCGAGGAAAAAAAAAAAACGTTTAAGGACGCCTTTATTGGGGCATTGAGGGAGCCATGCGGATGGCTATACACACGGCCATGCAGGCTGAAAACTGGTCTATCGACAGCTGTAGACCCCTGCAGGCTCGCAGACAGACGAGCAAACGTGCTGAAGATTTGCTCCTTGGAAGGGAGCTAAAGCAGTGATGGTAAGGCAGCATTCTACACTAGAGGTGAGCAGGGACCCGAGCGTGAGTGACACCGAAATTGTGGCACAGACTTCCCTGACCTGGGCCTACTGCTATGTATACTGGCTGAGAGGTGGCTTGCTCGAGGGATGATAGAAGCTCTGGTATAAACCTGCAGGGACCTGTGGATCGTAGACCACGTAGGCAGACATCAGGCAACAACAGGTATTTGTACATTGTGGTGGGGATAGGGCTGACCTCACTCAGCATTCCTGGTTCACACCCCAGAGCAGTCAGTAGCAGAGCAAACTGGGAGACGGCCGGGGGGCCTGATGACGGGAGTGAAGGCCCCGTCCTGAATCCACAATCCAAAAGTACAGAAGGGAGGTCCCTGTCCTGGGTAGCTGGAGCGAGCCCCCCCTGGAAGAGCAGACAGGAGTCGAGATAAGAATGGTGAAGGAAAATTGCGGTAAGACGGCATAGGACAATAAAATCTCCAACTATATGCTCCCACTCCCCTGTGATCAGGAGGCACAGACGGTGGCTCAGACATCCTGAGAGGGTGAGATGGCGCATAATGAGGAAAGAGCTCCCTCCATCCCGATGTGCTGACAGCTATTTGTTCCACATGGGATGAGATATTCCACAAAATAGACTTGGTTGCAGTTGATGTGAATTTGCTCCTGTGCGATCTGAGGAAGGTGTCAGAGAGGGTAACGACCACTAAACAAACGGTGTGCACGCTGCAGCCTGAATTCCATTACCTAAGGGAGACGGTCATAGAAGCGAGTAGTGCGCCTTGATAACCGTGCCGGGGACACAGAGGGGAGGTCATGCAGGAACAAACTCCGCTTCCTCCCATGAGCAGGGCTTCATCATGGCCAAGACCATGATAAGCGTGGCTCAAATCCACCCGAGGGACTTACCGCACTCACCTATAGTAATTATATAGGAAGTCAGCCGGACAGTGGAGAAGAATAAACAAAGTCTTTATTAGGCCAAACAACACTCATATGAGAGGGCCCTGTCCGACCTCACTCCTGGGAGTGCGAACGAGAGGACTGACTCTCTGCATCACAGCAATACATTATAATGCAACACAGTCCATTGGGGTACGCCCCTTCTGGAAAATTACTGAAACCCAGACCAGCGAACAATGCCATCATACAGCAGGCATCTGCACCTGCAAAGGATACATCGCTATCTTTACTCAAGGCCACGGAGCTAGGCTTCAGCGTCTCTGGTGCATGAGAACATTACTGATAAAGAGACTTGTTAGTTTCGGCCACAGTAAGCCGAGAAACGAAAACTGCTGTCTTAGGGAAATTCTCTATTCCTGCGGGAGGGGCAGATGAGCGAGTAAGGCTCGCGGTCACAGAGGAATACACAAAATGGTAGCACACAAGCTAAGCTAAGGAACTAATATGGTCACACATACATTTGAATAATAAAATGGCAAGCAGAATACTTCAACACAGGTACATATACGAACTTCATTAGTTAGCCATATGATGCTAACTTACATATGAGAAGGGACAGTTGGGGCATCGAAAAGTGAGTTCTATCAGACCCTCCTTTTAGCATCATTGGCTAACTGCGGCCACATTTATTTGCCAAAAGGTAGTGCCGGCATATCCATTCTAGGGGCAGAACACATTATTTTGTTCTTTCTTTTAGTCTAAAACATCCTCTGAAATAAACATCAACCAACTTGCATCAGCAGGAATTTCAGTAATCATTGAGGTGGCATATTGACCCGACACCTTCTTTTGTGGACGCAAATTCGTAGCACACATGGAGCAACATGGAGGGAGGCAATATACACAAAGGCAACATGTCAGTATGACGCTCACCACGCCCACCAAGCCCATCAATATTTTCCAACCCCAGGAGGAGAAGGCACCCCAGAGCCATCCCTGTAGAGACCATGTCCCGTTATCTTGATGTAGTTCAGTCGCTAATCTATGTAATTTCTGTACTGCCAAGTTAACAGTCGGAGCTGAGTCAGGAATATACACACAACAAGATGTCCCGATGACGCGACAGGCCCCGCCCCTATCTGCCAGGATGACGTCAAGCACCATCCTATTTTGAATCGTGAATAATCTCATAGCCTGAATCTCAACGGAAATGTTAGTCGTAATGTCAGCTTCGGTAAGGACTACCTTTTCCATTACCCTGGACAGTCGTCGAATGGCCCTACTGTTAAATATCGGACCCCAGAAAGGTAGCAGGCCCTTAGAAAAATCAGTCCATTGCTGGTACGAGGTGTCTGTCTGGTCAACGTCATCTACCTGGAGCTCCCTCCTTTTACGCTGCTCTTGTGGACCGGGAAATCTACGATGAGTTCTGTGATAGTCAGAGGGGGCCACATATACGGGAGGAATCATATAGGCCAAGTAACACACCCCACCCCAACCCTCAGGCAACCATAAGTATCCATTATCTCCGCACACAAAATAGATGCTAGGAGGTGTAACCAGAGAGGGGCTGAGAGGCAAACGTATCAATGCCGTCACGTTACATGAGCTATTACCAACCTTAATGGGACCCCTTCCATCTATGCAGAAAAATGGCGAGGGACCCACCACAGCCAGGGGTATCAGGGACTTGACACTGTCATTTCCCTTTGGGGTGTGTCTGTAAGACAAAGAGGAATTCAACCGCAGGAAGCTATCCCTCACTTTGTCAGTATCGTTTGGTACTAAAAACCGGCCCAACTTTTTCTCACACGTCTCTATAAATGTCTGATCAAAATGTCCATCAGTATATATTCGTCCAAGGGAAGAGGGAGGCAAAGTGCGTACTCGCATTGTCATAGTCGACCCCCTATTCTGCAGTCTAGGAGTCAGAAAATCTGGCTGCTGAAAATATTTAACAAGACCTATGAGAGTATACCACCCCACACAACTATTCACAGGAGTCAAAGGAAGTGTTAGGAATCTATCTTTCTTGTAGGCAGCCGAAGGGAGGAGCCCACAGACCCAGCAGTCAGTCAAATTGGTGGTGGCATGTGCATGGTGCAAAGTCTTAATAAAAACATTTTCTTTGTAACCCTTCCTCAACATTCCTTCACCATAATCCACAGTAATCATGTTATGTTCAGGAACGGCAGTAGGTGTGGGTGCAAACACATGAACGGGGTAGGCTTTATCCAGGAAAAACAATATACCAAGAGTCACTATAAAAGCAATTAGAACAACAATGATGACCACTATTTTTCCTTTCCGGGAAAGGGCCAACCAAGGGGAATCAGGCACGGGTCTCGGAGGAGCCGCAAAGGGCTGCTCCTCATCAGGGATGGGGCGGCCAAAAGGATACATTCTCAAAAGCGTTCAAAATATATCAAAAATATAAAAAAAAGGAAAAACACTTCTACTAAAAAAATAGTCCCAGACAGTCCGCAAAACCGGCCAGAGGGGTTCTTCAACCCTAAAAAGGGATCTTCTCCCTGTGTCCTTCAAAGCCTCACAGGCAGGCTTTTACCGTCCATACCTTATTCCAACGTCGCTTAACACACAGCAATTGAAAACAGGGGAGCACTTAATCCGGGCCCCGCACCACTCTATAGTCCCATAGAACACAATCTTCGGCTAAACACCAGGGCTCTTACAAGTCCATCCCTACCACTAAATCTTCATATTCAGAAAGTCCACTAAGCCCTTCTTCCAGTGTTTAGTCCATCACATTTGTCACTCTTATTTATTTTCTTCGGGCCGCAGATTATAGCGAGTGCTCCCTGGCACTTCGGGATCAATGAACAAGCCGGGTGTATCTATGGCAGATGCTGGACTCTCTGATGTCTCATCACTAGTAGCAACAGGAGTAGTAGAGCTCACTGAATTCTCAATTCTGCTTTGCTCTTCTCCAATCAGTGAAGCATCCGAGAAGGGAACATATCTGGGTATTTGCTCATGTTCCTCGTCAGCAATGCCTTCCTTTACCCATTGATCATAGGGTAGCGGCAGCGGGACCTTCTTCCCGTGCGAGGCGTGTGTCCACGCCTTCCTTCCTTCCACCCGAAGCGCCGTACGCGTCGTGAGGAGCACCTGACGCGGCTCCGACCACCTGGGCTCCAGACAGGACTTCCGTTGATATCTTCGGACAACAACCCAATCGCCTGGGTTGATGGAGTGTCCGGGCCCCTCCGGCAACGGCTTCAGGGTGTCTGCTACCTGCTGATGAATAGAACGAAGATCTTTAGTCAAAGCATACAAGTAGTCTGTCAACAAAGGATACTGAATTTCGGAGAAGCACTTAGGCCTGGGCACTCCCCAGACATTGGCCGGGCGGCCGAATATTACTTCATAAGGGGAGACGCCCGTTTTCGAATTCACTGTTACTCTCGTAGAAAGCAAGGCTAAAGGAAGGGCATCTGGCCAGCGGAGACCTGTACTCTCCTGTATTTTGGCCATTTTCAGTTTGAGCGTTCCATTAAACCGCTCCACAAGACCCGCTGCCTGAGGGTGTAGGGCCGAGTGGAATTTTTGGGAAATCTGTAAACCTTTACATATTTGTTTGACTAGTTCTGCATTAAAGGACGTACCGTTATCACTCCAAATCACCCTAGGTAATCCGAAGCGAGAAAAATACTCCTTTATCAACATTTTTGCAGTAGAAATGGCCGTGCAGTCCTTAGTTGGAAAAGCCTCCACCCACCTGCTAAAAGCATATACAACCACAAGAACATATTTCAAATTGTTAACCCTCTCCATTTCAATGTAGTCCATCTGAATCACCTCAAAAGGGAAAGAGGGAGGTGCAAAATTTCCAGCTGGGACAGGGGTACCCTTCCCAGGATTGTGCCTCAAACACACCATGCACTGTCGGACCAAATGGGTCGCCACTTTGGAGATATTTTTATTGCTCCATACTGGGTCCAACAATTTGCATATGCCTTTCGCGCTAATATGTGCAGGCCCGTCAGCCATCGTCACTACTGGGAGAACATATGCATTTGGGAGTAACCATCGTCTCTTATCAGTCACATCTGTCCAACATTCATCCGCATCCAATCGTCCCTGCCCATCCTTCCATGCCCTCAATTCATCTTCAGTCACTTTTTCTTGTATATTTTTTACACTCTGTACAGTATCTGAGAACATATTCACATCTGGGACCCATCTAGCTGGTTCTGCCACAAACATCCGTGGTAATTTTGTCCGAGCGGTCTCTTTTGCAGTTTCGTCTGCAAAGGCATTGCCTCGCCCTACGTCATCCACTATTGTCTTGTGTGCGCTACACTTTATCACAGCCAATCTTTTGGGTAACATCAGTGCCGCTAACAGTCGTAGTATCAGTGGGCCATGTTGTATGCGTTGGCCGTGTGAAGTCAGAAATCCCCGTTCCGCCCAGAGTCGCCCATAATTATGAGCCACGCCAAAGGCGTATTGGCTGTCAGTGTAAATATTCACGTCCAGTCCCTCACTCAATTCACATGCTCTCAATAAGGCTATTATCTCAGCAGCTTGGGCCGAATTATAAGGAATCCTAGATGTCTCTACTACTGTCTGTAACGTTGTTATTGCATATGCTGCTGTCGATGTACCATCTGGCAATTTGAAACAAGACCCATCCACATACAGTTCCCCGTCATGTTCGTCTAAGGGCTTGTCTGTCAGATCCACCCTCCCCTTTGTCTCCTCCTCTGTCCTAAACAGACAATCATGTATGTCATCGTCCTTTATATCTGTGGGGATAGGTAGCAATGTGGCAGGATTCAATGTAGCACACCTTTTGATCGTCACATGAGGTGCAAAGAGAGTCATCTCATAACCGGTAAGACGAGCACTAGTTAAGTGCTGCGTCTGTGTTCTGTTTAGTAAAATGTCCACAGCATGCGGTACCATTACTGTGAGATCTGATCCCAGTACGAGCCCTGCCGATTGTCTTATAGAGACCGCAGCAGCCGCCGTGGCTCTCAGACAACTCAGCAGTGCTCTTGCCACATTGTCAAGCATTGCGGAAAAATAAGCGCAGGGTCTCTGCTTCCCCCCAAAACACTGAGTTAGAACAGACAACGCGCAACCTTCCGCCTCATGTACGTAAAGAACAAAGGGCTTCTGGTAATCAGGTGTTCCAAGAACGGGCGCAGAACATAAAGCATCTTTTAATAAATCAAACGCTTCTTGACATGCAGGGGTCCAGGGTAGGGGTTCGCGCACTTCTTTGGTAGTCAGATACAATAGGGGTTTCGTTAGTAACGCATAGTTAGGTATCCACTGGCGACAATACGATGTTATGCCCAGAAACGCGCGCACCTCTCGCTGCGTGTTAGGTACCTTCATGTTAGTGATAGCTTTTACGCGCTCTGGCGTCAATCTCCTCCCCACTTTCGAAAGGAGGTGACCGAGGTAGGTGACCTCCGTTCGACAGTATTGAAACTTTGGAAGGGACACTTTATGCCCCCTTTTTGCCAAATGGTGTAGTAATTTGACAGTAGCATCCCGACAACCTGTCTCGTCGTCCGACGCTATCAGGATATCATCCACATACTGCAACATGACGTTGCCAGATGGAAGTTCCAGTTCATCCAATTGTGCCTTTAGAGCCTGACTATATATACTCGGACTTTCAGTGTACCCCTGGGGAATTCTTTTAAACCTGAAGCTTCGGCCAGCCAATGAGAATCCAAATAAATATCGGCTGTCCTCGTGGACTGGGATACTGAAGAAAGCATTCTTCAGATCCAGAACAGAGAAATATTTGGCAGAAGGGGGAATCATCGTCAATATCGTAGTGATATCCAAGACCACCGGGTATTGTGGCTCCACTACTCTATTCACGTGACGCAAATCAATCACGAACCTATATACATCAGGAGTGTTATCTGTAGCATCGGGTGATCGTCTTTTAAGGATAGGTAGAATAGGGCTGTTACATATGTTCGAATTCGTCTCTTCCACTACACCAGACCGAATCAAATCTTGTATTATTTGTAACAGGGCCTTTTCTCCCTCCCTAGGAATCCTGTACTGTGGAACCCGGGGCAATTTCGCTCCCACCTTTACTCTTATTGTCACCGGGGCTATATCCATTTTACCTACATCTGTGTCATTCACAGCCCAGAGACTGTCGGGTATTCCTTGGAATTCAGGTGGTAATGGGTCATCTTTGGAAAAACACTGTAATGGGCGAGCGACATTTGGGCCTAACGTAAGATACACACCATCCGGGGAACAATAGATAGTGGCGTGCAACCTCTTCAAAAGATCTAAGCCCAGCAAATTTTCTCCACAATTCGAAGTCAATAGGAACGGTGAATCAACAGTAAAAGGGCCAATCGTTAACGTGAGGGGTTTAGAAATGGGGCTAATCACCGGGGTACCTGCAAAACTCACAGAGATGTTATTCTTGCCAGACAGAGCCGCCCCTGGGACCCGGGAATGAGCCACTGAACTTTTCATCGCACCCGTATCCACTAGAAATTTTTGATGAGACCCTAATAAGTCTGCCTCGACATAGGGTCCCCTTTGATCAACTTCCACAGGCACTGGTCCCTCACTCTGTCCTACGCTGTCCTAGTTGTGGGAGAACCCTGTCAGATCATCTACTGAGTAATCGTCATTGTAGTACTGACCGACGCCCCTCTGCAACTGTTGTCTGTCCGCACTGTTGTCAAAGTAATTGCCTCCTGGTCTCCCGCCTCCTTCTGACCGTGCAGCCTGTCTCCCATAATCACCACTACCTCTTCCTCGTCCTCGCCCTGGACCGGCATTCGACTGAAACAGTGGGCAATCCCTCCACCAATGCCCCTCCTGCTTGCACTTCGCGCACTGATTCGGTCCCAGCCTTTCCCTACTCTCACCTCTCCCAAAGCCGCCACCACGACTCGGCGCCGCACCTCTTCCTCTGCCTCTAGCCACTTGCTGCAACAAAACCCTAGTCTTCAAATCCTTAGCCTTCTTTTCCTGCTTATCCTTACTCTCATTTTCTCTGTGCTCATAATACTGTGCCATACTGAGGATACCTGAAGGAGAGGACGTTGTCCACGTGCTCTCTGACGCTTGCAATCTCGCTGAAATTTCGGGCAATAAGTTCATGACAAACCTATTAACAAAAAGCCGTAACCCTCCATCCTGTGACACATCTTGCCCACTAAAATCCATAAACGTTTCTTCAAACCTTGTAAAGAAGTCCGAGACTGCCTCATCCTTTCTCTGCTTACAAGCCGTCAACTTGTCCCAATCTACCTTCTTCGGGGGAATGAGAGAATGCATGTATTTTATTATGCGCCCCGGCAAGGCCAAAATCTCAGCTTTCGGCTTTTCTCCTGGCTTACGTTCCTTATCCCAGTCCTGTAATTCCTGCCACGTACCTCCTAACTCCTCCGAATGGTCTGTACCTTTTACCTGCCGCCACACGTCAACTGGGACTAAAAGCCCAAAAAACAATTCAACATCTGCCAAAGTCATTACAGTGGAAGACGCAGCTTCCGTTAGCTCTTTGTAGTAGGCAGTCGGATTCTTCCTAGAATCTGGGAGCTGAGCCTTCAATGATAATACCTCACTTCTCTTCCATGGCGTATACACCCATTGTTCCTGGAAGTGTGCATCTATCCTATTCCTAGTGACAGCCTTCGTAACTGGATCTACCATTTCTGGGATCTCGGGATGAAAAATAGGGTGCACTTCACGCATTGGATGTATACCTGGAAAATGGGGCATACCTGCAGCAGGCAATTCATTTCTATACTGTAGTAGAGCTTTTAAACTACACATCACCTCCTTCACCCCAGTATTCGTTCTGAAAGCTCCACTCTGTATGTCTCGCAAAGTCGCCGGAGCCACACCTCCATACCCCTGTTCCCATAGCTGTATCAATACATTCGACATATGCCACAAAGCGTGTTGTTGCATCAAGGGCTCAAAATTTTTCATTGTGGACCAAATATCTTCAAACGAGTAAATATTATTCCTCGCCCACTGGCATGCCTGATTAGCCACTATACTCTTCTCATCTAAACCAACTGTAGAACGCGTAAGCAACTTCCGTACCTGTGTGAGTAGTCCGCTCCCTGCGCCTCGGCTCGGCGTCAACATCTCCTGACTGGGGGTGGTACTAGCTGAAACAGTAGGGAGTGCTAAAGAGAATTGGGAGGGTGCAGGTGAAGTGGTCTGGAGTAAAGAAAGAAGAGGTGTCAGGGGCGAGGAAACTGCGCTAGGTTGAGGGGCACTCGCTGATGGACCTGGGACCCCACTAATGGAGGCCGGAGCTGGCAAGGAGGGATACAAGGACTGCGGGGCGTAAGGGGGAGGGGGTCGGGTATCCAAAATGTCTTCCATCTCATCTGGGTCATCCTCTCGTACTACATAACTTTTATTTTCTTTCAACCTGCAAAGCCTATCTGCGCGCTCCAAACGCAGCGCATTCTCATTCCCAACCTGTTCTCTCGCTTTCTGTGCCATAGTCTGCGTGGACTTTTTAAAAGCCTCTTTCTCGTCTCTCATCTTTCTCTTCCTGGCTTCTTTCTGCCACACCCTTAAAGAATCGAACATGCTTTGACGGCTACGCCTAGCAAACAATTTGTCCTGTAAAAATTCCAACTTAGCTTCATCAAAAGAACCCGTCAAGGGCCATTGCAAATCCACATTGTCAGCAGTGTACCGGTGCCACAAAGTTCCAAACAACAGAGGGACCAATCCATGCTTGACGTACATATCGAAGCTTGGAGTGCCCTCAGGGGGTGCAGGTTGACTCTCGGCCAGTCTAGTATCTGAGGGTCGGCAACAACATCCAAAACATCGTAACTTGCTAAAACACGGCATGTTTAAAACACTTCTCTGTCAACAAACTTCTTTACCTTGAATCACTTAGCTCGAGCTCGTTCACACACACATATAATTATCCACTGGGAAATCACGCACACACATATACAATACCTCCAAACACGTGTTACCAAATGGGACAATGCCCGTCGACCAAGTCCTGGGGAACCTGGACCCTACCGCAGACCGAACAGTACACTAACTGTTCTGAGGATGGGGAAACAAATCCGCTCCCCGCGCGGCACTATGGATCACTGCGCACTTTACCACGGGCGACCCAGGCCTCATCGCCACTGAACCACCACTCTAGGAGTTCAGGGTAAGCACCGGAGTCCACCCGCAATGAGCCACGCCTTCACCACAGTACCACCCGGTCGGATCACTACAAACAATATCTAGACGTTCCCCCCAACCTCGTCAAGTCTGTCAGAGTGCCTGCTCGCACTCTGAGTTCCCCGGAGCACACTAGCCCCAAGAGCACACCGGCTCCTCAAACCTCCGGAGACACACTAGTCTCCCGGAACACTCCAGTTCCTGAAACAATCACAGGTGGACCACTCACCTTCCGTAGGCGGCACCGACCTCTACCGTTCTCCACCTCCGGCTGCCAGGACCAACACGGTCAGCTTCGAGTTCCGCCTTCTGGACCCCGGCGTAAGATCCGAACCGGGACCTCTCCCGATCAGCAGGGTGGGGCAGCACTGCGAGAACCAAGCTCGGCATCAGATGGGTACCCGGGCCCACCGTGCCGACCAGCGGGTCCCCGGTCTTCTGCTACCCCCTTACGGGTGAGAAAGATCTTTATCGCGGGGTCCCTATTCGGGCGCCATCTGATAAGCGTGGCTCAAATCCACCCGAGGGACTTACCGCACTCACCTATAGTAATTATATAGGAAGTCAGCCGGACAGTGGAGAAGAATAAACAAAGTCTTTATTAGGCCAAACAACACTCATATGAGAGGGCCCTGTCCGACCTCACTCCTGGGAGTGCGAACGAGAGGACTGACTCTCTGCATCACAGCAATACATTATAATGCAACACAGTCCATTGGGGTACGCCCCTTCTGGAAAATTACTGAAACCCAGACCAGCGAACAATGCCATCATACAGCAGGCATCTGCACCTGCAAAGGATACATCGCTATCTTTACTCAAGGCCACGGAGCTAGGCTTAAGCGTCTCTGGTGCATGAGAACATTACTGATAAAGAGACTTGTTAGTTTCGGCCACAGTAAGCCGAGAAACGAAAACTGCTGTCTTAGGGAAATTCTCTATTCCTGCGGGAGGGGCAGATGAGCGAGTAAGGCTCGCGGTCACAGAGGAATACACAAAATGGTAGCACACAAGCTGAGCTAAGGAACTAATATGGTCACACATACATTTGAATAATAAAATGGCAAGCAGAATACTTCAACACAGGTACATATACGAACTTCATTAGTTAGCCATATGATGCTAACTTACATATGAGAAGGGACAGTTGGGGCATCGAAAAGTGAGTTCTATCAACCAACTACTGCATTAACGCTTACACAGGGAACTACAGAGGCCTGGACATGTCGTTTTCCTGCTATGGCTCCCTCCCTCCACAAACTCACAGAACATCTCCCACCCAGCCGGGCTTCAGACACAGTTACTTCCTCATCTCCTCACTGTGTCTCCGACCCTCCTCCCCCTCCCCCACCCCTTCCCACCTTCAATCTTTGCATGTCTCCCCTATTCCTTTCCTCTCTCCCCTGAATCTCTCTCCCCCTGCCTGCTTTTTTTATCCTTTTGCCTTTGCTCTACTAAATCTTCCTCCCATCGCCCTTTTATATTACCCCCTTACCCTTCTACACCCCATGAACCAATGGATGTAACTTGCAATTGACGTACCTTCTGTAACAATGTGTAACTTGTAACCTATGTAACTCTACCAGCCTGACTCCCTAAAATGGCCCCCATAAGTATGCCCTTGTCCAAAGCACTCCTACTCACC
The DNA here is from genome assembly GCF_964263255.1 of Lissotriton vulgaris. Lineage (NCBI taxonomy): Eukaryota > Metazoa > Chordata > Amphibia > Caudata > Salamandridae > Lissotriton > Lissotriton vulgaris. Next base: position 1,576,154,887 of record NC_141685.1, read on the forward strand.
TTGTTGGGGATGGATCCAGCCTTTTTTGCCCTGGAGTCTCAGAGACCCTTCTGAGAGAGTCCACAGTGACAAGGGAGTCACACATAGTGGGAGACTAGGATTGTCCCCCTTACCACTGGGAACCGTCTCTTACCCTGCGAGAAGTCTACCCCCTCCCCCTCCTCTTCCCTCCGTCATTCTTCTAAGTGCGCCCATGACCAAAGCACTCATATCCCCTTGTTGGGGAGGGATCCAGCATCTATCCCCTGGAGTCTCAGCGACCCCGCTGAGAGAGTCCACTGTGACAAGGGAATCGGGGTATTGCACCGTTACAACGCAACTTTTACAACGCACTACCATTACATCGCAACTTTTACAACGCAGGATCCATTACAATGCATGCCTTTACAACGCATGTCATTACATAGCAGATGCTATTACAACGCATGCCATTACAACGTAAGTATAGGTAAGTATATAATTATTTTTATTTTATTTAATATTATTTAATTAATTTGATTAATATTAAATGTACATAAATATATTTATTTTTAGGTTTTAGGGCAAGGTTTGGTTTTTGGGGTACAGGGGTATTTTTAGGTTTTAGGGCTGGGTTTGGTTTTTGGGGTACAGGGGTATTTTTAGGTTTTAGGGCTGGGTTTGGTTTTTGGGGTACAGGGGTATTTTTATGTTTTAGGGCTGGGTTTGGTTTTTGGGGTACAGGGGTATTTTTAGGTTTTAGGGCTGGGTTTGGTTTTTGGGGTACAGGGGTATTTTTAGGTTTTAGGGCTGGGTTTGGTTTTTGGGGTACAGGGGTATTTTTAGGTTTTAGGGCTGGGTTTGGTTTTTGGGGTACAGGGGTATTTTTAGGTTTTAGGGCTGGGTTTGGCTTTTGGGGTACAGGGGTATTTTTAGGTTTTAGGGCTGGGTTTGGTTTTTGGGGTACAGGGGTATTTTTAGGTTTTAGGGCTGGGTTTGGTTTTTGGGGTACAAGGGTATTTTTAGGTTTTAGGGCTGGGTTTGGTGTTTGGGGTACAGGGGTATTTTTAGGTTTTAGGGCTGAGTTTGGTTTTTAGGGTACAGGGGTATTTTTAGGTTTTAGGGCTGGGTTTGGTTTTTGGGGTACAGGGGTATTTTTAGGTTTTAGGGCTGGGTTTGGTTTTTGGGGTACAGGGGTATTTTTAGGGCTAGGTTTGGTTTTTGGGGTACAGGGGTATTTTTAGGGTTTACTTTTTAAAAAATCACGACTTTAAATAAATTAAATTAATTAAATTAAATTAAATTAATTATATTATTTACAATTTTTAAATTAATTACATTACATTAATTAAATTAAATTAATTATTATTTTAAAATTATTAAAATTAAATTCATTATATTAAATTAAATTATATTATTTACAATTTTTAATTTTTTTAAATTACATTAATTAAATTAAATTAATTACAATTTTAATACTAATTAAATTACAATAATTAAATTAATTACTTTTTTTAAATTAATACAATTACATTAATTAAATTAAATTAATTAAATTAACTTAATTACATTTTTTTAAAAAAGATATACTTACCTCTACTTACGTTGTAATGGCATGCGTTGTAATAGTATCTGCTATGTAATGACATGCGTTGTAAAGGCATGCATTGTAATGGATCCTGCGTTGTAAAAATTGCGATGTAACGGTCTGCGTTGTAAAATAACGTGTTGTAATGTCATAGATCCGGGAATCACACATAATGGAAGACTGGGAATGATCCCTATACAGCGGGGAGCCGTTTCCCACTCAGCCTGATATCAGACACAGTTACTTCCTCCTCTCCTCGCTATGTTTCCTAACCCCTCCCCCATTTCTTCCCTCCTTCATTCTTTGCTTGCCTCCCCTACTACTTTCCTCTCTCCCCTGAATCTCTCTCCCCTTGCCTGCTTTGTTTATCCTTGTGCCTATGCTCCGCTCAATCTCCCTCCTTGTCGCCCTTTTACATTACCCCCTTACCCTTCTACATGCTGTGAACCAACGAATGTAACTTGTAATTGATGTACCTTCTGAAACAATGTGGAACTTGTAACCTTTTTAACTCTCCTCGTGTAAAGCGCTCTGATACCTCCGGGTCTAGCCAGCGCTACATAAAACTCAGTAAATAAATAAATAAATAAAAAAGGGTTCCAAATCGGATTCAGAATTGTCTAAACTTATTCGGAGCCCTTGTTTCCGACCGAATCATTCACAGTTCTGAACTACCAAGTATGATGCCTGGAAAACCTTAGCTCTGACTGAATCAGTTCCGGAAGGCATTCGGAGAGATGGAACCCTTCCGAACTGATTCGTACAGCTCCATGGAGTAGGTTTTCCAAGTGAGCAAGTACAATGAACGATTCGGACACCCTTTCTGATTCAGTTTGCCTGGGTCAAAAAGGCTTACGGAGTTGGTCTTTGGGGTCTGTAGCAGGCCCCCCTTCACCTGGGGGCCCTTCGAATCGGGCCAATGGGGGTACCCATGGGTCTCCTCTTCACAACAATGCACAGTGTGGCAGGCGCAGAGTACACAATTATCCCCAACCACCCATTTTGTCAATGCAAGCCTGTGTTTGAGATCGGAACACAGGCTCCCATTGAAGTCAATAGGAGTCCGACCAAATCGAATCCGGATGCATTCAAATGCATTGTACTCATTTGGTTTCAATTCTCCCTATCCGTGTAGTCTGGAAAGCATTCCGGACCTGAATAGTACGATATGCTTTCCAAACGAGATCGGAATTGGGCTCATAGTAGAAAAATTCATCCCAAAGTAAAAAGCATGACAATAACTTACATCTTGCTTCTGTGGGAAAAACACACTATAGATTTGGTGCCAGAATAATTAACAGGTGATAACAATTTTTCATTTTTCTAAAGTGAAACCATTGTTTCATAAAAAGCCTCAAGAACTGCCCTTCATAATGTGCCAGTGCACTCATTAATATGCCTTGGTTTGGCTGTCTGATTTCATCCTAATAAAACTAGGAAGAAAGGAACTTTAAAGGCAATACACAGCTCAGGAGCAATATGGGTTTAATGTTGGTTGAGTCATTGTTGGGAAGGAAAAGTCATTTGCATAGTCATGGATGTGTCCCCCTGCCCTTAGTGCCTTAACTGCAATGATGTCTGGATATCTGGAGCTCTGGTGCTGATTTTTGTTGCCTTGTGCGAACACGGATCATGCTTGTGCACCATGCATAGGCCTGTCTCAAGGATTGCAGTCTTTTTAGACTGTGTGGGGTGCCCAGAGTGCTACCCTCCTAGTAATGAAAGGGTACTACCATTGCCTCAAGTTAGGTAGCAAAAGTGTGGTGGAGGCAGCGTACCATGTAGAGATCAGTAGAAGTGAACACACAATTTTACCTGTGGCACTGGAGTCAGGCCAATCGGCTGACTCATGTAAACATTGCTTTGTCCTTATATCACTCTTGGCATACATCAAGTTAGCATGTAGTGCTGTGCAGTGCATGTGTGTTGTAAGGATGTGCTGGGTGCATGTGTGCCTATAAATGGTGCAATATATGGAAGATTCTGGTATCTATTTTGGGAGACCCAGGGCTGACTGCACATGCATGAAGAGGTAGAGGAATACCTCCAGAAAGACTTCTGGATTGCTGCATTCCTGTGAGCTGCGTGGGACACACACTGGAGAAAGGAGGGCCTGGTACTCATGAACACTTCAAAGGTTTTTGTGTGATTCAGACAGAGTTCACTGGACAGGGGCTTGGGCACATATCATGAGGGAGATAGGGCTGATATCAGAATCATAAAAAGTAGGGCTGTGTCACTGGTGTAACCTTTTGTTACATATTTCAATGTGACTGACATTCACATGTGAATCTCAAGTCATTCCCATTGCTTGTGTTATCGAGATATCAGATCTGGAGTCACTCCTGCTGTGACAGGCTGCCTTTTGGAGTAAGGGAAGTGCAGAGGAGAGGGCACTTAAAAAAGATGCAGAATTCCAACAAAAATCTCAAAGAGGCAGTCCCTAAATCATATTTGGTGTCTAAAAATGGACTATAAAAAGGGGAGCTAGAGGTTCCCAAAACTGTTAACTGTTAAGCAGCCAGACAGGCTGCATCAAGAGAGAAAGCTCAGCAAGACTTCTTCCTGTGACCACTGCTGAAGACAAAGGCACACCAGTCTCCCAGCTAGGTGAGGCAACATCACTCAAGGACATCCAAGACCACCTGCCCCTGGAGTAGCAGTGTCTGCCTGCATTCCAAGACCAGTGAGCCCTGCGAGGCAGAGGAGAGCTGGAGGGAGGGAGGTCTAGTGGGGGAACCTGATGAGTGGATCCATACAGAGAGGTGTTAAGAGATGGTAGCTGCACCTATTGGGTGGTTGCTCATGAGCAGGTTTAAGTCGACAAACCCCGTATGCCAGGGAAAGGTCATCATGAAGTGAGCTTTGAACTCTACTGCACTGATTCCATCATCCCTCATGTGTGGGGGGAGTTGGCCCTTCCGTATACCAGATGGACCACTGTGAAAATTGCTGTGCCGATCTGGCGGTCACCCATGAGAGTCGTGAGTTGATGACCCTGTATTCCAGAGGTGTCTGTAAAGAAGAGGAATCAGCTGTGCTAATTGGGCTGTCTCTTAAGTGAAGAGTAGATGCGGTGACCCTGCATAGCGGAGGGAGCCATCAGGGGAAGATAAAGAGTGCAGACCGGTGAATGCTATCTTCATGAGGAGAGGGCACTGTGGTGGCTCGTGCAAGCCCTAGTATCCAAACAAAGAATTGCTAACAACCACTCTGCTTGAGGCGGAGACCAAAGAAGACTTACAGTTACATTGAAATAGTGCTGAGGACATGCAGATGTGGCCCTGCAGTGCTGCATTTGTGATACTCACCTGATGCAGGCCCTGCATCTGCCGCACATTTGAAACAGACAATCTTGGAGACTTTGGTCAGATGGCCCCTGCTGGTGTGTGGTAGACTTAGCTATGTCCCAGAAGGCCCTGGGGGAACATGTCTGCCAGATAGCATTTCAGAGTTGCATCATTTTTTACTTTCTAACATAGTTGAAGTAGGACGCTGACCACTAGTGGGGCCCAACCGTGTCACCTATGATGAATGGAGAAGAACCATTACTGTTAGTGAGAGGAAAGTCAGACTCGCAGGACACAAGAGCCCTGACCTCAGAGCACCGTGTGTATTGTTTGGTATACCGTATTTCAATTTGTGGTTTTTTTTTGCGTTAAAATTCTTTATTGGATTTTGAACGTTCAAGATAGTATCATTTGAAGACCCTGCCAAACAAAGGGGCGGTTTTAAACACATAAACCCATCAGTAAAGTTCCAGTTCCCCTCTAAAACAGCAGCAAATCCCCCAATGCTCCTCCTGACATATCACACATGGGCTGCAGCATGGTGGAAGCCACCCTCCCACTTTCAAGACAGCCTTAGTGAGGATGAAGAAAGAAACAACCCCACTACCAGGAAGCTACAAGCAGCATTTGATGCATCCCACATCGTCACTCAAAGCCATTCCTCACTATCTAAAAAGAAAAACAGATAATCCCATTCAAGAACACAAGGGTCATATACATCATTCCCCCTGTGTGGAGGGAAAAGTAAAGAAAGGAATGGAAAAGCAGCAAGAAAAAAGAAAGAAGAAAGAGAAAATATGAAGGGAAGGAATAGCTGCTACCTCTGCAACCTCCATCTATTGTTCCCATAAACACAAGAAGGAACATTATCAAATAAGGGCATTGGTTTTGGAGTTTATTCTTATGCCTTTCATAGGTGGCCAAGCAATAACATTCACTGAGCCATTCCTGGTATATTAGCACATGTGAAGACCGCCAGTATCGATGTCTACAGATCTTGGAAACCACCAGACTTTTGCCATCCACCGTCACCAGTGTTGAAGTTGTGTCTATAGCCAAAAAGTCATGCAGAAGAGTGAGCTCGGCTGAGTGTGTGAAAAGAATAGCACTAGTATTGTGAAGTGTCTTCTAGATGTGGGAATATGACCAGAGAATATGGTGCTGTAACCACCTTCCTCAGCACATCACCTGCATGATTTGTGTGCTAATAGTTTGGCCTTATATAATTTGTTGGGGGACCTGTCCCAGTCATGCAAAATAAAAATTTAAAGTGGGAGAATTTCACACGCGCCTCCCATAGGGAGCAGTCGTGTTTAGCCAGAAGTTAAACCCAATATTTGTCAGAGTAAGGGACCCAAAGCCCACATATGCCAGTATAACTAAAGTGTCTGACGCGCATAATAACAATACATCATTTCTATAAAGATCTAGTATAAATTAGAGACTAAATAGGTCAAGAGGCCCCAGTCTCCTAATATCGAAGGTAAAAATATTTTTTTTAGTGTTTCTTTAAATATTGCTGTAATAAATGTCGATGCAAAAATATTGTTGTAATTTATATCGATGTTACATGTTAATTAGTATATAATTTATTATATTGTATTTGATTACATATGTGAATTCTTTTTTATTTATTTGTCTTTTACTAATATAATATTTTAGGTATGATATTGTTGAAATTTGTACTTTTTAGTTGTATTAATGTTTACAAATAATAGTTTTTTTTTGTAGCAGGATACTGGGTTTTATGGGTTAAGGCTGGGGAGATTTTGAAAAATTCATATTTTAAATTACAATTAAAGTAAATAGTTTTAAATATATGCAAAAGAATAAATTCGAATCTTTATATTTATGTTATATTAATATTATAAATACACAATTGTTCCTTTTAAACTGGGTGGGTTACTTAGAAAAATAGCTGTATATGTGGATGATCTAGTTATGTTTTCATTTAATGTGGACATTACATTACAGGAAATTATACTTGAAACTCAAACTTTTGGAAATTTTTCGGGTTATGAGATAAGCAAAGATAAGACTGAGATCATGGCATAAAACATTGCCAACCAGGAGGGGTCATTTACGACAGGGCTTAGATCCCTTGGAATTACAATAACTCAGATAGAGTTTCAAAGGAAGTTGAGCTTCTTTTAAAAAGATGGCAGAACATTCCACTATCTCATTATGGCCGGGTTAATTTGATCAAAATGAGTGTCCTCCTGATATATACTTATCTTTACAACAATATACCATTAGAATTCAGAAAAGCTGAGATTGTTAAAATTCAGGGTAGGATTTCCTCTTTTATTTGGGCACGAAAAGGGATTAGGTTGTCCTTGAAAAAAATCAGGTGCAAACTAACACAGGGCAGCATGGGTTTACCAGACCTTCAACTGTATAGTTGGGCTTACCAACTAAAAAATACTAGGATGCTATTGCATATCCCAGATAACTGACTAATTTGTAATATGTTTAAAGCCATGTTGGAGGGGGCTGGCGGTTATGGTTTTATGTACAAATTTGACTCGCTTAAATATAATGAAAAAGGTTTGTTTGAAGACTCAGGGCATGGTGGCCAAGCTTTGGTCGGACTATCGAGACTGCTTGGGGTTTTCCTATTACAGCGAATGGGGGCCGGTGTAGGATTCGTCAGGAATGTCGGAGTGCCTTCTGGATGCCCTAGCTCAGCCACTAAAAGTGGCAGGAGTCTTGCACTGGGTGGATGTGGTAGTTGATAACAAATGGCTTCCCTGGGAATTCTGGAATCATATGACAACTGAAATCTTGTACAGATTTAAATTCTATCAGCTTACATCATGGTGTAAGTCTCAAAGCTGGTCTCTCTGCGAGGACAATCATATGGAAAGTGATTTGCAAAACCAGGCCCCAAGGAAAAAAGAAATTGCCCTATGGTATAATTATCTTCTGGCTGCAGCAGAAAGAAGGATGGATAAGCCCTACCGGGTCTGGGAGAACTACTTGTCGTGTGAAGAACGGAAAGAGTTATGGCAAGTATCTATTGACCTGCTTTACTCTGTGATTAAATCTGCTGCATTCAGAAGAAACCACTTTTCCGCACTCCATAGGATATACTGGACCCCTCTTAACATCTCTAAAAATGAAGGGTGGTGGAGAAGCCAGATGCTGGAGGTGTGGATTCCAGAATGCTGATGATGTTCATATATTCGCGTCTTGTCCCAAGATACACAAATTTTGGATTGAAGTTGCTAAGACTATCTCCAGGGTCATGGGTGCGGATGTGGAGTTAAGCCCAACTCTCATCTTATTTGGCACTGTACGTATGTTGGGTGGGACACGAGATCAGTCTGGGCCCCAATATAAAGTGGTGTTTTACCTGATTTTGTAGGCAAGGAGAGAGATCTGTTTGCTATGGTGCCTGAAAACTCCTAGTTTGAATGGTTGGTGGAATTCTGTCAAGTATTATCGATCTGTAGACCAGAGGGTAAATGTCTTTAGAGAAAGGAATGACACTAGGTTGTTTTGGAACTCGCTGGATGACCCTCTTTGAGATTATCTGAGGTTACACTATGATAGATCAGGGTACAGGATAATTTCAATGATGAAAACCTCTGGGTCAGCTCAAGTTGAGTATAAATGGGCATTCCCGTTGAAGAATATACCAGCTGGGACTAAGAACCACCAGAAGTTATCTGCACCAGTGGTGGAACAGGTCGAGAGGCGGCAGTAGCTACATAGGTCACATGAGAAAAAAAAATGTATTATAAATTCATTTAATTTCCATAGGATCAAATGGCTAAAAGATCTTAGATCCTTGGTATGTTTGTTGGGTCTCCAAACCCTTTGGGACAACCCGCCAGGCACACTTTTTCCTAGTAAAAATACTGTAAAGGAGTTGTATTGGGACTATGTGGCTGAGCGGGATTGGAGAAACACTGACTCTAGATCTATGACAGGATGCTATCTGGAATCTAAAATCTTTCCTGACCATGAAATTTATTGGGACAACATAACAAAGCCATGGGACAGGAAGCTTCTATGTCAATGGAGGATAGGTGCTCTCCCGCTCAGGTCCCTAACTGGCAGGTGGAGGGGTTCATCTAATAGTTCCCGCCCCGTGTGTGGAGCCGCAAAGGAGACCATTGGGCACTTCCTATTCTCCTGTCAAGCCTATGCCGTCCCTAGGCAAATTTGGTTAAAACCTGTGTGTAAAAACTTAGGTACCAACAGTAGCATCGTAGCCCTGAGAATCATTTGCACTAGTTCTTGTTTGCCACTGGCCATAGCAGTAGCGAAATTTATGGGGTGGGCATGGTCCATTAGGCATACATTGTTAGCCGAGTAACTGTTTACATTGGGATGCTTTTATTGATTCTACTTGATGTAGTTTGTATTTTATAGTATAAGTATATTTATGCTTTTTATGTTTTATTTGATCGAGGCAACCATTTAATACCGTTTTAACATTTTTGTATGTAATGTGCTTTTATGAGAAATACTCGAATAAAGCCTCTTTGATTGATTGACATTTAATTTCACATTAATGAAGTTATACATGGATGGTATTAAATAAATATATATTTAAACAGTATAACATTTAAAAAAGTATAACAACACTTTTAATAAAGTTATATATTTGTATGTACATTTTAAAATGTTAAATATTTTGTACAGATTTTATAAAACTGTGGTTTTATTTTACATTTTTTGGTATTAAATAGCATTATTATTCACAAAATATGTATATATTTTTAAATTATATATATTTGTGTATGATTGCTGATTTTGTATTATGATTTTATTTGTAATTTTATGGTTTAAACTTTAATAATGGTAGTAAATAATTTGGAAAATATATAAAAAACAATCTACAATTTTTTTATTTAGTAGAGCATAAGGAACTTTACAATGATAAAATTTACAGTGAAATTGAAAACCGCATTTGATCAAAACATACAAATCCTGGATAAAACCATTACCAAGAAAATGCAAAGTAGATTCACAAAAAAAGCGTAACACAACCATCATATGACAGAATACCCATTTTTCATCAGGGAGTTTTAAAAAACAAATTTGAAGTGCATATACCAATCATGCATTAACCAGGCGGGAGAAGTGCTGAATAAGTGCAAAAACGCTAATTGCAGCCGTAATATGGCAGAATACCCATTTTCCAAATTCGCTTAAGTTAACATCCCAGCTTTTTACGCATATACAATTCTAGTTTACTAAAGTGCTAAAGTGTTAAAGTGCCATAGTCAAAAGAGCTTCTTTACTGTCATAGTTTCAAGATTTGCTTAGAAAATCCAAGTCACAGTAAACATTTTTGTAGCATCCACCCGCCTTACATATGCTTCTTCGAACATCCTAGTTTATTTCATCTTGTTTACCCACCTCGCATATGAATGGGCATCCACGACCTCTGATTTTTGAAGAATTAGGGAGCGAGCAACAAGGGAGGAAATAGCTAGAAAAGTGTCCTTCGCTTAGGTCAAGTTTGTCCCAGATCTCGTAATACTGAAGAGGGCGACCTCCACCTCTTGATCTATCCTCTTCTGAATCATCCAAATTATGGCCGAAAAAATCCTTCCCCAGAATAGCCCTAACCTTGGACAGGGGAAGAATGTATGTAACCACGCCCCTTCCCGTTCTGACTGGCAGTGAAAACATCTATTCTCTACTTCTGGATATTTCTTGTTAAGAGCTTTGAGAGTATAGTATGCCAACCACTAGGATAAAAAGGTCATTGTTTTAAAATTAGCAGCTCTTAAAGCCTTACTCCCTAACTGGGATACGGCCTGCCACTCCTGATTAGAAAAAGTACATTGAGTTAACTGGGTAACTCTTTCTAAGAATTTCTCGACCAGTGGAGACTCACTTTGAGTGCACAAAAGACATTACCAGTTGCCCACCCCTCTAACCTTTCTTCCAAGTAGAGCGGTCACCAATTTAGTCAGGGCACCACTAGACAAAACATTGTGTCTGTTTGAAAAATATATGATCTGTAAAAACGGGCTTACTCGTGTTGTCGCATCTGTCCTGAACCTCTTGTCAGGTAATTACTCTGTTCTGAAATAATAAGCGCCCCAGCTCTTCTAGACCACATTCCTTCCAATTTCTAAGATTACTATAATAACATTGGAAACCCAAGCTTTTGCATTCGCCTAATGTCAGATAGTGCAACTTAGAAGAGGTTCAGAAAGATTCCTTTTTGTTAAATGGTGTAACTCCATTCAGTAGTGCCTGAGAAATTGGAAAAAGAAAAGGTTTTAATATCTGGGGCAGCGGTGGGTTCACAAACCCTCCCGACCACGAGCTTCATTCTAATGGGCTGCCAAGACTCCAAACCAGGAAGTGTTGGCAGCCATCTTGTGACTCAGTAGATCCGAGTCACAAGAAAACAGTAGAAAAAACATTAACAAAAACAAGAAAAGGGGGCAGGATAGAAACACTCTGACCCCTAGGCCTGCTCAGGAGGTCCCAAAAGGACCCCCAGGGCCACAAAAAGCATTTTCTTTTTATAATTTTGGCGGAAATCGCGATGAGGTCGCAAATCCCACCGAAATGATTAAAGAAACAAAGCGCGGGATCCTGGCTTCGCTTAAAAAAAGCCTCCGGGTGGGCCAGGTTCCAGGGGCACTGCCAAAGTATTAGCAGGGGCCTGTTCAAGTTCAAGTTTGGGCATTTATATAGCGCACTACTTACCCAGAGGGTCTCAAGGCGCTTGGGAAGGGGTTTATTATTTGTCGAATAGCCAGGTTTTAAGTTCTTTTCTGAAGGAGATGTGGTTTTGAGTAAGGCGGAGGCGAGTGGGGAGTGAGTTCCAGGTCTTGGCTGCCAGGAAGGAGAAGGATCTTCCTCCCATGGTGGATTTTCGGATGCACGGGACTGCGGCGAGGGCTTGATTGGACAATCTTAGTTGGCGGGTGGGTTTGTAGAAGGACAGTCGAGTGTTGAGGCATTCGGGTCCTAGATTGTAGAGGGCCTTGTGTGCGTGGGTGAGAAGACGGAATGTAAATCTTTTGTTGACAGGAAGCCAGTGGAGGTCTTTTAGGTGTCCGGTGATGTGATCTTGGCGAGGGATGTCCAATATGAGTCTCGCTGATGCGTTTTGGATGCGTTGGAGTTTTTCTGTAATTTTGCTGTGATTCCGGCGTATAGTGTGTTACCATAATCCAGTCGACTTGTGACCAGTGCGTGGGTGACAGTCTTTCTTGTCTCGAGGGGGATCCAGCGGAAGATCTTTTTGAGAATGCGAAGTACGTTGAAGCAGGAGGATGAGACTGCGTTGACTTGTCTGAACATCGAGAGAGAGGAGTCTAGGATGAAGATAAAGGTTACGTGCATGGTCTGTGGGTGTGGGTGCTGTGCCCAGAGCGGAAGGCCACCAAGAGTCGTCCCAGGCAGAGGGGGAAGATCCTAGGATGAGCATCTCCGTTTTGTCTGAGTTGAGTTTTAGGCGGCTGTGTTTCATCCATTCGGCTACTTCTTTCATGCCTTCGTGAAGATTGGTTTTGGCGGTGTTGGGGTCTTTTGTGAGGGAAAGGATTAATTGGGTGTCGTTGGCGTAAGAGATGATGTTGAGGTTGTGTTGGCGCGCGATGGATGCGAGTGGGCTCATGTAAACATTGAAGAGTGTGGGACTGAGTGATGATCCTTGTGGATCTCCACAGATGACTTCAGTGGCCTCTGAGTTGAATGGGGGAAGTCGGACTCTCTGAGTTCTCCCAGCTAGGGACGAGGTGATCCAGTCCAAGGCTTTTCCTTGTATGCCGATGTTGTTGAGGCTTTGTATGAGGGTGCTGTGGCAGACTGTGTCGAAAGCGGCGGAGAGGTCGAGTAGAATGAGGGCCGCTGTTTCTCCATTATCCAGTAGTGTTCGGATGTCGTCTGTTGCTGCAATGAGGGCGGTTTCGGTGCTGTGTTTGGCTCGAAATCCGGACTGAGAGGGGTCGAGGAAGTTGTTGGATTCAAGGCTGTTGACGGCTTTCTCAATGACTTTGGCCGGGAATGGGAGGAGGGATATGGGTCGGTAGTTTTTAAGTTCAGAGGGGTCTGCTGTGGGTTTCTTCAAAAGGGCGCTGAGTTCGGCGTGTTTTCAGCTTTCTGGGAAGGTGGCAGAGTTGAACGAGCAGTTGATGACATCACGGAGATGGGGTGCGATGATGGAGTCAGCTTTGTTGAAGATGTGGTGGGGGCAGGGGTCGGTTGGCGAGCCAGAGTGGATTGAGTTCATTAGGCGGATGGTGTCTTCAGTGGTGATTGGGTTCCAGGCGGTAAGGTTGTTAGTTGCCGGAGTAGGATCTGAGGGGGGTGGGGAGGGTTGATCGCTGGGAGTATTCTCGAAGCTGTTGTGGATGTAGGCAATTTTGTTGTAGAAGAAGGAGGATAATGCATCGCAGAGGTCTTGGGAGGGAGTGATGTCGTTAGATGCTGCGGTGGGGTTGGTGAATTCTTTGACGATGTTGAAAAGTTCCTTGCTGTTGTGAGTGTTGTTGTCGAGACGATCCTTGAATGCTGATTTCTTGGCGGATCGAATCAGTTGGTGGTGTTTGCGGGTGGCTGCTTTAAGGGTGGCCATGTTGTCGCTGGTTTGGTTTTTTCTCCATGTTTTGTCCAGGGTGCGGCATAGCTTCTTGGATTTTTGAAGGTCATCATTGAACCAGGCAGCCTTTTTGCTGGCTGATTTGATCTGGTGCTTTTTCAGGGGTGCTAATTCATCAGCACTGTGGGTGATCCATTGCTTGAGATTGGTGGCCGCTTGGTTTGGGTCCAGTGAGAGGGTGGGAGGGTTTTGGTTGAGTGATGTGAGGAGTTGGTCGGAGGTGATTTTGTTCCAGTTTCTCCGAGGAATAGGTTGTGGGCGGTTGTGGGTCAGGGTGGTTTTGTAGCTGAAGTGAACACAGCTGTGGTCTGTCCAGTGGAGAGCCCCCACAGTGGAGAGCCCCCACAGCCCCTGGGACTGCCACCTCCCTGGAGCTGTGAAAAACAAATGTGTGGGGGGTCCCAATCCCCCCATGCTGCCCTGGGGACTGCCACATCGCTGGGGCTTCAATAAACAACCACGTGGCCCTCCTGCAGCCCCGGGGACCACCACCTCCCCTTGGCTGTGAAAAAAAAAGCATGTGGGGGTCCCAATCCCATCCACGCTGCCCCGGGGACTGCCACCCCCCTGGGGCTCTTTGTTAAATTAAAACATATGTGGGGGGCTTAAGCCTAAATTTAAAATCAGGGTCTGTTACGGACCCCCAGGTCCCAGGGACCACCACCTCCCTGGGGTTTTAAAATGACCCCCTACACTACACAAACACCATTGCACTACCCTAAACCACCAAAACATTACTCCCAGCATGACCCATTACACTACCCAAACATTAGTGCATTGTTGTAAACTCTAAAACACTACCTCCAGCACGATTCTTACACTACCCAAACACCACTGCACTACCTTAAACCCTAAAACGCTACCTCCAGCACAAACGCTCTACAGTACAGCAATACTACTGTACTACCCTAAAGCATAAAGCAGTACCAGTCCGTCGGCTGGCAGCTGTGCGTCTGCGAGCTGTCGTGTCCCTAGCTGTACATGTGCGAGTCAGTCCGTTAAGTGATAGGTGTGTCTCTTCTAGCAGGGCTGTTGGCCTGTTGGTGTCCTTTTGTGAGTTAGACCCGAGCTCTTCCTCTGCGAGCCAGCACGCTGGTGTGCGTTTGCTAGCCGACAGCCCGTAGCGCACACTGTGCGAGCCAAGCTGATGGGCCGTAGCTCTCCTTCGGCAAGTCTGATCGACGGACCGCAGGTCTCCCTGTGCTAGACAGATCGCAGCTGTCACTCTGCGAACCGATACTGGGAATATAAGTTGGCTCTAAAAACAGCCCTTGTGTTTATTAGTTAAAGCTACATATAAGTGCGGATGCAAAGTTTCAGGTTATTCAGAAAAACTTGATTTCCCGTATCTGTGAAGTGTACCTCATCACTTCTGTAGATATCAGCCATATCAAAATGTATGTTGTTGTAGATTGACACCATTCTGTGGTCTCTGAGGTACGCAGACACAGCTTTGTTGACAATTGGTTTGACCATTTCCACTACTGTCTTTGGCATATATTGCAATATACAAAGACAGTTTGAGGCAAAAGCAACATCAATTGTCAAAAGGTGTCCTTCATTAGCATTTCCAAACCTACCCCAGTCAATGTGCCTAGGTCGTTTCCACCATAGTGCACAATCATAAGGTCAGGGTGTTGGAGATGCAAACAGGTTTGAACCAAAAGGCAACAATTGATGCCACTTCAATCCTCTCTGTCCAAACCATTTAATGTCCACATTTTGTAAACCTAGATCTAAGTCAATACGTCTCTGTTCTGCATACCTCTTGCACCAGAAAACATAGCTATGTCCTCCGATCCACATAGCTTTTTGAAGGTATAGCTGGGAGGTATGGATAGATGTCTGTAGCTCATGCAGTCCGTTTGTAGAATAAGAGATATGTTTAAAGATGGGGAACTAGTTTTTTCCCCATACAAAACGATAACTGATTGGGAGATGAAAAGCATTGTTTTTTTAATGTAGGGTGCACGTTCGTTTTGTGGAAAAGCATCTTTGTGATTGGTTAAGAAAAAACAGTTTAAACGTAGAGTACATATCATAGGATAACATTTGCTCAACTCAACCACACCTGCTACTTGAATTTGGAAGGCACTGTTTGAACTTAAAACAATCGTGCACTTTTAACCTGCACGTGTCGTTAAATTTTTGAGAAAATGTTGCAGAAAAATATCGTTAGGTTTAAAAAAAATTATGAATTTTAACCTGCAGGGGTTGTAGAATGTTCTAGAAAGTGTGTTGCTAGAATACATTGCACTTCTGACTTCTACTTGTCCTTGAACATTTAAAAAACTGTTTATATGGAACATTTTAAAAAAACAATAGAGAGAAGTTTTGCAATCTAAAAGAATCAAGGAACTATTCTACATGTGTTCTTTACATGTATCTATGTGTGGAGCAACAAAAGTACAGACACAACAGCACCAGGAAGAGGAACAAGCAGGGAGTGGGTGGACGGGGGAAATGGTCACAATGGCACACATGCACAATTAATTACAGCATAACTACAGACAAACCATGGCCAAAATGAAACATACCAACAAGGAGCACAAGTCATACAACCCGCCAACATCACACCATTGAACAAGCATAGAAGTGAAAACCACACTGCCTGAAAGGGAGAAGGGTGAACAAAAGCTCACATGAAGGGACATCTCCAACATCCAACACAATGTTGTCCAAACAGAAACAGTTGCACAATCGTACACAGGACACAAATGCAATCGCCTGTGGCAGATAAACGTCCAAAAGCGTCAGTATGAAACAGGCACATGAGAACACATAAGTACAAACCCACAGTCCGGATGGGGTAGCAATTCACGTATGGCAGGCTGCCAGAGAGTCCATGAGATACACATTGGCATAGAAGTGAAGACACAACACATTTGGAGACAAGTGAAAATGTGGAAACTCTATAAAAAAAGTGTGTGTCAGTACGACCAAGAGTAATGCCACGATATGCAGAAAAATACAGCCACATGCCTGAATAAGGAACGTAGGAAAACGTTAATGTTCACCTTGGGGTAGTCCATCACCAACACATGTCAGTATCAAGCAGCGTTGGTTGTCCGCGCCTTAGACATGAGTTGACA
Organism: Lissotriton vulgaris; assembly: GCF_964263255.1. NCBI lineage: Eukaryota > Metazoa > Chordata > Amphibia > Caudata > Salamandridae > Lissotriton > Lissotriton vulgaris. The sequence goes on from NC_141685.1 coordinate 1,576,171,399, forward strand.
CCAATGCAGCCATGTCCACTGTTGTCTTGGGACATGTGACCAGATGTTGAATGTGCAATGTGCAATGATGCGTCGGGACACGCGCAAAGTGGCACATCGAGTCGTGTTTGCAGGTACCTTGTCACTCATCAATGAACGCGAGTGCAGCTGCGTAAGTCACTATCACTAATGAGTGATGGTTGGCCAGATGTGCTGACTCCAACCACTGCACCCAATGTGCACCAAAGCAGAATCGGTAAGTGGGTGAATTTGCTCACTGCATACTAAGACACGTACCATCTCCCAGGCCCAGTTCCCAACATGCATGTCAAACATCCATGCATGCCATAAACGGCCATCACCATGACACTCCTGGTCGTGGGCCAACACGGGGCACACACACCCGTCGTAATCCATGTGAGATACCCACCCGTTGGAGAGGCACAAGTCCATGCACCACTCGAGTTGGCACGTGCGACATTCCAATGCAGGTTGAACGCAGGTGACGTTAGCAATGCCAAACTCAGCCGGTAAGTGATCCGCAGTACTGCCAAAGGCAGTGAAACCAGGACATGCAGCAGACGTGCAAGGTGTAGGTGGACATGAATCGAGTCGACCATGTGTTTGGGATGCCCTGCCATTGCGTGAGTGGCTCAGCTTGTAGCTGCACTGGCTTGCCGTGTGCTAGTCTTGTGGATGAAATGGTACAGCTTGGTGCAATGAGCTGGGTCTTTGTGCAATGGGTGCAGGGCAGGGGTGTGGTGGGAGTACATGTGAAGGCCATTTCATGCACGCTTACTACGACATGGCTGAGATGCCTAGCATGTGGCACATGGGCGGGTTCACTGTATGTTACGTTACGTACACTTTTGTGTGTTGTATCCTGTGCACTCCTACGGCACACCATTGTAATACCTATTTATTTGCGCATGTCCAGCGGCATTGAAAACACAATCTGACACTGTCATTTGGAGGTGGTGCATGCCACTTTTTTCCTTTTTATGGCTTTTCTGAACAGTTTTATATTTTTTTTGTATTTTCTTGGGGGAGAAACAAAAAACAGGGAATTGTAAATGGCTCAACTGGAGCAAAAAAAAATCTGCAAATTTCGGGCACTTATGGTTATCCCCAGCACAGATGATAAGTTTAACACTTTGCTCACCATAGCAAATTAACTTACCACAATATTTGCACATGATTTTAAAATCGTTAAATTTGGGTTGTATGATAGGCATTGTCTCTGTTGCCTCTGAACCCGATGGAGTTGGTTCTTTTGATGTTGAGGGTCTAGATGATGATGGGGGTAGCTTACTGCAGAGGTCCCTTACCTCTGCAGCAGAATAGTTGATTGGGTGCCAACGGATCATGTGCCGAATCATGGTATGATTCCCGAAGGAATATTTTTTGTTAGGGTTTCCCCCGGACAGCTCAGCATCACAAATCAAAAAAGTCACCTTCGCAGGGTTGACTTTTTTGAAACCCCTTGGGATTTTGTAGAACTGCCATACGAAGTGCTCTTTTGGTTTGTAGGGCTGATGAACTTCTTGCAGGAACTGCCTTGAGCCTTCCTCCTCTTCCTCCTCCTCCTCCTCTTCTCCTTGACCACCAATGTGATCTTCTGGTGGTCTTTTTGATGGTGGTGGTGGTGGTGGGGCAGATGCTCCAGCTGCTGCTGCTACTGTAGCCATTTTTAAGTAGAATATATTAGAGACAGATCTCCAAACAGGTCTTCCTCAGTCAAAGGACAAAGTCAGAATAAAGAAAAAAGGAGGGGGCTTTCATCATTTGGAAAAAAAACCTGTTCTGGACCAATGAGAAGTGTTATTTTCAAGTCACATGACCAGGGCTTTCATCATTTGGAAACCAAAAGTGTTGTGAACAAATGAAAAGTGTTATTTTCAAGTCACATGAGCAGGGCTTTCACCATTTTGAAACCAAAAGTGTTGTGAACCAATGAAAAGTGTTATTTTCAGGTCACATGACCCGACGCGCTTACGCTACGCGACCCGAGGATGATGTCCTCAGTGATGTCATCAGTGATGTCATTTGAGATGTCATCAGTGATGTCATGAGTGATGTCACTGACCATTTCATGAGTGATGTAATATGTGAAGTCATCAGCAGTGCATTGCGGGGGCGCGAGTTATAGTTAGCTGAACTAACTATAACAGAGGAATTTCAATGGTTTTGTATGAGAGAAATGTCCAGCTAACTATAACATGGATGAAACCTACGTTTTTTTCAGTGAATTTCTAAGGTTTTTAAAATGCTAATTCCTAACTATAACATGGCTGAAACCTATGGTTTTTTCAATGAATTTCTAAGGTTTTTAAATGCTTATTCCTAACTCTAACTTGGCTGAAATCTATGTTTTTTTTCAGTGAATTTCTAAGGTTTTTTAAATACTAATTCCTAACTATAATGTGCCTGAAACCTATGTTTTTTTTAGTAAATTTCAAAGGTTTTGTAAATAATAATTCATAAATGTATTAATTATTATGTCTTTCTTTTTATAATAATTTCTTATATTTTTAATATAAATATTCATATTTATTGAATTTTTTAGATTATATTTCATATTCTTATTATAAAATACTAACAAAACTAAATTGCAAAATGTTTTTGGGATTAATTATTGCTTGACTTCGATTGCAACCATAACACAACTCCAGCAAAGCTCTCGGGCGTATGCTCACAATGCTGTATCAATCCTTACACCTGCTTCAAGAATATGCAAGGCTTTGACGCAGTAAAAGCTCAAAAGTAACTGAATGAAATATTATACATTTCACTTGGTCACTTTTAGCAGGCGTTGCTGCACCCCCTCCTGCACAGGAAAGCCTCCTTCTGGCGCAGGGCTTTACAATGTAACGCATCCTCCAGATGCATCACATTCTTAATACAACACACCATGGCACATCTTTTGCACCACCACTGTGTCACAAAACGGCTGTGTAAAAGAGGCCCAAAGGGATTGTAAATCCGACACATACAAATTCACCCAGACAGTTTTACCAACAGCGCAAATTGAAGCACAGACTTGAAACATATTTATGTACATATGTTACATTCAAGTGCTCCGGACATACTACAGTATACTATAGGTAAACACCTTATAGATTTATGCTGTAGCACTTCCTTATAGTTCTGCACTTTCACATTCTCCATACACTAGTTATATATTCATTCATTCATTTATAAAGTACACATTGATTCTAACAAACCTATACACACTAACATAGAAATATAGTTCTTTCTTTGACCAGTGAAGGTAGTTCTAAAAAGAACTGTTTTTTTCTGTTTTTACTATTCAATTTTGTTTGTGTTTTGTCAACAAGTTTTTTTTTTTTTAAACTAAAAATTTTTGAACTGGAACCCAAAAAGTATCAAACAGGAACAAAAGAATGAAAAAAAAAAAAACTAATGTTGAGGATAGCGATGCTCCTGCATCCTGCGTTTCATCAGATCAAAAGACTGCTCCCTATAACATAAAAGTCTATCGCAATGAATGCATACAATGTTAACATCAGCAAAATCAGGATCAATTTGTGGGTGTGGACTGCTTGCTAAATATTCTGCTGCAGTAGTTGATGTGTTTGGTGCAGAAGCATGTGGGTTCTCCTGCAACTTCTGTCTTGCAGCTCGAGCAAAGTTATTGGGGTGCAAGTTTTTCACATGTCGCACCATATTTGCTGTGCCAAAGGAGTATTTTTTAGATGGATCAATCCTTGAAAGAGTTGTTTGGCAAATTTTACAGGTTACTTTTGTAGCAATAACCTTTTTTTGCCCTTCTCGAAAAGTTAACATTTGCCAAATTAGAGCTTCTTTCCTCTTCTTTGGAGGTTCTTCAGGAATTAAACCTCCCTCTGAAGAACTGCTGGAAGATGAGTCCATTGCTCTTATAAAGATCTTCCTTCTATTTGAAAAAATTGTCAGAAGAAATGATTCTTCTTAGAAAGTCAAAGTCGAATGATTATAATGGGACGGAACTTTCAGCAGTTACAATAGGAAAACTTATGAACCAATCAAATCTCTCCTTTTAAAGTCACATGACTTTACGTTCGCTTATGATGCACATCTGTTTCGATACCAGTATGCAGATGTTCTACCGTGATTTGTGTAATTGTTTTTAAAACCAATATATGATTGTTAAAACTGAAAAAAAAATCATAGTTGTCCCAAATAATATCTTCCGTTAGTATGTACATTAAATATATAAATATATGTTTTTTACCATGTAGAAACATTGGCGCCTTTCGCGTACAGGGCGCCGTTCATGACGTCACACTTAACCTTTGATGCGACGCGTAACGTCAAACCATATTCGTACTGTATGCGCGGGTACACGCTGACTATGATTAGTAGTACATGTACGGTGCGATCACCCTCTCAGTGACAAATCAGAGCACACGGTGTGCTAACGAGAATGATTAGAAATGGTCACTCATTGGAGATCCGATTCTGGGCCTACCTCTGCGCACATGATAACACCGCCCCCATCTCTCTCTGTTGTTAATTGTTGATGCACACACTCCCACTTGCACATGCGTGGTGCATGCCCACCCACACTCCCCACATGCCACCACCTAGCATGCTTGCTATAACTAAGCCTGGAAACCAATACATTAGCCAATGTGATGTCCCCCAAGGCCATCATTCTTATAGACCGCGAAAACGCTACCAATGATGCTCCTGGGCTTGGTTTGCTCAGCCCCCGCGGTTCCCATATAATTTGAACACTGACGTGAGCATGCTCTCTTTTGCCTGCTTGTGCTGCGCTGACAGACAGAGTGTCGTTATCGATTTCACTACAAACTCACAGCTCGAGCAGAGGACTCCTGACACTCGAAGTGGTATGACTACTGCTGCCGCCCAGCCACAATACCAAAGGCGCGGAGGCCGCGGTGCCCGCACCCAAAACACCCCAGACCCAGCAAAACCGCAGCCTCTGAAGACACGACAAAACACGACAGAAGCAAAGGTAAGAGAAACTGTCACAACCTCCGACTTCTCTGTAAATTGTATATGCATGTTGCTATTTTTTTCTCCATCATTTGGCTCTCCTACCCCTTAATGGTTTAAAATTGTATGCACATGTATAAAAGTTTCTATCTGCGTCACGAGGTCCTATACACCTCTAATTTCATAAATTATGCGTCCATAAATTTCTGTGTCGTATTTCTGTACTACGCCACATGCTTAGGCCTCTATCGTTAGTAATTGTGCATCCATCATGATATTTTTTTTTCTGCATCACGAGGCCGTCCTAGGCAGGCCCAGACTGGTCGTTGTGGCCACAGTCAATCCCCTGATATGCCGCAAGGGTGGGGGCCGGTTTTGGGCCCCTGGGGGCCGATTTTGTTACAGGGCTGTTTTTGCAGCAAAATCGGCCATGTAACAAAATCTGCCAAAAACTGGCCCTACCAAAGAGCTCGGTCGCACCCCCAACTCCCCTCCTCCCAGGGGAGGAGTTGGGGGGGGCGGCGGAGCACTTTGCCAGGGCCGGTTTTGGTTCCCAGTCCGGCCCTGGTCCCAGGCCTCTATTCTTATTGATCTTCCTTTGTGATCCTAATATTTCCTTCTGTCTTACGGAGCACTCCTACACCGTTTTTTTTATAAATTGAGCTTCCATGAATTTCTGTATCCTATTTTTGAAGTGTGTCACGTGCTTTACAATGTGTTCTTTTTATTGTATGTTCATGATGGTATTCTTTTCTGCATCACGTGCCCCTCCTACCCCTCAATAATTTTCTATGTACATAGTATATGGGAGGACCCAGGGGGAGCCGTGCGTGAGCTGCTCTTTCCCATGTGTTGGTTCACGCAAGGGAACTGGCCAATGGTGCAAGGGTCAGTGATTAACTAGTTGGAGTGGAAGGGAAAAGGGATAAATAGGGGTAGAAAGGGTGGGAAAAGGAACTGTGCCGGGGGAGGCGGGTGGCGAAGGTTGTTTTTGCCCAGCCCACCGTCTTGCTCTTTCAGGTCCTATTTGTTTGTTGTTTTATTGTGCTTTGGGTACTGCCGAAGCTGTTTATTCCTGGTTGCCACGCTAAGACAGGTCTAGGTGCCATTTTAGTTGGTAGGCGCTTTTTCTGGGGGGTGGGCAGCCTGGAGTGGGTTGGTCCATCCTCAAAGGGCAGTTAAAGGAAAGGAGGGGGGTATCAACAAGAGTCAGATGCTCCTGAGTTTGTTTGGGTTAACTTGGTGGGGGTTTCATCTTTCATAAGGATGCTAAGATAAGTTGAAGGAATTTTTGGTTTATTAAATAATAAATTGCAAGATGTTTGATTAGAAGTTAATTTGCACCTGTCTTAATAAAGTGGCCTTTTTTGCAAACCAAGAAGTTGTGAACAGAGAGTTATTGTGCAAATGTTTCTTTCTATCCATCACGTGGACCCCCCGGCTCTGCTTTGCTTTATTTTTCTGGAATATATGCTTTCTGATTCATCGTATTTGCTCCCTTCTAGTTATCCCATTAGTTTTAATATTTATTACTGCTTCACGTGACACTCCCAAGTCTGTATTAGTTTTCGAATACTTGTAAGTCTAAACGAATGTAATTGGCAGCCACGGACGTTTCGCCGGGCAGTGACTTCAGCAGCCATGGCTCGTGCAGGGCGTTACGCTGGGCGGTGACGTCAGGCAGAGGAGTGGCAGGGTGGGGGGTTATAAAATGCGAGATATGGACGATGTCAGGTAAGTACCGAAGAAAATAAATAAAACAAATTTCGTTGCACGCGCTGCATCACATTTGGCGATGCAGCACGGGTAACGAAATTGGTTTTTTTTTCGGTACTTACTTGACATCGTCCATATCCCGCATTTTACAACCCCCAACCTGCCCCTCCTCTGCCTGATGTCACTGCCCTGCGTAATACCCTGCACGAGCCGTGGTTGCTTAAATGCAATCACAATTTAAGGAAACTCAATTTAGAGATTCCTTAATTGCGATTTTTGCATTTGGGATGATGCATCCCAAATGCAAAAATACCGGTCACAAATAGAAAGATTCAGAGAATCTGCCCGTTTGCCACCGTTTTTTTGCTTGATGCAACTTCTTTAAAATACTCGTAAATACCAAAGAGGGTTTCAAGGGTAACATTTATTTTGCAAACTACCTTTTCAATGGTTAGCATTGCTATTATGATTCCCTAATATACATTTATTTTACATTTACAGTCTATTGAAAAGTTTTGTGGTGTCTGCAACCAAAAAGCTTCAGCAATTTATAAAGAAAACTTTATGGTAAGAATCTTTTCTGAGTTGCGTACACTATATTTGAAAGCTGACTATGTACCGTCAAGGATGTGTATATCCTATAGCCCAACGCACAGCACATATTGTTTGAGGTCAAGGGCAGCAAGTTTTCATGTGTATTGTGTCTTTGGCACAAGTAGGCCCAACTCCCACCAGCACAAACCCTATGGCTGGCAGTACCACATAATGGGTCAGAGAAGGGCACTGTCTGAAGTTAACGTAATATGTTTGCCCATTTGTTAATACTGTTCACACCTGTATTTATGGTTCATTAATTGAATGCATTTAATTCTCGGGCGCGCACTCTAAGTAAATGTTGTAACCTCTGAGTGCACAACTGTCACTGGCTCGAGTATACAAATGCGTGCAGCTCTGAAACACGCCTGACCCACATATACTTATCAGAAATGTCTACTGCCGAGGTAATATTTCTGTCCATATGTTGAAGACCTTCAAACTTGTACAACATTGATGCAGTCATTATTATTAGTTAGAGTGACTCTTCCAAATAAATGTAAACTCAGACTGCACTACTAACAATTTCTGTAGTAAAAAAAAGTACACACACTTCCAAAGTTTAGCACTATGAGGCTATGTATACTGCTCCCACAATACTCTGCGATTTGACTCAAATAATTGCAGAAGCTTAAAAGCAAGTTTGATAATACTTTGCTTTCAAAATAAAATGTTCATAAAAAAGAGAAAGCAGGAAAAAAATTTTGCTTAACTACTATAACATTTCTGTTACCATTTTTTTGCAGCATCATTTAATAACATGTTCATCCATGCTAGTATTTCCCAAAAATATTCATTATGGAAAATCTCTGTAACTACTTTCAATAAGATTATGGGGAACAAAATTCAAGAACCATTGGCAAACACAGTAAGTCTGAAATTGATGGTCACCTTTTTACTTTTGTCATTGTGTGACTCATTTTGGCATTGTGTCTGTAAAACTTTATTGCCATGTTAGATGCTGCCCCCTTACTATTATAACAAACTTTGGCAAAAGCAAAAAATATTTTTGGTTTTAAAAAGCACAAACTTCCACAGTAGTTACTGGCACTTAACAAAACGACTTTGTGTGCTGAAATACTCCTTGTGAAACAGCATAATGCTGTGACTTACAGTGAAACCATCCGATACAAAGACAGAGAGAGAGAAAAAGATAGGGAGAGAGAGCAGAGTAGATGAGATTGGAGGGAACAGAGAGAGAGAGAGAGAGAGAGAGAGAGAGAGAGAGAGAGAGAGAGATGAAATAAAAGCAAAAGGTCACGGTTAATGCCAGACCAACTTAGGGGCCCAAATATTCAAGAAAGTCTCAAAAGTGCACCCATGGAATATGGCCTAGCATTAAGTGCAGCTACACAGCTTTTGTGAATTCCCAAAAATGTACACAAGTAGGACAAGAAATAGTACTCCTAGAAAATATTTGTGAACTACATTTTAAGCATGGGCAAATTTGCATGTGTAGATTTGCTCATGCGAAAATCTGAATGTTTACAAATTCACTTTTCCTCCAACACCTTTTTTCCCAACTCAGAAAGAAGGTTGATGTCTGCTATTGTCGGGAAGAAATTTCCAACATTCTTCATTATAACAAAAGATTAGAGAAGAGTTCATAAAAACGCATAAAACATGGAAGTTAGTGGGTTTGCACAGACTCAAAAGGCCATTCTGACCCTGAAACTATGTTTACCATGTAAATACATACAAAGTTTTTATTTCAAAAAGCTATTCATCTTTAAACCATGCAATATTAATTACAATTTACTTTTCACTTTCTTTTCAACAGGCCCAATGTTTCGAATGCAGCAGATGACCACCTTCAATCCATAAAAGGAAATGTAAATCATACTTACCTGTTACTGCCTATATATGTAAAAAAAATCATTTTGTTGAGTCTAAACACTCCTTTTTGCATTAGGACTATGAAATAGTGGTGTAAAAATATCATTCATTCTATTGTCAGATATCTACCTTGGTGACAGTGGAATTACCACTACTTTTCAGACTTTTTAGAACAATATTGTGTATAGGAGAGATGTTGCTTCTTGACCTTCAAAGAGGAACATTTAAATGTATATTTCAACAGGTAAACAAAATAATTGCTGAATTTCAAAAAGAAAATTAAGTATCAATGTTACAGGAACTCTGCTCCAACTCTAAAAAGATTACTATCTCAAGCTTTTACAATCCTGAATGCTACGATGCCCATGCATAACCATGCTAAGTTTTCTTTAGCTCCATGCACACATGTAGTGTAACCTATCAAACACTTTAAAATGCTACCCTCCCACTAGTTCTAAAGGCGGAAGTAGAATTCAACAGTTCTTCACAAAATAGAATTGGACGTCACTAAGTACAAAGTGTTTCTGTATTCTGAAAGCTCTAATGTGTCCCTTTTACAGATTCCAGCAAAGACCACACACATACTAATTGAAACACACCAACCATTAGTAACCTGTTAAATTTACCAAACAACTCTTTCAAGGTGTGATCAAACCAAAAAATCCTCCTTTGGCACAGCAAATATAGTGCAACACTTAAACAACTTGCACCCCAACAACTTAGCTTCGCTGCAACACAGAGATTGCAGAACAACCGACTTCCTGCTGCATCAAGCACATCAACTACTGCAACAGCATCTTCAGCAAACAGTCCATACTCACATATTGATCTTCAATTTGGTAAACTTAAATTTCTATGCATTTATTGCGAATAACTTTTGTGTTAAGCGAAACAGTCTATCAACCTCATCAAAAACAACAAACAGAAGCATCACTGTCCTTAACATTAGTTATTAGACATTCATCAAACTTTTTTGTTGTAAAAACTACCCTGTCCAAGGGCAGTGGAAAATTTGCACACTTGCTGCCTTTCTTGACTGGAGTTATGAATTATTCTAAAATGTATTCAAATTCAAAATGCAGACCCTTTATTCAGCCTTCATTCTAACTACAAACCGTGAATACCAGTGAGTACTTTGCACACTTGTGTCCTTTCTTCCGTCCTTTCTACTGCACAGTGACTGTACTTTCTGCACTTGCACTGTTTGCTTAGATGTGTTACCCACTTCTCAGGCTCCCATTACAGAATCTGACCCACAGTCTGTGTAATGGACTACAAAACCAAACACCCACTTCCTTTACAAAGCCATCGGTAGTTTCCACATCTCCTGTCTTTCTTAATTTTCACCTTATTCTGTATCCACTACCACAAACACACCTACCTGCCGCCTTTCTTGACTGTCTTCCCCAACTATTATTCTAAATCAAAGTAGAGACCCTGAAAAGGGTCGGGTGTTCTTATTTTTAAACTCTACTGCCCACAGTGGGAACTTAGTACACTTGCTTTGCTTCCTTAGATGTGGTAGTCATTTGTCAGCCTCCCACTGCAGAATACGACACCCTCTCTGTATAATAAAAAGGATATCGAAAGATCCACTTCCCTGACAAGGCAAAGAGTAGTTTGCATATCTGCAGCCTTTCTTATTTTTCACCTAATTCATCTTCTACTTGATGTAGACACTATCCACACGTACACACACTTACTTGCTGCCTTTTTTGGCTGAGGTTATCAATTATTCTTCAATTTCATATTCTAATTCAAACACAAGGCCCTTTATAGAGCCTTTTTGTTGTAACTACTTCCCAACTAAACACATTAGGTAATTTGCACTTATGCAGCCAATAACAATATTGAAAATTTTAATAACATTTTTTGTAGCTGGTCAAGTTTCAACATCAGGAAGAACTTTTGTAACTGTTGCAATTATTTTTCATAATGGACCTTCTACAACATTTGGACATTACACTGTTTATTTAAAATCACTGAAAGCTTGGATACATTGTAATGATAGGCAATTAGTTTATAAGCTAGTATTTTTAAAGTCAAAATTTTAAGGTAGATTACTCTGGTGTTGTAGAGTATTTTATAAGTGAGGGTGAGCAGCTTGAAGATTATACTATTCTTGGTATTAAGGCAGTGTAGGTGTATCGGGTGGTGAATGATGTGGCTGCAGCAGAGGACATTGATAATCACTCAGGTGGAGGTCTTTTTGACTTGTTATAACTGTTGTACATGTTAGACTGAAATTCCTACATAAAGTGTTTAGCCACTGTGTAGTCTGCTGCTCATGAAGGACTGTGTCACTGTTTTTCTTTTGTTTACGATCCAATTGTAAATGTTCCAGAGCATGTGGAGGATGTTATAGCATTATGAGGAGACGGTGTAGACTTGCTTACACATACAAAGGGAGGAGTTGAGGATGAATCCTAGGTTGTGCACATGCTTGATAGGTGTTGGTACTATCCACAATGTACTCAGCTAGCGTAAGTCATCTGAGGCTGAGAGGGTGGGTCTGAGGATGACTACCTTCATTTTGTACGACTTCATGTTTAGAGAGCTGCTCTTTATGTACGTGGTGACGTTGCAGCCATTCTTATTTTTTACATTATTCATCTTCCACTCAATCAACACATTATCTACACGTACACACACACACAGACCTACTTTCTACCTTTCTTGCCTATGGTTAACAACCGCTTCTTACGCTCCCACTACAGAATCCGACTAACACTCTGTAATGTACTGGAAAACAAAACACCCATTTCTTTTACAAGACAGTAGGTTCTTTCCGCTTCTGCTACCTTTCTTCCTTTTCACCTTATTCTACATCCACTACCTCAAATACACCTAACTACTACATTTATTGCTGCCTTTGCCAAGTATTTTTGTAATTCAAAATGGAATCCCTGAAATGGGCCCGGTGTTGTAATTTTTCAGCCCTACCGCCGCAGTGGTAACTTAGTACACTTATATTCCTTCATTTCGTGTGGTAGTCATTTCTCAGACTCCACTACGAAATTCGACAATCTATCTGTATAATGAGGTGTGAAACCAAACATCCACTTCCCTAACAAAGCAGTGGGTACTTTGCACCTCTGCAGCCTTTCTAATTTTACACCTTTTTATCTCCTCAATCAACACATCATCTACACATTACACACACAAACTTGCTGCCTTTTTTTGGCTAGGTTTGTCAATTATCCTTAAATTTTATATTCTGATTCAAACTCATGCCCTTTATCGAGCCTTTGTGTTCTAACCAAAGTGGAAACAATACTATTTTGGAATGGCTAAGGTGACTAGACATATTCAAAAAATGTTAGTACTGTATTTTGCTATAACAGCCTGAGCCTTTTCCTAAAGTCATAAGGAATGACTGATTTCAAAATTTAGGAAAACATAAGAACACAATATCCTTATAAGTAATTATATTTATATAACTTTGTAAATGAGTAAAACTCTACTAATGAAATGTTATTAGATAATGGTCTTAATAAAATATTTTTTATAAGCCAAATAGGTGAAAACGCTAGTTTTGTATTTATATATTACGAAAACTGATAAAATGAACTGTTTATATTTTTATACAAGGAGCAACAATATAAAGAAAAAATTATGGAAAGAGAACAGCCTCATACTGAGGAGATTTTGGATATTACCTTGAGTGTAATTCAAGAACTGATTGTATCTATCACAGGCAATGAAAGTGAATAGGGGAAATTAGAGCTCCAGACATGAGCTATGATTTCAAAGACGAAAGCTTTGATACACACTTTCTAGATGCATTAAATTATGTTAAAACTTTAGAACAAATGAATTCCGATACTGCTAACGAGAAAATTGATGAGTATGAAATACCTGATGAACTGATTCAAAGTCAAGGCCCTTTATTGAGCCTTTCTGTTCTAGCTACTACCCCGGCCAAAAGCAGTGGGAAATTTGCACACCTGCAGACTTTTTTCGCCGGGGTTATCAATTATTCTTGAAGTAATTCAAAGTTCAGGCCCTTTATTGAACCTTCCTCGTAACTACTACCCATGAATGGTAGTGGGTAATTTGTACACTTGCATCCTTTTTTGCATCCTTTCTACCGCACAGTGTGTGTACTTTGTGCACCCGCTAAACTCCTTAGATGAGATACCCATTTCTCAGGCTCCCACTGCACAATCCGATGCACACTCTGTGTAATGGACTGGAAAACCAAACACCCACTTTCTTTCCAAAGCAGTGGGTAGTTTGTGCGTCTGCTCTTTCTTATTTTTCACCTTTTTTATCTTCCACTTAATTAACACATCACGTACACGCACACGCACACACACACCTACTTTCTACCTTTCTTTGCTATGGTTAACTATTTCATATCCATATTCAAAATGCAGGCCGTTTATTGAAACTTTTTATTGTAGCTACTAACGCAGCCAAAGACAGTGGGAAGTTTGCACACTTACTGCCTTTCTTGCCTAGGATTATCAATTATTCTTCAATTTCATATTCTGATTCAAAGTCCTTTTTCGAGTCCTTTTGTTGTAGCTACTACCCCAGCCGAAAGCAGTGGGAAATTTGCACACTTGCTGCCTTTCTTTCCTAGGGTTATCAAATACTCTTGAATTTCATATTCTAATTCAAACTCATGTCCCTTTATCAAGCCTTTTTCATGTAGATATTGCACGGCCAGAAGTCCAGAAGGCAGTGGGAAATTTGTGCACTTGCTACCTTTCTGTGAGTGAGCTTATCAATTATTCCTCTTAAAATTCAAATACAAAGTGCAGACCCTTTATTGAGCCTTTTTGGTAACTGTTACTCGTCAATGAGTAGGTAATTTGCGCACTTCCTACCGTTCATGTATAATAAAAAGGTTAACAAAAGTCTGCCAATATTAAAAAAGAGCCACTATGCTCTATGTTTATCAAATCTACTGTTTCTTATCCTAATTCAAAGTACAGACCCTTTATTGACCCTTCTTGGTAACTACTACTCATAAATTGCAGTGGATAACTTCCACACTTGCATCCTTTCTTATTTTTTGACATTATTCATCTTCCAACACATCATCTACACATACACACACCTACTTGCAGCCTCTCTTGGCTATGGTTATCCACTATTCTTCTATTTCATATCCGTATTCAAAGAACAGGCCCTTATTGTTGTAGCTACTAACCGAGGCGATGGCAGTGCAAATTTTGCACACTTCCTCCCTTTCTTGGCTGACATTATCAAATACTCTTCAATTTCATATTCTGATTCAAACTCATGTCCCTTTATCAAACGTTTTTCATTTCGCGGGAAATGTATGAAGTTGAGGTCCTACGTCAACTCACGGATGAAAAATACTATAAAAAAACGAATGACAACTGGAACGAAAAATTGAAAGATCATTTAGAAACGCTGGTCAATCTGGGCAGAAAAGAAGGATGGCTATCCAAAGAGGAGGGAGAATATCTAATAAACAAAAACCCACGTACGCCCTTGATGTACATTCTACCTAAAGTCCACAAGGACCCCACGAACCCTCCTGGCCGCCCGATTATATCGGGGGTGAACTCAATACTGGAACGACCGGCTAAATACGCCGACACGTTTCTAAAACCCCTTGTTGGCCAGACTGCCAGCTTCATTAAAGACACAATGGAAGCGATAAATTTTCTAGATGGCCAACCTTTTGATGAATCAATGGAATTTCTGGTCACTATGGACATCGTGAGTTTATATTCCAACATCCCGCAAGAAGACGGCTTGGAAGCACTTGAATTCTTCCTCGAAAAGAGAGAACGGCCACACAATGTCCCAACCGATTTCCTAATCAAACTAGCGGAAACTTGTCTGAAATTCAATTTTTTCAAATTCAATAAGATACAATACCTCCAAACTATGGGGACGGCCATGGGATGTCCCTTCGCGCCGGAAATGGCTATAATGTACATGGCTCTATATGAAGCCACTTGGATTTACAACAACAATCCATTTGGTGGACATATAAAAGTTTGGCGACGTTATATAGACGACGTCTTCATGCTGTGGCGAGGCGAAGCACTAACACTGAAAGAATTTGCTGTCTGGCTCAACGATCGAAATCCCAACATCCAATTCACCCTGTCATACAGCCAAAACACAAATAAACTTCTTGGATCTAATGGTCTACCACATTATACACCAAAGAGACCGACCGAAATACCTTTCTGCACTTCTCCAGTTTTCACCAACGCAATCTCCGAGAAAATCTACCATTCAGCCAATTCTTGAGATTGCGCAGGAATTGCACAAAGAAACCTGACTACTTCCAACATGCCCAGGAACTGATGCATAAACTAATTGAAAGAGGATATCCCAAGAAATTGCTAAAGAGAAGCATGAAGAGAGCTTGGTATATCCCGAGAGATACCCTTTTGACTCCCAAAGATAAGAACAAGGAAGACACCCCAATTGTATGTGTGACAACCTTCTCTGGAGCAACCACAGAAATCAAGAAAATAGTCACCAAAAATTGGAATACAGTACGGAGCCTGAAACCACTTGAAGATCCACCCATCTTCGCACTCAAAAAGAATGAGAGTGTGAGAAACAAATTGGTTCGAGCTGACACAACATTACCGAGGCAAGATAGCTCAATTCAGTCACTCCTGAACCTTCCGCCAGTCAAAGGACATCATAAATGCGGCAACTGCATTTCCTGTAATAGTACCATAGAAGGAACAATTTTTTACTATGGGCAGAAACAAATCAAACACGAGGTATTTACAAACTGCAATACCAGCAACGTTATTTACTGTGCCATATGCCCCTGCGGACTTGCGTATGTTGGCAAAACAAGCCAACCCATAAAAACAAGAATATCACAACATCGCTCCAGAATTCGATGCAAAAAGGAAAACGCACCCATGGTCTCCCACTGCGTTGAAAAACAGCACGGACCAGACGATCTTAAATGGACTGTGGTGAAACAGGTGAAAGGTAAAAATGTGGCCGATAACCTGTCTAAGCAGGAAGCCAAGACTATCATGTATCTAGATACTGTCAACCATGGACTCAATGAATTAGCGGAAATTTCCAGTTTTATGTGTTAAACACAACATAAACCTCAGTGCGATGACCGAATGCTTCCATTGCAGCAAAAAGCGTCTTGATCGTTTAGCAACACGATCACGTGCATATGACGCGATAACGCCGCCCTATCAGGAGCGTCAAGACACTAATGCCGGAGAACGAGCCTATGACAGCCCCGCTCTCATCCCGGACCAGGACGTAAGACTCCACGCCTGCCGAACGCTGTGCAACCCCTCTATAGCGAGAGCCGAGAAAGAAGCAACACGCTCGAGAAAGGAGACGCCGGGAATGTGATGTACCCCTGCTCCTCCACCTTGCGGAGAATCCGTCCCGCAACGACGATGCTGTGGCGCTGATAAAGAACCCTTCAGACTACCACAGGTACGAGACGCCATAGCCCACTACTGATACAGCAAGGCTAAACCCCATCCCTGCAACTAACTACTGAGTGCACAAGTCTCACACTAGCCGTACAACATATGAGACTGACCATAGCGCTTGCTCGTATGCACCCTGAAACAGGCGCCAATTTCATATCTAAGAGAAACTCACAAGACCAAGTTCACTAACACGAAGGTCTGAACTCTTTCTCCCTGCTTCTCTCCACAGTAAAAAATAAAAAAAGACTGCGGACACACAGCTTCACCACACTGACGTGTGAGAAATCATCACCTCGCCTTCTGTAACTCAACTGTACTCATCGAATGCAGTACTGACTTTCCCACCCTTGAGTACGTGATTTTTAATTGAGATAACCAACATCTGTAAATCTTACTTATAAGCACTGCACGTGGTCCTATAATTTATACCCAACCACTAAAACATGCTCCTTAAAATTTTCCTGTAGGTACAACATGATGCTCCTCATCACCTACTACGAGCCCTGATGAAGACCTTTACAAAGTTTTCACCCTGTCAAGATTTTCACCTAGGTCGAAACGCGTAGGCTCAACTTCGGTGCCAGGAGAAATATAAGCCATATGATCTAACTAAATAATTGGGACATACAGTGAGAGACGCATCTCACCATTAGGCATTAAATACCTTTTGGAATACATGACTTTCCCTGGCACGATACAGGATAACTAACTTTTCCCATTGAGGGACAAATCAATAACATCCCCCTGGGATATCAATACAATCTCCCTTAGATTTATAGTAGGACCCTGAAACACCAATTGTAAATAAGATATTGTTGATACACAAACTCACTTTTCTTTTCCTTGTGGATTGTTTATATTTGAACCTATTAATTTTTTCACTGTAATTTTGTCACTGTGTTTTCCTCACGTTGATTTATCTAATAGCCAGTAAGCTATTTGCTGTAAATATTGAATGTACTTTATGATGTAAGGAGATAATCAAAACTGAGTTGTTCACACCCAATGTGTACCCATTTGAACCCTTAAATAATGTGCTAAAAAATAAGAGCATTCACTGTCAATAAATAGGACGTGAACATAAAATAACTTATGTGATCCATGGTGTCAGAGGCTTTGTATATTTAACAATATTATCAAATACTCTTCAATTTCATATTCTGATTCAATCTCATGTCCCTTTATCAAATGTTTTTCATGTAGATATTGCACGGCCAGAAGGCAGTGAGAAATTTGCACAGTTGCTGCCTTTCTTAGCTGGGCTTATCAATTATTTTCCTTCAAATTGGAATTCAAAGTGCAGGCCCTTTATTGAGCCTTCTTCATAACTATTACTCATCAATGGCAGTGGATAATTTGCGCACTTCCTTCCGTTCATGTATAATAAAAACCTTAATGAAAGTCTACCAATATTAAAAAAAGAGCCAGTATGGTCTATGGTTATCAAATCTTCCATTTTTTTATCCTAATTCAATGTACATACCCTTTATTGAGCCTTCTTGGTAACTACTACTCGTGAATGGCAGTGGATAACTTCCACATTTGCAGCCTTTCTTATTTTTTCACATTATTCATCTTCCGCTCAATCAACACAACATCTACACACACACACACACAACTACTTGCTGCCTTTCTTACCTATGGTTCCCAACTGTTCTTCTATGTCATATTCCTATTCAAAATGCAAGCCCTTTATCAAGCCTTTTTATACTAACAACTACCCCAGCCAAAAACAGTAAGAAATTTGCATACTTGCTGCCTTTCTTCTCTGGGGTTATCAATCATTCTTCAATTTCATATTCTGATTCAAAGTCAAGGCCCTTTTTCAAGCCTTTTTGTTGTAGCTACTACCCCAGCCGAAGGCAGTGGGAAATTTGTACACTTGCTGCCTTTCTTGACTGCGGTTATCAATTATCCTTCTTGCAATACAAATTCAAAGTACAGGCACTTTATTGAGCCTTCTTGGTAACTACTACCCGTGAATGGCAGTGGGTAATTTGCACACTTTCTACCTTTCTTTTTTTTTTACATTATTCATCTTCCACTCAATCAACACAACATCTACACATACACACACACACCTACTTTCTACCTTACTTGGCTATGGTTAACAACTATTCTTCTATTTCCTATCCATATTCAAAATTCAGGCCCTTTATCGAACCTTTTTGTTATAGCTACTAACCCAGCCAACGGCAGTGTGAAATTTGCACACTTCCTGCTTTTCTTGGCTGGGATTATCAAATACTCTTGAATTTCATATTCTGATTTAAACTCAAGACCGTTTATCAAGCCTTTTTCATGTATATACTGCACTGCCAGAAGGCAGTGGGAAATTTGCGCACTGCGGGCCTTATCAATTATTTTTCTTAAAATTCAAAGTGCAGACACCTTATTGAGCCTTCTTCGTAACTATTACTCATCAATGGCAGTGGGTAATTTGCACACTTCATGCCGTTCATGTATAATAAAAAGCTTAATAAAGTCTACCAATATTAAAAAAGAACCAGTATGGTCTATGGTTAACAAATTATACTGTGTCCTCAGGTATGCAAACAGTGACTAAATAGCTTTCATCGATATTTCTGTCAACAACTGCCTTCAATCTACACTGCAGACAGCTGGGTTCACAACTTGTTGGTTGTAGTTGTGTAGCCTGCTGCATCAGTTGGTCAGTAGAAACATGGGTGTCTTTATGGGTTGTTGATTAGTTGCCTGAGTATTTGTATGTAGGACTAAGTGTGTATGTGGTTGGAAGGGGGTTTGAGACTCTGTGCATAGATGTGTGAGTTGTTGATTGACTAGGTGTATGAGTTTAACACCATGGCTGCTGTGCATTTTCCCCTCCTGTGCTGACATTTTATGAATCCTCATAGTTCATGACGAGCTCAGCTCGTCATCAGCACAGCTCAACTGTGCCTCATGACGAGCTGAGCTCGTCATGAGCATCGAAAGGGTTAAGAGTGCATGTGGAAACAGTTGTGTGGGTGTGTGAGTCTATGTATTGGTGTGTTGGTGAGTGAATATATGTCTCAGTGGTACATGTCCAATGAAGTAGACAAGTAAAAGGCAGTGTATGTGAGAGTTGGTGTATAACAATATCTATATGTAAGAGTCAGTGATTGTGAGAGTGACTGTATGGACGAGTGTGTACTTGTATTAGTGATTATATAAGAGAGTAAGTATGTGTTAGTATCTGTATGAAGAAATGAGGTAGTGTGTGTATATATCTGTGTAGGTGAGTAAATGGAACTGTGATTGATTCTTTGCATGACTGTTAGATATGGGTGTCTCTAGTTGGCAAAGGTTATCACCTTTGTCCAAATAGGGACCCTTACTTCTAAGTCAGGATAAGGGGATTACACTCCTTAATAACCCCTGCTCACCCCTTGGAGGCTTGGCACGAGCAGACAGGCTTATCTCAGAGGCAGTGTGTTAAGCATTTATGAATATACACAGTAATCCAGTGAAAACACTACAGATGGACACAACTACAAAAATCTACAATACTACACTTAAGGTTACTTAAAAGATGATTAAAGTCTCTTAGTTCATGTTGGTGAATGCGACAAAGTTCTAAACAAGGTACCTGCATGCGTAACGCAAAGTAAACAAAAGGCTTGTAAAAGGGTCCCAACATTTATACCCCAAAATCCTTTGTTCTCTGAAGGCAGAGAGGCCTCTGCCTAGTTCAGACCAGTTCCTGAGCACTTTGATGACATGACTCTCTTCTTCCTTTCACTGTGCAGGGCAGAGACATCAGCCACCCCACAGGAGGTGGAGCCAGCACAGGGGACAGAAGATACAGCTCTAGAGCACTCTGTTGACATGATTCCTCCTCTCCTTTCACAGTGCAGGGCAGAGACATCCGACAAGCCAGAGGTGGTGGAGCCAGCATTGTAGAGGGAAGGTCCAGCCCTATTCAGGTCCCAGGTGCAACTCCACCCTCCCATCTAGATGCAGATCTATCTATTCATCACTGGGCTGTCCAAGCCTGTCTCCTAGAATACCCTAGCCCTGTCACACACAAATCCAGACAAAGAATGCACAACCCAGCAGAGGCAGGCTCAAATGGTTAGGCAAGCAAATACCTACTTTTTAAAAGTTGTATTTGCAAACACAGAATATTAAAATAAACTTTACTAAAATAAGTACTTTATTATTCTGAGTTCAGGCATACTAAATTCGAATTTCTACCATGTTCCCTGAGTTAGTTAGGATTATAAGAATATAATAACCTTAACTGCCCATTCTGGCCTATGAGAACAGGTAGCCTTCAATAGTGAAAAAACGAAAATGGCTGTAATTCACCATTAGAACATGCTACACACATCAGAGCATGTCCCACCTCATACTTACAATGCACCCTGACCTGGGGCGTACCATAGGGGTGTCTAATATGAAGCAAAGGGAAGGTTTAGGGACTGGCAAGTGGGTGCACTTGGCAAAGTTGACATGGCAGTGCTAGACTATCCACAGGCCTGGCAAGGGTAGGCCTGAGACACACTTTACAAGCTGCTTCTGTAGGTGCCACAACCAGTGCTGCAAGCCCACCAGCAGCATTTGATTTACAAGTCCTGGGCACACATGGTGCACTGTACTAGGGGCTGACAGATAAATCAAATACCTCAATCATGGACTCCATTTAGTATATCAATTTAACATAGGGAGCAATTGCACTATGGCACTGATTAGCAGTGGCACAGTGCCCAAAGCATAAATCCAGCAAAAACATATCAAAACAGAGGAGGCAATCCGTCAAAATGGAAGGGAGACTCAAGCCAATGATGTCAGCTCTAACAATGACTGACTAGGCGTGTGAGTAACTCCATGGATAAGTGGTGGTGTGTGTATCTGAATAGGTGTATGAGTACATATGATAGTGTTGTATTGAGGAGTGACTGCATGTATAAGTGATTGTATGGGTGAAGGAGTGGATGTTTGTGTAGACCTAGGAATCAGTGAGTGCGTAAGTAGTAACTGGTATTGGTGTGTAATGGTTTCGAAAATGGTAGTCTGTATTTTACAGTGGGTGTATCAAAGGTTACATTAGTGTGTGAGGAAGTGCATCAGATTGTCACATGAATGATGTCATTAGTGATGTCATGAGTGATGTCATATGATAGGTCATCAGTGATGTCATGAGTGATGTCACTGGCCATGTCATGAGTGATGTAATATGTGACGTCAGCAGTGCTTTGTGGGCGCACGATTTATAGTTGGCTGAACTAACTATAACGGTGGAATTTCTATGGTTTTGTATGAGTGAAATGTCCAACTAACTATAAAGTCCCTGAAACCTATGGCTTTTTCAGTGAATTTCTAAGGTTTTTCAAATGCTGAATTCTAAGTATAACTTCCTTGAAACCTATGTCTTTTTCAGTGAATTTCAAAGGTTTTTTAAATGCCAATTTTGAACTATAATGTGCCTGAAACCTATGTGTTTTTCATTGAATTTGAATGGCTTTTTTAAATGCTAATTTCTAACCATATCAAAATCAATCAAATAGAATACAGATAATGTTCTTACGCGAGACGATACAGCATATGCCATACACTCTTTAAACACAGAACTTCCAATATTTACCAAAGCATTTCCTACACATAAACCTTGACATTTATGAATAGACACTGCATATGCTAAACAAACAGGGAACTGGTTTTTACGTGCATACAAGTCTTTTACAAGCAAGAAACTAACACAACAGCATCCAATCTGTTTCACCTCTTTAATCTGATCACATTTAATCTTCAAAAATGTATTCCCATCTCTATTTCCATAACTAACAAATTCAACAACTTTCCCATTGCTCCATTTACTAAAGCTTTTTCAACATCTAAATGATGTTGTAATATTACCCAGCACTTTACAGATACAGATAAGGTCTTTTCCAAACGAGCAGTCTTAGATATTGATTTTTCCAAAGAGTCTAATTTTAACTGCAATTTTTCTGACAAAAGAATAGTTACTTCTTCATTTTCTATTTTATCAATAGGTACCATTTTTATTATCGGTTCATTTTCCAGTTACAAAAGTTCTTAATTGAATGTAGAGCATTCTTTCAGTGTTGGGATTAGGCAATTCTTCGGTACATTGTTTTAGCTGCAATATTTTGTTTTGGAAACAAGGTTTTTAGTAGCCAACTTTCTGAAGCAAATTTTCTATCCTTTGTTAACACACCAATTCTAATATTTTGAAGAATATTTCCATAATCTTCATCATTTCCTTGCCCCATGTTCTTGATCAGTTCCTTATATTCAAAATAACTCCAAATATTCACATTTCCAATACTTCCCAAATACTTTTTAGTGTCTTCATTAAGAAGGGTTTTGAAAACCAGTTGGCCTTTCACAAGTGTGAGTAGTACTAGATCATCCAATACAATTACATATTTTTCTCCAAATAAAACATCGTAATTTCTTTTTAAAATCTGCTGCATCCTCAAATTGTACAAATACAAGCATTAACTTTAAAAACATGCTTACTTCATCAATTACCAGAAGTTTCATTTTCTTTGAAACTTCAAAACAACCTTCTGCAGATAGCTTGTGTAACTAAGTAATACTTTATTTGTTGATTAATAAAAATTATTACAATACAGAATAAAACAAAATTGGTTAGGAGCATTATTTTTTCCGAGTCAACACATCTACATCTTTATATTCAAAAGTTAGCAGCAATAATTAAAAGTGCCTGTGCCAACCAATAATTAAAGTACAATTCTGAAAATACTTTAAAGTGCTGTTGTGCAGAGTTTAATGACTGCAGAACATTTTCAAAAACTGTTATTAAAAATAGATAGTTTTCTTCTCAACAGAACGGACCCACAAAATACAGATAATTGTGCATGTTTAAAATTTTAAACCATTTTTTTCTGTTTTTAATTCTCGTAATTGTTTATCCAATCACTATACACAATTTAAAACCTTTTAGAACTTCAGATTCAGAGTTGTACACAAAACTTTAGAAACAAATTATAATTTTTGCGTTAATGGCTTAGGCGACATGTTCCTGCAATAACAATAACAATCATTATCAGTCTAGGCAGGCGATTGGTGTTGGCAATCACACTTCGATTAGCAACTGCTTTTCTACAATAAAAATGAACTTTACAAATTGTAAGGTCAGGTGGGGCATATTCCCTGTGAAACAGGATATAAAGGCTTGTCAACATGTTCTCACCACTAATTCATTAAAGATGGGATTCAACTGAGTCTTTTGCTCTTCTAACAGCTGAGGGCATGCCATTACAATATATGGTAAACATTCATTATACAAACCACATAACCTGCAGCTTGTGGTATTCCAAGTTATTTTCATGTTCTACTGGTAACATAAGTAAACAATGTAATGTAATCCCTTTAATATTGTGTGCTGCTAACCCAGTTGCAGCAGTTACAACAGAAGACAAATATGAATCCGTTGTTTTCTATACATAACTTGACAAACGTTTAAAGAAGAAACCTTTCCCCTTTCCAGCTTCTCCATTGATGTACGTAAGAATAGGTCTAAATTGGGCCAGGGTGGTAAATTCCGTTCCGCTCGCGGAATTTGCAGAGTTTGGGTAATTTTACGTTCTGCGTAGAACGCGAAATTGCCCAAAGTTCTGCGTTCCGCGACTTCGCGACATTTTTTGCTTGTTCGCGATCTCAAAATGTGTGTTCGCAAGATATTTCCCCCCGAGCAGGCAAATAGCCATTGAGAACAGGAAAAAAGCATTGCGAACAAGCAAATCCGCGTGTTCCCGGAATTTCTGCGTGTTCACTGAGATTTTTTACCGTTTCGCAGAGATTTGCGTAACGCGATTACAGATATTCCACCCACCCCTAGTCTAAATGATGTACATTGTCAAACATTCTTTTCATGCAGTAATCCATGTTGTATCTGTGGTGATATATTTGTTTCTGTTCAGTATTCAGACGTTCCTCTAAATTTTCCTAATCAATATTTTCCTGTTGTGCTTGCTGCATCACTGTTTCCACTTCACTCATTGCTATTGCTGCTTTATTGTCAAGTATATCTTCTCCTGCTGAAAGTTGACTTTGTGAAGCAGAACTCTGACTATCTTGAGAACTATCTCTAGCTATTTCAGCTGCAATTGTTCTTTCTTCATTAATCTCTTCGTTCAACATTTGGAGATAATTTCGGTAAATTGTACATTCAATGCTATCTTTACATGCAATGAAAGAATCTTCCTAGTAGTCACAATGTCCAAGTAATTCCATTTCAGCCTGCCAAGGTTTAAATTGTTGCAAAAGAGCTAAATAGAAAAACTCTCTTTTATCTAGACTATCACAACTTAATTTCCTGATTTAATCAAATTTTGTCTTATATGCTTTACAAAACAACCTTCAGATCCAATTACAGCATATTTTCCTTCATTTATATTTTCAGTAAAAAAAAATGTAAAACTATATTGTTGCAGTGTTTCATATAAACATATAATTTCCAGGTATGGACTTTTATTTGCATACTACATATCCAATATATTTCTTTTCAGAATATCCGTAATTTCAGGTTCATTCATTGCCAAGTATTCAATTTCTTGTACAGATTTCAAAACTCAATTTTGTGCTGCAGCAAGAGCTAGACTTATCCAGATCATTCCTCTTGACTTGGAATATAAACTCACAGATGCTAATCTATCCAAACATTTGTAGGATCCAATTTCTCTATGTGAAAGCATCTTCAAGCTTAAGCTGTACAACTTTTTGCTAAGTGTCTTCTCCTGTGAAATTTTCTCCCACGTTTCTTTCAATTCTGTCTTCTCAGACTTGGTAATATATGACGTGACATAGTGACCAGCAGCAATTGAGTTATCTGCAACATATTGAATGTCCATATTTGCATTCCACATCTTTAAAATCATTGGATTGTAATCATTAATGTACTTTGATTCTTCTGTTCTTTTTATAATATAAGTATTTTTGGATGATTTTCGAGTGATATTATGCCTCACTGCTGACATAAAACTGTCCACTCTTCCTTTGGAAATTACTGTACGTGGAAAGTCAAATCGACATTTAGTGTAAAATGTATCCTTTGATTTATATTTCCATCGACAATATTTTCCACATCGATGACTCTGAAACTTTAAAACTTGCTGTCTTAAGATATTTAGTCCTCCTGTTTTCGGAATTGCACAGGTATCATACTCTTCAATAAAAGATAAAACAGTCTCATCCGAATCAGTTCCAAATTTGGGTGTATCCTTGATCCATAAAAGCAGATGTATATCAGGAGCACCTCTAGTTTGGTATTCTTTTCTCCTCAAAAAATAAATAACTTCGCCAATAGGTGGATTTTTTTTATTACAGATGAAACACATCATAGCTTCAAATCTATGATTAAAATATCTGCAGGCATTTACAGGATCCAGGGATCACAGTTCTCCGGGTGTCTTCAATTCAATATTTTCTATATTTGAATTTGCTTCTCGTAGAAAATGCAGTAAATCATACCATGCATAACCAGCACAGCTAAGTGTAACAAACCAGGTAGGAGTTCCTAAGTTTCTCAACATACATTTTAATTCCCCATGACATTGACACCAATATTAATTAGTTCCACGTTCACATGACATCAAATTAATTAACTGTGATTCTAAATGTTTGTCTCTTACTTCAACTTTTCCATAAATTCCTTTGCAGAAACAAGTAAAAGATGCCTTCCTGTTTTTAATATATGGTTGACTGCATATGAAACTGCCGACAGATCACTCTCAAATAAAAGATAGAACAAATATGGAATACACTGACAACATCTTGTATCTTCTGAGTACAGTTGTAAAGTACGATATTTTGCAGCTGGAATATTGTCCGCCTTTTCCAGTAGGGAACAGCTGGGGAAAACAACGAGCTTCCAAACGTTTTTCCCACACACTCATGGGAGTTCCTTGTGCTTTTTTCATCTGGAACAATTCAATAGTGTCTCCTATCAGTTCTTTTGAATGTAGAGGGTGTATATTATAATGTTCATAAATTTCTTCTTTTCTTGAGTTCTCCACTTTTTCTATTCGTCCACATGAAATGTGTGTTTCATCTTCTAAAGTCATTTCTTCTTCTCCTACATTTAAATTTTTTTTAGTAAAGATTGTTTTCCACCAGATATAATATAGCCTTTTGGACTTTTGTGACATCTACTAACTCTTGCCATATTTTCCGACTCTTTGTGGGTACACCATTAACAAAAATGACTACAGGTTTAGTATCCTATCCTTTTACACCAACAGTTTCAACATTTTTCTTAAAATCTACTTGTAAATACACAACTCTTCCTTTTAAACCTCTTTGCAGATCTGTTGGAGGCAGCTTACCTGTTTTATGCTCCATACAAACTATAGCCTGAGAAGGGTGCACAGATTGAATAAGGACCGCCTCATATGTATTTTACTCTTTAAGTTCTGGAGGTACACGTACTAATTCTAAGTCAATATAGACAGCTCTAGCTAGCATTTTGTTTTCTCTAATTTATTATGACAATATTAACAAATACATTGTACAGTACCTTACTCAAAACGACTTTACACAAACAGATAAGCAGCAAATGTTCTCCATTTATCATTGTTTTGCTCTTCACTTTTTAAAAACACATCTATATTCCTAGTTTGAATTTTATAATGAGTACGTCGGCAACAAATACATAGTTGGGATTTTCACCAGATACTACTTTAAACTTTGTTATTTCTTTTTCAAAATTCACATCAGTAGTATCTTCCACCTCTTCCTTAACACCTACACTTATCAAAGCCTCACTTTCTCTACACCCCTCTTGAACAGCAACAAAACGTAACTCTATATCATCACATACTTTTTTTACACCCAACACTGAACCATGCAAAAGAGCTGCATTAATTTCATTTAGACATAATGCAGGACTTTTCACGTAGTATAATCTTCTAACTAACTTCCGCATTTCTGAATGATGTACTGCTAACATTCTCAAATGATGAAATGACTTTGACACACGTTCATAGAAAGACAAGCCTGAGAATGACCTTGCAACCCTGTATTTTTTCTCACTTTGCAAGGATCCAGTCCTTGTAATATCTAAATTTTCTGTTGCACAGTTTTCTTCCTTATTCTCTTGAGAAATTTAGTAATATATTAATAGATTGTCGACGTATACTATAAATACTACTACAATCTCATGTAAACACTGGAGCCTAGGTACGTCTCCCTTGAACTTCCTCAGCTATTACTTCTATCACATTTCTAGGAACTAGCTTTTCTTTCTGAATTGAACAACCATCTCACACCTCATAAGAACGACCACAGGTATCAACTGCATGCACTAAACAATTTTGTTGAAAATAACTTTCTTTATTAAAAAAAGGTTCCGTACTAGAAGTATGCTTCCATACTAAATTTGTTACATAATGTGTTCTGTTTACAATTCTTTTCCTCTTACATTTGTCCTTCTTATGCTGCATTATTGTATTTAAAGTATTCAATCTTTGAAGTTAGAATCTCCTTTTTTTTCTGTAAATTGCTGATCTCCTTTTATATATTTTAAATTTTTTGTAAATTCTGGAGTACTCTACTTTTATATATTCATTTTCC
Source organism: Lissotriton vulgaris (assembly GCF_964263255.1). Taxonomy (NCBI): domain Eukaryota; kingdom Metazoa; phylum Chordata; class Amphibia; order Caudata; family Salamandridae; genus Lissotriton; species Lissotriton vulgaris. The sequence goes on from NC_141685.1 coordinate 1,576,199,472, forward strand.
GAATTTCTGAAAATTGTTTGTTACGTATTCCAACATAATTCTTTTTCCGATAATCCAATTTTCCACTTTTTTAAAATGTTTCTATTGTTTCACTGTTCTTGTTCTGTCTGACTCTTCTATATTATTAATCATAAAAACATTGCAAGTTTTTTAAAATAAACGTTAATTTTCTTTCTAGAACACTTTTTCTTTGAACATCCATGTTGTACTGGATCTAATAACTTTTTTCCTTTTTTTTTCAAACAAACCTTCCTTCTTTTTTTTTCCTTTGCTGTTTTCTCGTCATTGTATCTATTTCTTATTAATGATGCAAAATATCTGTAAAAGGCTAAGCGCGAATATCTCCAAAAGCTCACACCTGCCCTGAGCAGTTCTTAGCCATGTTATCCAATGGAAGGTGGATAACATGGCTAAGAGCATTAGCTCGGTAATGCATGAATATCGCTGACTTTTCAGCGATATTCATGCATTGCGGCCGTTTTTTATCGCATTTGCGATAAACCTTGGTAATACCAAGGTTTATCTGCAATAAAAATCGCCGCAGCTCAGCGGTACATTTTTGTCTCTAACCAAGCAATAGCGATAATTATCGCTATTGCTTGGTAATATGCCCCCATGTATATTCAGCAGACAAACACACCCTGACAATTACCTTCACTAATAATCACATTTACTTTAGAACTGTTAACAAAATCATGCAGAAAATTTACATAAAACATTTTCATTTATATTTTCTCTTTCACATATTTATAAAAAATGTCTTCTGAAGAAATACTTCTCAACAACTTACATGTCATAACAACACAAAAATCCTAAGCCTCCCAGTAACACACCACTCTTGACTGATATTGTAATCTACCTCTTTATGTAAAAAATGAGACCACAAATTATCCACATAGCATTTCTGTTTTTTGTTCCATCTCTGTTAATAACATATACATTTTCTAGTAAAATCCCTTGCCCACCATTTTCAGTCTAAGAATAATTTGGAAACGTGTGACATTCTGTTTATCTCATCGCAATACGTATACAAATCCAGATAAATGCTACATTTAATTTTCAAAACCATAGTCTTTTACAGAAGCAAGTTACATTTCTTAGACCTAGGTTTACAAAATGTGGACATTAAATGGTTTGGACAGGGAGGATTGCAGTGGCACCAATTGTTGCCTTTGGTTAAAACCTGTTTGCATCTCCCACACCCTGACCTCATGATTGTGCACTGTGGTGGAAACGACCTAGGCACATTGACTGGGGTAGGTTTGGAAATGCTAATGAAGGACACCTTTTGACAATTGATGTTGCTTTTGGCTCAAACTGTCTTTGAATATTCCAATATTTGCCAAAGACATAAGTGGAAATGGTCAAACCAATGTTGTCCTCAGATTGAAAAATCTAGGAAGAATATCAACAAAGCTGTGTCTGCATAGCTCAGAGACCATAGAATGGGGTCGATCTACAACAACAATATACTTTTTGATATGGCTGATATCTACAGAAGTGATGGAGTACACTTTACAGATCAAGGAAATCGAGTTTTTCTGAATAGCTTGAAGCTGTGCATTCGCCTTGAAGCTGTGCATTCGCACTTATATGTAGCAGTAACTAATAAACATAAGGGCTCTTTTTAGAGCTGCCTTATGTTCCCAATATTGGTTCGCAGAGTGACAGCTGCGATCCAGCTATCACAGGGAGTCCTGCGGGCTGTCTGGCAGGCTTGCAGAGGGAGAGTTGCGGCCTGTGGGCTCGGCTCGCACAGGGGGAGCTACAGGCCGTCTGCTCTCAAACCCACAGCAGCGTGCTGGCTCACAGAGGGACACCTCGGTCCTGACTCACAAAGGGACAGCAACGAGCCAACGGCCCTGCTGGCAGAGACACACCTATCACCTAACGGACTGGCTTGCACATGTACCGCTAGGGACACGACGGCTCGCAAACCCACACCTGCGAGCCGACGGACTGGTACTGTTTTATGCTTTACGGTAGTACAGTGGTTTATGTGTACTGTAGGGGGTTGTGCTGTGGGTGCTATTTTAGGATTTAGAGTAGTGCAGTGTTTTTGTATAGTGTTTGGCAGTTCGTGCTGGGAATAGTGTTTGAGGGTTTAGAGTAGCGCAGTGGTATTTGTGTAGTGTAGGAGATCATGCTGAGAATAGTGTTTTAGGATAAAGGGTAGCGTAGTGGTGTTTGAGCTAGTGTAGGGGGTCATGCTGGGGTGGGAATTTAGAATGTAGAGTAGCACAGTGGTGTTATGGTAGTGTAGGGGGTTGTGGTGGGGGTAATGTTTTAGGGTTTAAAATAGTGCAGTGATGTGTTTGTAGTGTAGGGGTACAGTTGGGGTAGTGTTGTGGAGTTTCCGACAATGCAGCAGTGTTTGGTAGTGTAGGGGGTAATGCTGGGAGAAGTGTTTTAGGGTTTACAGCACTTCAGTCGTGTTTGTGTAGTGTAGGGGGACGTGCTGAGGGTAGGGTTTATGGATTTAGGGTAGCACAGTGGTGTTTATGTAGTGTGGGAAGTCATGCAGGGAATACTGTTTTAGGATTCAGAGTAGTGCAGTGGTGTTTGTGTAGTGTTTGGGGGTTCATGCTGGAGGTAGCATTTTAGGGTTTAAGGTAGTGCAGTGGTGTTTGTGTAGTGTAAGAATTGTGCTGGAGGTATTGTTTTAGAGTTTACGACAATGCAGTGGTCTTTGAGCAGTGTAAGGGGTCAAGCTGGAAGTAGTGTTTTAGGGTTTACGGTAGTGAAGTAGTGTTTGTGTAGTGTAGGGGGTCATCCTCGGAGTAGTGTATTAGTATTTACGGTACTGCAGTGGTGTTTGTGTAGTGTAGGGGTCGTGCTGGGGGGTAGTCTTTTAGGGTTTAGGGTACAACAGTGGTGTTTGGGTAGTGTAGAAGGTTGTGCTGGGAATAGGGTTTCATAGTTTAGGGCAGTGCAGTGGTGTTTCAGTACTGCACGGGTCATGCTGGGGATAGTGATTTAGGGTTTAGGGGAAAGCTGTGGTGTTTGCGTAGTATAGGGGGTCCTGCTAGGGGTAGTGTTTTATGGTTTACGACAATGCAGTGGTGTTTGTGTAGTGTAGGGGATCGTGCTGGGGTAGTGTTTTAAAATTTATAACTGTGCAGTAGTGTTTGGATAGTCTTTGGATAGTGTAAGGGATCATACCGACAGATTGACTCACAGAGTTCCGAGCCGACAGACAGGCTTCTAAAGAAATACCTGCGACCTGGTGATATGAGGAGAGGCACCATGAAAGGCATATCTCACATAGACACAGCTGCCAGTGTTGCCCCGCAGAGGTAAAACTATGAACCCAATGGGTTCTACACAGAGAGATGCGAGCTGACGGAGTAAATCACAAAATGGCTGCCAACACTTCCTGGTGTCAACCGTTGACAGCCAATGAGGCGCAACCTCGTGCTCATAACCCCTCAGCCAATCAGATGTAAGAATTGTCAAATATTGATGTTGTAAAATATGATATTTCCCAAAAACTACTCAACGGATTTATACCATTTAAACAAAAACGTGCTTTCTTCACCATCACCTTTCTCTCTGCCAAATGTGATATGAGGAGAGACAGCGTGAAAGGCATATCTCACAGAGACATAGATGCCAGTGTTGCCTCGCTGAGGTAAAAGTATGAACCCGATGGCTTCTATGCGTAGAGATGCGAGCTGACGGACTAAATCACAAAATGGCTGTCAACACTTCCTGGTGTCAACCGTTGACAGCCAATGAGCTGCAACCTCGTGCACATAACCCCTCAGCCAATCAGATGTCAGAATTGTCAAATATCGATGTTGTAAAATATGATATTTCCCAAAAACTACTCAACGGATTTATACCATTTAAACAAAAACGTGCTTTCTTGACCATCACCTTTCTCTCTGCCAAATGTGATATGAGGAGAGTCAGCGCGAAAGGCATATCTCACAGAGACACAGATGCCAGTGTTGCTTTGCTGAGGTAAAAGTATGAACCCGATGGCTTCTATGCGGAGAGATGCGAGCCGACGGACTAAATCACAAAATGGCTATCAACACTTCCTGGTTTCAACCGTTCACAGCCAATGAGCTGCAACCTCGTGCTCATAACCCCTCAGCAAATCAGATGTCAGAATTCTCAAATATTGATATTGTAAAATGTGACATTTCTCAAAAATTACTGAACGGATTTATACCATTTAAACAAAAGCGTGCTTTCTGGACCATCACCTTTCTCCGTGCCAAATTTGGCGTAATTTCGTTCAGCAGTTTCACCTGTAGTCTTCAGTAAAGTTTCATATGGAAATTGCATGGAGAAAACACGTTTTGGGACCCCCTTTTTTCTCAGCCCCTCCTACACCATTCACCCCCGAGCCTACAATATAGGAGCTAATAAAATAGAGAGAAACTTTTTGGATAATTTCATAAAAATTTGTCAAACAACATCAAAGTTATAAGCACATAGAGGGCTCCGGGAGGGGGGCCAGGCAACCCCCCTCCCAACATAATTGAAGCCCTGGGGCTGCGCGGACCACAGCAGGCTCTCGCAACCCCTGGAAGCCCCTGCTAATATTTTTTAAGGAATACCCCCGGAACCTAGCCCACCCAAGGGCCTCATTAAAATAAAAAGTGGGAACCTGCGAACCCAGCGCGAATTGCGCCATTTTTTTCTTTTTTAATGATTTTTGGGGACCTGGGGGTCCTTCTGGGATCCCCTGAGCAGGCCTAGTTGGTCAGAGTTTTTTTTATCCTGCCCACTTCTCTTGTTTTATACCTTTGTTTCTCCGTTTTCAGGTGACTCGCTTCTACCAAGCCACAAAATGGCTGCCAACACTTCCTGGTTTGGACTACCAGCAGCCAATCACAGTGAAGCTCGGGCACGCGACTTAGGCTCTGCCCAGATATTGAAACTTTTAATTTACTAATTTCTCAGCAACTACTTAGCAGATTTACCCCATTTATAAACAGGTTGCTTTCTTATCCAAGCACTACCTTTCTGCCAAATTTGGGGTAATTCCGTTCAGTAGTTTCGGCTGTAGTCTTGCACAAAGTTTCCTATGGGAAAATTATTTTTTTACTCCTATTTTTTTAATTTCTCGAAAACTACTGAATGGATTTACACCATTTAAAAAAAAAAGGTCACTTTCGGAACCAAGCTTTACCTTTTTGGCAAATTTGAGGTAATTCCGTTCAGCATTTCGGGCTGTAGCTCATCGCACAATTTCCTATGGAAGTTAACATGGAAAAAATGCGTTTTGGAACCCCCCTTTTTTCTCAGCCCCCGCGTGACAAATCATCCCCAAACTTTCAGGATAGGAGCTGACCTGGATAGAATTTTTTTGGGGAGAATTTCAGGAAGATTTGTCAAACCACTGCAAAGTTATTAGCAAATCCAAAAATGCTTTCCCTATGGAAACTAGGATCTAACTATAACTACCTACTTGCGACCGCCCAAGCTCGATCAGGTAATTTATTCCGCCAAACCCTCAGTTTCCCCAAGGAAGGACGACGCCTTGTAGTGACGAAATTTGCTTTATTAGTCGGTTGCTCATACGCGTTTTGCCTGAACCAGCAGGCTTGTTCACCAATAAAATTTTCAACAATTTTCACAATTTTTAAATCCTGTGCATGTGACATTAGTCACAAGATGAACTACACAACAAATACAAAGGAAGACAGACTCATAGTTTTACGTCTGTCTTAGCATCGGAACAAAGTATTTTAACACGCAAAGTGTCATTACTGTCAACCGATGCATAGATAATTACTTGAAACATCATAGGGAGCAAACAATCAGAAACTAATAATTTCCACATGCCTTGTATCGTGATTAAAATAATACAGTCATCGAAGCATAATCACTCTTCATATTGGATCGCTCCACTAATATACGATGTTGTCAACATTTGGTCAGGCCCAAGTGGGCTTGAATTTGTAATCACTCAACATTATAACAGTTTCCTATTAGAGTTATTCAGCCCAAGTGGGCAATACCTAAACAACTCATGCATTGAGTAGTATGTAAACTAAAAGAGTGCTCATAAATAGTTCTCTAAAAAACTGAATATTCTGGAAAGGGAATATATTTACATTCAGAAATTAATTAAGACACTCCTATGCAGTACACATCAAATTCATAAGTGAGTATATAAATCTTCTTCCATATTATGACTGGCATGGCAGCTTGTATCTAGCTCAACTATGTAGCAGCATTCCAATCTCCTCAATTTATTTTCTCTATCACCACCTCTCATACATAGTGGGATTGCATCAATGACATAATAGATTAAACTTTGAACGTCTTTGTTATGAAATCGTTCAAGTGGTGTGCTACTGGGTACGATCTATCACCAATAGTATTAGCTCTCAGATGTTGCAAAATATGCTTATGCACAGGTAAAATCGTGCTACTAACATATTGCAAATTGCATGAACATCTTAAAACATAAACAGTATATTCAGTTTTAAATTGTACTGCCCTATGATCTTTTTTACTCTTCTTGCTAGCCCTGGTTTATAAGTCATCATATTTTTCCCATGAGTACACGCCTTACATTTCATGCATTTTACAAAGCCATCTTTGCTCTTCAACCAAATTGAGCTAGTTTCAGGTACATCTTTTTTTGAGATCATGTTACTAACTGGCATTTGTATAAAAGACATTATATTTTTGACTGGCCCATGTTATATATTATAGGTTGTAATTAATCTACAAGCATTCGTGTTTTTCTCATCTTCTTTTAATTTGAATAGAACCTCCTCCCTTGTTTTATTCTTCACTTTTTCCATTGATGCTCGTAAGCAATTCTCAGTATAGCCTCATTTTTTAAACCGTTTTTTTTTAATTTCAACAACTTTCTTTTACTCCTGGCTCACTGCAGTTTCGTACCACTCTCAAATATTCACCGTACGGGATGCTTTTTACTAGATTATTATTACTGTATTGCCCGCTGTGGCTTTTCTGTAGAGTTTTGTCTGCAATTTGCAATCTTTTACATAGATTGTTAAATCTAAAAAAATCAATTGTGGTATCACTAACTGTGCTAGTGAATTTTAAATTCAGACTATTCACCTGAAGTTTTTTATTAAACTCATTTACTGAAGTTATCGACCCCTTCCACATGATAAATAAGTAATCTATGTACCGACTCCAATGTAAAATATTGTTCCCATTCCTCCTGGTACTGCTTCCAGACCCCCTGCTCCTCCCACCAGTCCAGATGCAAATTCACATAGCTGGGGGCGAAGCAGGTGCCCATCGCAGTACTGCAGGTCTGATGGAATAATTTGTTGGTAAAAAATAAAAAAGCATCTGTGTATGAGACCACATTTTAATCAATCTGCTGCCCAAGAAGTATCAGCATTCAAACCGTCTTCATGTTTAATGCTTGTATAAAACGTTGTGACATCAACGGTAACCAGCAATAGATCCTGCTCCCAGGGTATGTCGTAAATTACTTTTAAAAATGCCCCTGTGTCTTGGATGTATGAGGGATGCACTTTTACTAATGGATTCAGGAAGGAATCAACACATTTAGAGGTGTTCTCTAACCCACTACCTATAGCGGATATGATTGGGCGGCTGAGTGGATTTTCAATGTCTTTATGCTCCTTTGGTAACGGATAAGAAACAGGTGTCACTGGGTTACTGATCTTCAAAAACTTAAACTCATATTGTGAGAGCATACCCTGGCTATGCAAATCTTCTAATTGGTCATTGTATTGATAATGGCTTTGTAACATGGTTTCTACTGTTATGTTAACATAACATGACTTGTTGTTTAATTGTTTAGAGGCTTCATTAAGATATTTTTGTTTCTCCCATAAGACCACGTTCCCATCCGTATCAGCATTACGTACTATACAATCTTTGTCCTTTTCCAACTTTATAATCTGTGTAGAATGTTCTTTTTGTTGCTTAGACAGAATATATATATTACCTAGTGGCGCTTGCCAGTAGGTACTTATACTTATTTTGCCAATATTTTTGGTGCCATATGATGAACCTTTGTGAAATTTTCAAAACTAATGACCCACTTACTTTAGCTGCTGTCTTAAAAAATTTGGGTGATCTGCCAAGTCGTGGGCCGAGAAAAAGGGGGTCACAAAAAGCTTAATGTCCATAGGAAACTGTTGATGTAGCTAATATAAAAAGATATTAGTTCATGAGAGGATGCTGCTGACAATATTAGATATATATGTGTATAATTCTTTTTAGCACTAGCACTTTACTTGTTTTAGCACTTTTTGAATAAATTAAGAACACTTAGTAGGAATTACACTTTAGAAGGTTGTAATTAACCCATGTAGTATGGATTGGAAATTTTGGATATTAGTGATATTAGTCATTTTTAAGCATTTAAGCAAAGTATTATTTAGGTAAATGAAAAAAGAACTAACTTGGATTAAATGCCTAAAATAGAATAGGCAATATGTATTGTATGCATTTTTGTGGTTTTATAACACTATTCTATGATTTACATTGTGCATTTGAGCAAGTACTTTTATTGTCAATAGGTGGAACATTTCGGTATAAATAAATATAATTTTTCCATTTCCATTAATTGGCTGGTATGTACTGTCACTTTAAAGAATGCCATCAAACTGAATGACGCTGTAATGTGATCAAGGCAGGTAAATGCCAAAACTTGTTACGGCGGAATTGTTTGTGCGTGAATAAATGTCAAATCTATGTACTATACCTGGGTCCACTCTCGTTTTGTCTAGGAGAAGGCTGCTGTGAACGAGGAATCGTCATATATATATATATATATATATATACATATATATATATATTCACTGAAAAAAACATTGGTTATAGACCATATATAGTTAGGGATTAGCCTTTTCAAAACCTTATGTTACTCACACAAAACCATTGAAATTTCATATATAGTTAGTTCCACTAACTATATATCGCGCACCCGCAATCCACTGCTGATGATGTCACATATTACATCATTCATGACATGGTTAGTGACATCACTGATGACATCACTGATGACATCTCAAATGACGCTTGGCTCCGACCCCCTACCCAAGTCTTATAGCACCGGTTTAGCCTGAGATCGCCCCCGACATAGGCGGCCTGCTCCCGGGGTCCGGCAGAACTTTTTGCCTTTTGATGACTCTTCTATTCTAGACCTTGTCCCACAATCCGTTTGACCTGAAGACACGCTGTAGTGGGGCGCCCCTTTACCGTTTTAGTTGCCATTCTGCCCGCTTTTGCTACACTGTGCCTCTTCCGCCATTCAGCTGTTTACCGCCCGCTCTTGCGACTACAGCGTCTCGCTCACCATATAGTTGAGTTGCTCCCGCTCTTGCGATGCAACGATAAGCGACTGCCACAGGACTCTCAAAATGGCGGCCGGCTCTTCAGATTTGGACGTGGTCCACTAAAATGTCCCTGGGACACCTTGGAACTCGGACGCTTCCCTGATAGGGCTTGGGTCCAATTCTCGAAAGCGTCCCCTCAGCCGTGAAGATTCTACAAAAGTCTTGGGGGCCCCCGACTCCCGCAGGCTTCTGGTGGGGAGCGGCTGCCATGTTTGCTAGTGGAATGGCCACGACGGACCTACAAGATGGTAGTGCTCTCATGCTGACGCCAGCTTTAGTCTGAAACATCCAGAAACACTGTAGACTACCAATTCGATCAGTTCCGGTAGCGCCCCAACATGACCCGGTAGAGAAGAACTTGCCCTCCCCTCTTTGACTGATGGTTCTTGTTGCCTGTCCCCTCTGTTGTCATTTTACAGAACTTTTTGGACTGCTGAAAGGGGTTGTGTTCCGAACGCTGGTTGGTGGAGACATTTTGACTATATTCTTGACCTACGTTGTCGCGTAATGCGTTATTTGACACGCCGCGTTAGCGCACCCGGAAGTGATCCGGGGCGCGGCGCGCAGCGCGTAACATAAGCATAACAGGTCATGTGACTTGTTAATAAAACTTTTTATTGGTTCATTTTACTTTTGTTATTTTAATAATGAAAAGCTTGGTCATATGACCTAAAAAATACGCTTTTTATTGATTTCGAACTTTTTTTTAAAAACATATATGTTATAATATTCCAGGCTAATGTACTTTCCCGGAAAATTTACAACTGTCCTGCAAGTAAAATATATTCCTTTTTCGAGAAAAAGGGCGTTTCTTCGTTCCATGATGGAGCCGTTGAGTAAAAGAGACTCGGCCTCCTGTCTTAGTCGCCGATACGCCTGATTATCAGATTCTTATCGATCACTTTATGTTGCAGGAGTGGAAAACACAACTGCCCTTGACCATTTATCTTTACTGCGTTCCTACATATTATACCTTTTATCCGTCATGTAATTGGACTGCTTTATTTCACTTGCCTTTTACTGATTCAAAAACAGTGACTAAAAGTAAAAACTTTACCAATGTAAATACTACTACCATGTTTTGTTTTAAAAACCTTTATTGTGAAAATGTCAGTATACAAATACGGGCCTATAACCACGTGGGCCGGCCACGGAGCAAACTGAAATCGTATATGATGAGGAGACATTTACATTATAGAGGAACGTATCAAGCGAGCCATTAGGTTGCAAGAACTAAGGTGTCTAACAGTTGCGGAATCGGTGGACGAACATTTTGTAATTAAAATACGACAGGGCCACTTACAAAAAAGTTATCTAGATATACATTTGCGTGCAAGTACCATGGGTGACGTTAATTCGAACTTTCAATAGTACAGTAATCAATAACACATCAGAACTTAATATCAATAGGGATGTCGAAATATTCAATCAATTCTCGTCCCCGCCCGCCATGAGCATCAAAACTGCATTCATATCTCGTGATATCAAGGTTGTTCAACCAGTACACAACAAGGAGTTACGAGTCCCATTTATACCGGCGCCATTTTGGGCGAGGCCGGGCAGGTCCAAGATATAGTCAAAATGTCTCCACCAACCATCGGCCAGACCAGAACCCCTTTCGGCCCTTTATGCTACAAGATGGTGTCTTCCATTCAGAAAATATTGTTGGCAGCATTTTGAAAGGAAAGATAAACAGCCGTTCTCCTAGTGAGTCTCACATTGTTACATTTAGGAAGAATGTTGAAGAGTAATATGTGGAAAATCTGAAGCCATTTTTCTACAAACTCTCAATCAGCCTTGGATGGAAAAAAAATCCTGAAGAATGTACAAACTGAAAACCAATTTTTGTCTGTATAGCATCAACAGCAACGCTTGAGTCAGCTTTGTGTCAAGCCGCCATTTTAATTCAATCAATAGCGTCCCCCTGCACACATTCAGGGACCTGGTCGTGTCTTCAGGTGAAACGGATTGTGGGACAAGAAGCAGAAAGGAAAAGGAAAAAAGTTCCGCCGGACCTCGGGAGCCGGCCGCCTATGTCATGGGCGATCTTTGGCCACACCAGGGCAATAGTGAAGCTGCAGCAGGTGCAAATAAGCTTCAGACAGTCTTACAAGCACTGCTTTTCTAAACATTTTTTGATTTTTTTTGTATTTTTGCACAGTTTTATATATTTTTTTTGTTTTTGATGGAGGGGAAACAACAAAAAACAGGCATTGAAAAAGGCTCAACAGTGCAGGGCGCCTTGTGCTGGTTCCGACCTATTCACACATCGGTCCACTACTGACATCACCTCATAAACCAACGGGGCACCCCACGCCGACTTTCGGCGCAGCATTGTAGGATGGCCACACCAGTGCGGCAACTTGCTGGACACCACCTCGGTGCCATCCGGATCTCGGCTCGTTCGAGTCACTGTACCGCAAGAGTGACCGGAACTCAGCTGGACACGCCGTCTTTCGGCGCAGCATTGTAGGATGGCCACACCAGTGCGGCAATTTGCTGGACACCACCTCGGTGCCATCCGGATCTCTGCGTGTTCGACTCACTGTACCGCAAGAGTGACCGCAACTCAGCTGGACACGCCGTCTTTCGGCGCAGCATTGTAGAATGACCACACCAGTGCGGCAATTTGCTGGACACCACCTCGGTGCCATCCGGATCTCAGCGCGTTGTGCTGCCTTCGGCCTACTGTAGCCGCAAGTGCGGACGCAACTCAGTTGGACGGCGAGTGAAAAGATAAGGGGCGCCCCACTGCAGCCGAGGAGCCTCCATCTTGGGGGAGACGCACAGCCCCCACTGACTGACGTGACCTCACCGGCCAATGGGGCGCCCCACGCCGATTTTCGGCGCGGCATTGTAGGATAGCCACACCAGTGCAGCAACTTGCTGGACACTAACTCGGTGCCATCCGGATCTCGGCGCGTTGTGCTGCCTTCGGCCTATTCGCACATCGGTCCGCTACTGACGCCGCCTCACGTGCCAATGGATTTTCTACGCTTTTTGTAGCCCTATGCCGCATAACAGGTCATGTGACTTGTTTATAAAACTTTTAATTGGTTCATTTTACTTTTGGTTTCCTAAAGATGGAAGGCTTGGTCATATGACCTAAAAATAACACTTTTCATTGGTTTAGAACATTTTTTTTCCCAAACGATAAAAGCCCCACCTTGTTTCTGGATGTTTCAGACTGAAGCTGGCATCAGCATGAGAGCACCACCATCTTGTGGCTCCGTCGTGGTCATTCCGCGAGCAATCATGGCAGCCGCTCCCCACCGGAAGCCTGCAGGAGTCGAGGGCCCCCAAGACTTTTGTAGAATCTTCACGGCTGAGGGGACGCTTTCGAGAATGGAGCCCAAGCCCTAGCAGGCAAGCGTCCGAGTTCCAAGGTGTCCCAGGGCCATTTTAGTGGACCAGGCCCAAAACCGAAGAGCCGGCCGCCATTTTAAGAGTCCTGTGGCAGCCGCCTATCGCTGCACTGCAAGAGTGGGAGCAACTCAACTACATGGTGAGCGAGACGCTGTAGCCGCAAGAGCGGGCGCAACTCAGCTGGATGGCCGCCACCTGGGGAGGCCCGTTCACGCCGCCTCCCCCACGCCCCCCCCCCCCCGGGCCGCCCCACGCCAATTTTCGGAGCAGCATTGTAGGATACCAAAACCAGTGCAGCAGTTTGCTGGACATCACCTGGGTGCCATCCACATCTCAGCGCGTTCTGCTGCCTTGGGACAATTCGCACAACAGACCGCTACTGACAAGGCCTCCCCCCGCACCACCCGGGACGCCCCACGCTGTTTTTCTGAGCTGCATTGTAGGATCCCAAAAACCAGTGCGGCACCCAGGTGACATCACCTGGGTGCCGTCCAGAACTCAGCACGTTGTGCTGCCTTGGGACTATTCGCACAAAAGACAGCTTCTGACCATTGTTGCTTTTTTTTGTCAAAAATGTTTAAATGTTTTTACAGTTTTTGTTCCGTTCGTTATATTTAAAAGTTAATAAAGTTTTATAATCCTACTTTGTTGGAGTGCATGGGGCCTTGAATCGGGTTATTGTCATGTGTGGGCTTTGCAAGTGTACTGCTACAGGATCGGACATTTCAAACTCAAATGCACGTTCTTTTTCTTACCTTTCCGAAGCATGGAGCGCAATAGCAGGCAGAGAAAGGGTGATGCAAGTGTTGAGCACTGCCTGGCCTGGCAAGTTGCTGGCAGTGCCCCCCCCCCCCCGCCCGCTCCTGAAAGAGGACACACACACACCGCCGCCCCGAGTACTTCACAGATCTTTAAAAGACCATGCGCTTGTTCATGAGGCTTAAATGGTTTATCACCCCTTCTAGAACCCCTGCATCGACCCTCTGACGTTTCCTGGAAGAATTACCACGTAACACAATACCAAGCCTTGTCAGCTGAAACACCCGAGGAATCGTGGGGCATATTATCAAGGGGGTTTATCTCCGCTTTTTTGGCTTTAAAAGCCAAGAAAGCGGAGATAAAATTATCTCCCTATTACCAAGCTGTCGCTAACACCAGTTAGTGACAGCTAAAAGGAGATAGCGACCATCTTGGGCCCCGCTTTGCATGTCAGTGATATTTATCACTAATGACATGCAAAGTGGGCGTGCCAAGATGTTAGCGACTGGAAACAGTCCCTAACATCGCTATCTCCTATTACCAACTTTTGGAGATATTCGCGCTAAGCGCGAATATCTCCAAAAGCTAACGCCTGCCCTGAGCAGTTCTTAGCCATGTTATCCAATGGGAGGTGGATAACATGGCTAAGAGCATTTGCTCGATAATGCATGAATATCGCTGACTTTTCAGCGATATTCATGCATTGCGGCCGTTTTTTATCGCATTTGCGATAAATCTTGCTAATAGCAAGGTTTATCTGCGATAAAAATCGCCGATGTGCGGCGATAATTTTTGTCTCTAAACAAGTTAGAGACAAAAATTATCGCTAGTTGTTGGTAATATGCCCCCGGGTTTTTGCTTGCAGAAATCGGGAGGCGGGAGACTAGCACTGAAATCAGTACTCTCACGCCTGAATCGGGAGGGTTGGCATGTCTGGATTCTCTACAGCTGGGGCCATAAACTACATCCGCAGGGCTAGGTGATAGCCTGGGACCGGCCTGGCATCTAAAATGGCTGCCGTGCACGACAAAATTGTGGCATTGGAAAAAAGGCAAGATGGCGCAGACAATGTTTATCAATAAGGATTCATTTATAACAAAATATTTTATCGCACTGACAAATTGGCGGTCAACACTTCCTGATTTCCATCGAATCGAACGTTAACAGACGTCATGCAGCAAAAAAAAAAGCTCACGCACAGCCGCTGGAAGACATGTATCAACATATATGAGCCTCCTCAGCCACCCTCAGAAAACATAAGGGATTAGATACGTCTCCCGCACCCCCTTATACCTAGTAATTTAATTAAAACGAAGCACAAAATGGCGAATTCCCGTTTCGCTACCAGTTTGCGGGCCAGTTCGCGGCCCGGGAAGCGCTTCTACTGTGAAAAATATATATATTTTTTTTTTCCCCACGGGACCCTTTAATAACCCCAACAACATTCCTAGGGGGTCAAGAGGGGTATACCTTGCCCCCTTTCATTAAATTCCCCCTTCGTTTTTCACCTCTTCTTCTCTCTCGATCCTACCGAGAGATAAGATGGCGGCCGCTCCGGACTGTTTAGAATGTTGACAGACACCGGGGAGCCAATCAGCTTCGCATCGCAAAGTTCCGTTTCGTGAAAAGTAAGCGGACCGGAGCGCAGCCCGGAGCGCTGTTACAGATATATATCTTGTTTTGAACGTTAATTTCTCAAAATCCACTGGAGCACATATATTGAGACCTAGCAAAGGCACATCGGGCTAACAGTCCCTACAATTTTGCCAAGTTTCGTGCAAATCCATTCAGCCGTTCGAGCTAAAAGTGAGGCCAAAGGCCCTATGGAAATTAACATGGGAAAAACGCGTTTTGGGACCCCCCTTTTTTCTCGGCCCCCCCTTGACGAAACCCCCCCAAATTTTCAGAAACAAAATGTGCCATTTTCCTGAAAATTTCAGCCGATTCCGTCCACAAACGCCAAAGTTATTAGACATAGAATTTTCAAAAGTCCCATAGACAAAAAATCCTAACTATATATACCTACTGGCGAGATATATATATATATCTATAATGTAATTGCGGCTATCTATTGACTTGTCATTTTTGTAAATGGATGTATTGTCTTTGCCCAATCAGGGCTCAATTTTGATTGAGAAGATATCTATCATATTATATTTAAAGTATTTTAGATTGGAACTGAGTATCTACCAATATTTATTAATTATTTGATACTTTTGATATGAATTGATAACCATTTATATTTATTGATATTTAGGGCTATTTATTGACAGTGAGTGACATCCATACAGCCATGATGTAATATGTATGGTTTAAGGAGATGAATACCTATGATTTATGTGAAATAGACTCTTTCTATTATACCTCTTAAGATGGCCACCACTGTTACCATGAAATAACTTATTTTTAAGCAAGTCGGTTTTCCATGTTGATCTTAAGTTAACCGATTGACATGTATTTAAACTTTATGAATCCATTGTATATATATATATATATTACCTACTGGCAATTGCCAGTAGGAAGTTATAGTTATTTTGCCAATATCTTTTGGACCATACGAAGAATCTTTGTAAAATTTTCAAAACTTAAGACCCACTCACTTTAGCTGCTGTTTTGAAAATTTATGTTTGATCCATCAAGTGGTGGGCCGAGAAAATGTGGATCACAAAAGGCTTTTTTTATAATGTTAATTTCCATAGGAAACTGTTGATGTAGCTTCAGCCCGAACTGCAGAACAAAATGACACCAAATTTGACAGATATGAAGCTCTTGGTCCAGAGTGCACTCTTTTTCTTAAACGTTTTAAACCTGTTCACCCGCTCAGTAGTTCCTGAGAAATGTAAATATTTTTCAGATATACAAATATGGCATCGGAGGATCCACAAACCTTCCTGATCTCGAGCCTGCGATCTGTTTGGCTGCCAACACTTCAAATCAGGAATGCAGCCATCTTGTGACTTGGTTGAACCAAGTCTGAAGGAAAAAGGTAAAAAAACATTTAAAAAAACAAGAAAAGGACCAGGGTACAAATACCCTGTCCTCCTACGCCCGTTCAGGGAAACCAGAAATAAATTCGGCAGGAATTGTGGTGAATCCACAAATCCCGCTGATTTTTATTTTTTAATGAAGCACGGTCTCACCTCCTTTAATTTCCTTTTGTTCCCCAGGTGGGCCAGGTCCCGGGGCAATTGACTAAATAATCCTGGGCTGCCCTGGCCACCACAGGTCTTTGAACCACCACCTCCCCGAAGCTATATCTGCAAATATAATTCTTGGGGGGCTCCAGCCCCCTACGCAGCCCTGGGGACCACCACCTCTACCTCCCCCTGGGCTATTTACATTAGAATTTGGGGACCACGTACCCCCCACTGTCCCGGGAACCCCCACCTCACGGGACTACATTTGTAATAAAATGCACAGGAGCTCCAGCCAGAAATTGCCATGCCCCGGGGAATATGGCCACCATGGCCGAAATCGGCATGGGGAGGTGGGCTGCATGCCCCCCTCCTCTTTCCAAAAATAAATAAATAGGCCTAGCCCCTGGAGATGGGGTCCCTGGGCCAAAATCCACCTCAGGAGAGGGCCATAGGCCCCTCTCCTTTTTTATTTAAAAAAATTGATCAGGCCCTTCAGGATGGGGAACCCAGGGCCCAAAAAGGATCAAGGGAAAGGGGAACAACAACCCCCCCTTCCTAAAATAGAAAAAATCAAAGAGGGAAACTCGCCAGAGGCCCTGCCCCTCCCGGCACTACTCTGCAGACGCACCTCCTGGCACGCTATTGGTTGGGTGATGAAGTCCCCTTCGCTGCTGAGGGCCCTTAGAGGCCAACTAGCCCACCTGTTTCCTCCAGTAAGCCCCACACAGTGGATTGCTGAGAGGTGGTCGAAAGCCACATCCCTTTTCCCATCATTCTGCAAATGTGCCAATCAGTGCACTACTAGTGGGACGATGGGATCTCTTTGTGTCCTGAGGCCCTTAGGGCCAAAATGGACTGCATACCCCAAGCAGAAGTTCACCAGGAGGCATGTTAGCAGAGTTGTGGAGAAAGGGGTATGGTCTATGACCACCTCTCAGTAACCCAGCTGTGTGGTGCTTCCTAGAGGTAACACAACAGGAAAAGCATCAGACCACTTTAGGGTCTTTGAAGCACCACTTTCACCAACTTTGATTTTAATGTTCCATTAACTTGCTCCACTATGCCAGGGGCTTCTGGTCGGTAAGCACATTGTAACTTCTGATCAATCTGTAATGCTGCACATAAAATCTTCAGGACCTCATTATTAAAATGTGTGCCTCGATCTGATTCCAAAGAAGTTGGAAATCAAAAATGTTGTATGATGTCCCTCAGCAACAGCTTGGCGACTGTCAAGCTGTCATTCCTTTTTGCGGGGTAAGCCTCTACCACTGTGAAAAAATGCATACAATTAAAAGAATGTATCTCAGACAATTACAAGGAGGCATCTCAATGAAATTGAGTTGCATTATGTTAAACAGTCCTCCTACATGACTCATTGTAACAGGTGTTCTTTTGCCCACCATTTTTTGTTGACATACCATGAACTGATGACACAATGTTTCTGCTACAGGTCTGAATCGAGGATTGTATGGTGAAAAAGACACATCATAGCATGTCCCACAATATGTGCAGGACCATGATAGTGGCGTGTGATGGGTGACAGCAAACTATTTGTTAGTACTGGCGTATACCCAGACTTCATCTTCTTGTCCCTTGGTAAAACCTGCTCTTACTCATCTCTGTCTTTCTACTTCTGATACCTCATCCTGCAATGCCTTCACTTCCCCCCAGGTTTTTACAGTTGACAAAAACAGCCTACAATTAGTGACATCAGACTTCTCTCAAAGGAGATGGTGTAAGAATTTAGAGTGCAATAGCTCGCAATCTCATCCTCATAGTGGTTGCCAACTGTAACATAATCATTGCCATGCCAATGGACAGCTCACTTAACCAAGGTAAATTGAGCAGGCAATTGTAATGACAGCAGAAGGTTCCTTATGCCCCCTAATTTCGATTGGGAGATCCTGAGGATGTTATGAGCCACGGTGTGACCACACTGCCCAACTTCATATGCGACTGTTATCAGTTAACTTACAAGCTTGCATCAAGGTTATCAAGTCTGCAACCTTGCAGAGTATACATCCTGCAAACAGGAAGCTTCAGTCACATCGGCAGCCATACACACAGCACATGCATCTTTCAGATTTCCATCTGCATCACGCAAACAAAATCCATCCGCAAACAACACCTGATCAAATTTGGGCAACAGAGTATCTAAGATACCCAGCCTTGGTTTAGTGAACAATTCAACAGAATCTAGGCAATAATGATCTGCTTCATCAACCACAATCTCATTTCTAAGCAAAGGAATCAAAGTTGCAGGATTCAGACTTGTACATCTCATTATAGTTACATTCTCCACTCCCAAAATAAGTTGCACAGATTTAATGAGCCGACTGCAAGTGAGATTTTGCTTTTGAGTATGAGTAAGCAATATCTCAACAAAATGTAGTGTATGCACTCTCAACTGATGTCCCATCACAATGCTCCTACTGTGTTCCAAACTCTCACATGTTACTTAAACAGCTTTAAAGCATCCAGGAAAGCAGCAGCTACAGCATCAAGAGTAGCTGAAAAATATGCCTCAGTTCTATGCACAGTACAATGCATTTGAGCATGAACTGACAATGTGCAACTTTCATGCTCATTGCAAAACAGAGTAAAACCTTTCTTGTAGTCAGGCATTCCCAAAGCTGGAGCTCAACAAAGACCAAAGACTCTCTCTCAGTTCCGTAAAAGAACACATGCACTCATCATCCCAAGGTACTGGATCTGACTCATGCTTGTGAGTAAGTCTTTGAAGAGGCTTCGCTGTTAAAGAGAAATTGGGAATCCATTGTGAACAATAGTGAACCATTCTCAAAACCACGCAGACTTGTATATGTTTGACTGATTTATTTTCAGAATTGCATTTATCGTGTCTTGCAACACCTTTCTGGCTCCTTTCTTAATGAGATGTCCTAGGTATAGAACACCCGCTTGCAGAAGTGCAATTTGGATGGTGACACTTTTGTATCAATTCTTTGTCAAATAGTACAATAATGTGATGGTATCTTATATGCAAGTCTCCTGTGTACTTGACGATAACAGCAAGCCGTAAATGTACTGGCAAAGGACCGAGTGATTTGGAATCACTAATGACCCTAGATTTTTTTCAATATCAGAATAAACATCGGGGAGCTTTCCGTGAGGAACTTGTCACCATTCCAAGACACAATTTGCGAACCGGAAAGCAAATAAAAAATTGACTGTCCTCGTGCAATGGGATAGAAAAGAAGGCTTGGCGCAAATCAGTGACAGCAAACCCTTTAGCTTCCCCTTAGGACCTGAAAAAGGGTCACAGCTGAATGTAGCACTACAGGACATCAAGGAATCACAATCTGATTAACTCATCGCAGGTCCTTTACTATCCAATACTTCCCGGTGGGTTTATGCAAATCCATAATAGGAGCGTTATTTGGGCTTCCCATATTTCCTTTAGTATTCCCTGCTCAGTCAATGATTGTATTTATTTAGTAATCCCAGCAAAAGTATTGAGAAATTTGACGATATTAGGTATTGGGCTTCACTGTAATTTTTACCGGAACCACATCTCTGATTAGGCCAATTTCTTTTCCAGTAAAATCCCAAACTTCTGGTGACAAAGTGTCTCTCAAATCCAGAGGCAAATCATCATTAGTTAGCATAGGAAACATTCCTTTAACTTCAAAATTATGTTTAGCCAATTTATACATAACGTCCTCATGATTAGTATGGAATTCCATTAATTTTAGTGCACAGCAAGTCCCATCCTAACAGATTTACCAGACTTAAATCACACACCACAAATTTATGTAAATCGTCAAAAGACTCAATTTGAAGTGATATAGGTTTTGTTAATGGGTTAGATATTAATCAATTTGAAACTCCAACAACTTGGATTCTCTCTCCTGATAGGGGTAGGTTGGGAACTTCCACTGTTCTCATAGTGGTAGCACCAGTGTCAAAAAGGAATGAGATTGGAGACCAATTTACCTTGCCATCCACATAGGAACCACTCTGGTCTACCTCTAAGGATGCACCAAGTGTGCATTCCTCCTTCCCCCTCGGACACAGTCACTGGAAATGCCTGAATATGTGCCATCAATCTAGATGAAATATTGTTGTACTACATTCTGATTTGAATCGACTTGAGTATTTTTGTGGAAACCCTTGCTTAAATTGTATTTCTGAACCTCAGCATTAACTTGAGTCATTGCGGCTTGGGGAATGTATGGAATGAGATTTCTCTGCCTGTGAGTCTGTTGACTCTGTACTATGGGGGTCATTAGGATGGCGGACGGAAGTGCCTCCGCATACCCTGAGTATGCGGAACAGGCCTATTTTCCGTGCGCCCGTCGCGGACACTCCGTCCGCCAAATCAGGATACGAAATACGTGGCAAATTCCGTCCGCGGCGGTAGAACACGGTCCGCCGCACCACCACACCCAACCACGCAGCGGACGTAACCTTTCCAGAGACTCCGCCGTACGGACTGACGACTAGGACCGTCCTCCAAATCAAGATGGCGGAAAACACACATAAAAGCGCGGCGGATAAACAACCTGCCTGAACACGGCGGATGCTCCACAGCGACCATACCCACCACGAGCCGCACGCCGACATGGACCCTGCACTACAGGCTTACCCGATACTCTACGCGATCCAGTACGTCCTCGTCTTGGCCCACCATCGACGACGACGCAGGTAGGCACCTAAGCATTCGCTGTCTGGAGAGGAGTACCGGCCAGGGCGGTGACGTAGGGAGGGGGGAGTGACATGTCCCAAAATGCACAAATGCCTGTGTACGGCAACGCCTCCAAGGGCCGTGACCCAGGTAGGGGAGAGTGACACGTAGCACAACCAGGGCTCAAGTCGGGGTACCACGCGGGTGGACGGCGTCCCCCCACTAATTCAACAGGGAGCATGATAACTATAAACTGCAACTGAGTGGAGGCCGCCCTATGTGTCGTCACTTCCTGTCGTGATTTCAGCGTCACCCCACTTCTTGTTGCAGGACTTGGGTCCTGAGCAGAACCCACCGCCCCCAAGAAAATATCAATCCACACCAGCATCACACACGCAAGAATGACTCTGACAAAGCACGACACATGAATCGCTATTTTATTTACGCAGATTCGGAGCAAAGTCACAGTCTAGAATGGAGCATGCCCATAGTGGACACCAGAGCAGGTACATCAGATGCAGTACATCAGTATGAGGATAGCAACAGGGCAGTGTGGACACCAGAGCAGGTACATCAGATGCAGTACATCAGTATCAGAACAGCAACAGGGCAGTGTGGACACCAGAGCAGGTACATCAGATGCAGTACATCAGTATGAGGAT
Source organism: Lissotriton vulgaris (assembly GCF_964263255.1). Lineage (NCBI taxonomy): Eukaryota > Metazoa > Chordata > Amphibia > Caudata > Salamandridae > Lissotriton > Lissotriton vulgaris. The sequence goes on from NC_141685.1 coordinate 1,576,221,361, forward strand.
AGCAACAGGGCAGCAACAGGGCAGTGTGGACACCAGAGCAGGTACATCAGAGGCAGTACATGAGAGGGGCCAAGTGCTCCAACAGTCCATTGCACTGAAAACGTCCATCAGAGGCAGTACATGAGAGGGCACAATGCAGTATCAGAACAGCAACAGGGCAGTGTGGACACCAGAGCAGGTACATCAGAGGCAGTACATGAGAGGGGCCAAGTGCTCCAACAGTCCATTGCACTGAAAACGTCCATCAGAGGCAGTACATGAGAGGGCACAATGCAGTATCAGAACAGCAACAGGGCAGTGTGGACACCAGAGCAGGTACATCAGATGCAGTACATCAGTATGAGGATAGCAACAGGGCAGCAACAGGGCAGTGTGGACACCAGAGCAGGTACATCAGAGGGCATACATCTGTATCAGAACAGCAACAGGGCAGTGTGGACACCAGAGCAGGTACATCAGAGGCAGTACATGAGAGGGGCCAAGTGCTCCAACAGTCCATTGCACTGAAAACGTCCATCAGAGGCAGTACATGAGAGGGCACAATGCAGTATCAGAACAGCAACAGGGCAGTGTGGACACCAGAGCAGGTACATCAGAGGCAGTACATGAGAGGGGCCAAGTGCTCCAACAGTCCATTGCACTGAAAACGTCCATCAGAGGCAGTACATGAGAGGGCACAATGCAGTATCAGAACAGCAACAGGGCAGTGTGGACACCAGAGCAGGTACATCAGAGGCAGTACATGAGAGGGGCCAAGTGCTCCAACAGTCCATTGCACTGAAAACGTCCATCAGAGGCAGTACATGAGAGGGCACAATGCAGTATCAGAACAGCAACAGGGCAGTGTGGACACCAGAGCAGGTACATCAGAGGCAGTACATGAGAGGGGCCAAGTGCTCCAACAGTCCATTGCACTGAAAACGTCCATCAGAGGCAGTACATGAGAGGGCACAATGCAGTATCAGAACAGCAACAGGGCAGTGTGGACACCAGAGCAGGTACATCAGAGGCAGTACATGAGAGGGGCCAAGTGCTCCAACAGTCCATTGCACTGAAAACGTCCATCAGAGGCAGTACATGAGAGGGCACAATGCAGTATCAGAACAGCAACAGGGCAGTGTGGACACCAGAGCAGGTACATCAGAGGCAGTACATGAGAGGGGCCAAGTGCTCCAACAGTCCATTGCACTGAAAACGTCCATCAGAGGCAGTACATGAGAGGGCACAATGCAGTATCAGAACAGCAACAGGGCAGTGTGGACACCAGAGCAGGTACATCAGAGGCAGTACATGAGAGGGGCCAAGTGCTCCAACAGTCCATTGCACTGAAAACGTCCATCAGAGGCAGTACATGAGAGGGCACAATGCAGTATCAGAACAGCAACAGGGCAGTGTGGACACCAGAGCAGGTACATCAGAGGCAGTACATCAGTATCAGAACAGCAACAGGGCAGCAACAGGGCAGTGTGGACACCAGAGCAGGTACATCAGAGGCAGTACATGAGAGGGCACAATGCAGTATCAGAACAGCAACAGGGCAGTGTGGACACCAGAGCAGGTACATCAGAGGCAGTACATCAGTATCAGAACAGCAACAGGGCAGCAACAGGGCAGTGTGGACACCAGAGCAGGTACATCAGAGGCAGTACATGAGAGGGGCCAAGTGCTCCAACAGTCCATTGCACTGAAAACGTCCATCAGAGGCAGTACATGAGAGGGCACAATGCAGTATCAGAACAGCAACAGGGCAGTGTGGACACCAGAGCAGGTACATCAGAGGCAGTACATGAGAGGGGCCAAGTGCTCCAACAGTCCATTGCACTGAAAACGTCCATCAGAGGCAGTACATGAGAGGGCACAATGCAGTATCAGAACAGCAACAGGGCAGTGTGGACACCAGAGCAGGTACATCAGAGGCAGTACATGAGAGGGGCCAAGTGCTCCAACAGTCCATTGCACTGAAAACGTCCATCAGAGGCAGTACATGAGAGGGCACAATGCAGTATCAGAACAGCAACAGGGCAGTGTGGACACCAGAGCAGGTACATCAGAGGCAGTACATCAGTATCAGAACAGCAACAGGGCAGCAACAGGGCAGTGTGGACACCAGAGCAGGTACATCAGAGGCAGTACATGAGAGGGCACAATGCAGTATCAGAACAGCAACAGGGCAGTGTGGACACCAGAGCAGCTACATCACAGGGCACAGTACAGCAACTTACAGCACACTATCAGGTGGATTGCGTGAAGTACCCGCATCGGACACACTGGCAGCACCAGAAACCGGAGTGTGACACACAGCCACAGATGTAGTGACTGACACGTGAGCCACAGACCCAGATACACTGCCAGCACCTGATACAGGAGTGTGACACACCGACACAGCCCGAGTTACTGACACATGGCCTATAGACCCAGATACACTGCCAGCACCTGATACAGGAGTGTGACACACCGACACAGCCCGAGTTACTGACACATGGCCTATAGACCCAGATACACTGCCAGCACCTGATACAGGAGTGTGACACACCGACACAGCCCGAGTTACTGACACATGGCCTATAGACCCAGATACACTGCCAGCACCTGATACAGGAGTGTGACACACCGACACAGCCCGAGTTACTGACACATGGCCTATAGACCCAGATACACTGCCAGCACCTGATACAGGATTTGTCTCGACGGATACCCTGCCACTAACAGACACATGCGAGTCAACTGCACCAGCGCCACTGTGACCACTGAAATGATGAGCCACAGGACTGTATGGTCCAGGAGGCAGGGTGGCTCTGGGAGCGGGGGATAGTTGCAATTGGCCGATATCGGATTGGGCATGTGTCAATGCTGTGTGTCTACGCTTCTTTTGGACATGTGCCTGCACCATGGACAGGACAGGAACCACAAGTCGACCGGACTGAGAAGCAATTTCACCCACCATGGGAGGTGCATGTGCTGGGGGGGGAATGGTCTCTGGGGACGTGCTGGAGCCTGCTTGTCGTTTGCTGTGTGGCTGCCTTGTGGCCTCTGCAACATGTGTCATGGGGGATGCCACGACAGGGTCCACCTGCATCCGTCCCTGACGGGCCATGATGGGAGTGGATGTAAGGGGTGACTCCACTGCTGAGTCTTCTGTATTCCGTTTGCCAGAAAACAGCTGTCTCAGAGCAACTATGGGTGATGTATGCCTGTCCCTGACAGCGCCACTATTCATGGGCGAGTCCTTGGGCCTTGGATGTTCCATTTCCGTAGGAGTACTGTACTCTGTGGACTTGCCCTGTTCCCTGGATGGTGCCCTCTTGCAGGCAGCAGACTTGTCGTCTGTGGTGTGCATATCAGCTGGACACCCCTTCTGCCCGTGTGTGTCCCTGCCCCTGGGACTGTCCGTGCTCCTCTTAGGTGCGTTTGTCTTGTGACTATTCTTGTCCCTGCCCTTGGGAGTGGCTCCTTCCTTCGTAGTCTCCCTGGCCTTGGGAGTGCCTACATCCTTCCTGCTTTCCCTGGCCTTGGGAGTGCCTACATCCTTCCTGCTTTCCCTGCCCTTGGGAGTGCCTACATCCTTCCTGCTTTCCCTGCCCTTGGGAGTGCCTACATCCTTCCTGCTTTCCCTGGCCTTGGGAGTGGCACCTTCCTTCGTAGTCTCCCTGCCCTTGGGAGTGCCTACATCCTTCCTGCTTTCCCTGGCCTTGGGAGTGGCACCTTCCTTCGTAGTCTCCCTGCCCTTGGGAGTGCCTACATCCTTCCTGCTGTCCCTGCCCTTGGGAGTGCCTACATCCTTCCTGCTTTCCCTGCCCTTGGGAGTGGCACCTTCCTTCCTAGTGTCCCTGGTACTGGGAGTATGCGAGCCCTCAAGAGATGTATTCGTCTTCTCACTGTCCTCGTACAGGGTAGTGTTAATGGAAGCGGGAGTGAGTCTTGGCCTGGTAGTACCTTGTGTGTGGGATGGCAGTGCAGCATGTGTAGCCATTACACCCAACCCCTCTTTTGCCTCACGTGTGTGTACTCCACTATATCTGACGTTGCCCTTGTGAACAGAGTTACCTGACCTAGGGGATGGGGTCTGAGGCCTCCGTGCCTTGACGTGCTGGCTGACGCTGCTTCTAGTGCAATAACCTGTATTGGAGTCCTGGTCAGAAAATTCACTCCCCCCTGACACATCCAGAGTTGTAGATGGCGGAACAGAAGTACCACCCAGTCCGTGCGACTGTGCAATGGCAGACGACACACTGTTAGACAATGACTGCAGTGTCCTGTGTACACCAGCCAGATCACCATGCATACCTTCCATGAATGCCACCACCTGCCCCAACTTCCTATCGTGGTCTTGGAATGCATTAATCATATTTGTCTGGCCCACACACAGCTGTCGCAGCAGATCAACAGCCTCTGCACAAAGAGAATTTTGGGTCACCGAGGCTGGGGCAGCGGTGCCGACACCGAACGCCACTCTGCTCCCCCTACTCCTGCGTGCACGTACAGTACATGGTGCAGTTGCCGGCAGGGTGGGCCCTGTGTGCTGTGTCCCGACCGAAGGTGTTGGTTGCCCACTCCCAGTCTGTGACAACAGTGCTGACTCACCAACACTGTCGGAAGATGATGACGATGTTGTCTCCACATGCGAGTCCTCCGGGACGGTCCTGTCCCCCTCTCCGCCGCTGGCCCCTTCGGTGTCAGTCTGCGTGTGCGCGACGTCTGATCCGGATGCATTGCCTTCTGTAATCTCCGCCGTATGTGGCTGAGTGCCCTCTGCCAATGCTGAAAAGCACAGGAAATGGGTGTAAGTAATGGGCACACACACGTACAGTACTGCTGCGGAATCCCTAAAGCCACTGATGACACTGTCCATCGATCCCCCAACCTGCACACAGCCCACCCCAAGCAGTCATCCTCACAGGAATTGTGTGGCGTTGGCCGTAATACATGTACAGCATGCACACTGGGCATGAGGAACTACATCAGCACACAAGTGTTGGCAAGGGGTGACGGAGCACTACAGCATGTGCATGACAACTGAACAGCTTAGCAGGTGGCGGCTCAACATTCCGCATGTGCAAGTGCAAAGTTAACTGTGGCAATGTCACCAACATGCCATTGGAAATAGACTCACGATAGACGGAAGACCCTAATGTGTGTGCGCAACCATACATGCATTGCACTCACAAGCAACATACACTGACAGTAAGCTTACCGCCACATTGATGTTCATCCACACGCAACCGCTCGGACAGGTCAGGATGCGTCACAGCTATGATACGGTGCATGAGAGGGGTCATTGAGCGTCGGGCCAGACGTGCCGTCCGTGGAATCAGCCCTAGTGTCACTTCCGCTACATTCTTGCTCAGTCTGGAAATGTCGTCCCAGCGTTTGTGGCAGTGTGTATGTCGTCTATTGCACACCCCCGCTGCTCGTACTTCACGTGCAATGCTCCTCCACACGTCCTTGCGAAGGTGCAGCTTTACCTACCATGATGGGAGACAAAAGGGTGGAAGTCAGTGGACAGTTGGCCAGTCACACAGATAGGAGCAACACATTACTCTCAGCAGCCATGCACATATCGATTCTTTAGTTGGTCACACATCACACCGCCAAGTTTCCAGAGCCCAGGTGCCATTTGACACCTCATGCACTACAACTTATCCCCCACTGCACTTACCGCCTGTCCGGGTGCGCCATACAGGCGTCCGTAGTTGCGGAGCACAGCGTCCACGAGGACATCCAGCTCCGCGGCGGTGAAGGGACGAGACCGGACCTCTTTGACTCTCGACATGGCAAGGTCACGGAGTATGGCACTAGAGCGGCAGTCGGTGGTCAGCTCCGCAGCAGCAGGTGGAGGTGATGGTCACAGGCAGCAGTCGGTGGTCAGCTCCGCAGCAGCAGGTGGAGGTGATGGTCACAGGCAGCAGTCGGTGGTCAGCTCCGCAGCAGCAGGTGGAGGTGATGGTCACAGCCAGCAGTCGGTGGTCAGCTCCGCAGCAGCAGGTGGAGGTGATGGTCACAGCCAGCAGTCGGTGGTCAGCTCCGCAGCAGCAGGTGGAGGTGATGGTCACAGGCAGCAGTCGGTGGTCAGCTCCGCAGCAGCAGGTGGAGGTGATGGTCACAGGCAGCAGTCGGTGGTCAGCTCCGCAGCAGCAGGTGGAGGTGATGGTCACAGGCAGCAGTCGGTGGTCATCGTAGAAAGTTTGCTTTTGCACATCACACATATATAGGGCCCAGTGGCCATGTCAGTGGCATACGGCGCCAGCCATTGGTCCGCCGTGAGAGCGTGTTTGGAATTTGGCCAATGATTGGCCCTGGTGTTGCGGTGAACACCATACGGTACTTGCAATTGGCCAACCGTGGCCCATGTCCACACCTCCCATTGGCTGCACTTGCACAGACCGTCACGCTCACACACCGGCAACTGCACGTGCTAGAGACCGGGACGGATGCATCATTTGCAACAAAGTTGTAAGAGTGGCGCCACCATGGCGGGGCACGTATTCGGCGGGGGAGGTGGAGGCCAATACAGCCATAAGCTGATGTGCATGCACATGCCAGTTCATGACCCCCTTACAGTGACATTGCATCTGGCAGCCTACACCGGCCGGCCCAGCTCTACCCACTACCGCCGTGCCAGGCCTAGCCCTTGACCGCCGTTGCGGCCGGGCCAACTACCGCCGCTTCAGGCCCCCTCCACTACCGCCGTGCCAGGCCTAGCCCTTGACCGCCGTGGCAGGGCCGCCAGGGCACGGCGGTAGTGGAGGGGGCCTGAAGCGGCGGTAGTTGGCCCGGCCGCAACGGCGGTCAAGGGCTAGGCCGTGCACGGCGGTAGTGGAGGGGGCCTGAAGCGGCGGTAGTTGGCCCGGCCGCAACGGCGGTCAAGGGCTAGGCCGTGCACGGCGGTAGTGGAGGGGGCCTGAAGCGGCGGTAGTTGGCCCGGCCGCAACGGCGGTCAAGGGCTAGGCCGTGCACGGCGGTAGTGGAGGGGGCCTGAAGCGGCGGTAGTTGGCCCGGCCGCAACGGCGGTCAAGGGCTAGGCCTGGCACGGCGGTAGTGGGTAGAGCTGGGCCGGCCGGTGTAGGCTGCCTGATGCAATGTCACTGTAAGGGGGTCATGAACTGGCATGTGCATGCACATCAGCTTATGGCTGTATTGGCCTCCACCTCCCCCGCCGAATACGTGCCCCGCCATGGTGGCGCCACTCTTACAACTTTGTTGCAAATGATGCATCCGTCCCGGTCTCTAGCACGTGCAGACAATTGGAATGTTGAACGCGGGCCGCGTATGGCCAGACGTCAACAGCGGAAGCAGTGCACCGCCATGGCGGCGTCAATGAGTGCATGTCAGCTGACGATGCACTATGTTTAATTGTCTGCAGCTGCATGCTGAGGGTTGTGTGCGTGATTGCGTGACTCCACACTTCATGCTCTATCCCATGGTTTCCATACCATGCCCATCGGTGTGCCACTAATGACCGTCACTTTTGGGTCATGTCACATGCCTTGTTGGCAGTGATGTTGAGGTGCAACACAGTGCATTGGACATGTTGCAACACATCATGTAGCTGGTGGGTGCACATTGCTACGTCAATCCATGTTGTTGTGACAATCAGAGGTGTCACACATAAGCAAATCGAACACTGCCTATTACATGTTGGATAGAGTGCGGTGACATGTGAGTGAGTTGCACAGACATGCGTTGTATGTGAATTGACTTCCATTCCATTTACTCCCACACAGGAGGGCTCAAAATGTCCATCGCCCATATACTGTGCTGGAGGACATGGTGGACGAGGAGGTGGTCCGGAAATTCAGGCTTGATCGACGTCGATTGCTGGAGCTTGTGAACAAGTTGTCTCCTCACCTGCAGCCGCGGAGAACTTATCCAGGCTCAATTTTACCCACCCAAAAGGTGATGGCGGCACTCCATTTTTTTGCTACGGGAACATTCCAGTACACTATAGGACATGCCGGGGGAATGTCACAGGCCATGTTTAGCACGGTACTCAATGATGTACTGACAGCCATGATGCTGTACAAGCATGAGTACATACATTTTCCACAGGCGGCAGAGTTGGCAGCGGTCAAGGCAGACTTTTATGCACTGGGTGGCATTCCACACGTTGTGGGTTCAATTGATGGCACGCATATTGCGATCATCCCGCCACGGGCACGTGAGCAGGTGTTTCGGAATCGGAAGCACTTCCACTCCCTTAACGTGCAGGTGGTGTGCCAGGCCGACAACATTATCTCACATGTGTGTGCAAGATTTCCTGGCTCTGCACATGACGCCCACATCATGCGGAGCAGCATAGTCCCACGACTGATGGCAAATCTGCGTCCGGCACAAGCCTGGCTTGTTGGTGAGTATGCTGTGGTGACTGGAGTGATATTTGGGTGGCTTGGTGTGGCCACATGTTCAGGTACTGATGTCTCTCTCTAATTCCCACATACACAGGCGACTCGGCTTACCCAAACAGGCCTTGGCTTCTGAGTCCAATTCGCAATCCCACCACAGCAGGAGAAATGCGATATAACGATGCCCATGGTAGGACACGTCGAGTGGTGGAACGAACATTTGGCCTGCTTAAGTCTAGGTTTCGGTGCCTAGATAAGACTGGAGGGGCCCTGCCTTACGCACCTGGCAAAGTATGCAAGATTGTGATGGCCTGCTGCATGCTCCACAACCTGGCTGTGCGAAATAACATTGCACTGATCTTGGACCCAGATGAACAGCAAGTTCCTCGCCCTCCCGACCCACCCATGTCGACTGATGAGGATAGTGATGAGGAGGAAGGTGTGGACCAGAGGCGCCAGCTCATAGCACGCTACTTCCCTTGACTGTAAGTGTGCCCATCTTGTGCTGCTTGTGTATGCCCTGTGTAGGTTTGCTGCTCTGGTGTCATTGTGTTGGGGATCATCTATGTGTTTTGTTATGTGATGTATGCATGTGTGTGTGTGTCTTCATTTATGAGTACATGCACTTCTCCATGATGTGTGTAGTGTCAGCCATTCGTGTAGTGATGTGTGTGGTTTGTTGTAAGTTGCACTGCAGTGAGTTGGGATGAGTGTGATGCTGTTTACTAACGTCTGTTTGCGGGTTCTATGTTTCCCTAGGTCACTCCGTTGCGGCATTATTCTGTACCTGTTGGATCCCTGAACCTGGTTACGTCTGTTTCTGATGCAATCATGTGAATAAACATGGAGGCAACACATCATTGAGTGAGTAAGTGGTATTTATTTACAGATTGTGCATAGGTGTAGGTGCATATTTACAAAGGAGTGAAGGGGTGGGGGAGTGAGAGTCCAAGGTAATGGTAGATGAGATGGGCGTGCAGACACCACATAGGGTGGTGTGTGCCTAGTGCAGCAGGCCTGTGGCAGGTGGGTCCGGATACTTTCCAGGTTTCTGAGGTACTCCAAAGAGTCACTGTCGGCTCCTCTTGGAGCGTGTGTCATGTGCTCCAACACTGCTCTCGGCCACTTCCTGCCTCGGACGGCCCCTCCGTCTTTGTGCCGGCACGGGGTCAGCTAGGGGCGCAGGCTGATTCGGTAACACATCCGCCGCCAGGGGCGCAGTCGGCGGTGGCGGTGTTGTGGCCGGTGCCGGTGTTTGAGGGGGGGGGGGTGGTGTTGGCGGATGCCCTGGCGCTGAAAATGTCGACCAGTTGGCCAAGCCGCCTCTCGATGGCCCCCAACATGGCGGTGTTGTCCACAAAGTCCTGGTGGGCCCGGTCTGCATGTTCCTGGCTACGTGCATAGCCCGCCTCCACCCGGACTAGTGCTTCATGGCACTGTTGCACTGCAATCAGTGTTGTGTCCTCAGCCCTTCTTTCCGCCCTGCTCCTGCCTGCAGGATCTGCCCTTGCAGTGGTGGGTTGCCTGACTGTCTCCCTGCGTGGCTGGGATGGCGCTGGCCCAGCGTTGGCGGCGGGGTTGGGCAGGGCGGCAGGGGCAGAAGTGGTGGTAGTAGTGGTGGTGGTGGAGGTGGTGCTGGAGGCAGCTGTGCAGGTCCGAGTCGCCGGTGTTGTTGTGATGCCAGTGCCCGTAGTCGTTGTAGTTGCAGGTGTGACCTGCGTGCCAGAGGTCCCTGGCTGGCTGCTCGATCCGGCACCATCCTCTGCCCCGGAGTTGGCTGCACAATCGTCCCATGAGTGCTCGGAGTTTGGGGATGCTGGAGGCCTGGTGTCAATGGCGGCACTCAGATTGGGATCCCCTGCAAAAGAATAATGTGATGATGAGTAATGTTGCCTATACGTGTACATGTATTTATGGTTGAAATTCAGTCGGCATTGGCACACACCCCACCCACCACCACCACCCTCTCTATGGACATGGGGGCCTGTTGGAAGTTGTAGTTCCGACCCCTCACACACCCCACCCACCACCACCTCCCTCTCTATGGACATGGGGGCCTGTTGGAAGTTGTAGTTCCGACCCCTCACACACCCCACCCACCACCACCTCCCTCTCTATGGACATGGGGGCCTGTTGGAAGTTGTAGTTCCGACCCCTCACACACCCCACCCACCACCACCACCCTCTCTATGGACATGGGGGCCTGTTGGAAGTTGTAGTTCCGACCCCTCACACACCCCACCCACCACCACCTCCCTCTCTATGGACATGGGGGCCTGTTGGAAGTTGTAGTTCCGACCCCTCACACACCCCACCCACCACCACCTCCCTCTCTATGGACATGGGGGCCTGTTGGAAGTTGTAGTTCCGACCCCTCACACACCCCACCCACCACCACCTCCCTCTCTATGGACATGGGGGCCTGTTGGAAGTTGTAGTTCCGACCCCTCACACACCCCACCCACCACCACCTCCCTCTCTATGGACATGGGGGCCTGTTGGAAGTTGTAGTTCCGACCCCTCACACACCCCACCCACCACCACCACCCTCTCTATGGACATGGGGGCCTGTTGGAAGTTGTAGTTCCGACCCCTCACACACCCCACCCACCACCACCTCCCTCTCTATGGACATGGGGGCCTGTTGGAAGTTGTAGTTCCGACCCCTCACACACCCCACCCACCACCACCTCCCTCTCTATGGACATGGGGGCCTGTTGGAAGTTGTAGTTCCGACCCCTCACACACCCCACCCACCACCACCTCCCTCTCTATGGACATGGGGGCCTGTTGGAAGTAGGACTAGTGACCCCTCACACACCCCACCCACCACCACCTCCCTCTCTATGGACATGGGGGCCTGTTGGAAGTTGTAGTTCCGACCCCTCACACACCCCACCCACCACCACCTCCCTCTCTATGGACATGGGGGCCTGTTGGAAGTTGTAGTTCCGACCCCTCACACACCCCACCCACCACCACCACCCTCTCTATGGACATGGGGGCCTGTTGGAAGTTGTAGTTCCGACCCCTCACACACCCCACCCACCACCACCTCCCTCTCTATGGACATGGGGGCCTGTTGGAAGTTGTAGTTCCGACCCCTCACACACCCCACCCACCACCACCTCCCTCTCTATGGACATGGGGGCCTGTTGGAAGTAGGACTAGTGACCCCTCACACACCCCACCCACCACCACCTCCCTCTCTATGGACATGGGGGCCTGTTGGAAGTTGTAGTTCCGACCCCTCACACACCCCACCCACCACCACCTCCCTCTCTATGGACATGGGGGCCTGTTGGAAGTAGGACTAGTGACCCCTCACACACCCCACCCACCACCACCTCCCTCTCTATGGACATGGGGGCCTGTTGGAAGTTGTAGTTCCGACCCCTCACACACCCCACCCACCACCACCTCCCTCTCTATGGACATGGGGGCCTGTAGGAGTGCTTTGGAGGTTGGTGAGTATGTGGACTGCATGCAAGGCTGGGGTATGTGGGATGTGTCTTCAGAGTTGTGTGGCCCACACCGTGTTGTTGTGTTTGTGGTGGTTGGTTGGTACTTACCAGCCTCTTCTCCATCAGGAAGTCCATCGAGGGTGTCAGGGTGCAGGATGGTCAGCACCCTCTCCTCCCACTCGGTGTATGGTAGGGGCTCCGGGGGGGTTCCACCGCCGGTATGGTGGGCCCGGACGTAGTTCTTGGCTCTTATTGACTTCACCCGGGTCTTCAGGTCGTGCCACCGCCTCTGGATGTCTGCCTTGGTTCGCGGAACGCTCCCGGAGGCATTGACCCTGGTCACGATGCGGTCCCACAGGCTGTTCTTCCGAGCTATGCTCGTCTGCTGCACGAGGGACCCGAAGATGTGGGGTTCCACACGAAGGATCTCTTCCACCATTACCTTGAGCTCGGTGTCGGAGAATTTAGGATTTTTTTTGGGTGCCATGGTGCTCGGGGGTGTGTTTGTGTGGAGTGTGGAGGTGCTGGTGTGTGCTGTTTGGGTGTGGTGTGGTGGGTGTTTGTGTGCAGGGTGTCTTTGGGTGTGGTGTGGTGGGTGTTTGTGTGCAGGGTGTGTTTGGGTGTGGGTTATGTGTCTGAATCAAATAGTTTGCTGTTTGTCAAGTCAAGTATTGTCTCCTGCTGTCAGCTATGCTGGGATGCAGAGGATTTCGGGAGTGGGTGGGAGTCAATTTATAGTCTGTGTGTTGGCCCTGTGTGAATGTTGATTGGCAGTCAGGTGATGGGCGGGTGTGTTGTCAGGTGTGGTCTATGCAGTTTTTGGGGGTGGGTAATTGTGTCTTGTGTTTGGTTTAGTTGTGTCAGGTGGGTTGTCGTCCATTTTGCTGTGTTTGGTGATGGATTCTGTCGGTATGTATGCCATTTGAATGACTGTAGGGATGTTGGACTTCCGCTGTGGAGCCCCGTTTCTCATTGCATTGCTACCGCCGCGGACGTTGATCGCGGTGATTACCGGGGTACTTGCGGAGTTATCCTAATTGCGGACACGGAATGTACGCAGGTATCGCGGGGGAGGTTGTTGTTCTCCTGGTCATGTGCGTACGCGGCGGTCGGTGTTTTGTGGGTTCCGTCCGCATGCCGCGGAATCAGCTGTACTTCGTCCGCCGCGGACGGGGATTGTTGTGCTCCGTCCGCCGCGGACGGCGTTTCGGTCACATTTTATCCTAATCGCTAATGCGGTTTTTCCGCGGCCAGGTCCGGAGTATCTTGACACCTTCCACGGCGGACGGAGCACGTTTCCGTCCGCCATCCTAATCGGCCCCTATGTTACCTCCTTGTGACTGTGCATTCCCAAACTGTTGAACCTGCCCATTCCTCTAATTAAGAGGATTACATTGATACTCGTGCTTACAATGTCCAAGTTTCCCACAAATGTGACATGGATTAGTCTCTTTCCCCATCTCAACTGAAACACTGCTGCTTTGTAGTTGCACATCCAGCTGCTGCCCTCCACCTTCTCCTTGCATCAACGAATTCAACTAACAATTTCCCTGTACCATATTTGTGAAATCACCACCAGCACCACTGTAACCTTTCTTTTGAGCTATCCTCATCTTCGCCTAAAACTTCTTATGCTTGGTCTCAAGTTAATCTCTGCAATTCTTGGCATATGGAAGAATTTCATCTATGGGCTTGTTTTGCTAGAAAATCATAGGCTGTTGTATCATGCTACAGGTTTCAGGTCCCAATCCATAAACAGACGGGTAGATGGAATGTCCCATATCTTTCCCTGACACGTTCTCCATCCCACTGTACTGTTTAAATGCCTGCAACAACCGTTCATAATAGGCATGCACTTTCTCTTTCAACTCTTGTGTCGCCCTGTCAATCTCCACCCAATCAATCTCTCTAGGAGAGATCTTTTCCTTAGGAAATAGCTTGATTGTATTTCTTTATTACCTCAAGTGATGGAGCGCTGGTACATGGATGTCTAACCCTTGAAACCTTTACAGATCTCTCAACTTGTTTGTACCGTTCAACTGGATTCTCTCTCAATCTTGCGAAGTCATGTGTAAAGGACAGTATATCTGGTCTTGTCCATGGAACATGTACATACACTCTTCCAGGTACCTCTCTCATACAAAGCATTTTTACTCCCTCACCTTCATCATCTTCAATGACTGGGAACATTTGCATTGTAACTCTCTTTGCTTCCTTCTTTTTAGCCCATCTTCCTTCCCACTTTTCCAATTATCCCCACTTTCTGAGTGTAGCCAATAACTCTTGATAAGTCTAATCTGTATGATTTCTGTAATGTCTTTGACTTCTTTCTGTTCTCTCTATGCGTTTGTGCCAATTCAGACAGCTTCCTGTGTATTCCAGCCACGTTTGGTAATGTCCATGCATACGAATAGTAGTCTGATAAGTAGCTATCCTAGCGGGATTTAGGGTTCTCATTATCCTTTTTTCTAGTTGTACCTTTAGTTCTGATACATAAAGAGTTTGTCCTTAATATTTTTTGAAGTAGTAGTCCCTTGAGCTCCTATACCCTTATGATACATAGAAGGAGCTATGTGTCTGATCCAATCGCCAAGTTCTTGAGGCGTAGGACCTAACTGTCTTTCTGGCATATTCCCAAGCAAATCTTCACTCCGTCCTTCAGATCCTATAATGGGAGTGGATGGTAAAAGGGACATATTAGAATCTGGTGATCCCAAGTGAGGAGTTCTTCCTGCTATGTTTTTGGTTCCCCTTTTGGAGTTTCCATGCCATTTCCAGGTACATGTGAAGTCGAAGCTTGCCCAAACCTCCCAATTGAAATGGTCTGTTGTGACAAATTTGCATTGGAACCTGCATTCTTCCCACTAGGAATATTAGCTGAAACTGGAATTAATGGCTCTTGATCTGTCTGTCCTGATCACAGGATGTAGAATTAGAAACTGCGCCACTCATCCCAGTAGGAATGGCCAAAGTATGTGTGTTTTGTCCCCTACTCCCAGATTGGTATATCGGGCCTCCAGGACCTATTGCTATTGGAACAGTCAAAACATCTGCAGCATTTTACACAGCCTGATTATTTGTTTCTGTTTTCCTGCAATTTCATTTACAGTCAGGGAAGGATTATGTGGAGTTGAACATATCGGTATGATAGATGTGTCAGGAACTCTCTCAACATAGGAATGATCCTCGTTATACTGTGGTGGACTACTTAAAAATAAATCCTTTAAAAATTTGTCATTAGCTTTATTTTCGCTATCATCAGTTTGAGTCAGTGTCTGTGAATCCTCATGATGTTTCTTCTTTTCCTTACATTTCTTTCCGTCTTATCTCTCTGCAACTACTAGAGTTTCCATATGAGTTCCCTCAGCTATATCTGTTCTCCAAGCTTTCTGCTGTGCATCCCATCTAGCTTCAATATATCGATTTAAAGTGTTTTTATATCTTCTCTGACGTTTTTGTTTCTCTTTCTGATGAGCTATGTGTTCCCATTACTAGGAGCTTCAAATTACGTAGGTCTCGGAGGCATTTGGACTCACAGAAAGGCCTTTGCAAATTCTCAAGAATTTAAATATTAACCCCCACATGCATCAAACTCCCGTTTTGCGTTTCCAAATTTGCGATTTTTACCGAATCGCAAATAGGGATTCGCAAAACGGGATGCATCATAGAAAGTGCTAAATATTTCTGAATCGGTAAAAATCGCAATTTTTACCGAATCGCAAATATTATGCGAATTCAAAATTGCGAATTCGCTATTCCCATTGATTCCTATGGGCCAAAAGGCCCATAGGAATCAATGGAAATTGCGAATTCGCAATTTTGAATTCGCAAATGTTGATGCATTCCACCGTTTGCGACTTCAAAAATGCTTGATGCATGTGGGGGTAAATGTTTCATACAGTAGAAAAGCGAAAGATCCATATTCTCAGTGTATTTAATCCAGGTCTCAAGCCATGTCCTTGTGTGATATCCTCTCTCCTGAGACATGTATACATCTGGTGTACCCTCAGGTGGTATAGATACCCCTTGTTACAACAGCCACTCACCTGTATTGCAGTTTGTTCTTTCCTTGATGATTGTTCCCGAAACCCTCTGGAAATGACAAGAATGGCAACAAGCATCAAAGTTACCAGTCCGATAACCTCCCGGGGGAAGGGGGACGAGAGAGAAACAAAAGAAACAAGAAACAGGATATATTCCTATTTCTGCGGTTTGTCAGGGACAAGTCTCTCTGGAGGCTGGTAAGATGGGGAACGTCTTTTTTCTGGAAGTGCTTGTATCTCTTTTCTGGAAGTACCTTGGGGCTAATGTCTGTCCTACAACAATTGAATAGAAGAAAAGAACTACGTTACTCAAACGTTCATAAAGAACTAATTATTCTTATCAGTATATATGCTTCTTTCTATTGGGCCTACCGTTTTTATTAATAAATAATTCTGGATTAGTTACTCCCAATAATGCATGTTATATTTTCTTGTTTCTCTGATTAGAAGTTCCTAAAACATCACCCAAGTAAATTAGAAATACATATATATACATCCCGCAGGTGTTCATCATAAGAAATACTTACTGATATTCTTGTCTGACATAACACTATTTATCTTGTCAAAAACACCAAACGTCACCAAAGCCAAAGAGAAATGTTAAACAAAAGTGCCCCCAAAAAATACGTAGTTGCAATATTAATTATCGCAAAAGCAGTCAACCCTGAATACTCTGATTCAAGTGTTAACGTTGTCCTTGAGCATTTACAATTGGCAAACGTTTACTGGCTATCAAGGAGTTAAAGAACAGTTTACTCCAGTACTTGGCTCGCAAGGAAACAAGCCGATTTCTTGTTTCTTTCTGAATAAACACTTCAGAGCTCAAACGTTCTTGCAATGTTCTTTAAATTAAGTTGACCATTATTAAAAGTCTTACCTGTTTGTTCTTTTATTTGTCACCACAATACTAAGAACTATAGTTATTTTTGTCGAGGGTTGCCAGCCAATGGAAATAAAGCTTTACTTTTCTTTTTTCAGGCTACAGGAAGATGCACCGGAGGACAGGATTCACGGGAGCGCACCAGGACTGGATCTCTAGCTCGGGAAGCAGGAAGAATCCCAGGATGAGAGTCACGGTGGCATGGAATCAGGACTGGAATCAGGTAAGTTTGTTTATGTGTAGCAATGAGGCGAACCAGGGCAAGACGAGCGGGAGCAGTTTAAATACTCTTGGCGCTCCGCTCATTCAATGTAAGCACGTGTGCAAGTGTCATCCATTTTAAAGCTTGATTCATTACCCGGTTGGAATTTTAAGTAAATGTCAACACAAGTGTATTCTTGAGGAAACGTTTGATAGTTTAAAAAAGTGCTTCTCCTTCTGGTTTTTTTTCAATACAATGCTTAAGGAACTGTTAGACAGTTTTAAAATGTGCTTTCTTTCTGGGTTTTCCAATGCAAGGATTAGATGCAAATATAACCCTTTAGCAAAATGACTGGTTTTACAATGATTATCATTCAAAGAAACATTGCACATCATTATTCAAAAGGTTATCAGTGCACAGTGTACAAGGCACTCCTGAATGCTTATCAAGAACAGTACATTAAGAGCCCGATTCCAATCCCACTCGCAACGGCACTGAACGCGGGAAAAGTATGAGTCGTATGCGTGTTTTCCGCCCTACTTGTACAGCTGTGCGAGTGAGCAAGTACGATGCGAGCAATGCGAAATTCACTGACCGAATCGTTCCGGGTCCGAACCGCTCCTTACGTCTCGTCCGTACGCAAACCATGCCGTGCAGTGGATGGGATTTATGACTGGGCCAGTACAATGCACACATTGGACAGCCGGTTCGAGAAGATGTTTCCGGCTTGCAAAACGTCTGGAACATTGCTTTTGGGGGTCCGTGTCGGACCCCCTGTCAGCTGCAATCTCATGACTCGAACAGGGTCTTCTCAACACAGGCATGTACGGTGTGGATTGCACCGATGCATACCCACTGTAGGGGGGTGCCTTTGTGCGAGACATACCCATTCAGTCGATGGGTGCCCATGTACGTGTAGTATGACCGGCTCCCACTGACTTCTATAGGAGTCCAACCAAACGGAGTCCAGCAGCATGCAGCTGCATCGTACTCGCACGGTCGGACTGCAGGAGTCCGGCTCTGTCGCTATCTTTCAATGAAACATTGCATATCATTATTCAAAAGGTTATCAGTGCACTATTTAAAAGGTATTCTGAATGCTCATCAAGAACAGTACATTAAGGGCCCGATTCCGATCTCGCTCAGAAGGGCACAGAACGCGATCCGGCCGGAAAAAGTACCAGCCGTATGTATGTTTTTCACCCGACTCGTACAGCTGTACGAGCAAGCAAGTACGATGCGAGCAACGTGAAATTTACAGACCGAAAAGTTTCCGGGTCTGAACCGCTCCGTACTGTAGCAGGGTTTCCGTTCTCCCACAGAACTGTGCATAGAGATCTAGAACCTCAGTGAGTTAGGATGATCCAAAAACTCATCTCAGTGTCAGAAATCTCGTTACCTAGCTAGCTACAGTGTCTCATGGATCATTATGGAATGATCCATGTATTAGACAAACCAGAACATGATCTTTAGAATACCTCAGGAGTCGTGGAACACATGAACACTCTTTCGTTATATAATCATTTCAAACCAAAACTGAGAGTCAAAGAACACAAGTGCAAGTTTGAAATATTTATTATTCAATGCAAAGTTCTCAAACGCAGTATCTTGTATAATACCAAAATGCAGATTATAAAAATCAGAGTCAGCAGCATAGTCACTAATCCATAGTAAGCAAAAGGTGCTAGCATGTTATAATGCAATTTCTATAGAAATCTATATCACCTATATTTCGCGCACCCTATCTAGCATATTATATTATATCTAAGAAGGTCTCATTCGGGCTTTAGCAGGGCGGCCCCATACCTCTCAATGTCAGTAGGAGCAGTTCACATCAACCGCTACCAGCTCTCTTCATGCGCAGCACCAAGTGTCTACGTTCATTCCGTGTAACTCTATCTTAAACCCGCGTAGAGCCCAAAATGTTGGCATCAACATTATTTGTGTTATGTCTAATGTGGTGCGAGGATCAAGCCTCCCAGCAACCTTGTGTTAGGTTAATTTTAGAGTGTGCAGCTCTCAGTGTGCAGACAGTTGTACCAAGTGTACCAGGCAAAGCTGATAGCATAGAAATAACATATTATTCTCAAATAAACCACCTCACCGCTTCTAGGGTGAAGGCGACAACAACAAGTATGTGTCATGTGCAAAACTGAAGCCGAAGGAAAAAAGGCTGTTTAAACATGTAATGCACTCATGCTAACTTAACGCAATATATGTAACGAAGTATCCATATGACACCCCCCCATTGGTCCGAGCACCGTCAAACATAAGGGAAAAGGCAATACTAAATCAGATACAAAAATTGAAAGCAAAGTTCAATAATCTTAAGCTAAAATAAGCTAAAAATATGTATGAATGAATATGTATGAATGCCTACAGTGGCCTCAAGTCTAAAAATAAAAACAAAACTTTCGAACCAAAAGTCATTCGCCAGGTCTCAAAAATATGAAAGTAAGACCAGGTCGCATCAATCCAAATGTCTGTAAGAGAAAAAACAAGGCACTTATCCGATATCCAAAGTCATGTGCCACAATGACGTTATCCTCAGCGACATCACGTGATTGAATTCTCCATCAGCTGAACACACTCCATCTCTCCAATTCAGCGAGGAGAAAGTCATATTTCACAACAAAGCACTCCTCCCAGGTATGTCATGAATGGAAAGTATATGCAAAGAAAGTTGCAACAGCCTCCAGTATGAAATCACTACCATCATCCGAAAATAGCTCAGCCATCCAATTCAGCAATGGGAAAGAACATACGTGCTCCTCCAGCATCGGATCCTCCTGTAACGCCAGAGGACAACTCGGTGGGTTCACCAGATCGCTGTGTGTCAGAAAGGCATCCGCCGCTGCAGAGATCTCCCATTGGCCCAGAACTCCATTTATTGCTGCCAAGGCCATAACTCTCTCGCCAGAACAGATCAACTCATGAGCCACCACGGGACGCATTAGCTGATCAAAATCGACGTCAGGAGCAGTCCTCAAGCATAGGCACAAATCAATGGCCCAATCGAACTCGCAGTTCAGGCAGTGAAACACAGGTTGGACACACGTGAAGTCGGTGAACCGAAATGACAATCTATAGGCCGTGCTTAATGCTGCAAGCGGCAATGTTCCATAGTAATTGAGCATCCGATTACGGCACAGTGTCAGGAGGCGTTGAACGGCATCTTGTGCAGGATGGGCATCCATGTTTTATGAAGAAAAATACCAACAGAATGCCTGCGGCTACAGCCAATAACACAGGTAGTCCACCAAACAAACTCGAAAAAATAGTGTGAAAAAACGTGGGAATGATACCAAAAACCTTCTCAAACGTAGTCACGAGGCCACTGCTCACTAACTTGAAAAAATGTGCCAGCCCAGTCGTTGAAGAAGCATTAAAAATCTGGTGTACCAGCTCGCAGAAATGAAACGGCAAATCAGTATTTAAAAGCGCCTGCACCTCTGTGCGGGTGTTGGCTATGTGAAGGACATAAGTTTCCCGGGCCGAACTCAGGGTCACTTGTTTTTGAGACAAAAGGGCCCTTATTCTGCTTAAACCATTGAATTTTGCTTCCAAGGTTAGAATCCGTGGCCAGATGGAGACATCTGAAGAACCATGCGTGGGTGGGTATAGAACATTCTTGCAGCACACTACACGCTCTGATACAGTTACCACATATGCCACACCAATTAATAAACCACAACATAATTCGTTGTTTAAAAGTAAATAACTACCATTAGCTAACAATGTGAATGTGGGAACTACTGCTGGAACTGGCGTGCCTTTTAAAACACATGCTAAATTTGGGCGGTCCTGATTACAAGAACCGTGTAACTGAATGTGTCTGCATATTAATGACTGGTCAGGTGACTGTGTGCATTCCTCCCCATTGAGATTCACTTCTTTCCCATCCTTCAGACATCTGTATGTGTATGGTAATGACCATGTCTCATGTAGGAATGCATTGCCTAGTGGTTCATATCGTCCTATAGCAATATATCGCATACAGTTAGTAAATTTATATAAAGGAAATGGTAATGTAATCAAACCATGAATAAGCCACGTGGCAGTAGTGGTTTCAGCAACAGAAAAAGGCAAGGATTCTAGCTTCTCAATATGTAACATAGAAAATGATGCATCACGCATTGAAAGCATGCGCTGTTTTTCAGTAAGATTAAAAGGGGCAAAAAGTGATGAAACGTTCAATGAGGTCCAGGGAACTCGACCAGCCTTAATTGTCTGTAGAGTCCAGGCAAACTGCATTACAGAACGCAATTGATTTTGACCATGGTATAGCGTGGACACTTCATCATGTACAATATCAACAACAGAAGAAACAATATTATCCAATGTGTAAATTCTGGAAGAAAGCGTGTTAATACTGTTATCGACCACTGCAAGCACTTTTTCCAAATTGGCTTGATCAATAGCCCTCAGGCGTTTAGCTGCTTCGACTTGTGAAAATTTCCAAATTTCATTGTAAATAGCATAAATAAAGCGTTTAGACCTACCCATAGTCGGGCCTTTTATAAAATCATTTAACTCTATGTTCTCATTCAACTGGGACAGATGCAGTTTAACTGCAGCTCAAGTGGAATGTTGTAACCAGTTCTGACACAATTTGCCTACTGAATAAGTTGTAACAGTGTGATCTGAGTCAAACCTGGGATCTGGCCTGATGCGTGTAAAACCTTCAGACAAACCCAAAAAACGACGTTGGCAAGAATCAGAGCTTCTTTGCCATAAAAGCCACCCATCTGGATCAAAACTGGAAATATTAAAGGAGGAATTCTGCAAAAGTGCTTGTATCTCACTTATGGACAATGTAGTGAAATTACTCCAACCTGAATATTCTTCCAAATCAGGGATAGTAGGGGTATTTAATTTTTTAGATGTAGCCAATCCAAAACATGTTGTTTGGGAAATAGTCGAATTTAAAAACAACATGTGATTCGGGATGAGACATGCACGATGCAAAGCCTCAGTGCCTTGTACCTGCCAATCTTTGGTACCCCAAACCGATTTAAGGCCAATAGCATCCTTCCATAACTCATAGCCATCCACAGATAACCTTTCTAGAAAGGACTTTGAATACAACAATTTTGTGTCAGTCAGTCTAACTTTTGGCATGGATTTCTGTTTCACTTTGAAATAAAACGACTCAGGATTTGATTGATTAAAGTCTGTAAAGTAAGAGTATTTTCCCAGAAAAGTACTTGAGCTCCCCTGTAAAGGAGTAGGGCAATGTTCCCACTGAGTGTAATTCACAGGAACCCGCCTGGAACTTGTCTTGTGCAAGAAATGATTTCCATAATGTTGGTAACAAAACAAATCACCATAATTGACAGAATCTAAATACAAATCCTCATCATCAAAGGCCGCATAATATTTCAAATCAGAGAACAATGCTTCTACGGCCTGAAGATCCCAATCATCAGAACGAATATTATGCTTAATCACATCTCCCATGTTTACTCTAAGCACATAAGGAACATTAATAACTTCTGTGGGGCCATGTATCTGAAACCTAACCGCATCCCACACAATCCCATCAAGGACAGGCCAAGCAGTAATTTGTACTGAATGTAAGTCTCTCTTTAGTCTGTGTGCTGAATGTGAGGAGGAAAGAGGGGCCAATGTTCCATTAAGGTACCGAATTCCTGTTCTTTCTTTCACATAATGGCCATCAATCAGGCGGAAAAAATAAAACACAAAACCAATTGACATAAAAAGATAAAATGAAAATAGTATCAGCCAAATGTATGTCCAAGGTGGAATTAAAAAATGTTTTTTAAACAACGTGGCATATTTTGCAATAGTCGATGGTTTCTTTGAAAGTTCCGAATCAGAGTCAAAAGAGAATCTGGACTGGTTAGCCAAACGAGCATGTAAATCGGACATAGATAAATCAGCAGGATCTGCATAGGTCACCTCATCAATGTTAGTAACAGGAATAGTATTTAATAAAGGACTTGATATGGCAGGCATCTCGAGGGACACCTCCTGATCTGCACCAGATGTAATAGCCAGCACAGAGTGCCTCACCATGGAAGGACAGGATACAGCCGGTGTCATGCTATGAAGAATCGGCCACCCTGTGTGTCTTGACATTGTCAATAGAAATAAATCTGTTTTCTTTACGACCTGGAAGTGGTGGTAAAATGACTGTTCTTGTGCCCTTCACTCCAAGGACCCGAACCGGCGCTCGATATGAGGGACCAAACTCCTTTTTGTTATCGATCTTCTCTCGAACCAGTTCTCCAACTTGGGGTAGCCAGCCAACTACCGGGATCTGCAACGCATCATCCGACGTGGAGGGCAAGTGTTCCTTTGCAAGACTGTCTCTGGTCTTTTGTAGATCCTGTAAAACATTGCAATGTTCATCTACGTCAAAGGCCGCGGCCTGGGCCTCGCAGTCTGCACCATCAAGGTCAGGGACGTACATCTTGATACCAAAGAGCATTTCGTATGGGGTCCGCCCACCCAGAGACCTTCTAGGGAGATTATTAAGCGCACGATGCACGCCATAGAGGTGGGTCAGCCAGTTTCTACCAGTGCCTATAACTCGGGCTGTCAAAGATTGCTTTAAGTCGCGGTTCATTCTTTCTACCACAGAATTGCCCTCAGGCCTGTAGGGGCTTGAAAACTTCACCTGTACTCCCAACGAAACCATAGCATCCTTATACGCCTTAGAGGCGAAAGCCGGACCCTGGTCCGAATGGAAAGCACCACAAGCAAAGATTCCCACAAAGACACGCAAATCCTTAATGACAGTCCGTGAATCAGCGCTGCGATGCGGCCATAACCACACAAAGCGTGTGCATGAGTCAACTGCTACTAAGATGTATTTATACGCAGTATCAGAAGAAAAAGGACCGCAGTGATCCAAATAAACACATCCAAGTGGTTTATTAGAGATGTACAACTGTGTCTGAGGCGGACGCGCAGCAGTAGAAGGCTTAATCTGCTGACAAATGTCACACATAAGGACATAATCGCGCGTCTGTTTGTACAGTCCCCGCCACCAGAACCTCTGTTGTAGCTGAGATACAGTGGCTGAGACGCCCGCATGCGCAGACGCCACACCTTCATGAGCCGCTGTAATCAGAGAAGCTCTGCGATCCGAGTTGGGAACTAGACGCTCTCCAACTTCAGGAATTTTCACATAAGGAACCTTATCGGGACTTAAGTGGTATGTGTACTTTGAAGGGAACCCCGCAGGATATTTACCTCCCTTCGCCGTGGCAGCAACAGCCGCCAAGATGTCATCATCTATTTTGCTTTTGGACCTTGTGACTGCTGCAACTAAGTATTTTGATACCGCTGACTTCGCTGCTTCATCAGCAAGCGAGTTGCCAACAGCGTGGACTCCCACGCGCTGGTGGCCCAGAGTATGAATCACAAACACGAGCGGCAGCTTTTCTTTAAGTTCCGCCACTCGGACCCAGATCATTTTATGTTTTATTGTGCTACCTTTGGAATCACGAAAATCATTCTGAATCCAAAAGAACAAGTTCTCATTGTAAGACTGGACACAGTAGTAAGAATCACTTACGATTAAAGTCGTCACACTAGGATCTGCGTACTCCAATGCGAGCATAAGAGCACGGAGCTCTGCTAATTGTGCGGTGCAGTCTCCAAGCGTCTGCGTGTGCACGACACTGGACTTGAACTCATCGTTCACCATGGCACCGACCACAATGGCGCAAGCGGAAACGTAGGCATGTTTAGAGCCATGCGCAACCTGCGCCGAACCATCCGTGTAAATGATACAATGGAAATCCTCCAACGGCCGCATTGCTAAAGGAGCAGGATGAACAAACTCATACTGCAAATACTCCTGCGACCGTAAAGCGGCGTCAAAAATAAACGTGACATCCTGAGATGTCAAGGATGTAGCCCACTGAATCCACCGAGGGTGCAAAGCTTTAGAATTAGGTACACTGGCTTTCGTGACCGCCTCCAAGGCAGGACACGGGGTAACAACCAACATGCGCTTTCCCTGCGACAGGGCACGTTCTTTAAGAATTGCCATCTGCACAGCCGTTAACACTTTCTCCACAGTGGAAAAACGCAGTTCAGCCGAAGTGTACAAGTGTGACTTGTAAGCAATAGGTACAGTATCCCCCTCATTGAAAGTCAGGTACGTGAAACCCACCGTCCCAGGGATAATTCTTATCACCAGGTTGGTCTGGTTATCACGGGTCTGTAAGTAGTCAGAAGTGAGCAAATCAGCCTGCAAAGACTGCAGAATGGCTGAATGCTCAGGCAGCCAGCATGATTTGGAAAAAGATGGTTGTACCAAGGCATATAAAGGCTTGATACGCTGGGCATATTCCGGAATGTATGTCCTCCCGAAATTTAAAAAACCCAGTAAAGACTGTAATTTTTTCAGAGTTGTCGGAGAGCGCAACTGCGCGCACTTCTCCAGGAAGTGAGGAGCCAATCCCTTTCCTTCATGGTTAAGTTCATAACCTAGAAACAACACTGTGTACTCCGCAATGTGTGACTTCGCAAAGTTAAACTTGTAACCCATGTCTGCAAAGTTACAAATTATGCTGTTTACTCGACACAGATGCACCCAAAGCTCGTCGTCTGTGAGATAAATGTCATCCACATACGAACATGCAACTGGATCGAAACTCTCCAAAAGAGAGACTATGCGGGCGGAAAACACTCCAGGACTATTTTTATATCCCATTGGGAGTCGTTTAAACATTTTTTGTACGCCGCCGCACGTAAAACTGGTCCATTGGGAACTTAGACCATCTAATCTATGTGCATAAAAACCATTGGAAATGTCAAGCGTGGTTTTGAACCGTTTACGCTCAAGACTATTCACTAGGGCAGAGCCGTGAGTATTCTGTACTGCACAGTTACGGCAATGCGAGTTCAAATGCCGGTAATCCAAAACCAGACGATACGAGCCGTCTGGCTTGTTAACAGTAAAAAGGGGGTTATTCATTGGTGACACACACGTTTCAATTACACCTTGATATTCCAATTGTTCAAGGATAGCCGCGACCGAAGCTTTAGCTTCACGCCGTATGGGATACTGGGGTTGTGGCTGAGGCTGTGACCGTAAAGGAATCTCATGGCTAGGGGACAATTTATCCCAGCCACACTGATTTCGCTACACAGCCGGCGCAAGCGCCAGAGCCCACTCTTCTGCAAAATGCAGCGCTTCCACTCTCGGTACAGTGTGCGCGAAACTGGGGAGGATTACCTCCTCCCCTCGCGGAGCTGCGAGAACAAAAGGTGGGGGCCAGTCAGCCTCCGAAAGCAAAATGTCATACGTATCCGAAAGATTCTCCCAAAATACCCCTTTTACAGTTCGCTGCATGTCACCTTCAATTAACAGGACAATTTCAAAAAGTCTTTCAGGGGGAGCAACATGTGTATCAGCTGTTTCGATTACAACATAAGTGTCAGTCGCTGTCACCTTCAACAGTGGACGGAGGGCCTCTCTCACTATGGTAATCTCCGCCGCGCTGTCCAGCAAGGTCAGAGCCCACGTCAGATTCCGAAGCTGCGTTCTCACTATCTGGGGCATATCGATGCGCCGTTAAGGCTGCGACTTTCTTCTTGGCAAACTGCGGTCTCTTTGGCGTAGAGTCGTCCCGCTGGTCCCCTTCACTTCGTGTGCGGGGCTGGCCACGTCCTTGCTGACCACCCCTGCCCCTGCCGCCCCCTCCACCACCGGTTGACGGAGCCGATGAGTCCTGAAAGGAACGAGGAGAGCGTTGGTCAGATGCCTGATATCTGTCAGGCGATTTAATCGTAGCGCGATCGCGCAATTCATAAACTCGCTCTGACTGCGCAGGTTGTGAAGGCGCCGGACTCGAGACCTGTGTCTGTTGTTGTTGTTGCTTACCCTGATTCTGCTTTTTAGGCCAATTTTGTTTCTTGGACCTGGGCTGTCCACCTGTTTCCGAAGACTGCCTCTGGGGCTGCTTCTTTTCTTTTTCAAGAAAAACCTTCGCACCCTTAGAATTGCGGCCAACCATTTTATAAGCCGCCACAATTATTCTTGCCAGCTGACGGGGTTTCTCGGCATCGGGAATTAACGCCAGACCATTGGCCACCTGAAAGTTCACTGCATCCCCTTTTACATTGGCAAGGATAATACCGCAAACTGTCTCAAATGAACCGTTCAGGCGCATACCCAACTCAACCGCCGACTCAGGTCCGTGATCATCTTGAACACGTTTGAGGATCGCAGACAGGTTCGACACTGACGGTGTGCCAAAGCACCGCGAGTAAACCGCTGCAAAAGTCTTACCCCATGTCTCACAGTCAACAAGTTCCGGGGCTAAATCTTTTGGTAAACTAAGCGTAAGAATCCGGTGTTTCTCACCCGGAGTCGTATTAGGAAACACAGCCTCCAGCTGGTCGAATTTCTCGGCAAGCCAGTAAGGAAAATCATCCTTATTTTCTGGCTTTCTGCCCATAACGGAATTCACCAAGACAGGACTGATTTTCAAACCAGCCTGTTCTGCTCGAAGCTGCGCACCTGCGGGGGCTGCGCCATGAATATTACGACCAATGTAATGAACAAGCGCTCTAATCACTCCAACCGCGACCTCATGAAGACGCCGCAGGTCAGCCACATTACAAGTGGTGCGATTAGGATGAGGAGTAAATCCACCCAAAGCGGGCCAATTTGTGCCCGGAATGGATAAGGGACCTAACCTCGGAGCCGTTAAAGAATGGGGTAGGGCGCCACCAAACCAAACTCCGTGCTGCCAAGCATCGATAGGTACTTCCAGTGCCCTGTACGGAGCATAAGCCGCCGGTACAGCCGAGGCAGTGTATGAATGATAGACACCCGAATTAGCGTCCATTTCCGGAAAAGTCACCCAGGAATAAAACAATTCGTACGGGTACGCATGTTCCGCACTCACCACTAGAACCACAGCCAAGCCTTCCGCAGGTACATTATATGCCCGCAAGTGGTCGCGAACCGCGACTCGGCTATGCTGCGCAATTTCCACGGCCATGTTAGCACAGGAAGTGTAAAGAGACAAAGAACAGTTCGTAGCACAACTGGGCAGTAAGTCAAAGAAACCGTTTATAGAAAAATTCAAGCTTGAAAAGACCTATTTCAAAAATAGGTAGGTTTTTCCGACACCACCGTTTACCGGAAACGGTAATGAAGGTGTTAAGGTTTGAATGAGAAACTACTCGAGTGTCATGAAATACGGCCAACCAATCCGTTGGGCGCCATGTAGCAGGGTTTCCGTTCTCCCACAGAACTGTGCATAGAGATCTAGAAACTCAGTGAGTTAGGATGATCCAAAAACTCATCTCAGTGTCAGAAATCTCGTTACCTAGCTAGCTACAGTGTCTCATGGATCATTATGGAATGATCCATGTATTAGACAAACCAGAACATGATCTTTAGAATACCTCAGGAGTCGTGGAACACATGAACACTCTTTCGTTATATAATCATTTCAAACCAAAACTGAGAGTCAAAGAACACAAGTGCAAGTTTGAAATATTTATTATTCAATGCAAAGTTCTCAAACGCAGTATCTTGTATAATACCAAAATGCAGATTATAAAAATCAGAGTCAGCAGCATAGTCACTAATCCATAGTAAGCAAAAGGTGCTAGCATGTTATAATGCAATTTCTATAGAAATCTATATCACCTATATTTCGCGCACCCTATCTAGCATATTATATTATATCTAAGAAGGTCTCATTCGGGCTTTAGCAGGGCGGCCCCATACCTCTCAATGTCAGTAGGAGCAGTTCACATCAACCGCTACCAGCTCTCTTCATGCGCAGCACCAAGTGTCTACGTTCATTCCGTGTAACTCTATCTTAAACCCGCGTAGAGCCCAAAATGTTGGCATCAACATTATTTGTGTTATGTCTAATGTGGTGCGAGGATCAAGCCTCCCAGCAACCTTGTGTTAGGTTAATTTTAGAGTGTGCAGCTCTCAGTGTGCAGACAGTTGTACCAAGTGTACCAGGCAAAGCTGATAGCATAGAAATAACATATTATTCTCAAATAAACCACCTCACCGCTTCTAGGGTGAAGGCGACAACAACAAGTATGTGTCGTGTGCAAAACTGAAGCCGAAGGAAAAAAGGCTGTTTAAACATGTAATGCACTCATGCTAACTTAACGCAATATATGTAACGAAGTATCCATATGACAGTACGTCTCGTCCGTAAGCAAACGGTGCTGTGCAATGCATGCGATTTACGACCGAGCCAGTATGATGCACGTGTCAGACAGCCGGTTCGAGACGATGTTTCCAGCTCGCAAAACGTCTGGCACGTTGCCTTTGCGGGTCCGTGACAGACCCCCTGTCACCTGCAGCCTCACGACTCAGACACAGCAGGCATGTACGGTGAGGATGGCACAGAGGCAAAGCCACTGTAGGGGCCGCCTTTGTGCAAGATATACCCATTCAGTCAATGGGAGCCCATGTACGCGTCGTACGACCAGCTCCCATTGACTTCTATGGGAGTCCGACTGAACCAAGTCCAGCAGCATGCAGCCATATCGGACTCACACAGTCGGACTGCAGGAGACCGGCTCGGTCAGAAAACACTCCAGATCCGGATCGTCAGTGAGCTTTCTGACACAGGTCAGAATCAGTCCCTAAGTCTAATAATATAGATCACACAATGAATTGATTTACACCACGACCAATACCTTACGAAATCACCGATAAGTTTCTTCCATTCGTAACACCCCTTCTCTAGTGGCCATAAACACATCTCCCTGCATCAAGCATTTTCAAATTTTTCGAAATATTTGTTTTCCTCATATTTTAATATTGTCCTTTACAAATAATTCACTTTGAAAATTGTGATATTTGCTTCCTTCTTTAGTTCAACCCACTAATCCCAGTGTGACACTCTATGACTTGTCAACCTATCCCAGTGCAGAGTTACACCAACCAATCAATACCAGCGTGGTACCCTGTGACTCCATCTCGCTCCTTGCTGCAAACTACTGTGTGTGTTCTCTTCTAGACAATATTAACGATAATGCAGGCATTTTCAAAAACCACAGTCCGCTCCGCTAGAAGAAAGGATATATTACACTCACTCTAAAAACTCAATCAAAACAGCAATCTACCTTTATCTAACACAAACTCTTAAGTGAAATGTTGACTAGCACAGGCTCACTCTATTCGGTACAAAGGTTCCCTGTGCACTGAGAACAAACATAATGATTGTGATTCCTCAACCTCACAAATAGAAAGTTCCCTTTACTCAGTGGTACTGCTGATGATGTCTCATGCTCAGAACGTTCTAAACCACAGCAGACAGTCTTACACAGCCATATTACTGCAAACTAAGCTTTAAGCAAAAGCAAGGAGCACCCTAATAATATTCACACTCTATTTTATTGCTGTCGTCGTACTCCTCCAATACTGGCAGTTGGTCACCTTCAACTGAACATAGAGCATTAGATTCAGTCTAATTTTAATCATGGTCTCAATGGGAGTCTCAATAGAAACGCCCCTTTATATCCTAACTTTATTGGACAGGAAACCATCCTCTGCTACCAGAATTGTTGTAGCGTTACTAGCCCATCAATTTTGTTTGGTTTTGTTTCTCTTTTACTTATCTCTTATCTTTCAACTGCCAATGATTCATACCACTCTCTCGGTCTTCCGATTGATTTTGTACAGTGCAGAGAGGGGGTTGATATAAAGAATACCAACAGTCATCCATTGAGGACCATGAATTAGATAACTTATCTACAAATTAGAAATCAGACCCTTATTGATTATCCTCAAAACATTACTGAAAAGATAAATGTTTACCGAGGTGAGCCCAATTCTGCTGAAGAAATGTAGGTGAGCAAAAATCATACCTACTAAGAGCTCAGTTAAAGCTTTACAGAATAGTAACATTAGTATTTGATGCTCTGAGGTTTCTCAAATATGATCTCCTTTATTCATTACTAACCCCAAATTACGAATTCACACTCACTTGCATAGAAAGAAATAATGATAGCTGAGTTAATATAGACATTCAGTTTATCAATCTTAAGTAAAGACAAGTGCATCAGTGCATTAGATTATTAGACAATTTAGTCAAATTCTAATGAGACATTTGAAACAAGATACCAAAGCTCAGGAGTACAGGAAGGGACATGAAATATGCTAATTCAAGCAGTCACCCAGGAAGGACGAGACCATTCAGTGCACACAGCATATGCCTCAGTTCAGAAAGGAAGTCACAGTTGCCAGAGAAAGTTCCACAAAGCATTCTGTAAGTAAGGAAATAGCTGGCAACTCATCCGTTACCATCAACAGTACCACCTAGCCAACCATCCTTTCAACCTCCTCAACGACAACGTCTGTTAAATTGGCAATATTATATTCTTGAAGTTCCGGGGGTGACACCTCCCGGAATCACGTAATCTATCGAGACCACTCAGTCCATTTGTCATTTTGTATAGGATTGGTGTCAGGCAACATAAAAAAGATGCAAAATGGGGAGAAATAGGTGAAACAATTGTGCAGTCCTCAAGCAATCCAATATGTGAAATGTTGGGACAATGCTCCGTTACAAGAGCACATAAACAAGTTCAAGAGGACAGTTTCCCAGGCAGATGTTCAGGATTGTATCAGAAAATGTAGCAAAGTATCTTGTTCAGTTGAGGAGAACTCAGGAAAGAAATTACTGATTCACGTAATTGATTATACTGTGGAATTCTCACATGAACACTAGGCTCAGCAAGTCAAGAGACTTCACTTTATGCAGTTAGGCCTACATTAAATTGAGCTAGTATAATGCAAAATATATATATGACTAATATGCATAGATTCAAAGGCAAAATAAAGATATTGTAATTCTAGAACAAACCTGATGCACTTGAAAATATTTAATACGGTTACAAATAATATGTTTCAGAATTATAGACTTCTGCTTTTGAATGCACTAATGAGTAAATATATTTAAAATTCTAATGCATTAAATTAATTTAAAGTGTGTAGCTGTACATCTGTGAAAGTTTCATGAATGCATCATTACTCAGGAATGTTTAACACCTACTTTTATTTTGTCCTTTCGGTGAACATTTATTTACACGTACAAAATATAATTTTCAAATTTTCGAATAAAATTTACCAAAATAATCAGATTAATTCATAATATTTGAATAATTCTCATTATTTATACACTCATAAATAATATTAAAGAATGATTAGAGGTAAATTACATAATGTGAGAATTCATCATTTGCATATTTCTAGCACCGTTAATGTAATATAGTGCCTCGTATAGGGCCTGATCGCCAATGTCAGCCCATCGGTAGCAGTCCCACCGCTATCTAACCCAGCATTACTGCACACCGCATTAAGGTGGTGGGTGGATTGAGCCGTCGGACCGTTAAAGGGTCCGTCATCCCTACAATGGTGCTGGCGGCTGCCAGGCACTGCCGTAGGGATTACCATGTCCCTTCCACCAGCTGTTATATGGTGGTTTACCCGCAGGCGGAAAGGGACATTGGTGGGCACCCTTGAACCCTGGCCCTCCGACATGGAGTATCTAAGAATTATTTTGTTTTGACATGTTGTCTCAACGTGTAGTTGGTGCACGTTTAATAATTTTCTTTCAGAAAGTGTTGTAATCTGGTTTCTCATGTCATTAAAGTTTAAATGCATTTTCCTCTTCCACAGCTGTCATAGACATTCTACCAAAGTATGTTGAATTTGGGTTGGAGGCTATTTTCAGAGAGATGCAGTCTGCCAATGCAATTGTCTTCGAAATAGTCCTTTAGAGGAAAGCTTTATATGAATACATTGTAGTGGTTGGCTACCTCCTAGGCAGGGACATAGGCTAGTGCTAACATTTTTGTTTTTAGTTCAAAGGCAAATTGGCTGTTAGTGGCCCATTTTACTCTTAATAAGGATTTTTAAGGGTGTCTCCATATACCTTGTTGAAAATATAGGAGCGGTATTCAATGGCTGTGTGGGTGCACATTTTGAATCATGACTTTCTCAAAGTCTATGTTTATTTTTTGGGAGTCGCAGTTATGTGTTTTATGTTGTTCAAGATGTTTTAGTAAGTGCTGCTTTGTTAATTTGGTGGTAGGGCACATGGAAAAGGGATATTTATGTTTTGATATTCAGCATGTATTCGTATATCTGAAGGAATAGATTAGGATAAATATTAAATATCCCATCCATCATCCATGTTTGACATCGGCTAGATTTTACTAAGTGTTCTGCTGTAGAGATCATTAGGATTAGGTTCTCATTATTTTGGTTGTCATGCAAAACAAAAAATTCTTCATTTTGTGTAATTGTTACATTTTCAGGTATGTGTATATCTTGGCATCTTCTATGGGCAAGTGGGATGTTGCTGG
This sequence comes from Lissotriton vulgaris, assembly GCF_964263255.1. Lineage (NCBI taxonomy): Eukaryota > Metazoa > Chordata > Amphibia > Caudata > Salamandridae > Lissotriton > Lissotriton vulgaris. Next base: position 1,576,254,630 of record NC_141685.1, read on the forward strand.
TGGCTTTTTTAGTTCATGCAATTAAACATTGTATGGTTTACACCTTTTTAGTGGATTATATTCAAGATCAGCAGCAACCTCCTACATGAAAAGATGTAAGTAAGATGAGGAAGGAGAGCACCTCAACAGCCAGGAGGAGCATGAACTCCGGTTAGTGGGGAATAGAGCACCTAAAGGCGATGTGTATTGTAGAAGGTTCATTCATGCACCTGAGCAGTGCCATACCTCACACATACCTTGGGATGGTTAGTTCATTAATCTCGGTCGCTAATAAGTCCATGGTTGAACACCATGTCCTGTCAAATGGTGGTAGGGTGTGGGTAATACTTGATGTCAGTTTTTCCATGCCCACTATGTCCCATAGCTTGTGTATCCAGTCCAATCCGTCTGAACACTTTCTGTACCCCATCCAGCCAATAGGAGCTGCTTGGCGGCCACCGTAGCCAGGGTGACTGCCCTCCCTATCTGGACCTAAGGTTGTAGGTTAAAGCATTTGCTAGGCTCAATAGTGTGTAGCTTGGGAACTGAGGAAGATCCGTGTCATAGTTAGTGTTTATGTTAGTCAGTGCTGCCTCCCAAAATCCCTGGACTTTTGGGTATTTCCACAGCATGTGTGTGAGGGTACCCTCCCGACAGTAGCACTGACAACAATGTGGATCTGCCCAGAGTTTCCAGTGGGCCACCCTAGCAGGGTTGTAATACCAGTAGTGTGCTATTTTAAGAAATATTTCTTTTCCTGATGCACTGCAGGAAGAGGTCCTGGCCCAGTGTAAAATTTCCTGCCCATCTAATCTGTAGGGGAGAATTTGCATTCACACCCAGATTCCCATCTGCTCTGTGCTGGGGATTTGGTATGTTGTCCTGGTGTAAGTAGAAAGGAGTATATATGGGGGAGCAGTTGCTTGTTCCATGTGTGTGTTATGAACCATTTTGCCAAGTGTGCTAGCGGGCGACTAGCATGTGGGAGTATGTGGAGTTGTAAGACCCAGTGCCTCAAGGCTATGAATTGCCAATAGGCCTCTTCAGAGAGGTTGTAGCCAGAGTGAACGCTGGGCGGAGGTCCATCACCCTGTTGACATCGAAGAGATCACTAATCCTCTTACAATTAGCCTCCTGCCATTTATTTTGGCTAACCCCGTACCTAGATGGGGTAAATATGGATGACCTATAAAGTGGGTCATGGGGATGTGTGAGTGGAGAGATGTCATGTTTCTTGCACCTTGTCCCAGACTCCCATTGTGGCTCTAAGTATCAGTGAAATGTAAATCCCTACAGGGCGGTGTTTTTTGGGGAGCCAGGGCGCATTCCAGATATGGATTCCCACAGTCGCCCAATAAATGAGGCACCAGTATTTTTCTAAGGTGAGCCTGTACCATGTAGTGCAGTTGGGCCATCTGGTAATAGCATTATAAGTACAGGAATATCAAGCTCCCGTATGAAAGTTTCAAGTATGTTTGAGTGCAGGCCAAACAGACCCTCTTCCCATCTCAAATAAAGTCAGCTATCAAGTGTTACATCTTAGCCAGAACTGATGGGGGAGACTGCAGTGGTAGTGTTTGCATCACATACAGAATCGAAGGAAGTAAGGCCATCTTGACTGGAACCAGCCTATCCAGCCAGGAAAGCGTATGTCATTTCCAAGTCAAGGGATCTGCACTGGTGTTAGCTTGGAGGGTGGTATAAATCTCCTGAGTTGTTGGATCAGCTGTGGAGAAAACCAGGATTCCTAATTATGGTACTCCATTTGTCACCAAGTAAAGGTAGACGATTCGCTCTGGGAACTGTAAATCTGAGGGCCTGCATTTTCTGGAGGTTGATTTTAGACCCAGACACCAAGCTGGATTCCTACATCTTCTGTATGAGGAGGGAAAAGAAGTGAGCGGTTAGGTAGGGACGAGTATTACTTCATCGGCGTAGAGCTATATCTTGTGTTCCCTGTCCCCCATATGGATCCCCGTGATTGAGTCATGCTGGTGAACCCGTTCCGATAAGGGCTACATTTATAGGGTGAATAATAGGGAGGAGAGTGGGCAACTTTGCCGGGTACACTGCTCTATTTCTGATGAGCAGGATGCAATGCCTCTGGTGCAGCGTAGTTACAGTCCACCCAGAATGTAAACCTTTCGCCAAAACCAAACCTGGAAAGAACCAGACAACGGATGGGCCAATGCACATGGTCAAAGGGCTTCTTGGCATCAACAGATATGAGAATGTCCAGTGTCTAAGAATGTTAGATCTTGTTGAGAAGGTGACACAGCCGCCTAGTGCAATTGCTGCAGCTCCTTTCTGGAATTAATCCAGATACATTGGGGTCTATGAGTCCGTGCATGTAGGGTGTGAGGCGCGTGGCAAGAATGCTATTGAAGATGTTTAGGTCAACATTCAACAATGATATAGGAAGGTAGGAGGCACACTGCTTCAGGCCTCAGCATGGCTTCAGTATGACTAACCACATGGCGGGAGATAGCACATCGGCTTCACTTGGGGCCCGATGTAGGTAATTCTAATTTACCACTTCTGAAATACCGAATCATACCGATTCGGTATTTAAGAAGTGGTAAATTAGAGGTGGGGAAATGTAGGTAATTCTGAATCGGTAAATACCGAATCTGTAAGATTTGGTATTTACCGAGTCTGTAAATACCAAATCGGTATCCCCCATTGATTCTTATGGGCCTTGAAGCCCATAGGAATCAATGTGGAATACCGAATCCGTATTTACCGATTCGGTAATTACCTATTCTTGCAAGGGTGCAGGGGGTGTCACTTTGACACCCTCTAGCACCCCAATTACAGGCTTGTGTGTTATGTGGCACACGTACATGCCCTAAGGGCATGTCTGTGTGTCACATGGCACAGGTGTGCGTGCACAGATGTGCATGCACACCTGGATTCGGTATTTTACCACCAAATTGGATTGGGTGGTAAAATACCGATTCTGTAAGGCCTGTGGGACTCAGAAGAGTCCCACCTACATCAGGAACTTACCGAATCGGTAAAAATACCGATTCAGTAAATTTACAGATTCGGTAAAATAGGGCCCCTACATCACAAATGACCATTTACCGGTCGGTAAATGGCCACCTACATCTGGCCCTAAATGAGTTAAAAAGATGCATGAGCAGTGAAATGAGGACAGGTACAAAAGATTTATGAAAGTCGGTGGTGAATCAATCCTTCCTGGGTTCCTTACCTGTAGGGAGCTTTGGGATAACCCTGAATACCTCATCCAGCCTGGTGTCCACGTCCCATTGTATGCTTTAAGGCTAGAGAGGGAAGTCACTGGGGCCTGTGCCACATAGTGCACTGTGTCTTCCTGGCCAAGAGAGTCTACCGAATAGAGAGCTGAGTAAGATCGCCAAAACTCACCAGTGATGAGCTCATCCATAAGCATTTGTGCCCCCAGAGGGTCCTCAATCTTTGACACCTGGTGCTGGGCAATCTGAGCCCGAAGCTGGTGCATCAGGAGCTTGTTAGCCTTGTCGCCTCCCTCGTAGTGCCACTGTTTAGTGCATAGAAGGGAATACTCTACTCAGCCCAGTTGCTGTGCTTTCAGTTGTTTACTCCTGGTCACTGTGAAGTTGTGCCTAATCTGACAGGACCCCGAGCGTTGGTCCATGAATCAGGTGACCAGAAATCACAGCACCCAAGAATTGGGAAAACGTTGGAGTGGAGCCCCAACAGGCAAGGCCACAGTGACTGCAACATCCCAATGTCATCTGCTGGAGGGGAGTTCAGGAGAGAGCTTCCCCCGAGGCCACTGGTACACATCACTACCCCGTGGCTGCCCCTTGTTCTTCTTTGTCCTGCAGTTGACAGAGGAGAGCTTCCCTTTCCTTCTGGCTCTCAGCATCTGAAGCTTCACCTGGGTATCTCTCCCTGTCTGGTGTCGCCATCTTGGTCTGTCATGTTTGTGCGCCTGACTGGGGTCCCCTCCTGCGGCTGGATCCAGTCACAGTACAGACTGCACTTCTTCCAAGGAGTCGACAGCACGTGTCTCCTAGTCCCACATGAAGATCAGCAGGAAGGGAAGGCTACACCTGCAGCTGACCCCTTTCTCACACAAGAAGGTTGTGACTGGGTTTATGGCTTTACCTTCCTACAAATTGAGTGGGCAGAGTGCCTGGTAGATACCGATCTTCAGCCCCTCAGAGGAGACAACCAATGTGTCCCATCTTGCTGCCATGATTGCTTCCTTTTGCCAGTAGGAGTGGAGGCAGGTGAGTATGTCCTGTGGTCAGTCAGGGCCAGTGGAGGGGCGTTGCAACCGGAGTGTGCAGTTCTGGATCATCTCATTGTTGCTCAACGCTGAGGTGAGGTGGCAGAAAAGGCTCACCACAAAGTCCTCAGCCTACCCGCATAAACCTACAATGGGAAACTCTTAATGTGGATGTTGGAGAGTCACGATCTGCTCCCGATGTCCTCCAAACATAGGCAGAGTTCTTCCTTCCGGTCCCTTAATTACAGTAACTCCTGAGCATGGCCACTGATTTCTTCTTCTCTTGGGTCTCCGCCCATCTCCAACAAATCCAAACTGTCTCCCAGCTCATTGAGCTCAAATATTCTTAATGTCAACCACAACTTCCTCTCTGAGTGCCGCAAAATCCCCTTTCAGTGTGCTGAAGAGCTGCTTAAAGAACCAACAGGTGATTGATGCCTCAGACCCTGACCCCACCAGCACTGGGTCCCCTTACTGAGATGAGGGCTGCTGCTGGGAAAGAGGACCCATATCCATCTTTTTAGCGCTGGATGTATGCAAGAGTTTCTTTATGGATGTCTCTTTTTAAGCACAATGTGAGGCCATCCCTGGGGATCAGGGTCTCTGGTGATGCATCTGCAGCGCCACTTGTTCGCTTCCAAAGGATAAGAGACAAGACCAGCTTGAGCTCCATCACTACGGGGCAGCACCTCCCAAGCACTCATCTGTCAATCCGCAATGCGCTAGGCAAAACCCTCACCGGCTGCTTGGGATGCCTACATCATAACAGTTCACCACTGCAGCCCCCTCTCCTCAAGTCACCACACAGGTCCCTCCTGACCTTGGATCCACACTAGTCCCTGAGCACCGGTAAGCACCACGTTTCAGTCAAGCCCAGCCACAGGCTTACCTCCAGGCCCCCAGGATAGTCACTATGCAGAGATCCTCTAGTATTTTCTAGGCTGTCGTCGCCCGACAGGCTTCGGATACTATTTGGGGATCAACTGCCATATCAGGCCCAGGGCTGCAGGCTTGCCCGCAGGGACTCACCGGGCATGGGGTAGAGCTCCCAAGTCGAGCAAGGATGATCTGCCCCATCGGCACCGGCCCTCCACCTACTGGACCAACATTCCTGCCAAGTTGAACGCCAGTCCCCAAGGGAGTGCAAAGGAGGTTCCTCACTTCAGGCCCAGATCAAGCAGGGTGCAGACATCCTCGAGGAAGTCTCTCAGGTCCATGCGCCTGCCCCGGGCCAGGGAAGTGTCATGTAGTTCCTACAAATTTATATAGGATCTGAGCGTTTAGACAACCTAAACTAAGGGATTACAGACACACCCAAAGGATATGTTAGTCTATAGACCAGCTAGCTCACAGTGCCACTTTAAGCCCCTAAACCTTACCAAGGAGAGAATAGTTTCTGGCAACTATCGAACATGACCACCCAGACTCCTCAGGGATCATGGAAACAGTACAGTACTTTTTGCTCAGTCACTCTTGGTCACTCAGTCTCAGAGAGAAATACAGAAAATGGTGGGGACATTTTCAATAAGAATTTATGGAACCAGCATCATTCGAGTATAAAATACATGTGCTGCAACAACCATAAGACAGAAACAGATGAATACAGCTATAAGCTCCAACAGAGTAAATAAAGGGTAGAGTTCAGCCATTGTGCTAAAACAATGACTATATGCAGGCATATAGATACATGGCAGTAATTATGAGTACTCCTCCAAACCCTAACTAGATGTACCTAAGTGTACCTAGCATGTATGTAGTTTTAGAGCTAGGAAATAGCCAACCTCATTACCTGATGGGAGAGAACAAAGGACCAGTATTGGTCTCGAGTTGGACACCCTGTGAGGAATGTCAGACCACTATGTGCTGGAATGTTTGCATGCAGGGACTTCAGCGTATTGTGTCAGAATGGAAGCTTCTCCTCTGGTTTGCCCAGCGATGATTTGATACTTATATACTCGAAAGGAACTCTCAGGGATTATACCCAGGTATGTCATGGTAGTGTGGGTATGTCTGCCAAGGATGACAATAGTGGTGAATTTTTTACCAAGTTATTATGCTAAAGATGTTAATCCTGCTGTGATACTAAGAATCATCATGCATAATAAGTGAGGCTAGTTTTCAAAGAAAACTATCCGACATTTATTCGGCACCTAACTAGGTAAAAGGTCAGCACTAGAGCTGTTATGTAGAGCAAGGTGGAAAAAATGTAGGCAAAAGTTCATGCAACTGCCTAGGCCTATATTGGGGTAGATTGGGGCTCATAACACCCACTCCTAATCCGACTGGACGACAAAATTAACAAAGGCTAAAATATGCCTGTTTAAAATCATAAAATACATTGCTAAAATAACTATATAAAAACATGGTATGTGTTGAAATTGATGCCAATGTTAAAAAACCTCTATAAGTCCTCTAAATAGTCAATATACTGTTAGACCAATTGAACACACCCAATGCCTTATTGCTCAGTCAGAGCAAGAGAGAGAAATAAAACAAAAATCATTTTGTCGAATTCTAATTTGGGTTGTGATGGAAAAATGCTGAATTGTTCTCATCACACAGAGAGCCAAATGTGTTTGTGTCCTGTGTAGGAGATGCAACATCACTGCTGCATGCTTTTACAGTTGATTGTTCCTGTGACACCTCTTGGAGCAGGTCAATAGAGCAAAGGTGTCCAGCTTGAACTTTGGTTCATCTCCAAAGCACTAGGAGTGCCAGTCCTCAGCAGCGCCCCTCTGCCACACTTGGTGCTGTCTTTGTGCGATAGGCTACTAATTAAGTTTGGTGGCCCATAACCACAACAGGCCTCAGGCCACAAGCTGGCAACCGAGACACTCACCACATGGCAGACAGGGCCGTCCCTCCTCCTGTCGGCCCACTGCTCTCGTGAACCATCGTCCCATCTCCAAGGGGAGGGTAGACGGACTCTGCAATCCGGCCCGATCGGCCTAGCCTAGTCCTCGTGTCCTACTCCGCCCTGCGTCTGCTGCTCCTCAGGGCCCAACGGCCCACTCACCTCCGTGTTTGGGGTGTCACCTCACCTTTACTGCCATCACGCCCTGTGGCCCCACCACACAATGGGGTACAGCCGGGGAATGGAGGTTAGCACTCTGTCCCCCTGACAGGATCTCAGTGGGGAACCATGTATGGAGGTGCCCACCGAGGTTCCCTACCATGTGAGCCACAACAGCAGCAGGTGGCACACTCGCGGCCACAGCAACGCAGCCCTCAAGCCTCAGCCACATTCCTATGGAGCCCTCAGCTTCTCGAGTGCCATCCGCAGCCTCGGGATGTCGGCTCTGCTGGATGCTTTAGGCCTCAGATGGCGGAGCTCCAAATGCAAGCTGCTACACAGCCGTCATCTTGGCCATCCCCCCATTAAACATTTTAAAATGGAGATGGGCAGTAGTCAGCCTGTTATGTGTCTGGAGAATTTAGGTAGTCTATCTTTAAGGATTTTGGTTGTGGGTTCCTGGAAGCTAGTGCTTGCCTCTCTTATATCCTGCAATACCTCCCTTGCTTCTATTCTATTTACATTTGGGGAGTATTTGTACTCTCTTACATGAGTTACAACATCTTCTTTTGTAGCTGCACTCCTGTAGCATGCATTTGAATATCTAGTACATTTCCTATTTATATTTTCTACTGATGCACTTTCTTGCCTGTAGATATAGCCTGTGTGATTTAATTATTGCTTTCATTTCTATGATTCTATATTGTTAGCAGCTTCTGTCACTGTATCTGAAAGTAGTGTAATAGTATAAATATAAAGTAATATATTAAAGTGTGTATGTTTTTTACTTACTTGTAGAAATATGCAACTACTTCTATTTTATATTCTTACGTCTATGTTCTGTTTGGATGTTTTACACAGTGTTGCAGCCTTTCCTTTCGGGGTGTTCTAACGTGGAGCAGGGGCTTTCTTTAATGTTGGTCTAAAAAAATATGGTTCATTTTAAATGTAAATTTGTTGGTAGCTTATAGAGTTTGACATTGTTGTCCATTTCTATGACAGAGACATAGTGCTTTAATTTCTTTTTATTTCAAAGGCAAATTGTCTGTTAGTAGAATATTTTACTCTTGGTACATATTTTTAGTGGCGTCTCCATATACTTTGATTGAAATGATAGTAACAGCCTGGTATGGCAGTGCAGGGGTACATTTTTAGAACAATTTGAATCATGACTTGATAAAAGCCTATGATTATGTTTGGGGAGAAGCAGTCATGTTTTTATTTTGTTCAAAATGTAGTAAGTGCTGCTTTGTTTATTTGGAAGTAGGGCATGTATAGAAAGGATATTTATGTTTTGATATTCACCATGTAAAGTGTATAGCTGAAGAAATTGTTTTGAAGGTCCCATCCATCATCCATTTTTGACTTCTGCTAGATTTTCCTAATTTATCTGCTGTAGAGAACATTAGGATTAGTTTCTCATTATTTTGGTTGTCATGTAAAATGAAGATTTCTTCATTATGTGTAATTGTTAAACATTCAGTTATGTGTATTTCTGGGGTATCGCTGGTGGCTTTTTTAGTCCATGCAATTAAACATTTAAAAGTGGGGATGGGTGGTAGTTGGCCTGTTATGTGTGCGGAGACTTTAGGTAGTATATCTTTAAGGATTTTGGTTGTGGGTTCTAAGAAGCTAGTGCTTGCCTCTCTTATATCCTGCAATATCTCCCTTACTTCCATTTTATTTACATTTGGGGAGTGATTGCTCTCTCCTGTATGAGTTACATTATCAACTTTTGGAGCTGCCCTCCCATAGCATGCATTAGAATATTTAGTACATTTACAATTTATATTTTCTAATTATGCACTTTCTTGGTTGTAAGTGTAGCCTGTATGATTTAGTTATTGCTTTCATTTCTATGATGCAATATTTTTTGCAGCTTCTGTGATTGTATCTGAAAGTAGGGTAACAGTATAAATATATCTAATATTTTAAAGTTTGTATGTTTGTTATTAACTTTTACAAATATGCATCTGCTTCTGTTTTATACACTTACATGTATGTTCTTTTTAGAAGTTTCACACAGTTTTGCAGCCTTTCCTTTGGGTGTTTTCTAACATGGAGCAGGGGTTTTGTTATCTGTTGGTTGAAAAAAAATATGTTTCATTTTAAATGTTAATTTGGTGGTAGTTTACAGAGTTTGAGGTCATTAAGTTAATTTTTGCTTGCTATTTTGGTGAGTTGGTAGTCTGTTATTAATGTATTGATACTTAAATTCTTATATCTTTTGATGGTTTGTGATTGTTGTTATTTTCTGTCATGATCATCATCAGCAAAACTGCTTATTTCGGATTGCAAATCCATAAAGTATGACAAGTACTTCATATACAGCAATACCAAAATACACCGCTCTGACATTTGAAAACAATAAAAATTTGACCAGTCAGCGCTGCATCCATACTGTGCAAAGTAAGCAATACATCATCTTTTCTTTTGAAAATGTCACTATATTGCTTTCTGTTCTATTCAAATCTGGCAGAGCAGCGAAACATTCCCCGTTTTTTCTTGTTTTTCTAAAATTTCCAATCAAAATATAGAGCTTAACAACCCTCCTACAAGAGTATAATAAGATAACCTTTATTCTTGGTAATTACTAGCCAACACTGTAAGTATAAAATCAAATAGATGATCAAAGAAAAATCTAAGTTTCATATTTGGATGGTCTGGATAGCTATTTAATTTGTGTGTGTTTCTGCTGGAATAACAAATAGCTTCCAAGACCTGTGTCAAAGATAACAAAAGGGATTCTACTAGCAGCATCAGCAAATATTGTTATTTTTTTTAGAAACAAAATACATAAAACCTACTTAATAACAAGCACATCATTTAAATTATAACATTTGCAATCCCCAACTTTTCCCCATCAAATAGCAATAATTCTAAAATTCATGACAGAAAGCTAAAAGGTGTTGTGAAATGTAATAGGATTCCTATCAAGGTTAACTTTAGATACTGCTTTGTATGTTGCAAAAAATGCATGTTTGCCCAAGGACCTATATCTATTATGGGGTTATTTACTTCTTCTTCACATAAGGGCTACTGATTTTTTAAAGGCTGATAACCTAATGCCATAATTACCAGGGTCAAAAATGAGGGCTAGCTCCTTAACCTTACTGTTTGGAACCATTAGACACATTTATTTCAATTTCTATAGCACCAGATGCTCGGGGACCAGCTCCTGCTCCTTCCAGTAAAGGGGCCACCAGACATTTATTACATATTAGCCATGCCACTTGCAGAACTCTAGCCATAGTGACCACTATAACCTTCCTCGTAGGAGATTTCAGTATAGAAAGAACTATTTTGCATCAACTCACCTCTAAAAGATAGCACACTGGAATTATCCATATTTTGCGGGGAGCACTATAGTATAGGCAAAGGAATAAGAAGTGAGATATTGACTCAAATGACTGGGAGCATGCAGGGCATGTGTCGTTGGAGCTATTCCAATCGTTCCACCTAGAGGTAAATCCGAGGATCAAAAGTGTGCCATACCTAAATTTCAAATGAAGTCTAGCTTGAGCTTGTAGGGCCCCCTTAGTTTCCTAACTGCCACACTTTTTATAGCATGCTCGCATTCATGAAAACTGTAGCATTGAGGAAACTCAGAATATGCTTGGCGCTGCTGCAGTGGCACTGCGAGCATATTGCGGGCCTCAGACCGCTGCAAAACAGCCAGTGGTCTATGGAGGTCCGACTGCTCAACTCGTAATATGGCAGTCGGATCGCTCTAGTACAGCAGTCAGACCCCCATTGTGTCCTTCAAACTGCCTCATTGCAGTATAAGGAAGTGCCATGAGGATGAGTAATTGCAAACTGCAGTGAAGCAGTTTGTAAAGTGAAGGAGTTATTTAGGAAACGGCCCCTGGTTTCCAAATTCTATGAAATTATCTTTTTGGACTACCACTCCTAGAATGCACTGAATATTCCACCAGTGCGCTGGGTGGAAGTAAATGAAAAAAAACCAAAAAAAAGACAATTTCCCAAGGTGTACCATGAAACAGATGAGGGAAAGACATTTGCATAAATTGGAGTAGCGAGTACCGACTTTGAGAACAGCTAAAGTCAAATGTTCGCAAGTTGAGGCTTTATTAAGAACGCTTCATGAAGAAAGTATGAGCGTTTTGTTTCACTGGTATACTGGGTAGTTTACATTGCTGTTATTAGATAGCAACAGGAGTGTGAGTGTGGTTTGATGACGGTTTTCGCAAGCGGCACCACAGGCAAGTTCATAACCAATTTAAGTTTGCTTAGAATAGGTGGTTAGTTTATCTGCTCCATTAGATGAAACGGGGAACGCAAATTAGGTAGGGCAATGGATTTTTGTGAGCAGAGCCACAGGCAAGATTTTAAGCAACTTACTTTTCTTTGTTGGATTGTAGATTATTATTGGGAGGGCACCAGTAACAACATTAGCCTTTTGAGACATGAAGGGAATAAGCAGACTCCGTGTGGATTTGAGTAAGTAGAAAACATATTTCAAAGAATTAGCATGACTGGTCTTTTTAGCTAAAAGAAAAGGGGCCCGTGTTTGTGTAAATTGAGATCATGATTTTATCAAAGTAGTCCTGTTTGGATGGGATACTTAAAGCTTGGAGTGTTCAAGAGGAGAAGAAGAATGAGGTAATGAATGGATGGTGTAGTGTTAATGTGTTAGTGAATTGGATGATGGATGTATCAAATATTGGACACTGTTTATTTGTTGTTTTGTTTACAGTGCTCATTTTTTTTGAGTCCTCAGGAAAGTCCTTCAAAAATGTTAAAGGATTTGGAATGAGTCAATAGTATTTCAACAAACAAGTGTACCTGTAATAAAGGATATTGAGGCTCAGTAGATCAACAGTTTAAAATATTGCAATTGAAGTATTATTCTGAACCTACACTGTTACACTGTTTGTTTTAAAGCCTAGTTTTAGAACCATACAATTAATTGAAATTCATGATGTAATATTGAGGCTCTTGTTAGGCTAGGTAAATCCAGGATGCGGGCTCATTTGTGTTTTTTATGTTTGTTAATACAATTATATTTATTTGAATTTTATGCATAATGTTGGGGCACATCCAGATACATTGGTGTGTCAGTCATACACCTATTGTGTCATGTATGTGCTTTGGTTGATTAATTATTTGTGTACTTACTGAAAAAAATGCAAAATATTGCAGCATGTGATGGAGATTTGTCTTTTAAAAAAACTTCAAAATAAAAGGTAATCATATCAATTTCGTTGTGTGATCACAGACTAAAATAACATGAGTGACTAATAGTCAGTATAGGCAAGTGTTCTGTTATTTATAACTTTTAGAAAGTTTGCGATGTCCGGCCAGAACTATTTGGTCTGCAGCCTGTTCCTGGGGCATATGACTAGGTGTGAGTAAAAGTTGCCCTTTGTATATTCCTCCCAGACAGCCACACAATAGAGGGAATATGTGTGCTTGGATGGCCATCTCAAGCAAGTTAGGGGTGGTGGAGCTGCACTAAGCCCCAATTGGAAATCAATAGGCTGTGCCCAGATCACTCATAAAGGATTTCACATTATTCTATTGTTCCCATGGCCAGACTGAAGGAAGAGCAGAGCATCAGGAAATTCCAAGCACTTCTGTTATGGGGGACTACTAGGGCTAGCAGCTGAGAATGCAAGATTGGGAGCTGAGCTAGCTCCGTCCGAAAACCCCTAAAATATAGGCTAAATATCCTGAAACCTGGTAACCGACCCTTATCCCCACATCTATAAGCCACAGGAAGACTACTAGCAGCGCCAGGAGATCTTTAAAGAACTCAGGAATGCCCTGGAGGGAAGTTCGCATCGTAACGGTGACGGGGCCTAGTGGACAAGGGGAAGCCTCGGCACACAGTACCAGCGACGGCGGACCGGAAGTGGCACATTGGCGGGAGAGACGGAGGGACCTTTGACCGCCACTGAATTGCCAGCGAACGCAGCCACCGGAACAGAGAGGGCATTTACGAGACTACCTTGCATAGTGAGCGGTGAGGCTGGAGGGCACGGGTAGACATTGGCCGGCAGTAAAGGCGCAGGCAGGCCACAGACGCACCAGCGGCACACAGGCCGGAGACGCCCACGCTCAAATCCCGCCGAACAACGGAAGCTGATGCCGGGGACCTGCAAAAGCATGTGCAACCGCACCGAGAGTAACTACCACCAGAAGGCAGAGGTTCACTAACCGGAGCGAGGCAGACACAAGGGACGTCACAAGCAGGACCGACGGGGAGCCGGAGGTGAGGCCCAATAGAACAGGATAAGCATCGGCCCACAGTGCAAGCAGAGTTGGCCCGGAACTGAGCCGACTGCGGGCAGATCGAAGGCACGCACATCCGCAATACCAGCGGGGAACTAGCGCCGGAGGCCTAAGGTAGCGCGACTTGGAGACCCATGCGCATCCTTAATTAACAGGCTGTGATCGATCCGCCGGCACACTGCAGAGCGGAGAGTTACCGCCAAACCCCATGAGACAGGGAGCATTATCACCGGGGGCAGTGGAGAAAAGAGAGCAAGTCCGGAAGGGCACTGAGCAACGGCCCGGCCCCCCCGACGGTAAATACGATGTCACATTGCGGATAACCCTGCCGGGCACTGAGATCACGGAGTCAGGTACACAAAGGCATGCAAGCTCAATATTTCCACAGATGAGAGCGGCGGACAAATGCTTCTTTGTGCATGAGGCCAAGCTGGACCTTATCCTTACTGAAATTAGGGCCTCTAGAGAGGCACTTGAAACATGAATAGATAAAATGTCAACGGGCCTCTCACTTTTGAAGGATGACCACAAAAAACTGGCAGAAAAAGTGACCAAACACAAACTCGCCCTAGCGGTCCTGATCCCCCAGCAGACAGAACATTCCACACGCCTTGAGGACTTGGAGAGACAAATCAGAGGATTGAGAGACAGAGTGGACGATGCAAAAGGGAGATCGCGTCGCAACAACATACGCATCCTGGGCGTGCCGGAACGCAGTGAAGGGGTAAATCCAACCCTATTTGTGGAGGAATAGTTGAAAACAATTGTGGACCCCGCGGAACTCACCCAGATGTGCAGCGTGGAACAAGCGCAATGAGTGTCCCCAGACCGCCGAGACCAGGTGCCCCACCACGACCCCTGATAGCACGCCTCCTACACTTCAAAGACAGGAACACGATTCTAAAGACTGTGAGGGAGAACGGCCCAATAAAATATGAAAATCAAACAGTCTCCATCTACCCGGATTTCACTCAAGCTGTGCACAAAGCTAGGGCATCCTTCTGGGGAGTAAAACGTGCCCTGAGAGACCGTAAGCTCAATAATTCCACGGATGAGAGCGGCGGACAAATGCTTCTAAGTGGATGAAATCCATATACAGGCGCGGAGCTTAGAAGGCACGCAGAAAGGAACTTTCAGCAGCTGGCAAAGTAATAGCCCCCTAATGCCTACGCCCGATAAGGCACCTGCTCAAAGACATATGGGAGCCCAGACCAAGTGGAACACCCCCCAACTCACACCCCGCTTTCGTGCATAACAACGAGGGATCTGCATACCGCGCCGAGGCGTAGGCGAGGAGCCAGTAAAGCGGAACACCCAATACAGACCTCAGCAATCTGCTGATAATATTTAATGTGAAACAAATGGGCTGGACCACATACAACTGCGATAACCTGACCTCAATGTGATAGCAGAGAAGGTACAGATTTCCATACAACGAACGCAGGAGTGTGGCGCAAGAAGTTAACGGCAACTCAACTAGGGAGTAACAGGAGTGTCGCAACAGTACTACTATATTTCACAATATAAACATCCCGGAGAGTGGCATGCGCGAAGGTGGGAGCCCGTAGTGGGTACATAGTGGGTAACATACTGGAGTAGGCCTTCCCAACATCTGACCGCAAGAAACAGGCAGGAGTAACCATGACGAAGGCGCGAGCCTAACATGCAGCAGAAGAACGAGCCACAGCACCTGCCCAAAGAGCGAGATAACGCGGTGAACGATGGGATGGAACAGGCTCCGTCAACCTGACCCAGTATCGCATACTGTGGTGCACTCCTCCGGTTCAGAGGACCCTCTGGCCTCATCCAACGACGACATAGTCCCCCCAACCGGCATGAATGCGCAGGAGGCCAAGCTGGACCTTATCCTTACTGAAATTAGGGCCTCTAGAGAGGCACTTGAAACATGAATAGATAAAATGTCAACGGGCCTCTCACTTTTGAAGGATGACCACAAAAAACTGGCAGAAAAAGTGACCAAACACAAACTCGCCCTAGCGTACCTGATCCCCCAGCAGACAGAACATTCCACGCGCCTTGAAGACTTGGAGAGACAAATCAGAGGATTGAGAGACAGAGTGGACGATGCAGAAGGGCGATCGCGTCGCAACAACATACGCATCCTGGGCGTGCCGGAACGCAGTGAAGGGGTAAATCCAACCCTATTTGTGGAGGAATAGTTGAAAACAATTGTGGACCCCGCGGAACTCACCCAGATGTACAGCGTGGAACGAGCGCCCTGAGTGCCCCCAAGACCGCCGAGACCAGGTGCCCCACCACGACCCCTGATAGCACGCCTCCTACACTTCAAAGACAGGGACACGATTCTAAAGACTGTGAGGGAGAACGGCCCAATAAAATATGAAAATCAAACAGTCTCCATCTACCCGGATTTCACTCAAGCTGTGCACAAAGCTAGGGCATCCTTCTGGGGAGTAAAACGTGCCCTGAGAGACCGTAATATGAAATATGCACTCTTCTTCCCTGCACGCCTAAAAATAATTCATGACCGCAAAAGTTATTTCTTTGATACCCCCTGAAAAAGCTTCAGAGTGGATGGAGGTAACACTTACACCACCCCTGTCTCAAGGCAACCGAGCGGACGTACCAAAGGAAAGACAGTCCGACGACCAGGGAACAAACCCGAGCCAACTGAGAGTCCCAAAAGAGGAGGTCTCACGAACTGTCCAACATGGAGCGTCGAGAGGAGAGAACTCAATGGAAGTAGCGCTGGTCATTACTAATGCCCTGGCAGCGCATGATGCACACGTCGGAACGGGCACAAATAGCCAAGCCAGTTCACGTACGGCAGCATCGGATACAGACGCTAGTTTACAATTGTTCCCACGCATCACGGCCCAGATGGCGGCGACCTATGAACACTGATGCAGCGACCGAAGTGTGGTAACGTAACTGAGCACCTCATTGACTGATTGGGGGAGGGTCAAGGAACCAGGACGCATGCTGTTGACAAGGTGTAAAGTAACTGTGAATTTTGGTAAATAACAGTCAAGAGCAAATGGCGGGCTCACACCCCCCAGGCGAAGGCACAATTACATTCCGTTCATACCCCAGTTGGGTATTATGGTTTGGTCCTCCAGGGTTTTGGGGTGGGAACCTTAAGGTTGGGGAATTGCACACAAATATAGCACTTACAATGTACAAGATGGCATGTTTGATGGGGGCATGGGCAATGTCTCACGAGAGGGATACTCGATGTAATGTTGTCTGCTACCCAATATAAGATCTGCACCTGGAATGTGAGAGGTATGGGCTCGGTGCATAAAAGACTAGAATACTGGCTCAACTGAACAGGCGGCAAATAAACATAGCGTACCTCCAAGAGACACACCTGCATGGGGCGGTGGGAGCTAAATTGTTAAGGAAATGGAGAGGCCAACTTTACGCCAGGGAATATTCAGCGTTCTCCCGAGGGGCGGCTATCTGGCTTAAAAATACTGTCCCTTTTACATTAGTAGAGAAACTGGTGGACAAGGACGGACGTTTTGTGTTCATCCAAGGGATACTTGACGGCACATGTATAGTGTTGGGCAGTATATACGCCCCCAAATCGGAACAATCGAAGTTCTTTGATGAGATTAGCAGAGTGTTATCGGATTCGGCGGGTCACGAATGGATTATAGGAGGGGACTGCAACTCGGTCCTGAACCTTACACTCGAAAGGTCGCACCCACCACTGCATGCAACAGATAGTAGGAAGCAGGCAGTGGCATTAGCGCAGTGGGAAAACAGCTGGGAACTGGAAGTTGCGTGGAAGATCCTGAACACAACTAATAGGGAATTCACGTTTTACTCCCCACCACACAAGTTACACTCCAGAATTGACCGAATACTCTGCTCTAGGACATTGACGGGGTCGATTGCATCAGTGTTACATATGGGTAAGACACTGTCGGACCACAACCCAGTGGAACTAACCATACAATGGGGGAGACTGTCCACCCCGATACCGACATGGCGCTTGTCACCAGGTTTGTTAGAAGACTTAGTCTTCAGATCCACATTACTAGAAGCAAGCACGAAGTACTTTGACAAAAATGACAACACAGCCAGCACCAGACAAATTGAATGGGACGCCTTTAAGGCGACCGTGTGCGGGGTAGCGATGGGGACGACAGTGGGCGTAAAGAATATGGTGCTGGAGAAATTGAGGACAGTAGAGGGCAGCCTGTCGATGCTAGAATGCGAAGCTGCAGGGACAGACAACACTCTCACACAACTCCAAGAGGCTCATGTACAACATGCAGAACTTTTGGAAGAACTAAGGTTGATTGATTATAGGGAGTACACGAACAGACAACACACACAGGCTGACAGAGCGGGCACATTACTAGCACGACTAACACGCAACACCCCGGAAAGCGCTCCTATAACGGAGGTGAAAGACCAAACTGGGGTGATAATACGGACCCAATTGGATCTAAATAATACGTTCAAAACTTATTACACTGACCTGTATAGCCCACACGCATCGCTTTCAGAACTAGACTTGGAGTCCTTCCTATCAAACATATGCATCCCACAACTAACCGCTGCGCAACAAAAAGATCTATCGCAACCCATCACGATAGCGGAAATTAGACAGGCCATAAAGGCACTGCCAAGGAACAAAGAAGCTGGGTTGGACGGCCTCCTGGCTGAATTTTATTTGACATACATCGACCTACTAGCCCCCCGTTTACACACACTATACAAAGAAGCACTGGGTGGCAACGCCTTGCCAGGGACGACACTGCAGGCGCTGATAGCATCCCTGCTCAAGCCAGGGAGGGACGCTTTACAGCTAGAGAACTACAGACCCCTGTCCCTGTTAAATACGGATTATAAAATCCTCAGTAAAATGTTAGCATCCAGACTCTCCCAATACATACCAGATATGATACACCCAGACCAATGAGAATTCGTACCGGGCAGGAGCACTGCATTAAATTTGAGGAGACTGAGCCAACTGATGACTCAAGATGATATGGGGGAGAGCACAGAGGGAAATGGGGGACTACTAGAAACCTCTCCTACTTCAAAGAAGGCACCAGATATAAAAAGGTACCCTCAAACCCTCTCTTCAAATGACTTTTCGACCTGTCAAAAACTATGAAGAAAGACTACTGTGCTGCTCTGCTGCAAAAAGGGCTGCTCTGCTGTCTTGTTGCTCTGCTACATTGCTGCCTGAGTAAGAAGGACTGGACCTGAATCTTGAACCCAACACCCACAGAATGTCTACAAGGGCTAATTGGCTGGCCCCCTGGTCAGAGCCTTTTGGACAGAAAGGGCTCCAGCCATCTTGAAATCTTCACCTGGACTCTCCCTGCTGTGAGTACTGACCCCTAAAGTGGTACCTTCCCACTCCTGGACCGTTGGAAGTAGGCATAAAGTTTGCTCTGCCAGCCCAGCTGTAGTCACCATCAGAACTGAAGCAGCATGATGCAACCCAGCGCAGCCCTCTCAGCTCTTCATCAGAAGTAACACAGCGTAATGCAACTCAATGCGGACCTCACGTAGCAGCCCTCACAGCTCCTCATCAGAGCCTACGCAGCATGACGCAACAGGATGTGAGACCCTGCATCAGACCTTAGAATTACTGCTGCATAGCACAACACCCCAAATCAAGAGCACAAGATCCGATTCTTAGTAGGCATAACCTGGTCCCTGCATCCAGCCTGCAATCAACAAGGATTGACATGATCTTGTGACTTGTGCCGGTCTAGCATGACTATGTAACCACATTTTACTTTTGGTGTTTTTAAGTACTGTTTTTATCTAAATATTTAAAATTGCACATCTCCAGTTCTACTAATTAGGTTTTCATCATTTTGGTGTCTATTAATATATTAAAAAGTACTCCACATTTCTTAATTGATGTGGGATTTTTCTTATGTTTTTTCAAACTTTATTATTTTCTGTGTATGCATATTATTTTACACATTGCCTATAATTTAACCATAACTACTTTTGTGCTAAACTACCAAAGGGTTAAGCACAGGTTAATTGAATGGCTTTAGTGGTTCACCCTGACAGGGATTGTCACTTTGGGTTGAGCAAAGTTTCACCCACTCATCCAACAACCCCATTTCTTACAATAGGCTTTTGTGAGGAAACCCCTGGATGGCTTTTTATGGAACTAGAAGTGTGGGAAATTCATGCAATTTGCTTTCGAGTAATTACGCCCAATTTAGGGCAAATTACACAAAACTATGTGAAATTACCAGGCTGGGTGAGATTTTGATTATCTTGGCGCAGTTTGCTAAATTTCCCATAACTTCATGTCATGTAACAAAACTCCCACTCAGAGACAAATTGTAATGCAGGAAGCACATAAACAATGAAATTGGCATGAATGCAAGTGCAGCCTTCACAGCATGAGTAGCAATTCACGTGAAGCGGGTGATCAACAAATATTACAGGTAGATATTTTACATGAGTGAACCGTGCTGCTAATTTGTGAGCACAAAACCACAAAATCAATCATGAGCAGCAGTTCTTTTAACACAAGCAACTGGAAAATCAACTCATAGTAACATTTTTGTGTTGCATTTCTACCCAAATGAACTGCTTTGGTAATGTTTTGAACGAAAAACAAATATTTCTTATTTTTAAACAGGCAGAAAGTGCCCTAGGGACTGGGAGGCTACTAAACATACAATAAAACACGTTCTCTTTCTGTCTGGAAGATTGGAGCCTCCCTCTGCTTTGTTCAGCACTCTGTCTTTTTGATTTTGGAATTAAGATGGAAAGCATCAATCTCTTTTTTCATCTGCAGTCAGTGCTGCATCAACACCCTTGGAACGTTTTACTATTACAGAAAAATTAAATAAGTGCAATATGTTGCAAAATGTTTGTTGTTTAAAGGAGGGCAGCACTACACTTTTAGTAATTAGTTGGTTGTTTTTCTATTTTGTTTGATCGCTGTTGGATGGCCTGGAAGTATAATTAGAAACTCTTTTGGAGTTAAGTTGATTTAAGAGATGATATGTGCTCATTTTTGAGATGGTGAAGGTCTGGCGCTATAAAGAAGTTTTTTTTAATGCTTTTTTGTGCATCTTTTACAGATGTGTTATTTATTTTATTGTGCTATTGTTTTACTGTTTGGTGCCTCGTCTGCCCTGCAGTAGGCCTTGGGTGTATTTTCCAATGCAATTTTAGCATTGTCACTGCTGCTGTGCTATAAGATGTTTTATTAATTTTAGGGGCTTGTAGATGGCATTATCTTAAATGTAAAAAGTAGATTATTTTTGGTCTGCATGTACCTGTTGGTGGCTTGAGTCGAGGTACCTAGTTGTTTCCAGGGCCATGTAGCCAGACATCTTCCTTTGTTCTTAGCTATCATTTTTAGGAGCTTGTGTATGTGTGACATTGTTGACGTTTTTCTGAAACTTTTAAAAGCATTTTGGAAGGGTAATTGACATTGCCTTGGGCTATCTGTTTCTGGGGAAATTTTAAAATGTATTTTATTTTATTTTATGACATTTATGATTTACTGGTTGTAGATTAAAGGCAGACCAATGTCTAGCCCCAGACACCTTGTGGCTAAGTATTTTTTATCTGTGAAATCCTTTCCCTACCATGCTACAAGATTATTTTTGGGGGTGAGGGGAGTATCCGTAGGGAGGATAGGGCACACATGTTCTTTGTTCTCCATGCCATCTTCCTTGATAGCCATGTGACAGTAGACAGTTTGAGTGGCCAGTGTGTGTTTCTTTTCACTGGACGCCATTTTTTCTTTGTTATCCAAATGTCATGCTTCTTTCTTCGATGGCTATGCGAGAGAGGCCACAATGACCCCAATTACGAGTCTGGAAGTTCATTGTGCAGGTGGTGGGCATCTCCAGAACTCCCTATTATGATTTGGGTGGTCGGAACACAACAGCCCCACCACCAACGAACTACGTTCAGTGATGGTGTGGCAATTGTCAGGAGACCCCAATATGGTGCAGTCCAGCCAAGGTTATTAGTTTGCTCTCCGCTGGCGGTGTCATGGAGGTTCCGCCTCCATGAGCACCGTGGCAGAGAGGAAACAAAGAGAGCCTTAAAGGGCCTCCTGTACTTCCTACGCATGGGGATGCACACAGGAGGGCACAACATGCACCCCCCTGTGTGCATGTACCCCAGTTCCTGCACAACATGGACTTAAAAGTCCATGTCGTGCAGGAGCTTTTTTTTGGCATTCTCATTGCGGAGCACATTTTTAGAGGCACCACCATGGAATCGCCAAAAACCAGCCCACCACACAGGAGGACACTCTTAATCTAGCGGGTGTCTGACCACTACTTTGGTGGCACAGTGGGGTGGACCCTGCTCCGCAATGCCAAAGTCGTAACTGGGCCCTTTGTTTAGCGAATGTGTGTGTGTGTTATAAACACTAGCTCTGTGGGGACTTGAACATCCCAGTAACCACACACTATCACTGTGGAGACTTGAACATCCCCATAATCATAAACCATTTCTGTGGGGACTCGAACATCACTTTAATAACACACTTTTTCTGTGAGGACTTGAAAATCACTATAATTGCACCCTGTCTCTCTGGTGACTTGAATACAATTATCTTTACACACTATCACAGTATGGACTTGGCCATGATAATCTTCATACACTTTGAGAGTAATTGCAGTAATTTCACATTACTCTGCCCGCTCGTGTATTTATGAGTAATTTGGCATAGACACCCTGCCACAGGAGCACAGGAACAATGAATAAAGCGAGCATGAGTGGATGCAAACTGCTGCTATTTGGGTTCTGTTACATTTAGAACTATTTTCTTAGCTATTTTCTTAGCGTGAAATGCATCCTCAGGTCCATTTTGTTTATTTTGCACTCTGAAAAAAGTGCTAAATGCCGGGATATCCCCCTTGCGTAATACAGCAAAAATTTGCATAATTTATACCTTTGTGAATAGCTAACAATAGTAAACTTACAAAAAACTGTAATTTTACCTTTCTGAAACAGTTCCTCCTTTTAGACCTTAAGTCTAAGTTTTGACCTGAAGTCTAACGTTAGATTTCTGATCTAAACTTGGACTTCAGCCCTAAACTTGAACTTCTGGTCTAAGTTTACTTTTGTGAATCAGGCCCTCTGTCAGTAAGGACTTGAACACCATTATAATCTCACACCACTTGAGGGCCTGAAGTGGAGACTGAAGAATCCTTATCTGCATGCACTATCTGTGTGGAGATTGAACCTTATCTTCATTCCCCATTTTTCCCCCAGGCATAGGTAAAGGTGATAGGGATCAAACAGGAAAGGCAGCAAAGTCATATCATGTGGGATCGGAGCGAGCACTGACACACAAGTGCAACTACTATCACATTTGACTGATAGGTAGGGCAACATAAGAGGGCAATGGGCATATATATTGTACAGCTGGGTATGTAGCACCCGCTCTACCTATACTTTTGTACTGTGGCAGGTGTGTAAATGTATGTTTATTGTGATGAGACATTGTGTATATTACTGATGATACTGTTTTTGTTCTTAGCACTGCATATCTGTGAACTCCATTTTCTTTACATAATACTAGCATTGGTAGGATGGCTTATACTATGACCTAGAATGGTCAGGGGGTATGGTGCGGTTCAAGATAGTTTGTTAAGCTTATGTCCTTTTTCTTTATGTATTTCTTCTCATTCCTTTAACGTAATACATTTATGAGCTATTCCTAAATCTGTGTAGGTGAATGCAATTCAGCAGCATTATCAATGATCTGTAAAATCAATAAAGAAATGTTACAAAAAAAACACCAATTATCTTCACACACTATTTTTGTGGAATTTTGGACATTGCACTCTGTCTCTTTGAGGGCTTGAACATCCCAATAACAACACACTATCTCTATGGGGAATTGATTATTCCAGTAACTACAGAATATATTTGTGGGGGCTTGAACAGCACTATATTCACATTCTATCTTTAGGGGGACTTAAACATAACAATAATCATACACTATCTCTCTGGGGATTTGGAAATCACTATAATCAGACACTATCTTTGTGGGGACTTGAACATCACTATAATCACACACTATCTTTGTGGGGACTTGAACATCACTATAATCACACACTATCTTTGTGGGGACTTGAACATCACTATAATCACAAACTATCTCTGTTGGGATTTAAACATCGCTGTTATCACACACGATCCCTGTGGAAATTTGAATATCATTACCTTTACATACCATCATTATATGGACGTGACCATGATGTTCTACAGACACCCTGTTGGTAGGGAATTAAACATCACTATAATCACACATTACCTTTGTGAATCAGGTCCAATCTGTGTGGAGCGGTTATCTACACACACTATCTTTATGTGGACTTGAACATGCTTACCTTCACTCATGATCTCTGTGAGAACTTGAAAATCTCCATAACTACACTCTATCTCTGTTGGGACTTGAACATCCTGTGTAACTAGACACTATCACTGTGTAGACTTGAACATTCCAATAAACACATACTATCTCTGTGGGGATTTGAATATTACTATAATAACACACTAGCGCTGTGGGGACTTGAACATCCCAGTAACAACACACTATCACTGTGGGGACTTGAACATCCCCATAATCATAAACCACCTCTGTGTGGACTCGAACATCACTATAATAACACACTATCTCTGTGGGGACTTGAACATCACTATAATAACACACTATCTCTGTGGGGACTTGGCCAAGATAATCTTCATACACTGTGAGAGTAATTGCAGTAATTTCACATTACTCTGCCCGCTCGTGTATTTATGAGTAATTTGGCAAAGACACCCTGCCACAGGAGCACAGGAACAATAAATATAGCGAGCATGAGTGGATGCAAACTGGTGCTATTTGGGTTCTGTTACATTTAGAACTATTTTTTTAGCTATTTTCTTAGCGTGAAATGCATCCTTAGGTCCATTTTGTGTATTTTGCACTCCGAAAAAAGAGCTAAATGCTGGGATATCCTCCTTGCATAATACAGCAAAATTTTGCATAATTGGCTGTAAT
The DNA here is from genome assembly GCF_964263255.1 of Lissotriton vulgaris. Lineage (NCBI taxonomy): Eukaryota > Metazoa > Chordata > Amphibia > Caudata > Salamandridae > Lissotriton > Lissotriton vulgaris. The sequence continues at coordinate 1,576,279,122 of NC_141685.1, forward strand.
TTTGTATTATGATGCAACAGAAAATAATGCAAGTTACTCCAACTCCTACTTATCTCTTACGACTTTGAGCACTAAGCAAAGAGTGGCATACAGATCTAAATTCTCTTCTCTAATCTTGATATATGTTCATTTCTGTCACTTTAATAATATGATTCATATATTGTCTACCCATAGAATAAATGAAACCATTGAATTATGAAAAGATTACGATGTTATTTGAAATTTTTACTGATAAAATAAACATTTATCCATGTGTGCATGACTTTATTCAATAGCAAACGATACTTATACAGCAAGTCCCCACAAAGATGGTAACACATGTTCAAGTCCCCACAAAGATGGTTCTGTGCACGTGATTAAATAACAAGATATTTGCAAATTTGAAGCAGGATCCTGTAATACGAATTTTTTCTTAATGTTTTTCCACTATTAGTACATTTTTAAAACATTGGGAAAGGTTAGTCTCCACAAGGTAGGTATCCACACATAGTCCCCACAAGGATGGTAACCCGTATATGTGTGTGCCTGTGTGTGTTTGTGGTGGTGGCCATTTTATTTTCCATGCTTCCTCCCTGTCCTGCAATGTGGTGGATGAGGTAGCTGCCACCATTTTGGGCATATGGTGTGTTTGAATACCTTTATTCCACTTTTAAAAGTAATTTCCAAGGAACAGTGATATAAAAAGCCCAATAAATGTTCTAGTTATTTTACAGATATTTCAATTTCTGCTTGTGGATGACTGTAGCACAGTGTTTTTGTATGTTATTCATTTATTGGATCTGTGCCTGCTCATCCTCCTCTGTCTCTGCCATAACTGGGGACAAGGGGGCAAAAAATGAAAATAAACACATGGGGGTATTGACAAATTTTAGAAAATATCAAATAAAGCTGGAAAAGATGAGAGGTGGAGCAGAATAGGGTGGATGGAGCTGGATGGGGCTAAGGAAGCCAGAGTCATGAGGTATTGGTAGGCAGGAACTGGCTGGAGTAAAAAAAGAAATGGCTGAAGACTCTGCAATAGTCCAAAGTTGCATGCCTTTCCCACTATTTTGGGACACGAAATGCATCACATGTTTTTTGCCACCGGATGCCGAGATGTATTATGAGTACTAATGCATATCGCCTATTAATCTAGCTCATCTATATCCTAGATCACCTTCACCTAGCTGTACTATTGAACCTTATCTCCACCTAAAGCTTCTAACCCTTATACATAATTATACCCTTTTTCCACTAATCTCTACATTTACTGTACTCCCTCTACTCCCCTCTTTGAACCATGGCACCACTATTCTATGAATGACCATATCAACCTCTTTCATTACCATAAGGCTGCAAACACGTGTCCATAAGTTAGTACAATCCCCCCATATTTATCCGTGTATCGCTGAACCTATATGTTCTTTAGAACCTCTACGTCAGGTATATTTAAATTTACCCACACCTCTATCCCTTTATACCTTAGTATTTGACGCCTATCTGCACCCTTATATATTTTTTCTTTCCCCCTTTCCATTAAGTTGGTTTTCTCCTGACATCTTTCCTGCACCATTTCTTGCCCCAACCCTTTAATATGCTATTTTTATGTTCTTGCTACAGACGGCTGCAGCTGTTTCCTATAGACAACATTGTATACAGAGCTCCACAGAGTGAATCCTTGCTCTTTATTAGATAGAATTATTGTCAATCTAAGTTCATTTCTTTTTATTGGAAGCTTTCCTCCGATGACTCCTCCCCTAGAGTGCAGCTCTTTCACACTTGCTTTTGGGAGGCAATGGTGTGGCTTTCCAATGCCGATCTCACGGATCAACTTTTTCTTGTTTTTTTTAATGTCATCACTTGTTTAGTACTCAATGAGAGCATGTATTTTATTGTTTTCCTTCCCTTGTGCTATTTTACAGTTCACCCCCCCACCTCACCTTCAGTGTTTCTTCCCCTCCTTTCCCTGTTGTCCGTTACTTCCTTCGCACTCCCCATGCTGCTTGTATACCATTGCTCCTTTTGGGGGGTTTTCAATAGCAATAACTCACTTCCCTATCAAACCTAATTCTGGTTTACGACCTGATATCCAACCAGTGTTGATACCAGTAGGAACAGGTCTTCATAAGAAAAGTCAAGGTAATCAAAGTGATGCCTATGGACCATTTACCAATACTATTTAGGGGACAGATACCATTAATTATCTCTCCCTCAAGCTATATTTCTCAAAGGAACTAAATCAATTATTTATTTTTACACTCATTCGACCAACTTGCAATCCACCAAATTCAAAAGATTGAAGAAAAAGTCAAAAGTTGGTTTGTATATTTAGTTTAGTAAACCATATCTTTCTCAAAAGGTTGATTCTCTTTTCTTTTTCTATTTTTTACATATATAAACACAACTTCAACATATATATGCACAAATATATACAATATACACACAAATGCACAATGTACAAACAAATACAAAGAATCCTTTGAACCTTTTTAGGGTTCTTTGCCCACAACTATATCAAAAAGGATGTTTTCAATTAATTACAAAAGAACATTCCTTGTAACCAGGTCACCAGAACCAAACTCGAGGGAGAATCTAATAAAAAAAAGTCGGCAGAATCACATGAAAGGGTGCAAATTCACATGTTTCCCCAGCTGCAGGGACTTGTGCCACCATTCCATGCTCACCACGGCGCTCACAGTCAAAACAGTCCCTCCTTCCTCCGACACCCCCTAATCCCCCATCCCCAACCTCCTAACAAATACTGAAAGGTAATCTCTTTTGTCTCCAACCCTCCCACTTCCTCCTCGCTCTGCCTGCTGTCCCTCTCTCTACCAGTATCACACAGCCAGCGACAGATTGAGATTCTATTCACAGACTGTACCACAGAATTGAACAGAACTGATTGCGCACAGCTGCCGGGCGCAGCTGTAAGCGTACTATTTACTATCTGCCCAGGGAGCCTGTGTTCGCCGAGTTCCAGCATCATCCATCCACTTACAGACAACGCTCCTTTCCAACAGCCTGTTAAGTGGATAGACGATGCCGGGAGGCGGCGAAGGCAGGCTCCATCTCTGAACACCATGACACATCTTTTTACAATTTCCTGTCTATATTCTTGCCACAGTCTGCAACTGAGTCTATTGTCAGCCGTCCCGATATGGGTGATGCCTGTCAAATCTTAATGTCTTCTTTCTAATGTGTCATTCTTATTTGTCTAAGAACGAAAACATCCAGTTCATTGTGAACGTATGTTTCTCAATGCCTCCAATGCTGACAGTTAGGAGGACCGTGCTTCATAGAGATGAAAGGAATGGGAGAGGATCACACAATGGTCAAGCGGGGATGCTGGGATTCAGACTCATATGTTCTGCAGCAAGCTAGGCTGTATACCCTGTTTCCCTCCTTAGCACTCTGCCACTAGACGGGGTGTTTGCCCCCTGCACTTCATCATCCACAGATAACGATAATGTTAACATCGATACACTATAATTATCCAAGGGGCTGATAGCTCAGCCATTTAATCATAAAGGAGAAGAAGAGATGGATGCCTCAAGCAACACATTGACTTCAAGGGTATTTCTAATCATTGCAATCGAAGGAAGTCATCCATTTCACTCCTTGGCTTTGTGATTAGGAAGCTGACAAGACTAAGTCAGGGCTTTGAGATAACAGTGCCAAAGATGATTGTGTCACTCGTTCAGTATTGGAAAGTAAACCTGACTGGCTTGCCGATGCTCGTTTCAAAATATCTCCAATTTTTTTCTCATTGTGAATATTTGCCAAAATGCGGGTTTGCATGGATGGAGTAGAAATTAAGCATGGGCGGAAAATCCGTTTCGCTCGCGGATTTTGCGGATTTTCGGTAAATTCGCAATCCGCGAGATTCGCGAATCTCCCGCAAAATCCGCAAATCCGCGAGCAGCGGATTTTGCTCGCACTGTTCGCGTGAGTTCGCGGCTTCCCAGTACAACTTCGCGCCCCGCGAATAAGCGCAAAATTGCAGAAATACGATCTTAGCAAAACTGAAACTACTTACCAGGTTCAAAAGTTCAGGCTCATCATTAGCAGCCATTTCCTGTAGTGCTTCCCGAGGGGCCCCTCCAGAGTTCAGTTGCCAGTTGCAACTATTATGTGCCCCTGCTCTGAACCTCAGAATAGTTACACATATGCCACAAAGGTCCTGAATTACAGCTAAGGGAGACAAGCAGGAGCCAGGCTGGAAGTTCAAATCCATTAATCAGCCCCTAATTCATTATTGTCAGTTGGGGCAGGGCAGGTGTTGTAACTAATTTTGCAACAATGAAAGCACTTAGCAAGTGCAAAAGATCACTAATCAGGAAGCACTAAGGAAGCAGGTGCCAGCTAAAAAAATATTCTGTGACACATTAATCAGCCCCAAATTAATTCAGGTCACTTGAGGCAGGGAAGGTGTGCTTGCTTTGCCACAATAATGTACACTGACTGGACAACCAGAGGGTGCTGTGATGAAACAGAGGGTGGCATGGGTGGGCCAGAGGGTGGCATGAGTAGTCAGAGAGTGGCAGTGGTGACAGAGAGTGGCAGTGATGAAGAAGAGTGTCCCAAACAGGCTGGACACGTAGAAACAACAAGTTCGCGAAACTTGCGACCCGACAGGTAAGTTCGCATTTGCGAAATTGTACAAAACCCTCGCGAACTGGCAGAAACCCGCGCGAACACACAAAAAAAAAAATCCGCAAATTCGCGAGAATTCGCGGATTTTGCGAATTGCGAGTTCGCAAATCCGCAAAATTCGCGAACGCGAGATTCGCAAACTTCGCCCATGCTTAGTAGAAATGAGCCTGGAGTAGAAATATTGCATAACAAATCTCAAAAACACATTTACAGATGTGTATGCATTGCGATCATTATATTGTGATAGAGTAGTAAACCGGGCAAGTACATAGATTTGGCTTTAAACGGCATCATTAAACATAAAGTTATCAATGTCTAACTAAGTAATCAGCCAGTATATGAACAGCTGATATTTCACCAACTATATTGTTTAAGACAAGGGAGTAGCTCGAAAATTAAAATGCCCTTCACTTTGGGACAAAATTCTAAAGACACCGAAAGAGAGAAACAGCATGCCTGACACGTCCTCGATTAGTTCTTTTCATCTATCCATTCATCCTCCCACCCTACCATCCATGCATTCTTAGATCCTAAACCCAATCTCCTCATTACTTCAACAATCCATTGACCTTCCTTCCATCCGTTGGTGCACTTATTCATCCATCCTTTCACTCAACAATCCATTCTTTCTACCGTCAATCCATCCATTGTTTCATCATTCCATCCATTCAAAGACCATTCCCTTCACACATTGAACATCCATGTTAGAACTGGGGTATCTAGTTGGTATGACTTGTACCTTTTTCCAAGTAGGGACTCTTGCTTCTAGTCAGAGTAAAGGGGCTACACTCCTAAAATAACCCCTGCTCAACTCTGTGGTAGCTTGGCATGAGCAGGAAGTCTTATATCAGAGGCAGTGTGTTAAGCATTTGTGATCACATACCGTAATATAGTGAAAACACTACAGATGGACATAACACTGGTTTTATGAAAATAATTATTCTTTATATAGACTTAACACAAGACCCAAACGACAAAAATCCACAATAATGTATTAAGAAAATGACTTTAAGATGGTAGAAATAGCTTAGTTCACTTTAGATGGTAAATATAGCACATTTCTCACAAAGTACCTTTGGATGCTTAACGCAAGATAAACAAAAGGTTCGCAGGGAGAACGATGCGTTGATTCCTTGCTTCAGTGGATGTGATGCGTCTGTTCATCAGTGCTTGTGCAAAGTAGGCGATGCGTCTGTTCCGTAACGGAGAGGAGGTGATGCGATGATCTCGTGGCGCATCCCGGTTGCCATGCGACAATATGGCGCCTCGATGCATTGCAACGATGCGGTGTGATACGAGAAGATTGCGCCCTTGATGTGATTCAACGACGAGAAGACGAAACATGCACGCCTAACGGCGGTGCAGCAAACTCTATAGTATGGACGCGTGACATGGCTTGCGACACACTTCTCCAGTGATGCAACGGCAACCCTTGCGGTGGCAACATGCTTCTCCGGGGATGCGATGACAAACAGTTGTGACAAAGCCATGCTTCTCCTGCAGAATCTCTGGTTCTTCTCCTTTGCAAAAGGCCCTTCTTGATGTCCAGAAGTGATCTAAAGTCTTGGGGCCTGGGCCCCAATATTTATACTAGTAAATCCTTTGTCCTCAGAGTGCAGAGGGCGCCTATACTTAGTCAGAGCCAGTTCTGTGCAGCTTCCTGACAGGAAGTGGAGACTGCATTGTTGAAGGCAGATCTGGCCCAGGTGGCTGAAAGGAAATCTCCCCCCCCTACTCTCTATTTCATGAGTGCTCAGGGGAGTGAAAGGAAATCTCTGCCCCCCCCAGTCTGTGCACTGACTCATCAGACTGCTAGAGCTCAAGCCCTCCTGTCACTCACAAACCAGACATGCAATACACAAACTAGCAGAGGCAGGCTGGATGGTTAGGTCAGAAAATACCTACTTTATAAAAGTAGTATTTTCAATCACAGAATGGTAAAACCAACTTCTCTAACATATGTAATTTATCATTTTGAGTTAAGGCATACTAAATTAGTTTTCTACCATGACCCCTGGGTCAGTTAGGATTATAAGATGTTATAATCAAACTGCCCTTTCTGGCCTATGGGGACAGGTAACCTTGCAACAGGGAAAAACGAGATTGGCTGTAATTCACTATCAGGACATGCCACACACATCAGGGCGTGTCCTACCTTTCACATGCAATGCACCCTGCCCTGGATCCTACCTTAGGGGTGCCTAACCTGTAGAAAAGGGAAGGTTTAGGGACTTGTAAGTGGGTGCACTTACCAAGTCGACATGGCAGTACTAGACTGCACTTAGGCTCTGCAATGACCAACTTGAGACACACTTTACAAGCTGCTTCTGTGGGTGGCACAATCAGTGCTCCAAGCCCACTAGCAGCATTTAATCTACAGGCCCTGGGCACACATGGTGCACTGTACTAGGGTATGACAAGTAAATCAAATAAGCCAATCATGGAGTCACTAATCCATTACAGTAATTTACAATAGGGAGCACTTGCACTGTGGCACTGAATAGCAGTGGCACAGTGCCCAAAGCATCTAAGCTAGCAAAACATATCAAAAACAGAGGAGACAAAAGCGAATAATGGAAGGGATACTCACACCAATAGTACTAGGTCTAACAGTCGACACATTTACTCTTCTATCAGTGAATGCTAACAGCTTTTTATCCAACCTTCCATCTACCCATTCATCCTTTCACCCATCCTCTTGTTAATTGATCCTTTCACTGATGTATCCAAACTTTCCAGTTTCTAGCTACCATATTTTTTTCTTTTCTCTCACCCCCTTCACCACATCCCTCACTCACTTTAGATTCCTGGTAATTTCTTTTTTGTGAGAATTAGATTTTCATAATTTATTTTTCTCGCTACTTTCCTGAGCTTGCCTCTTTTAGCAGCTCTTGCCCTCCACCTCTCAGCTCCTGCTCTTCCCCCACATCGTTTAAGGAGCCTCTGTCTGCGGGACGCTGACATAAGAGCAAAAATATAAAATGAGACAATATTTAGTGGGGCCCGGATTACAAGGCCATAGAGTTCAGTGGCTACCCCCACTTAGGCTGCCAATGTGGGGGGTTCCCTACACCACTGGTATAATATTTAATGTATAGTATTATTTAAGATGAAATACTTACTTTGCATCTGAAGAATTCAGTCGAAATGAAAATGATACGAAAAAAACTCTCATTTTCACTTTGGACTTATGGCGGTGCACAGTTGATTCCCTATTGAACTCGCCTGCTTGGAGCAGGCTTGCCGGCTCTGTTCTGCATCACTATTCATCATGGTGGTGAAGGAGCAGACTGTATCGGCATGCTGATTTTATTTTTGGTACTTTGCTTGCTCAGGCTCAAATCAACGCTTGTTTAAGCGCTGTCAAGCACTGCTTTGTCTCCAGCAAGTGGGGTTCTGAGGCGAAGGTCCTGCCTCCGCACTATGTTGGGCTGACACGTAGGCGGTGGTGGAGGTGGAGCACCAGCATCCCTGTGGGCTGGCCTTGACCTCTAGCCCAGGTCCAGTCCAGAAAAGAACTAATTCTTTTTTGGTAAACGGCCTGTCGGGTCCCACATGGACATAGAGACATCCAAATTGGCTGGTCCTTCCATCGCTACTCAGGAGTATCTTGTGGCTCAGTATACCTCATGGGGTTCCACACAATCTGATAAATTCCAATAGGAGACCTTCTCTTTTGATCCTTCTCTCTTGAAATGCCCCCTCCCCCATAAATAGGTCGCATTTGGTCAAATGATTGTTGAAACAATCATCTCTCGAATTATGATCAATTGACTCTGCACTGGTCGGGGGATAGGAGGGTGGGAGTCATTGTCCTTGGTGCAGTAAGTGAAGAGTCCTGATGATTTTGGTGCTAATTCAAGGGTGAGCACAGTCAGTGGCTCCGGCTCTCATAGTGATCTGCCCATTTCTCCCCTGATGCCTGATTCTACCCGAGTACAATCCTTGGCCAACAACATTCCTGGGAAGGGTATTCATGCCTGACTCACAAGAAATGCCAGAGACTTTTTTTCACTCTCAGATTTGTTGGATGAAGAGAGCTCCATGTCTGGAGCAGGCTCAGATTTGGACTTTTAGCTAGGAGCAGCTAAGGTTAAACAACAGGCTGACTTGGAGGACACTATAATATGTGCACACTATATTTGTATTTCAGCGAATAAGCAGGCTGGCTGTAAGACTTGAGCTAAAAAAAGAAAGCAGGAATAGAAAGCTGAAATTCTAACAGGCTTTACTCGAGGGAGCAGGGACTAGTGTAAGTACGCTCTCTACAACACCCTCTACAGTGCAGCAAGGAAACATTGGTGAATACTTTTTGGCACCTGATACCTGAGCTGAAGATTACTTCTCATAGGACTGGGAGAGTATGGAGCTTACACCTGTAAATACAGGGGGTGAAAATAAGGATGTTTTGATCCCTGGAGAGGCAGAAGCGGAGTTTGCTTGTGTTGTTTGGAGGACTTCTGTTCTCTTCTCTCTCTTTGGCCTTGAGCAAAATGAAGTTTCATTTAGAACACTCCCTACTCCACTTTCCACATCCCTGCTGGCTATTTATGATTTATTGCAAGTACACAGGGAAGAATACTGTAAAGACTCGATGTCCTTGTAGGCACCACATTCCGAGATCCAGGTAGAGCTGTGCAAACTGTCTAAAATATGGACACCCTCAATGAGAGATTAAATGACATGGAGCATCCGTCCTCACTGCTTCAGAAGACACTGCTTAGTGTCATTTCGCATAAGCTTGAGGATATGAAAAATCGAGAGCACTGAAGCACCCTCTGAATATTCAGTATTCCTGAGGGGCAAGAGGGTGATGATGCCTGATGGTACATCATTCAGTTGTTTAGTCAGTCACTCCCTCAAATGAAAGACTGGGATACCGACTGTCAGGTTCAGCAAGCACATCGCTTTACGTTAAATAAACTTTCTAAGGCAAGAGTATTCACAAGCAATTTTGATAAATGTGGGCAAATTAATGTTTTTGCCTGCTGCTGTACCAGATTACTTGACGCCATAGCCTAGTGAAATACTAAGGGGTTGAGCTTTTTGTGAGGTCTGATTTTTGTCTTGATACAGTGGTGTGAAGATGGCAGCTGAGGGAATTGATCCCAGCCTTTCTCAAGATTGGGGCTACTTTTTCTCTTCTGGAGCAGGTCAATATGAACATTCTTTACCAGGGCTGAACTTAGTTTTGCCAAGATTGTTTAAGGTAAAGGCTCCTCTAGACTCTTGGAAGCAAGACTTATGACTGATATAGTTTGATTTGATGCTGTCTTCAAGAAAAGTATTACAAATAAAACTGTTGTAGATTTGTAGGTTTTTCTTGATTTCTTCATGTGCTTGCTTTTATGTCCTATTATCTGCTCTTTCAAGCTGCTGAGGTGGGCTGGGGACCTCTCTGAGAGTGAGTATTCATGAGTGATTAACCATAGTGTGAGTATAGTGTTTGGGCTTTGGAGGTGTGGTGCACTGAAGATCCTGGATTCCCTCTGGGACCGGGGATAGGCAAGGGTGTGCAGGTGGGGTTTGGGTGTGTGGAGTTGCAGGTGGGGGGCATGGAATATGAGGGTGATGGTTCAGAAGGGCTTTTGTGTCAGTCTGGATTTGGATGACAGAAAGAAAAAAAAGGAAATGTATCAAATGGGTGGCATTTGTGCTCTGTCATGCAGAACTGTGTGCTCTTAACACTTAAGGATGGCCCTTAATATTGGTAGTGGTAGCCGGGATTTGCACTGACTCAGTTGGAATATTAATGGTCTGAGAGTGACTGTTAAGTGTGGACATATCACAGAGGAATGTCTGTTACTTAAACCTCACCTTCTTTGTCTTCAAGAGACCCTCCTATCTTTGTCAGAGATTAAAGTACATGGAGTTGAACAGAATTAAAGTGAAAATTGAATACTTCTATTTAATGTCAGTTCAGTAATACTGAAATTTATTTGTCACAATATTGTCATTGCATTTTGTTGTGGTTGCTGCCCGTGGATTGCCTCAGTCCCTCTTGTTATTTCCTATTTGTATATGTGTTTTCCTTTTTAAAAATTTTTTTTTTTTGTCCTCATAATCGCCCCTGGTGACCATTTAGTGACAAACAAAATAGAGGAGGTGGCAGAAACACTGACCCAGTTATACTGGGTGGGGGGGGGGGGGGGGGGGCTAATAACAATTTCTATCTGGGTACCCCACAGTGTATAGCGTCAACCTCTTATGCGTCACATGGTACCATCTAGGCTAACATGCTGCTATATGATACCCAATTCGTAACCAAAATCACCCTATAGGGTATGTATAGCCAAAGGAGATCCTTCCAAGCGGCGTAATCATAGGACATGGGGATTTTTTTTTTTTTTTTAAAACCCATGCCATTACATTCCATGATTGAAGTCTGCAACATAGAAGCGCGCCAATCTGTTAGAAGTGGTGGTGTCTTATCTTTCCATCGTTTACATATTTCTCTTCTAGCCAACAGCGAAGCATAGAAAACCAATTTTTTACCCATGCTGCTAAGCTCTGGAGAAATACCAAAAAAGACTAACATTGGGCAGGGACTAATTTGGGACCCTACAGCTAAGGAGAGGGAGACACAAATCTCATTCCAATATGATGTTAGGGATGGGCACTCGAGAAACATATGTACATCTGATGCGGCTACCAAACCACATCTGGGGCAAGCAACCAGAGCATTATTTGGAAATTTTGATAACCGTATTGGAGAATAATATACCCTGTGTAATGTGAACAGGTGGTTGCGACGAAGCCATGAAGGTTTCACAATATCCCCCAGAATTTTAAACGATTCTAGCCACAAGATCTCCATATCAGTATTAGTAATATATGTGTCCCAGAGCAAGTGGGGGAGCAAAAATTTTCCATCTGACTCGTCTATCATAAGATTATACCAAAATGTGATCGCTTTCTTAAAGGGTAATTTATCTATCATATGGGATACCAGCTCGCTCTCAGCACCTATTTTAAATCTGCCCCTACCCTGATTTTGAACTTGTGCCCAGCTCTGAATTTGGAGGTATTTAAATCTTGAGAACCGCGTTCCTATTCTTAAACTCAAAGTCTCCCATGAAAGTAAAGTGCCATTGACAAACAGGTCCCCCCAGAATGCAAGACCCGCCTCTCTAACAGGTAGAGCTAGACTATCCAAAAGCCAAGAGGAAGAGCCCGGAGAATCCCAAAGTGGAGCTCTGCTGTGGTAGTAGTCAAGTCTGAGTGCACGTCTGAAGTTACTCCATGTTTTAGCTAGATCCCTCAGTACCGTAAGCTTGACTTTTTTGAAATAGTTGGGATCACCAAACTTTAACAAAAAATTTGCGGGCCTAACTTTTTCCCCTTTAAGAAGAGCTGAAAATAGTCTCCCACACTCGGTGCAACTAGGGGTCTTTAAAAGCATCCTGACATGGGAGAGTTGAAAGGCCCATCCGTAATACTGCAGGTCTGGTGCCGCCAAGCCCCCTTTTTCTCTGCGACGTCTTATCTTCTTCCAGGCTAGTCTGGGTGTATGACGGTTCCATATAAATGTGTTTATTTCAGATTGAAATTTTGCAATCATGGATGGATAAAAAAAAAAGAGGGATAGTGCTAAACAAAAACATAATCTTGGGTGAAATAGTCATTTAACCAGGTTAGACCTGCCTAACAAGGAGATAGGGAGAGCTGACCATGTTTTCATCAACCTTCGGCACTCCTTAGCCACAATGGCAACATTTAAGGGGACGATCTTATTAATATCCGCATAGATATTTAAACCCAGATACCTCAGAATAGAACTAGGCTGTGCCCCTGCCACCGGCACAGGATGATTCCAAACCATGATATCGGTTTTAGAAGCGTTGACTTCATAGCCAGATACTGCCCCAAACTCTTCTGCAATGGCTATCGCTGTTGGAAATGCCGAACTCAACTCGGAAGAGAAAATGAGAACATCATCCGCATATAATGCGACCTTCCGCTCCCACCCTTCAAAAATAAAAGGTTTTATATTATGGTTATCACAAATTAATTGGGCAAAAGGTTCTATATATAAATCAAACAAAAGAGGGGAAAGGGGACACCCTTGACGGGTTCCACGCATAATACTAAATGGCTCTGTTAGTTCCCCGTTAACCAATAGTGAGGCGATAGAGTTTCTATATAAAAGTTTTACAGCTCGCCTAAAATTATCCCCTAGGTTAAACTTTCCCAAGACCTCCGATAGGTACACCCAATTTACCCTATCGAAGGCCTTGGTGGCATCAAGCGTGAGAACTGCCAAAGGAAGAGATGTAGACGTAGCCATGTCTATTGCACCGATAAGGTCATAAGTCAACTCATATAGCTGCCGGTCCTTTACAAATCCCTTCTGGTCCAAATGTAAGATGTTATTTGCCACCGCTCCGAGTCTTTTTGCTAACACAGATGCAAAGATTTTATAATCCGTATTAAGAATTGAGATTGGTCTATATGACCCGCAGTTAGTTGTTGTCTTGCCCGGCTTTAGGATCAAAGTTTTTTTTCCTTTCACCCACAGGTTACCGCCTACAGTCGTACCCGACTGTTCCTTAGAAGCCACCATTTTTCTTGTACATCTTGTACGCTGACTACCAAGTTTACAACGTTTACTCTACCCTACCCGGTGAGTTTACTTTCTCCCACGACCTCCTAAGCAAAATGTGGACTTTCTGGTTCTACATTGTCACTGATTTTCTTCTCCTCTCTCAAATGTGGTCGTTTTCCTACAGCATAAGACTCACCGCGCCATTCACAGGTATTTAAAAAAAAAAACACATGGCTTCGAGACCTTTAAGTTATGGTTTTATTTTTATTTTTATACTTGCCCTCGCGCCGGTACGTACTATTTTCCATCACGCAAATAACTGCACCGGGATCATGTTTTAGACTAATCCATAACGATGTACCATGTCATGTTTTTTCATCTCTGTGTACTTTTCATGGCTTAACTAACGAGACTACTTGTTCACTTACGATATTTCTAGTCGCATCTCTATTTCAACTTACAGACGCAATGGTTATTCTCAAATCTCGACATAAAATGTACTTGGCCTCATTTTCTTAGAGATGTGTTTAATTCCATTATGCTCTATATGATATAACTATACTCCTTATTATCAACCTGAATGTTTAAGGCTCGTCATGCTACCGGTTTTGTGGGCCGTAATAATGTGGCCTACTATTTAATCATTATGTATGTTCTCCCGACCCTGAGTGTCACCTATGCATGCAAGGTATCCCCTGAGCTGAGAATACAATATTTCTGTTTTTTCAAATCTAGGGCACTGGACTTACATAGTACACATGCCCTCATGTACGTGCTACTCTATTTCCAACTGCACGCCCGGGGCATAATTTCTGTTTTAAACCGCACTTCGCGCCTCCTGCCTCTTTTCAGCTTCTTAGGCACTGTATATTCACAATATCTTGGTCACCACATCCCATTATATTGCTATACGTTTCCGGACTGTCCCAGGTTAAACGGGCGTCCGTCATTGACCTTTTATGCTCATACTCCTTACACCACCCATGTGGAGGTGACTCTCACCTGTTTCCTGCCCCGATAGGCAGGTCTCTGTTTTTTCACTGTGCACCCTCACTCACTATAGAAATCACCTTAAGTGATCATTCACCGAGCACTCACGTCCTACTTGTGTTGCACATGATTCTAATGTGCACATGATATGTTGTTTTCCGCTGTTTTTCTAATGTTTTATTTTGTACTTACCTTTTGACAAATGCCACATATATGTTTTACAGCCCTGATGATTCACAGGCTTCGTCCTGCTTGATGAAACACGTGTCAGCTGGCGTCTGTATAGTCCCCAAAAAGAATTACATAAAGCTTTCATCAAACCAACAGCTTCATCTCTGTTTGTCCTGCAATACATGTATACCGAATTATTTATCTGACGTGTGCACATTAACTGCTTGTATGTTTTATAATGTTTAGGCACCCCATGCCTTAATATTAGTTAGAGGTTATAGGGTTTTCCTCTATACTGCCTGCACCGTTGTATCTCGCCACCTTCCATTACCAAACTCCACCCGCACTGTTTGAGCGCCTTTCACCTGTACATACCAAACCCACAGCACATAATTGGGCAAAAGGTTCTATATATAAATCAAACAAAAGAGGGGAAAGGGGACACCCTTGACGGGTTCCACGTGTAATACTAAATGGCTCTGTTGGTTCCCCGTTAACCAATAGTGAGGCGGTAGGGTTTCTATATAAAAGTTTTACAGCTCGCCTAAAATTATACCCTAGGTTAAACTTTCCCAAGACCTCCGATAGGTACACCCAATTTACCCTATCGAAGGCCTTGGTGGCATCAAGCGTGAGAACTGCCAAAGGAAGAGATGTAGACGTAGCCATGTCTATTGCACCGATAAGGTCATAAGTCAACTCATATAGCTGCCGGTCCTTTACAAATCCCTTCTGGTCCAAATGTACGATGTTATTTGCCACCGCTCTGAGTCTATTTGCTAACACAGATGCAAAGATTTTATAATCCGTATTAAGAATTGAGATCGGTCTATATGACCCGCAGTTAGTTGCTGTCTTGCCCGGCTTTAGGATCAAAGTTATGGAGGCATTATTCCAGGACGTTGGGGGCAAGACCCCTTCCAACAGAATGTTATTAAATAAATCCGTTAAATAGGGAAGGATTGTTGAACAAATTACTTTGTAGATTTCAGATGGTAACCCATCGGGTCCTGAAGCCCTACCTTTTTTGCTATTAAGAACAGCCGACCATACTTCCTCCAATGAAAAAGGGCATTCCAAAGCATTTCTTTGTTCTGGCGATAAGGCAGGAAGGGAAATCCCTGACAGCCATTCCATTGCTTGATTGGGTTGTACATTCTTATCTTCACAATATATCTCGCTGAAAAAGCTCCTGAAGGCCCCACTAATTCCCTCATCAGTAGAGTGAGTTACACCATCCTTACTAATGGCACTAATGTTATTTCAGACCCTATCTGTCTTCACCTTCCAGGCCAGGAGCTTGCCCGCCCCTTCCCCATATTCAAAGTGTGGCAATTTGCTGGCCTCCCATCTCTCCATTACCCACACATTCAAGACTGAGGAAAGATCTCCTTTTAAAACCGTTAACTTATCCTGCAGATCTTCTAATGTGGCTCCAGATGCTACTGAGTACCTATCGATATCTGCTTGAACTCCCTCAATCTCCAATTCCAGCGAGGCTACTGATTCCCTGTATATCTTGTTTTTATATGCAGTTTTGTTAGTTAAATACCCCCTTAATGTGGATTTAAACGCATCCCATGTGATGCCAAGTGGGGCTGAACCCTGATTAATCTCCCAAAAAAGCTTACCTTCCTGATTTAGTGCATCTATAATGTCAGATGAGGCAAGAATTGATCTGTCGAAGGACCAGTTTCTCAGAGAGGCCCTGGACATGACCTCTAACTCAAAAAGGATGGCTGTATGGTCAGAAAGATGAAAGGGTAAATGACACACTGATTTAACCTGTTTAACCAGTATCTGGCTAATCAAAATGAAATCAATACGAGACTGGTGGTGAAATCTATATTTCCTGAAAGTGACCCCCCTTTGAGAGCCATGAAGTGTCCACCATATATCAATGTATTTTAATGCTTTCATTTTATCTAACAAAAAAATCCTAGTTTTAGATAAAGTTTTGGCCCTATTGGAAGGTGACTTATCCAGCACAGGGTCAAGGACTACATTATAATCACCTGCCAGGATAACCGGCTCTGGGAATAAATATAGTTGTGAAAATAGTGTGGATAGAGCTGTAGAATCATCTTGATTCGGGCAATAGCTGTCCCAACACGTATAGGTTTGTGTAAACACTCGCCTGCTGCCTCTGCAGGCTTTACAGGCTCCTCCCCCAAACACATTAAGAGCCGGTGTATGGTGGGGAAATGCCACCGCTTGAAAAAAACCACTAGAACCACTAATCGGTTCAATCTGCTCAAACTCATTTTGTGGCTCGAAAATGCCACGAAGTGTCAAAAGTCAAGCCGAGTTAAAGACATGCAGAATTTCCGCCGAGAAAAGTCCCGATATCGGCAACTGTGGGAGCCCAAAGCAGAGCACCGCTGCAGCTCAACCTGCCGCCGCCATGTTTCCCCGTATATGTGTTTTCCTACCTCCACTCTTGTCCTACCTTGCTGAGATGTATCTCAGACCTATTTGTAAAATGTTGTTTTAGAAGATGCATAGGTCAAAGATGAATGCTCTAAATTAATTGACAAGGTTTGTATCTTTGCTCTACTTTAATGTTTAAAAGGTGAAGGTGATACCCTTGAAATGCATTTTAATCTCATTAAACATATCGCTATTTAGTGGTATAGATTGATATGTATAGTGCCTTTAGAAACTGCCTGGGGGTAAAGTCTACCACTGCTCCTTCCTGAAATTCAAATCTTTGAATGAATTTCTGGGACTGAATGAATAATAAATCAATAGCAGCTGCCAAATGGTCTGGCCTGCTTTAACCAAATGGTGTGGCCTGCTTTAAAGGCTTATGGGGGCAGTCCTTCTGCTTTTGGGCTGCTTCTCTCAGAAGTGGCTCCTCTGTTATGGTGGTGGAGCGTCGCCCCACTGAAATACCCCCAGAGATGAAAAATAAAATGTTAATTAAGTTAATTTATTACTATTTTATTTTTCATCAGCCTGTCCCAAACAGAGTGTCAGGACATGGCGGGGCCTGGTGAATGGCAGCATGGAGGAGTATGGTCTGCCTTTGCACTTCCTGCGAGGGCCAGCCAGACTTGCTCACTTTAAACCTCTCAACCCAGCTGTCTTAAGACTGCACTGCGGAGCACTGAGATAGGGCCCTCCCTTCAATTAGGGAACTGCTCTCATGCTGGTTAACGGCATGAGATCAGCACCAAGAATGGCTTAAGAGCCTGCCTCAAGGAGAGAAGACGATTGAGGACGTAATACTCATTGGAAGAAGGAAAGTGTGTTTTATTTAATTTAACACACTTTTTTGGGTCACCTGCCCTTCCACCCTCGTGGCACACCAGACACCACTGGTTTCACTACGAGTACAGTTTTTCCTTATAACCACTTTTAAAGGTAAATACACATTTTTAATGGTGCAGGCTGCAGAAGACCTCTGGTGCTGCAGCTTCTGCTGTCCTCTCATTGCTTTTTCTTGTCAAAAGAAAAAATACTTTATTACACACACTACTAAATAGAACACAACATTAACATATATATAGGTAGTTATAGTTAGGACCAACTTTCCATAGGAAATCCACAACATTCTATTTGGATTTAACTTTGGTGCTGGTGGATGAATCTTCGTGAATTTCTCCAAGAAAATGGCCTGCTTGGTTCCGCTCCTTCCCTGAAAGTTTGGGGGTGAATTGTCAAGTGGGGGCCGAGAAAAAAGGGGGGTCCCAAAATGTGTTTTCCCAATGCAATTTTCCATATGGACCTTTAGCCGGGCTACAGCCCGAACGGCTGAACGGAATTACATGAAATTTGGCAGAGAGGTAGAGGTCTGTTCGCAGATTGTACTTTTTGTTAAATGGTGTAAATCCGTTAAGTAGTTTCTGAGAAAATTGCAAATAAAATCAGCGATATCTAGAGACGGAGTTCAGCACACGTACGTAAATTCTTTCAAAGAGCGCGAGCTGCATGCTGATTGGCTGTGAACTGCCTGTCAACATTCGAAACCAGGAAGTGTTGGCGGCCATCTTGTGCCTCAGTTGAACCGAGTCACAGGAAAACAGTAAAACAAAGTTGAGAAATAAGGGAAGGGGGCAGGCTAGAAACATTCTGAACCTCTAGGCTTGCTCAGGGGGTCGTATATATATGTTTAGGCTCTTTTTTCATATAAAGGAAAATAGTTGTGTACGCCTACGGAAATCTGTACAATAACGAGCAGGAGCTGGATGTTGATTGGCTGTGAATACTATAGACCAGGAAGTGTTGGCAGCCATTTTTTTGTCACGAGAGCTGAGTCACAAGAAAACAGTAAAACAAAGTTGAGAAATAAGGAAAGGGGGCAGGGTAGAAACATTTTGAACCTATAGTGTTGGTCAGGGGGTGGTACATGGATCTTTAGGCTCAATTTATTTATTTATTTTTAATAAAATATAGCGGAGTACTCGTCCAGTACTCGTACGCAGTGAACAAGGTGGGGAAAAAAACTAGAAGCCTGTTTTATTCATTGGGTCCCGGGGGGCAAATTACGGGGTCAAATATTTTCCATAATGGGGGCTTGTAAGGTGCTACGAGAACTGGGGAACGGCACTGCTGTGGTTTTATTTTGAAGTATGCGGGGGGTTCTTGTCCTATTCTCAGCAGTCTCAGGGAGCGGCACCCCTCGGGTCTTTTAAAAAAAAAATATGTTTTGAGTTCTCCCTCTCTCTATCCCCATACACATCGCGGGGACCGCCATGTTTTAAGGGCTGTAATATGTAAAATGATCTTCCAGCTACGAGTATCTGCACTGTCTGGGGTTTTTTATTAATGTTGGGAGGGTGGGCTTGATAATACGTGCTTGTTAATTTCCATAGAAGCCCATGTTCTATGGGAAATAACAAGGCCGTATTATTAAGGTCATTATCCCCATTTTATCTGCAGTTTCCTGCCAATAAAACGGCGATAATTTTTACACCGGTCTATGATAATATGCACCTAACTTTACTGGTCAAAAAAAGAGCAATGGGCCATATTATCAACAAAAGGCGATACATTATCACCGCTTTTATCTGCAGGAGACTGCCGATAAAGCGGTGATAATAGTCTTTATAATATGCCCTTGTGAATTGCCCTAGCAGCCCATGTTAATACCAGAACCTGGGCTGCTATGAGAATTTACAAGGGCCTATTATCAAGCCCATTATCGCCGCTTTATCGGCAGTTACTGGCGATAAAAGTGGCGGTAATGTATCGCCTTTTGTTGATAATATGCCCCTTCATTTCTATGATAGTATGTAAAACTTGCCTTTTTTATGTGTAGCAGTTGTACTCTGTACGTATGCGCAGCCTCGTTTCGAAGCCCACGTTTTTTTCTTTTTCTTCAAGTTCAACAAACAAACCTTTCTTTATTTCAGGTATTAAGGGCCAGATGTAGGTAGCCCTTTACCGATCGGAATCGGCCGAAAATACCGATTTTCGGCCGTTTCCGACCGGTAAAGGGCTATGGAGATGTAGGGGCACCAAAAATGGACATATTCGGTAATTTTACCGAATCGGTATTTTTACCGAATCGGTAAAATTACAGAATCGGTAAATTTGCCGATTCTGTAAATTTTACAGATTCGGTAAATTTACCATTCGGTAAAAATACCGAATATGTAATTTGAGATGTAGGTAGCATGTCTAACAGTGCTACAGGGCATTAAGAATTCAGTATTTACCATGCAATACAATTGCATGGTAAATTACGAATTCATGTGTAAATGCACATCTGTGCATGTACACCTGTGCCATGTGGCACACAGACATGCCCTAAGGGCATGTCTGTGTGCCACATGGCGCAAAAGCCAGTTACAGGGGTGCAACAGGGTGTCAAAGTGACACCCTGTCCCCCTTAGCAATTCGGTATTTTTACCGATTCGGTAAATACCGAATCGGTATTTGCTATTGAATCCTATGGGCTTCAAGGCCCATAGGATTCAATAGCAAATACCGATTTGGTATTTACCGAATCGGTAAATACTGAATCTTACCGATTCGGTAAAAAATACCGAATTTTTCCCTACATGTCATTTACCGATTTTTGAATACCGAATCGGTAAAATTCGGTATTTAAAAATCGGTAAATGACATTTACCTACATCTGGCCCTATATTTGCTATTTAGTTTTCCGGGTCGTATGTGTCATCCGCTGCTGTACTTTTGTAATATATTAGTAATTGTATTTTATCTAGATTTATTTGGAACGTGGTGCCGAGGTGCCAAACGTTGATCACGTACTCCGTCCAGCGCCATTTTAGTAGTTTTTCACCGTTGTTTTTATTATATCTGTTACTTTCATTTTATCATCCTCGTATTTTCTTTGTGATCAACGGGATTTCAAGGCACGGACACCACGTTGTTTTTCCTTAAACTCTGATGTTATCATACTTGGTCACACGTATACCTAAAAACTAATTTGAAGGACGTAAGTCACAGGCATTACAACGCGTGTTCGTCAACACAAAGACATTATTAAGATTATGCGTGGTAAATGGATAGTACTTGTAAAAGCATGCGTGGTAAAACTATGGGGCATATTAGATTATCGCCGCTTTTATCGGCAGGAAAACTGGCGCTAAAGAGGCGATAAAGGGCTTGATAATAGGGCCTTGTGAATTCCCATAACAGCTCAAGTTAACACAAGAACCTGGGCTGCTATGGGAATTTCCAAGGCCCTATTATCAAGCCCATTATCGCCGCTTTATCGGCAGTTTCCGGACGATAAAAGCGGTGATTATGTATCACCTTTTGTTGATAATATGCCCTTTTGTTCCGTGCCCTGCATCACATTTTGCAATGCAGGGCGCAGGATAGGAAATTCATTTCATTAATTTAATTGTTTACTTACCTGCAATCATCCAGATTTGGCTGTTTATAACCCCCTACCCTGCCGCTCCCCCGCCCCACCTGCCTATCCCAGCACAACTCCCTCCACGGGCCGCGGCTGAGTCAGTTACTTGTACCTACCTTAAGCATAATAAATAATAAATAAATTATATATTATAAAATTATCACCTGTAGAAAATACAAATAGTAACAATATATATTTTACAACACAAAATAATTTGTAAAATATTTAATTTACCTTTTTTGCTGTTCTCAGAATATATTGAACTTCACTACAAACAGTGAGTTCAATAGTACTCATCACATAACAGCAGGCAAAAAAAAAGACAATCCATAAGGATATCTTAAAAACCCAGTCAACATTCTCAATAACAATATAAAAAATAGAAATAAAACATGTCTTAAATGTTTTTTTCTAAGAGCAATTTCTTACGTAAATATGAAACATCTGAAACAATCATAAAATAACAAAACATTATGATTAATTTTCTTACACTGTAAATAATATTACTTACAAATATATGCTGACAAACTACACAGCAAAAACTACTTAATGGTTTCACACACTTTTCTTTACGGCCAAATAGTATGCATCAAGACCTTTGTTTGGAAGTTGTTCAATAGTAATCCTGAACGTCCGCCTCCCAGCCTTCTGATCCAAAACCACCAACATCATCTACGGGTCTCCCAGGACTCATCTATCAATCCGACGCTGTTCAACATCTACATGGCCACCCTAACACAAGTAGCCCACCGTCACAACTTCAACAACATCTCCTACACAAAGAACACCCACCTCATCCTCTTCCTCACCAAGAAGCCACATACCACCAAAAGCAACCTCCACGACACAATGAAAGACGTCACCAACTAAATAAAGAGCAGCACTGTAAACACAAACTGGCACAAGATGAAGGTACTCATCCTCAGACCCACCCCCTCAGCCTCAGACAACTCCTGCTACCTGACTGCACTGTGAACAGTACTAACACCTACCGACTATGTCCTCAACATAGGATTCAATCTCAACTCCTCCCTCTCCATGTGTAATGAAGTCTACACCATCTCCTCGTACTGCTATGACACCTTCCACATGCTCCGCAACATTTACAAGTGGATCCTAACCAATAGAAGATGAACAGTGACACAGGCCCTCATCAGCAGCAGACTACACTGTGGCAAAACACTCTACACATGAATTGCAGGCAAACACCTAGAACGACTACAAAAAATACAAAAGACCTCCACCTGATGATCATCAATGTCCCCGGCTGCACCCATATCATCCACCACCTGATACATCTACACTGCCTCAATATCAACAAAAGGATCACCTTAAGCTCCTTACCCTCACTTACAAAATACTCTATAACACCAGACTAGTCTACCTTAACATCAGTAATCCTAAAGGGAAAATTTTGATCTTAAAATCTTGCCTTTAAAAATATTAGGTAAGAATTTGGTAACTCTTTGAGCAAACATTGCTTAAAAACGAATTGAGTATAATTACAATGTATTCAACCTTTCAGACATTTCAAATAAACAATGTAATGTCCAGATGTGGTAGAAGGTCCATCATGAAAAATAATAGCAACAGCTACAAACGTTCTTCCTGATATTGAACATTGACCAGCTACAACATTTTTAATTAAAGTTTTCAATTTTCTTCCATCAGCTCTACAACGTTGCAGCATTAAAATAACATACTGTCCATATCTTTGTAGAAGTAATGCTGATGACATTTCTGATTTACATTGGCTACACTCCATGTTTTGACTTGCTCCTCTAATTAGATTGTTCAAAGACACTGGTTCACAGTCAGGTAAAGTCAAATGTATAAATCTTTCAGTGTCTATGTCAGTGCTTCATGTAAACAAACAATTTTGACAGTCATGTTGCCATTTATAAGAAAGGCCAAAAAGATTTTCAATATCTATACCTTCATCTTCCAGTACACCAAGCATAAGAATTAACAATTCCTGACAATCTTGCTGAATATTCTGCGTAAATTGAGTACAACCAGAACATATGTCTAAAACAATTCGAATATCAGAAACACTTTGTATTTTACTTTTATCACTAGTACATTTCTGATAAACAGAATTCAACAATGAACAGAATCTTTTGTCCCGATTTTCTACAATTTGCTGTTGCAAACTTTCATGAAAAAAAAGAACATTAACAACTACATTAGCATAGTAGTTGACACCACAACTATTTTCAAACCGATAACCAACATTCTCTTCAACACTGTCCTTTTTCTTTTTGCTTGCAGGCGCAACTTCATCTTGTTTTTTTTCTTTCTTTAGAGTTTCACAACAGATAATCTCAAATCTTCTTTTTCTACCTACCACACACTTTTCTACTACTGGATATTGATCTAAATTGGGTGCATAATCTCTTCTTAACCTATTATAGTCTTTCACAGAATTTGCATCTGCAAAAACCTTTGTCTAATCAAAATCAATCAAGTACAATCCAGATAAAGTTCTGACTCGACACAAAGCAACATATGCCATACCTTCTTTAAACATGGTACTTCAAGTATTCACTAAAGCACAATCTACACTTAAACCTTGAGATTTATGAATGGTCACCGCATATGCCAAACAAACAGGAAACTGTTTTCTGCAGACATATAAATCTTTTACAAGGAAAAAACAAGCTGCACAATGACTAACTTGTTTACTTCAGCAATTTCATCGAATTTTATTTTCAAAAATTCAATCCCACCTCTATTTACAAATTAAACAAAATCAACAATTTTACCCATTGCTCCATTTACTAAACCTTTTTCCACATTCAAATTACGTCGCAAAATTACCCTACAATTTACACATGCATATAAATTCTTTTCTAAACCAGCAGTTTTACTTATAGATTTCTCTAAACAATCCAATTTCCTCCTCAACTTTTCACTCAAAATAATACTGATTCCTTCATGATCTATTTTATCAATTGCTTCCTATTTTATAATTTCTTCATTTTCCAACTTTAGCATTTCTTCATTGAATATAGAGCATTCACACAGTGTTGGCTTTAAGCAGATTACAGACTTTTTTTCTGCAATTCTCATGTATATTTTCTCTGGGACAATATTTGCATTTGGAAACAAAGTGAAAAGTAATCGTCTCTGTAAAGTTTGTTTGCCATGTTTGGTCAATTTTCCAATTCTTATATCTTGAAGAATAGTTCCATAATCAACATCATTTGCCTGTCGCATATTTGTAGTAACCTTATTCTGAAAATATGACCAAATGTTTACATTGCCAATACTCCTCAAAAACTTTCTAGTATCTTCAAGCACCAGTGTTGTAAACTCTGACTGTCCTTTTACAGGAGTAAGTTGTAGAAAATGTCCAAAAACTATGACAAGTTTTCCTCCGAATAATACGTCATACTTTGTTTTAGGAATTTGCTGCATTCTTAAATGCACAAAGGCAAGCATTAAGTTTGGGACACTCTTGAAACTTCACAAGAAGCTTCTCCAGATAGCTTGTGGTATTCTAATTTGTTGTCATGCACTACTGGTAGCATTAATAAACGATGTAAACTAAATTCTTATAATATTATGATCTGCTAATCCAGTTGGAACAGTGACAACACAAGACAAATGCGACTTCATTCTTTTCTGTAGAAAACTTGTGATTACTTTAATTAAAAAAACGTTTTCCTTTTCCGGCTTGTCCACTCACATACATACGGATAGGTTCAAATGATGAGCAAGAGCATTCTTTCTTCTCATGAAGTAATCCATGGTCAATCTGTTCTCTCACTTGCTCATATATTTCTTTCTGCTCAAGATTTAGTTGTTCTTCCAAGTTTCCTAAGTTTGTTACATCTTCTTGACGTTGATACATTTCTATTTCCACCTCTTCCATAGCGGTTGTTCCTTCATTTAGAACAATTTATTCTCCTAATGGGTTCTGACTCAATGGAGCAGAAGTTTGACTGTCTTGAGAACTGTCTCTAGCAATCTCAGCTGTAATTGTAGCTTTTTGCTCAATTTTGTCATTCAACATTTCCACATAATTAGCAAAAACCGCACATTCTATAGTATCTTTAGTTGCATTGAAGGAATCTTCATAGCTCTCAAAATCTCCAAGTAATTCCAATTCTGAACGCCATGGCTTGAAAAGTTGCAAAAGAGCTAAATAGTAAAATTCCCTTTTGACAGGTGTTTCGCAACACAGTTTACGGTGATTAATCAAATGTCCCTTTCTTTGTTTCACCAGACATCCTTTGGAACCAATCACGGCATATATACCATTATTGATGTTTTCGGTAATATTTCATTTAAAAATATAGTTTTGCAGCACTTCATAGAGACAAATGTTCTCAAGATGATGACTTCTATTTGGATAATATGTATCCAACATATTTGTTGTCACAATATCTGTACTTTCAGGCTCTTTTTCAGCTAAATATTACATTTCTTGTACAGATTTAAGAACTCAGTTTCGTGTTGCAGCAAGACCTAGACTCACCCAAATGATTCTTCTAGATTTAGAGTACAGACTTGTAGATGATAAGCGATCCAAGCATTCATACGCTCCAATTTCTCGATGAGATAACATCTTCAAACTGTAACTGTATAATTTCTTACTTAGACTCTTCTCATGGGAAATCTCTTCCCACATTTCCTTCAATTCCGTCTTTTCTGACTTTGTTATGTACGATGTCACATATCGAGCAACAGCAATGGAATTGTCTGCAACATATTGAATATCCATATTAGCATTCCACATGGACAAAAAGACTGGGTTGTAGTCATTTATGTATTTTGACTCTTCATTTCCTCTGAAGTTGTAGGTATTTTTAGGAGACTTTCTTGTGATAGTATGTCGCAAAGATGACATAAAACTGTTCACTCATCCTTTCGATATTACAGGTCAAGGAAATGCAAAACTGCATTTGCTGTTGAATTTGTCCTTAGATTTGTACTTTCGACTACAGTATTTCCCACAAAGATGGCTTTGGAATCGTAAGGCTTGTTGTCTTAAGTCCTTATCTTGTGTACTTTTGGGTATTTCACATGTAGCATATTCTTCAATAAAAGACAACACAGTATCATCTGAGTCTGTTTCCAATTTGGGAGCATCTTTGATCCATAATAGCATATGTATGTGAGGAGCACCTCCTTTCTCCAAAAGAAATCCAGAACCTCTCCAAGAGGTGGATTTTTTTTTATTGGTGATAAAAGACATCATAGCTTCAAATCTATGATTGAAATACCTGCATACATTAACAGGATCCAAAGAGCACAATTCTCCAGGGGTCTTGTATTCGATAATTAGTATATTCGGATTTGCTCCTCGAATAAATTGAAGTAAATCATCCCAAGCATATTCAGCACAGATGAGAGTAAGGAACCATGTAGGAGTTCCTAAGTTCCTTAGCATACATTTGAGTTCTCTGTGACGACGGTACCAGTACTCATGAGTACCACACTGACATGCCATCAGATTAATCAGCTGAGATTCCAAAACATTATCTTTCTGCTGTACTTTATCCATAAATTCCTTTGCCGAAACATTTTGCAGAAACATTTTGCAGATATATACCTGTTTTCAATATACGGTTTACTGCATAGGAATGACCAGACAAATCATTCTCAAACAAAAGATGAAACAAATACGGAATACATTGTCGAAATCTTGGATCTTCTGCATATAATCTTGATGTCCGGTATTCAGCTACCGGAATCTGCACAGGTCATTCATCATATCGTCCTCCTTTTCCTGTAGGAAACAACTGTGGGAAACAACGAGCTTCCAAGCTTTTTTTCCCATACACTAATGGGTCTTTCTTTTGCTTCTTTCATTTGAAATAACTCTATAGCATTCCCCATCATTTCTTTGGAATGCAATGGAGGAACACTGTAATGTTCGTAGATTTCTTCAGTTCTGGACACATCCACTTTTTCAATTTGTACAGATGGCAAGTCACTATCTTCTGGTACTGTTAATTATTCATCTCCCACATACACATTTTTGTAATATTGATTATTTTTTATCAGATACAACGTTGCCTTTTTCACTTTCCTAACATCCACTAATTCTTGCCAAATGTTCTTACTCTTAGGTGGAATGCCAATAACAAGAATAACTAAAGGTTCATCCTCTATATTTTCTACACTAATAGTTTCAATATTTTTCTTTAAATCTAGAGGCAAATAGACAACTGTTCCTTTTAATCCTCTCTGTAAATCAGAAGGAGGCAATTTTCCTGTCTTAGGCTCCATACGAACAATAGCCTGAAATGGATGCACACAATAAATAAGAATAGACTCATAGGTATTTAAATCCATCAGTTTCGAAGGACTATTTACCAACTCAAGATTATTATGCATAGCTCTAGCAGGCATTTTGTTCTCATCTAATTTGTTATAACAATATTTACAAATACACTGATCTGAGCCCAAATCAAAACAATTCTCTACCAACAAATGAGTTGCACAATCCTTCCACTCATTATTATTTTCTTTTTCACTTTTTAAATATAGATCAACAGTCCTGGTCTGATTTTTATAATGAAATCGTCGACAACAGATACAAGAAAAATGTGGTCTTTCACCTGAAATCACCTTAAACTGTAAAATGTATTGCTCAAAATGTTCTACACTGCCCTACATTCTCTTCCACATTTTCTTCTATTAATCTCTCACTTTCTCCACTGTCTTCCTGAGGACCAAAGTAACTAATCTTAATTTCATCACAAACATTTGTTACATCTGATACAGATCCATGCAAAAGTGCACTGTTCAACTTTTTTTACATTAGTGCTGGACTTTTCGCATAATACAATGTTCTGACTAATTTCCTCATATGAGTATGATGAACTGCTAACATCCTGAAAAGGTGGAAAACACTTTGACATACTTTTTTACAAAGACAAGCCAGAGAATGACCTTGCAAACCAGTATTTTCTCTCACGCTGCAAGGGTCTAGTCCTTGCAGCATCTTAATCTTTTGATTAACACTTTTCTTAGTATAATTACGTAAGAAATTGCGTAAAAAAATCAATAGCTTCTTGCCGCACACTGCAAATGCTACTACTATTCCAAGTGTACACTGTAGCTTTAGGACGTCTCCCTAAAACTTCACCAGCTAACACCTCTGTTGCATTTCCAGAAATAATTTTGTCTTTCTCAATAGGACAACCATTTCTAACCTCATAAGCACGACCACTGGTGTCAACTGCATGCAACAAATCATTACTCTGAAGATAACTTTCTTTATTAAAATAAGGCTCAGAACTTGAACTATGTTTCCATTCACCCAAAAAAACTCACAAAAATTACTTCTGTTAATTAATCTTCTCCACTTACTTTTGGACTTCATTAAATGGATTCGGTTATCTAGTTATCTAACTCTATTGATTACTAAAATAAACAATTTTCTTTTCAATTCCAAAGCTTTCTCAACTACATTTTCTATAGCTTTCTTCTTCTTATAAAAGACTGTTTTTTCTTACATAAATTAATTTCTTTAATTAAATTTGTTACAAATCTATTATAAAACATTTGTTTCCTAATTTCTATAAATTGATATTTTATCCTTTTACTATACACAGTTTTGTCTGCACTTGATTTTCCATGATTCTTCTCTTTATTAGTATTTTTTTTTTCGTTGCTGATACACTAAAAATATTTTTCTCTTTCTGAACACTACTCTTAGTCTTTAATATTTTCCTCAAAAAAGTGCTCCTGCTCTTACCAGGACTTTCTTTCTCTTTGTTAAGACATGTCTCTTCATGTAAATCTTCTTGATGACTTCTCTTCAATTACACATTTTTCTTTCGTTGCTTGCGCTTTTGGAACTTCGTTGGCATCATACAGTATTTTCAGTATCGATGAACACAACCTATAATGAAAAAATATATATAACATTACAAAATAAAAAAAATCAAATAAATAAATAAAGCGGCGATAACGGTATTGCCGCTTTATCGGCAGTTTTCTACCCATAAAGCGGCAATAATATTATCGCCTGTCTTGATATACTCCATAAATCCTTAATGTACAAGGATGCACCGCACACACTCCCATACAACTTATCAACTAACCTTTCAAATTGATTTGTAGATTAAGAAGAATACCACTCACACAGTGGATATTCTTGTACAGGATCTCTAGTTCCGTGTTTGCAGCAGAACCGTCAAATGGAACATTTTCCCTCTCATTGTACACATACATACATATACATAACCAATTAAAATCCTGTACACACTAATTCAAAATAAAACACACATTTCTATTTGTTTAAAATTCCAAACCTTTCCAAGTAACAAAACTTTCAACCCTTCCCCATTCCACAATCTGCCAGTTACCATAGAAACACTTAAGGGAACACCTAATTCAGCGCACAGGTGAAAAGTTCATCATACATTTTTGCAAATTGAAACAGCAAGTATGCTTGACTAGAGAATATACCAGCTTATTTTATGTAATGTTCTTTTCTATCACTTCTTCTTAACCAATAAAAATAAGGCTTTTAAATAACTGAAATATGCAACCTAGTTTTCTGTAAAATCCAGTCAAACAACTAATCATTTATTTTCTTTTTCAAAACTGCATGTGTTCCACCATTTTAGAAAAATCTTAGATTTCAAACTACCATTTCATTTACAAACGTCATCAGTGTGCATCCAGACCTCTCTTCAAAATGCTTACAGCGTGGATTGTGGGACACAGCTATATTTTCTGGAGCCAAAGGTACGCACAATAGAAAAGAATTCACAAGGACCTAGGTTTACCAAATGTGGACATTAAATGGATTGGACAGAGAGGATTAAAGTGTCACCAATAGATGCCATTGGTTAAATTCTTTATGCATCTCCAACACCCTGACCTCATATTTGCGCACTGTGGTGGGAATGACCTAGCACTTTGACTAGGGTAGCTCTGGAAATGCTTATGAAGGATACCTTTGCACAATTGATGACACT
Organism: Lissotriton vulgaris; assembly: GCF_964263255.1. Lineage (NCBI taxonomy): Eukaryota > Metazoa > Chordata > Amphibia > Caudata > Salamandridae > Lissotriton > Lissotriton vulgaris. The sequence goes on from NC_141685.1 coordinate 1,576,309,240, forward strand.
GTTCCCCAAAACTGCCTTTGTATATTCTAATATATGCCAAAGGCAGAAATGGAAGCGGTCCAAACACTATTGTCCACAGTTTGAAAAAGCTAGGAAACATGTGAATACATCTGTTTCTGCCTTTCTCCGAGACTACCGAATGGGGTCCATTTACAAAAACAATCTGCGTTTCAATATGCATGGCATCTGTAGGAGAGATGGTGTACATTTTACAGATAAGGGGGACGTAGTCTTCCTCATAAACTTAAGACTCTGCATCGGTACTTACTTGTAGGTACTAAAATCTCCCAATAAACACAACAGCTCTTTTTAGAGCCACACAACACATAAACAAATACACTTCATAAATATCTAAAATTATTTTTATTTTTCTTGCTTACGTACGCTTATGTGACGACTTTCAACATTCCAGCTGTACGTCGTCCATACGTGCTTGGTACCCGTACAATAAATCTACCACCCCCTGAGCAACAGTATATGTTCAGAATGTTTCTACCCTACCCCCTTTCCTTATTTCTCAACTTTGTTTTACTGTTTCCTTGTGACTCGGCTGTCGTGACAAATAAGATGGCTGCCACCACTTCCTGGTTTGGAGGATTGACAGCCTATCAGCATTCAGCTCCTGCTTGTAATTGTATGGATTTCTGTATGCGTACTGTATGATTTTTCTTTAAAAAAAAAAATATAGAGTAAACATCCATATACGACCCCCTGAGCAACCGGAAAGGATCAGAATGTTTCTGCCCTGCCCCCTTCCCTTATTTCTCAACTTTGTTTTACTGTTTTCATGTGACTCAGTGATATCGAGGCACAAGATGGCCTCCAACACTTCCTGGTTTCAAGTGTTGATATTATCAAACCCATTATCACCACTTTGGCGGCACTTTCCTGCTGATAAAGTGGCGATAATTTTGTCACCCAGGCGTGATAATATGGCCCAGAGTGCGTAGTGTACAGCAGCTTCTCTGTAAAATCTATAATTACCTTCAAGCAGTGACAACAGATACCCTACAACAGTCTGACTGTCAGGACCCCTAATTTACAAGCCGCAGCCACCTTCTGTGCCAGGAATCACCGGGCTGAGTAGAAGTCTAAAACTGGTTCCTGGTCTGAGATGTGGAAGACATGGAACCTCAAGATGGCCGCTGGCTTGCGCCGCGGTCAGCAGTCCAGTGTTTAATGCCTCTAACGACCGATTTCGAGTGAGGTGCGAGATGATTAAGAACTGCGCACTTCACCGACGGCGTGTCATGAAGAGGAAGAGTATCTGGAGTCTTGTAGTAGTTCAGTTTAGGGAAAGCTTAGTTTAGGGATTAAAGGTTACAGAAGTCTTTCCACAGTTGTATTTCCAAGTAACGTTTAACTCGAGTTTGATCTGGAGGCTCGAAAATAGTTATAAATACCAGAATGAATTCCGAAGGAAAGGAAAAGGTAAACAGCGCATCCCGGCGGCTGGAAGAGGAGTTCAGCGGCGCTCTTACCGGAACAGCAACACATCTTCTGAAGTCTGTCAGGAGAAAACAGAAAAAGAGAGATAAGTGACATTAACGTACAAGAATAGTATTAAGGCAAAAACAAATAGAGTTTAAAGTTTCACACCTTGTTTGATGTGGTGAAATAACTGCATTGCAGTCTACGTTTGAAGTCTGGAACAATAGGAGAAAACATATGAAGAACAGAGTTAGTAAAAGTCAGGAGAAGATTCAAGGGAGAATAAATAAGAAAACAATAAGTAAGTCAGGAACCCACATATTAAATATTCACAGAGAGACGCTAGGGGCGGAGATTATCAGTTTAAGACGTTGCATTTAATGTGTTACAGTTAACAGGAGAAAACACGAGAAGATAGGAAAAGGCACCCAGGATAGCAGAATAAGAGTACAGAAATAAAGTGAGTAAAGTGAACAGGAATTAGAAAACTGTAGAAAGAAAATGAGAACAGGTTAATATAAAGTGTATTGTGAATTACAGGACGAAAACATAAAGAAAGGTCAGAAGAAATCTGGAGCCTTACCTAATAGAAGAGAGGACAAGTCTCTTGGTAGAAATGGTAGGTGAAAACCAGGAAGAGTGATAGCAGGAAGAGTAGAGAGGGAGGTTTAGATGCGTGATTAAGATTACTGTAATATTTCCCTACAGGTTTTCCAAGACAGAGAAGGTCTGCAGGTCGGACTGACGAGTCGAGCCATCCAAGAGGATCTCTTCTTGTTTGTTTATTATTTTATCCAATTTCCCCTTTCCTCTGAGGTAAGAGTCTGGAGTCTCATATATATACAATTGAGCTCTGGGTTGTTGCCTTGGGTGGATTCGGAAGCCAGCATCTCTGTTCCCGTGCGGTTACCAAGAGTATCCTTTGTAAGATCTGACACTGACAAACAGATCCACAACCTTATTACGCCACTTTTGAGTCACTTTTAACATGGGTAGAGTGACGCAAGGAGCTTGTAAATCTACGTTTCACTTTTCAAGAAAAAATCTCAACTCCAGACTCTGCGAGACAGTTTTAATGTTCTTTTCTCTCTCTCTCTCTCTCACTCTCTGTGACATAATTTCTCTTTCTCTCTTTCTCTGTTGCTGTCCACTTGCACATGTAGAAGAACAGCCCAACTGAAGTTGTGAATTCCACTGGCTGAAGTCTTTGGCCGTAGTGTTTATGCAACGGTAAGCACAGAGGCCTAGATCTACAAAGCCTTCCTAGCATTGCATTAGAAATAAGTCGACATATTTACAATCCCGTTATGCCACTTTTGTGTCAGTAACGCAGTAGGCACTTCCATATAGACACCACTTGAACGCGGCATTATAACAAGTGAAATGTACGAGGCACAGTGCACACGTAAAACCATAGAGTTACCTTGACTTGCAATGGTTCAGCTCATTTACTCACATCTACATAATTCTAAACTCTAATTTTCATTTTTGTTTTCCAGATTACCAATCGGACATCGTATGAAGTCCATTTAACAATTTGCTTATAATATTGTTTGTTATTAAACTTATTTTTCTACTTGTTTGCAATATAGTTATAATTAAGTTTCGTTTACTTATTGTTTTAATAAAAGTTAATAAAAAAAAGTACATACTTCTTTTACTTTGAGGGGGGAGAGGGGTGTATGACGGTCCACAATAGAAATAATGTTGAAATAGTATGGTAAGATATACAAGACTAGGATTGAAAACTAAAACTTCTATTTCCTCTGAATAGATTACAACTTAGAAAAGAAATCAAAATAATACGAAACAATGTGTACCACATTTACAAACCTCTTGCAACACTTTCCCATACAAACTTATCCCCTACAAAAATTAAATGTTTGGGCCTCAATCACACCCTACAAACCACTGAAACAATCACCCCACAAAGATTTCTATATTGTATGAGGAGTTGCGTGGCCCTCCGCCTACTGCCCTGAAGACCACGACACCCAGACTAGGTTGCTGCAGTGTTCTGAGGGGAAACAGCCAATACAACGTGGTCATAACCACGCGTGATCGTCACCACGAAGCCATTAGCATATATTTCAGGCCATATTATGAACAAAACGAGATAGATTATCGCTGCTTTATCGCCACTTTCCTGCTGATAAAAGCAGGGATAATGTATCGCCTTTTGTTGATATCGCGCTTTGTTGATAATATGGCCCGAAATTCGTTTTATTAATGTAATTGTTTACTTACCTGCAATCATCCAGATTCCGTTGTTTCTCACCCATCACTCTGCCTCTCCCCGCCCGCCCTGCCTGCCCTATCGCAAGTCCCTCCACGGGCCGCGGCTGAAAGACGCGGTTGCGATCCTGTCATTTACCACAGAGTTGTGGGGAATCTTTGGTGAGGCACGCGCTGACTAACGAGTGCACACTTCACCGAAGATGTTCCGGAGTTCAGACCCGTTTTCAATTGCTCTTTAGACATTCATGAAGAGAAAGTGGAAATATTTCTGTGAGAGTTAAAGAACGTTGTTTGACAAGTTAGTGAGTAGGTAAACTTACCTTACATTATAGACAATATTGAATGTACTCAGTCGATGTATTTTTTCTAACTTAAAACAAGAAACAATAACATTTGTGTTAAGGAAGGTCTTAAGGGAAAAGAACACATTGAGTTAGGAATAGTAGGAAGACTTTTGAATTAGGAAGGAACATTAATGAAAAACATAAGATATTTAAGGATTGAGATAATAGATAAAGAGCAACTGCAAAAAGAAAAGTTAGTAGAAGAACACGAGGAAATTAATAACATACAAATTAGACAATAAACTGAGAGGCCTAGGTTAATGAATGTTACGTAATTATAGTTGTATAATTTTGCAAAGGGTTAAAACTCTACTAATAGAATGGTATTAGATAATAGTATTTATACAGTATTTTTTGTAGGCCAAAATAGGGGAAAATGATAGTTTTGTATTATATATTACGAAAAGTGATAAAATTAACTGTTTATATTTTTATACAAGGAGCAAGAACATAAAGGAAAATTATGGAAAGAGAACAGCCTCATACTCAGGAGATTTTGGATATTACTTTGAGTGTAATTGAAGAACTAATCGTATTTGTCACAGGCAATGAAAGTGAAGAAGGAGAAATTAGTGCTGCAGACATGAATTGTGATTTTGAAGGTTTGATGGAGATTTTCCGGAAGTTTTAACTTAAGTAGAAATGTTAGTACAAATTAAATCAGAAACTGCTGACGAGGAAATTGATCTGAATGACGTATCTGATGAAGTTGCATTGGAATGTCTGTACATTATGAGATGTTACAAGAAATGTATTTATTGTACTAAAAGTGAAGCAGTTATAGATTCAGTTATATATTCTTTAAATGTTTGTATTGATTTAAAATATGCAAAGTGGGTTTGAGGGTATCGATTGCTTTAAATCCGTATGGAGTACACATGCAATCTTGCATGCAGCTGCTTGTATGCAGCTGCAAACTTGTGTTTTATGCCTTCAATTGCCCAGTCTGTATCCTTTGATTTCCTGCAAACACTATGACACTGCTGTTTTAGTATTGTAGTGAGCCAGTCAGCAATATGTTCTTTTTCATTGTACCGTGGTAAAACTGAAGCTGTAATAAATTTAGTGAGGAATGATCCAGTCATTATTTAGATACTCATGGATTAAAAGAGGCCTTAGTGCATAGGTTGTTTCAAACCTTTAAAGACTGTGCATGCACTGTTCTATGCACCAGCAAACCTATGTTGTATACGTTCAATTCCTCAATGTGTATCCTAATACTTCAAGCAAACATTCTCACACTACTGTTTCAATATTGTTTCAATATTGTAGTGAGCCATTCAGCAGTATGTATTCCTCTGTAGACTGTGGTACAACGGAGGCTGTTATAAATTCAATTATATTCTTTCCTTGCAGTCTTGTAATCATCCACTCACTATGTAAGTACTCATGCATTAAAATAGGCTTTAGGGCATAGACTGCTTCAAAACGCTTATAGACGACGTATGCAGTCTTCTATGTACTTGCAAATTTGTGTTTTATACCTTTGAGATGTCATCAGTGATGTCATGAGTGATGTCACTGACCATGTCATGAGTGATGTAATATGTGACATCATCAGTAGTGCATTGTGGGCGCGCGAGTTATAGTTAGCTGAACTGACTATAACGGAGGAATTTCAAAGGTTTTGTATGAGAGAAATGTCCAGCTAACTATAACATGGGTGGAACCTATGGTTTTTTCAGTGAATTTCTAAGATTTTTTAAATGCTAATTCCTAACTATAACGTGGCTGAAACCTATGGTTTTTTCAGTGAATTTCTCAGGTTTTTTAAATGCTAATTCCTAACTATAACGTGCCTAAAACCTATGGTTTTTTCTGGGAATATATATATATATATATGCACTCGTGAACAAGCGGCTGCGGCTGTGAAACGCGTTGGGTGTGATCGATAAATAAACTTCACCTTGAATGCAGTTTGGGCCTCAACTTGTTGTCTTTGGAAGCTAATTTGACAACTTTACTGTTGGATGTACTGGGGTGAGGCAAAACCCTGTTGAGGCCCGCCATCCGAAGGAGGCGCGGGCATATTTTCGCCAATTGTTTGATATATATATATATATATATATATATATATATATATATATATATATACATAGATACATGTATATATATATATATATATATATATATATACATATATATATATATATATATATATATATATATATATATATATATATATATATATATATATATATATATATATATATATATATATATAAATATATATATAGTATCAGGTAGATAGGCAAATGTTGACACACTGTGTCAGGCCTATTAATCAACAGGAGGCACACGAAAGAAGGGTTTCAAATATCAAGTAAACCTCCAGAAGTACCCTCTTCCCCTTCACTGGAGACAATTTTAACAGACTGCGCACCAGCTAACTCCTAATATAACCATGCCACTATTTGCCTAGCACTATATGAGAGACACAATATTAAAAATCAGGGCTATGGGCATTATCAGCATATTAATCAAGGGCAAAAAAAACCACATTATTTAAAAAAAATAATAGAACACTTTCATGTTACTACCACATTCCATTTACATTAGAATGTATGTGGAGGTCCAGGATCAGGAAAGCACCACCCTGAATTGTTCCAGGAGTGTGTAGAAGTGAAGCCGAGACCACAAATCCCCTGAAGCCTCGCACCATGCACACTGCACTGTCAACTGTTTGCTGGGGGCAGCCAACAAGGCAAATGGGTTGGGAAAGAAAAAAGAAAACAGTTTTGTCCAACTTCTATGAATTGGGTGGGTCTGACTTCCTTGGTCACCGATCTCCAAAGTCGCACCGTTAGTGAAGCTACACATCCCATCTGTTGAGGGGGAGTAGAGATAAGATTATACTGTCTATCACCCTGTCCTATCAGGATCCACCCAATCCCCACTTCCTGGTTGTGTACCTTGTCTCTATGACGTATGGAATGTGTGACTCCTAATGACTTTTTCTGAATCGTTGTGACAGTAGGTAGCATTGCAAATACTCTTGTATCTCCCACCCAAATGAGGGTCTGTGGTTTTGTTATCCTGTAAATGACACAGGAGGAAATTAGACTCAGGGTTAGTTAAAGAATACCATACTGGTGCATGTTCCCTTTTAATCAGTTACCTCTTTTGTGGCTCTTCACTGTGTCTTGCCATTTCTTAAAAATCAGGGGGGGGGGGGCGCCTTGCCTTCAGGGTCCTCCTAGTTCTTCTCTTCTGGCTTAACTGCTGTGTCCTTTTTGTTGCAAAAGTCTATGGCTGCTGCTCAAACCTACATACCTAAAAATAAAACAGCTCTGCATGTTCCTGAAAGTGGGATAGATGGTGATTTTTGCATTGTAAACCTTTTGATGATGCAATTTATAGGGAAATAAATTGACTTTTGCCAAGCACTTTTTTCCCATTTTTCACAAAAAAAAACAGAATGTAGGTATATTTTGGTTGTTTTCTCTTCCCCTTACCGGGGGATTCTCAAACCCTGGTTTCCTTTAGAATCCCTATGATGATGGGGAAAAGGGGACACAAATTTGTCATGGATAACTTATGTGGAAAAGATTTATGGAGACCCAAGTCCGAAGTACTCAAAATAGTCAAGAAAGGGCTCAGCCCTGAAACTGAAAATCCTCAGCAGTTAAAGGATCAAAAGCCTCAGGTATCTCAGAGTGGGGTATCTTTCAGCTGATTCTGAGTTTACCTGGTACAGACTCAAGCTCAGTGTCTTCCCTGTTATTTATGTGCAGTGATGGAACCCTTTATTATAACTCTGCATGTATAAGGAACCTGGTAAATTAGGCTTTAATTTTTAGTGAGATACAGTAGCTCAAACATAAAGCTAAGTGATTTATGGGACATTACTTTATAAACTTAACTTCTTAGGCAATGGCTCTTCGACCCGTAAAACGTGTGCTGTAGGGGATTCAAATGAAGTTCGATGGTTCATCTTAACCTAAAGGTGCAGATTATAGTCATATTTATTGTATAACTGGTCAAACATGACTCCTCAATTATCCAATGAGATTAGTGTAAATTCTCCAGATCGACAACGATTACTAATTATGTAAATGAGGTTCAATTAAATTGTGTGCCTGCAGATATATCGCGTGTGAACATCCTGAAAATCGGGACTGGATCTTTCAAACCTGGAACTCTGTTGAATCGCAGTTTTAGTTAAATGGCTTAAGCGTGCTTCTTAATATCTGATATGCACAGTGAAACATGGAATGAGGTGGTTAGATGTATAAAGCAACGTATATACATTTTAGGTATTTTTGTTCAAACATTGCCAAGTCCACTTTGATAAGAATTTGCTAACTAGAGATGAGTTCTCTTACTCTAGCTTTCGGATATTAATACTTTACAAAATAGATTAAATTGAATGACTCTAATCTGCCTTGTTTCAAAATTCAATGGAATTTAAAAAGTTACAAGAAAGGAATATTTTACACGCTTTAAAAAAACAATCATTAAAATAAACAATTAAATCGAACAATTTTGTAGTCCACCAGACGTACACACACGGATCATATTCCCATTTTTACAATGAATTTGCAGACTATTAATGGCTTATATGTGCTAAGAATGCTAAACCTCTCCTCGCCTCCAGAAACCAAATGCAATCAGCGAGAGGGAAATGGAAATCAGCATCAAAGGCAAAATTATTCAGTTTGTTTAAACAATTCTGAATTGCTTTCATATAGATTGTCAAAGGTTCCACATTGTTATGCCAGCCTAATGTTTTATGGGCTTATCGGGACAAAAGTAGTTACTTAAAAAATGAGTGAAAACATTGGTTATGTTGGTCAAGAACAGATAAGCACGACCGACTGCGTCTGACACCATTTGTTTTCTGCTCCCCACTGCATATACTTGTTTTTGGAGTTTTAATATAAGTGCCTATCTAAATGGAATTATTAGATCCATTTTTCATTTGTCATACATATTGTGTTTTATTGAGTTGTTACCTTTCTCTGGAATACACTGTGTGTTTCAATTATCAGTATGATTTAGTAGCTATTCTGTGGTGCTGGGCTCAATACGCAGGGTTTGGGGAGAGGAGAGGAACCTAGAAGCCAATATAAACAAGAACGTAGTGAGGACAGAGAAATCCTGCTCGATGCCGCGGTTTGCATGGCTTTGTGTATGCGTTTGATGTAAGCAATGCTGCATCAAGGCTGCTCTGTCATCTGAAAGCAACCCTAGAGAATGTTTCCATTGAGGCCATCCACATATAACTACAAGTGCAGACAGTCCTAATCTCTCGAGGGGTATTTGGGTGGCATATGGAAGCTCTGCCCCTACAACTCTTTGTTTTTAAATGGAGCCAAGTGATTCATTTTGCAACAAAATATGCATAAATAGGGGCATATGTATAAATCTATCATGCAGTGCAATGCAGCAAGCTCTTTGCTTCACTGCGCTGCATGAAAAGGAAAAGGCGAATGCGCCGTATTTAACATTATACAACACATTCATGTCCTTTCCTAGTACTGGCACACTTTTAGCTGCCTAGCACCAACGCAGAGTTTTAAGCAGGATTGTATTTGTGCTGGGAGGGACACATTCGTGCACAAAAACAATCCTGAGCAGCATTTCCCTCTTTCGACGTGTGCTGCAGAATTCAGCACACGTCGGAAGAGGGAAAAAGTAGGAGAAAAAATGACATTTCTCCTCGGTACGCCTGTGGAGATGTAGTATTTTGAGACATTCCCAGGTCTATCAATAATGGCAAGCTGGGAATGCACCATAATCCATGGGTGGCTGTGTGGGAATACCCATGCTCCACCCACTGGATGCCTCCCTGCTGCAGAGTCACGTAAGGCAGAGATTTGCGCTGCCTTGCGTCACTCTAGAATTATCAAGCCAAGCAGGGCCACCAAGGTAGCCTTGCGTAGGTTGATAAATCTCCCTTAGGTTGAGCATCACCCTTCCGCCCCCTTGCGTGGTGCGAGGGTGACAGAAAACTTCGATAAATATGCCCGTTAGTGACTAAAAAGATAGAGTTCAATTAGTGTTTAGCAGAGTGGAATCTGTGATCTACATCTGTGGAAATACCACCTATAAAACCACTGGCTCCCCCACCTCATCTAGAGTCAGGGAAACCAATAGGTTTCTGATGGTGTGACGTCAGCTGGGTCTGCTGTCAGCAACCTGCTATAATCCAGTGGTCCATCTACTTCGGGCAATGTGGTCAATGAATAGATATGGAAGGACTTATGGCACAGTATTTATCTGCTTCTGACTGCCATAGGAAGTAGGGTGGACCCAAAAAGGGAAAATAAACAGTGATCATCGGATGCAGAGACCATGTACTGCATGTTCATGAGGGTAATTCACTTTTCTTTTATTGCAGAACCAAATTCTGCCTTTGAGGGTTGGTTTCTAAAAGAGCAAATATGTGTCGGCTGGACATTATTTCAATTGTAACAAAAGTGCTCTTCATGTTTACCAACGTGACAAGGATGTGTAGATGTAATTGACATTCTGCCAAATAGTAGGCAGGGCAAGGTTTTCTGCCACAGCTACTAGGCCACCCATCAATGCTTTAATGTTGCCCACTGGCATTGAGGTTATTAATAGGGAGAAACCTATGAAATATTTCTGCAAACCTGAATTGTGAACATTACTAAGGCCCTCGTTATGAAAGGCATGGAGTTTGGATTGATATTTATTGGACCTGATGAATTTCAACAGGTTTAACCCCCTGCTATGTTACCAATGGAAAATTATGGGAGTGAGGTGTTAGCCAATGAACTCCAAATTGTAGTATGTTCCATTGCATCAGTACTGCACATAACACAATTAACCACGCCACACTTAACAAGAGCTTCCGAAGTCCTATTTCTCTAAAGCAACACTAAAGCATGTACATATTAGAATATCAGAATATCTGCACTGCCTATTGAGGCTTCTTTTATAGCAGGATGGGGTGCAGATTCCTCTACCAATCCAACTACAATCATTACTTAGTCCTCCAACCTGTTAAAGTCGTTTCCCTGTATAGGTTGGCCAAACCACTCCTGAATTGATTGAAAACTTGTTTTCTCCTCATGCTTGTGGTTCTTCAAAGTCTAACAGTGATGCTATGGCCATTGAAAACTTTTTAGGTGCAGCAGAATGAGGGCCTAATGACAAATTTGGTGGTGTGGGCTGCAGGTGGTGCGTTGGGAGCCCGACGGCGGTGCTCATTAAAAAGGCACTGCAATGGGAGTGCGAAAGGCGATTTCTGAACGGCATGGACTGTAGAGTCTCTGCTGTGAAGGAAAGGGGGTAAATGCACATAGGAGGCACGCCATGTGCTCCTATAAAGGCACCCATGGCCTTAAGGAAACAGTTTCCTCAACTTCACAGTTTTCATGGTGGACTCCCCGCGGTGCGGAAAATCCTTATACGCTCTTTCAGTATATTAGGGCCTCTCACTGCCGTGTCACCACTGCAGAATCCTGATCCCCTGCGTTTGCGGTGAGCATGTGGTGATCCCACAGCCATAATTGTACTACAGCAGATGGACCGCCAGTCTGGCGGACCAGGACCACCCCCACATCGCCAAACTCGTAATCAGCCCCTGAATATTTCACTCCAGCAACCATCCCCATATACAAGCATTTTCAACACCAAGTAGATCAGGTTGATAACTGCAGAAAAAGCTTTTAATTTGAGAGAAAGTATGTAAATATGAACATTAAGTATGAGAACAGAACCCAGTTTTCATATACTTTTGAGAATGGTACACCAAAAACGGACAGGGTCTCTAACGCTAAAGATGATTCATTTTGTCAGGCCTGTTTCAGTGTTTGTGTTCCGAGATTGTTGCAGGCTGCATCCAAGGCTATTGCAGTGCCTGAACAACATACACTGGTAGCCTCCCCAGTCATTAGGAGTTGGTGCAGGGCATTGCTGCAGGCGTGAGTGTAATTTCATTTAATGGCATAACGTGGGGTGATCCCTGGAATTCTTGTGGCAAAAATTATGCATTACTCCATTTCACCAATGTGCCACCTCCAACAAACAAGAACTCCTCATTTGGTGAAGAAAACTATTGCAAGAGCATGAGAACAATGCAGTCAAGGCTGGGAACATTGCATTCCACCTGCAAGGGAGCAGCATTTCTTTAAAACAGGCATCAATAAAATAATTCAAAAAGTTACTTTGCATTTACATTTTTATCCTAGCAGACTGGTTAAATTGTGAGGTTTGAATGAATACATTTTATGGTATATATTTCTTTTAATTACAACGATGAAGTGTCATATAGAGTAAGGCCATTGTACGGATAGTATCAACTTCCCATTCCTGTCCTAACACTCCTCCGTCTGCTGTGTCCAGCTGTTGGTCACTTTAGAATTGGATTTTGGGAGAAATAATCTATCTTCCTTTGTCTGCAATCTTTGCTTCTTCTTCCAACACTGGATGTTGAAACTTTACTTTTCTTTGGAAAATCAAGTAATTCAGTGCAGCTGATTGCACAACGTTTGTGTTGGCAAGTCCCACCATTTTTGTTCCTAATTTTGTTTGTTGCTGATGCCCCTAAGTTTAAGTTAGGAAGAGTGTAGAGAGGCACATTTGATATTTAGGGATAATGGAAATTTGGGGGTGATAGATCCCTGAGGTTAGTAAAATGTCCTAATTTTGCTTGTGTTTTGTAAACTGTGTCCAGAGTTATCCAAATGTATGTGTTTAAACTTCTGGGGCCTAATAAGCTCTGCTGTATGCCTTGGATGTGCTTTTATTGTATTTTCAACATCTGATTGCTTGTGTGCTAGAGATCCTTTCATTATTTTAGTGGTTTGTGGATGGCCCTTTTATTCATGCCAAATTCAGGTTACCTTTTTGCCTGTAAATGCCTGCTGTTGGCTAACGCTGGGGTGGCTCCAGGACTAAAGGCAAACATAGCCAGGAATGTTATTTTGCTCTTCTCCATGTGCTTGCCCACCATTTTGTGTGTGTGTGTCTAATGATCTGAAATTAAATTGTTTTTCTTCAATTTAATTTTGCAGGGGGAATTGTCACCCTGTGCTGTTTGTGTTTGGGGAATTTTAAAGTTAATTTCTAGCTTCCTCACTCTTTTCGTTTGGCTCTGCTAATAATCTATTTGTTTTCTTGGTTGGATTATTATTATTGCTGCTTAACTGGTGGTGCACTAAGGTCCATGGATAGGTGCTGTCACATATTGGGTGCAATTATTTTTCTTAAATACTGCAAGATTGTGTTGGTGAAGGAGAGAAGAGACGCCAGACAATGTTAGACATCCGTGATTTCTTTTGTTTTCATTGCCTCCTTATTTCCTGGCCAACCGCCTTTTTGTAGAATCAGTGTAGTGTGTGTGTCATAGATGAACATTTGTTATCCATGCCCCCTTCTTTGTTGGCAATGTGGTGAGTGACCACCATTTTAAGAAGCTGGTATATGTGTGGATAATGGCCATTTTGGCTGTGTACTCCAGGCATCATTCTTTGTTGGCCATGTGTTGAGCAATAACCCTTTTATGGGACTAGTGTGGGTTCCCGTGCGTTGCTGCGATCTCATAAGAAAGGAAATTTAGGAAACTTGTTATGATAACATTCAATTTACATTGTGTCATTTTTATTGAAACGTATTCATTTTAATATGGAAAACATTTTAAAGTGTTTTAATTCTGTTTATTTATTCGAGTGCTTGTGGATACACGGTATCTTTTGTTTTTCAGTGTGGTGCGTACATGAATAAATCAGGATTTCCGATGCGTGAGCTGGCACATACAGTTGTCCATGTGAGAAGCACAGATTCTCCAAATCTAGCCCACACACTTGCAGCGATTGTCCTTGTGCTTTGTTCATGGTCATTGCAAAAGCAATTGCACCGGAAACTGTAAACGTTCAGTATTGGAAAGATTATGAGGGCCCTGGGGGGCCGAGGAGCCGATATTTAACACATTTTTCTTTTTTTTTTTGACAGAAACCTTCGCTGGAGTGTACTCAACAACTTTTAACATTTTTTTTTTTGCCAGAATCCTTTGTGGGAGTGTACTCAACAACTTCCCAAAGTTTCATGCCGATCGGATAAATGGTGTAGTAATGCATAAAGGACAAACAGACAGACAAACTTTAATTTTTATATATATATAGATTTACTCCTGCGTTTAAAAGCCATTTACTTGAAGCATTGACATTAGAATCCCGTGTCATTTTTGTTTTTTCATCATATATTTTGACATATATTTTATTTGTGTTTGTAGCCGATTGTTGTAGTCTGTAGTACAACATTGTTGTTTTTAATTAGTATATTCAAATTTTCCCTTTCTCCCAATGGGCCCTGGAGGGACACCAGCTATTGTTTTTATTTATTTATTCAATTTTTATAAAATTGTTATGCGGATGAAGGTGAATGAGGCATGTATCACATTGACAAGAGTGACAAGTCTCACTATGTTCCTTCTTATTTTTATTTCCTGCTAGTGCACAAGAGAATACTAACAGAAACATAGAGAGTATATGTGAATTAGCTGACACTGGAGTCCAGTGACCACTCCTCTATGTCCACCTGCTTATGGAAGCACCACCAAGCTGGAAGTAAGTGTTTTCAGCACTGTAGCGCCTGCAGTCTTGGCTGAGAGCAGTGAGTCTAAAATTGATTTGTCTCAGCAGCAAGCTGAACTTGAAGTCAAGCTTGCTGCTGAACAAGATGTTGTTGTGAGTGCTCTTCCATTGGACACATCATCTTTATGATCTTCCGCCGGTAAAAGAAGGAGCACTCACCCATCTTCTCCAAGCCCCATCTTCTGATCATTCTAATCTAGACTGCACCCTAACTGAGACCCACCAAAGGAGGCAGAGGAAAAGGAAGGATTTCATTAGACATGGAAGTTGCAAGGTAATGAACCAGTGATTCTGTGGAAAATGGCACATAGGAAGGAGAGCGCCCCTCTACTAAACTTGCTCTGAGTCATGTAGTGCCACCAACTACCACATACTTCCATATTTTCAAGAGCTGGAAAACCTACAGCACCTATCACCACCCCTACTGCAATCAGAGCTTCCCTAGACAAAGGCAAACACAACAAACTAGCTTTACTTCAGCATGTTTGTTAGGTACTGTCTTGATAAGAAAGCGCTCTTCAACAGTTATCACTTCTTTACACTTGGGTTGAATGAGGTGCACATTATACAATGCTCAATGTACCAAAAACCAGTGGGTCATGGTAAGAATTAAGACACTGGAGGCCAGCTGACCCATCTTAAAAATTAACATGCAATCATCTGGGAAGAGCACCTCATAAAGATAGATGCTGGAGAGAGAGGAGAAGTTGAACTGATAGATGGAAGTGGTGTTGAGAAATAGGAAACAGCCTGTGACTGTCATTTGTAGTATGCTGTCATTACATTTAGTAATATTGGCATGGCAAAAGCAAAGGAAGGATACAGTCAACCCAAAGCGCCCAGAAGCTTGCCTGCTACCCATAGGCCACTTGCAGATGAATCCTCAGAAAGAACGTAGTCTCAACAACCCACTATTAAGATTATATTTAGCAAGGAGTTGTTGTGCTACAAAACCCATGACAATGTCTATTTGAAAATTGGGAAGCAGGCTAAATTATCTATTTTTTTCATTGGTGGACAGAAAGGGTATCTAGAACTTGCAGGATCGCCTGTCCAAGATGGAAGCTACCAAACAGGACCTATATTTTCCCACTATTGCTGTGCCAGTCCAGCTCCGTCAAGGCCTGGAATAGGTTGGCAAAGCAAATAATTAAATCACAGTTCAGATGATACATCTCATGACAGACTTGACAACCAGTTGTCAAGTAATAGATTACATGTTCATCACTAAATACTGGGGCCCAGATTTATAAAAAGGGACACTGTTATGAATGTGTGGAGTTACACCCTATGTACTTTTTATATTATTTATCAATAGTGAGTAAACACATTTACTCTGCATATCTGGCATTATGCTAATTTTAGCAATAATCCATATTTTTGTGCAGAAATGCAAATAGTGATGTATAGTTTTTCTTCATTTATTTCAATGAAAAATTATTATTTGTCATCTCTCTGTTCAAGGAATTGAAATGCAGATCCTAAAGAAGAATGGTTGTATTTTTCTGAAATCACACGGGTGGATTTCTGGGAATGTGTCACCTAGTTTTTTTTTGCTTGTGGAGAAATAGTGTTAATTAGGCCTGGCCAGTAAACTCCGCTCCGTTCGCGGAGTTTACAGAGTTTTCTGACCTTTACACTCAGTGGAGCTGACGGAGTGCAGAAAACTCCGCTCCGTGTAGTGCAACTGAGTTTTTTTCCCACTCACGAATGGTAAGTTCACGAGTGTGAGCTGCTGCTCCGGTAGAATCTCTACCCGAGCGGCAGGAAAACCAGCGTAAACTGAACTTCGCCACTTGCGGAACTTCACCGTTTTTTGTCACTTCGCGGAGTTCCGCATAGCGAAACTCAGCAAACTACACCCAGGACTGGTTTTCATGACAGCATGTGTTTCTTTAATATTATTGTTATGTTTAAAATATACAATGTTTTCTAGACCTGTCAGCCTTAGTGCGGTTTTTCCCAAAACATATTCTATTCACCCTACTATTTTTCTGAATTAGCTTTGAGGTTAAGCCCCAGGGTCTGACTCCATTTTAATTAGACTTCAACTCTATCTCAGGTAATGGAAGTTGCCATCTTCTCAATTTTAGGTACTGGCAATCACCATTTTTCTAAAAATAAGCAGAATCACTGCAATGCCTGTCACTGATACAGATGTCATCTGGTCTTATCATTCTAAGAACTGTGAAAGTATCAAATCATGCAGACAATGACATACATAAAAATATCATATCTGATGCGCCACCAAGTCTTCGGCACGTGTCTAGTAATCACAAAATCATGGTCAAATAAGACATATAGCCAAAGTAGTGTAGTCTGAATTGCATTTACTTTCTTTATATTTTCGTAAGGATACGCCTAGGATGCACACCTTGATGCGCAGAATCTATGTGAGACATTCCTAAACTTAGATCAGAAATTCCAGTCTCTGATAAGATGTATTATATAAGGACCTCCACCTGACCACTTGTGAGGAGTAGTCCTTCACCGAGATTCTAGCATTATTACTCATTGAGAAAGTCTTAACTGCAGCAAGTAAACCAAGAAGCTGCTACATCACACTTGATACAGATAACAAGCATGCTGAGCCCAGGAGAAAGGACATTTTTGCAGAGAACATTGCCTTTATACCTCCCTGATAACTACAGTTCTT
Organism: Lissotriton vulgaris; assembly: GCF_964263255.1. Taxonomy (NCBI): domain Eukaryota; kingdom Metazoa; phylum Chordata; class Amphibia; order Caudata; family Salamandridae; genus Lissotriton; species Lissotriton vulgaris. Next base: position 1,576,326,474 of record NC_141685.1, read on the forward strand.
GCTGTCAACAACGTACGCATTGGGTTGCTTCTCCATAAGAAATTCTAGGTTGTTAGTTCTACTTTCTATGCTCTCCTAATGTATCGCATAGAAGAGGGTTTTAGTATATACTGGTTTTGAATGACGTTTCAACTACGTTAGAAATATTCATTTTATTTCAATTCACAACATGCCTATTTCCTGTTTTATGGTATTTTGTGTTGTTGTTTTATATGTGTTGAGAAACAGGTTCACCCTGTTGCAATAAATGCTTTTAGTTAAAAGTCTCTACTCTTTTTAGCACAATTTGTGTGTGTGATATTGTAAAGAGCTAAATAGATCAGTTTCCAGTACCACGATACCCCAGATCCCAGTTTAGAGGTTGCTAGTAACCCAAAAGAAAATATTCCATTTCAACAATGTATTGGGTGGGGTTCTGCATGCTACAATAACCTGCATTTCACATACAGCGTGGCACCTTAAACTAAGTTCAACTGTGTCACCAGTGAGTGGGAAAGCAATCTGTCTAGAACTTCACCAGAGTCACAGTTTACAGAACAGTTTTTTTGGCTTTAGGCATCTGTGCACTTAACCACTGTTAACCAGTGCTAAAGTGCTTGTGCTCACATCCTAAAACATTGTAAAATTGTCTTACACCTTATTGGAATATTTAAGGTATTTAAAATTCTCAAGTACAGTGGTATACCATATACACAGGGTCTGTAAAGTAACTGCTGCTAGTGGACCCGCAGCACTTATTGTGCCACCCACTTAAGTATCCTTTTAAAACATGTCCAAGGCCTGCCAATACAGTCTAAATGCATTTTTTTTTAAATGTTTTTATTTTCATATTAATGCGCAAACCAACAAAGGCATTACAGTCATGTGCAACATACACCAATGTGCACATATATCGGAAATGGGTAAACAGTAGCACATCAAGGACAATATTTATTTGCAGTAGATATATATTTAACTCATAAATGAAAGTTCCACACACTTCAAACATGACAGTACTTGTCTTGAAGCACTTCAGGGTGGTTAATAGAGAGACTGGACAGTGCCTCATGGCCTTCTCCTACAGACCCCAGTCCATAATATACTCTCCACCAAACCCATATTTTATCAAATTTGTGAGGGCAACCTCTGCTCTGATATGTTACTTTATCTACTGCCATATAATTGTCCATTCTGCATCTCCATTTCTATATGGAAGGTACCACGGTGCGCCTCTCCCCAATATTGTTCCATACCTTTTTAAACCAATACTGAGGCTAAGGCACTGAAGATCATTTTAAAGCATGAGATATCAACATCGTTTGGGATCCCCAACAGCTTTTAAAATTACTATTGTCAGCCCACTCTGCCGGTCATAGCGCATCACACCGTAGCGCCGCACCTAAATGATCTGTTCTTGAGCGCGACAGTACCGAGACATTGAAACAGCCTGTTCTTGCTTTTACTGTTTGATTCGGCATTGCTGATTGTTTACCTCGCCTTAGTTTTGTTTTCTCTCCCCGACCACTATCTTGTTGTTGTGCTTCCCTTGGCCCGCCTACCCTCCCCGCTACCGCCTCCCAGCTGCCCCTCCCACCCACGAATAGAAAGCTCACCTCCTCCTACTCACCGCTGTGACCGCCTGGACTCGTGCCAAAGCGGTCGCTCCCCACGCCTCCTGATTCCTGAACATAGCGCCTACTGCTGGAGCGCTATCCCTGCTCTCCGCTACTGCAACTCCTGAACTGCACTGCCCTGCTATCGGCGTTTGGTATCGTAGCCTGCTGCTTTTAAAATTACTATTGTCAGCCCACTCTGCCGGTCATAGCGCATCACAAACCCTAGCGCCGCACCTAAATGATCTGTTCTTGAGCGCGACAGTACCGAGACATTGAAACAGCCTGCTCTTGCTTTTACTGTTTGATTCGGCATTGCTGATTGTTTACCTCGCCTCAGTTTCGTTTTCTCTCCACGACCACCATCTTGTTGTTGTGCTTCCCTTGGCCCGCCTACCCTCCCCGCTACCGTCTCCCAGATGCCCATCCCACCCACAAATAGAAAGCGCACCTCCTCCTACTCACCGCTGTGACCGTCTGGACTCGTGCCAAAGCGGTCGCTCCCCACGCCTCCTGATTCCTGAACATAGCGCCTACTGCTGGAGCGCTATCCCTGCTCTCCGCTACTGCAACTCCTGAACTGCACTGCCCTGCTATCGGCGTTTGGTATCGTAGCCTGCTGCTTTTAAAATTACTATTGTCAGCCCACTCTGCCAGTTATAGCGTATCACACCATAGCGCCGCACCTAAATGATCTGTTCTTGAGCGCGACAGTACCGAGACATTGAAACAGCCTGGTCTTGCTTTTACTGTTTGATTCGGCATTAGTGATTGTTTACCTCGCCTCAGTTTGTTTTCTCTCCCCGACCACCATCTTGTTGTTGTGCTTCCCTTGGCCCGCCTACCCTCCCCGCTACCGCCTCCCAGCTGCCCCTCCCACGCTCCGCCCCCTCCACTCTCCACTAAAGACTGATGACCCAACGCGCAGCGGTCGCGCCGAAGGTGCGCCAAAGGTAAGCCCGTCTACGCCCGTCCGCGCCTGGACCGTGCCCAGTGCCAGACCCCCTGGCTCCCGCCCCACCCAGCCCACCCACATTACATATGACGCCTCCACCCTCTTTGCCCTAAACCCCGGTCGACTCCCCAACTGCGCCCAAGCCGTTCCTGGACACACCCATGGAACCTTCACATGCAACTCCTGCAAGTATGACGGCACCAAGACCAACTCCTCATCCACGAACACCAAACAGAGCTCTGACACCAACCACCTAAAATGCATCCTGCTCAACACCCGCTCGGTCCACAGACACGCCATCGAACTTTGGAATCTACTAGACACCATCTCCCCGGACGTCGCCTTCCTAACAGAAACATGGATGAACGCCTCCTCAGCCCCAGACATCACCATTGCCATCCCGGAAGGCTACAAGATCATCCGTAAGGACCGCACCATCCAAACAGGAGGAGGCATCGCTATCGTCCATAAGAATTCCATCCGCATCTCAACCAGATCAGACGTCAACCTCCCTAGTGCCGAACACCTTCACTTCCAGATCCACACCGACCCCAAGACCACACTCAGAGGCACCCTCCTCTACAGGCCACCAGGACACCGTGCACAATTCAGTGAAGACATCACTGACTTTATCACCCCACACGCCCTCCCCTCCGAAGACTACATTCTATTGGGAGACCTCAACTTTCACCTGGAAAAGAGCAACAACAGCAACACCACCACCCTCCTGGACAATCTCGCCAACCTCGGACTCAAACAACTTGTTAATACCCACACTCACTACGCAGGTCACACACTCGACCCTATCTTCACCTCCAGCAAACATATCTCCTTCAGTCACACCACAGTTCTCCATTGGACGGACCACAGCTGCGTTCACTTTGTCTACAAAAAGACCACAACCCACAACCATCCTCAACCTACTCTGCGAAGAAACTGGAACAAAATCACCATCGACCAGATCTCCTCATCGCTTCTTCAAAACCCCCCTGCCCACTCTTCGAACCCCAACCAAGCAGCCATTAACCTCACTCAATGGTTAACCAACAGCGCCGACAACCTAGCACCTCTGAAAAAACGTCAAATCAAACTAGGCAGCAAAAACGCCCCCTGGTTCCACGATGATCTTAAGAAATCCAAGAAACTCTGTCGCTCCCTCGAGAAGGCCTGGAAAAAAGACCCAAACACCAGCACCAGGGACGCCTTCAAAAACGCCACCCGCATACACCACCAACTGATCCGGACTGCCAAGAAAGCCGCATTCAAAGACCGGCTAGACAACAACGCCCACAACAGCAAGGAATTATTCAACATCGACAAAGAGTTTACCAACCCTACCGCCAACTCCAACAACATCACTCCCTCTCAAACCCTTTGCGACTCCCTAGCTTCGTTCTTCCACGACAAAATCACAGACATCCACAACAGCTTCGACAACCAACCAGGAGACTAACCCACCCAACCTTCTGCCGTACCCTCACCCCCCTTGAACATCCTTAATGACTGGAACCCAATCTCCACTGAGGACACCATCCGCCTGATAAACTCCATCCACTCAGGATACCCAACAGACCCATGCCCTCACCACATCTTCAACAAAGCAGACTCCATCATAGCACCACACCTCCGAGACGTCATCAACTGCTCCCTCAACTCCGCCACCTTCCCGGAAAGCTGGAAACACGCCGAACTCAGCGCCCTTCTGAAAAAACCCACAGCTGACCCCACCGAACTCAAAAACTACTGCCCCATCTCGCTCCTTCCATTCCCGGCCAAAGTCATCGAGAAAGCTGTCAACAACCAGCTCGCCACCTTCCTCGAAACCAACAAATCCCTCGACTCCTCACAGTCTGGCTTCCGAGCCAAACACAGCACTGAGACCGCACTCATCGCAGCAACAGACAACATTCGAACTTTACTGGACAATGGAGACACAGTCGCCCTCATCCTCCTCGACCTCTCCGCAGCCTTCGACACAGTCTGTCATAGTACCCTGTTACAACGCCTCAGAAACATCGGAATCCAAGGAAAAGCACTGGAATGGATCACCTCGTTCCTTGCCGGTAGAACTCAGAGAGTCCGCCTCCCACCATTCAAGTCAGAGGCCACTGAAGTCATTTGCGGCGTGCCACAAGGACCTTAGCTCAGCCCCACCCTCTTCAACGCATACATGAGCCCCCTCGCGGCCATCGCACGCCAACACAACCTCAACATCATCTCCTACGCTGATGATCCTCTCACTCGCCAAAGACCCTAACACCGCCAAAACCAACCTACATGCAGGAATGAAAGAAGTAGCCGAGTGATGAAGCACAGCCGTCTGAAACTGAATTCAGACAAAACAGAAGTCCTTATCTTCGGTACCTCCCCCTCCGCCTGGGACGACTCTTGGTGGCCAGAGGCCCTTGGAAAAGCACCCATCCCGACGGACCACGCACGGAACCTGGGCGTCATCCTGGACTCCTCACTCTCGATGACCCGACAAGTCAACGCCGTTTCTTCCTCCTGCTTCAATATTCTTCCCATGCTCAAAAAAACATTTCGCTGGATCCCCACCGAAACTAGGAAAACAGTCACCCACGCACTGGTTACAAGCCGCCTGGACTACGGAAACACCCTATACGCCGGTACCTCCGCAAAACTTCAGAAAAAACTCCAACGCATCCAGAACGCATCAGCCAGACTCATACTAGACATCCCGCGTAAAGACCACATTTCCGGTCACCTGAAAAATCTCCACTGGCTCCCCATCAATAAGAGGATAACATTCCGCCTCCTAACCCACGCACACAATGCACTCTACGAACTTGGACCCGAATGCCTCAACACACGACTTTCCTTCTACACCCCCTCCCGCCAGCTACGCTCTTCCAACCAAGCCCTTGCTGCTGTACCTCGCATCAACAAAACCACCATGGGAGGAAGATCCTTCTCCTACCTGGCGGCTAAAACCTGGAACTCACTTCCCATTCACCTTCGCCTCCCTCAGAACCACCTAGCATTCAGAAAGCAACTTAAAACCTGGATTTTCGACATGTAATTCCCCACCCTTCTTCAAGCGCCTTGAGACCCTCTGGGTATGTAGCGCGCCATATAAATCAATTGAATTGAATTGAATTGAACAGAACAAAGCATGGGTCAAGCTGGAGTGTCACCTCAAGAGAGCTTCTTAATGATTGCCCTCCAGTAGCTTTGTGTAAAGGGATATCCCCAGAGGCTGTGTCTAAAGGAACCCACTGCATCTGTGCATCCCAAGCATTGAGGGGTAGATGCACTCCCCTTTGTTTGTAGCCTACAATGGTAATATTAAACAGTATGTAAAATTGTGAACTGTATTAGATGTAAGCTGGCCTTAATGGCAATCGCCGGGGGGGGGGGCATCAGTGCTGCCTCACATTCGATATCCTCTAGTTCGCCCACATCTCTCTGCCACTATTCTCATGTGTGCCCAGTGTGTCTGGCATGCTGTTATTAATCGTTTGGTATGTGGTGGAAACTTCACCTCTTTCTAGTTAGTTAATCAAGGTATGGCCCTCAAGGGGGGCACATTCGTGTATGTCAGATCCATCCAGCCCCCAGCACTCCATGCATGTCTGAGTGTACTTTAGGAACTAGGACGTATGTAGTAGTTGATATTCCTCCTGTAACTAGGAGAAGGGCATAAGGACCCCCACCTCGAGGATGCTCCCTCCTTGGAGATTCCTATGGTGTCCCATGTATCGAATCCCTGCAGTTTTGTGAGCTTTCGTAACCATGTTCTCTACCAGAGGGGTGTTCCCCTTGTGATCTTGTGGGTCCAACCAAGCGCCTGTGTGACTATTCCCAAACTGTCAGTGCTGTCTGTTTCACTGGCGGTAACACCTAAGCCCATTTCCCTCCCTACAGATAGTGTAGGTGTGTCCTGCATTCTAGCAAAACTCGTTCTAGTCTGAATGTCGGGTGGTCATACGGGGCATAAATACAGTTGTTGATGTTTATTTAGTGTGCCGCCCAGTAGTAGTCCTCTATACCTGGAAGTGCAAGCCCACCATTAAATTAGCCAAACTGCAGTGATATTCTCTGGTGACCCCCATCCCACAGCAGGGTCGTCAAACTCACAATTGCCCGAGTGAATACAGTCTAAAGAACCAGATAATATGTATTCTGGAGCATGTATAGTAGTTTGGGGGAATTAATCATTTTGAAGGGGGCTGCCTATTCCATTAAAGAAAGGGGCAGACCCTGCCACATCGCCACATCGGCCTGAATGCCTGACGACACGCTCCTACTTTATGATGGAAACAGAGCCCTTTTTGTGATATTACAAATATCCCAATGTATCTAAAGCCATCTGGTGCCTCTCTTAGCTCTTATGGAGTCATAGCATCTCAATTTTATCCTATGGGGTATAAAGCACTGCTTTTCTCCACTTTATTCTATACCCTGCGTTGGCCCCATATTCCTCTAACACCTGGAAAAGCACCCAAATAGTGCACACGGGGTCTGTTATGTATAGGAAAATATCATCATTCAATAGCTACAGCTTCATCTCCCCTTGTTTGTCTTCTGCATTCAGAACCACTCCTGCTCCTGAATGCTGCCTTACCTTGCAAGAGGATGGTGGGCAGCCCTGCCTTTTTCCTCTAACTATCAGGAAGTTGGAGGAGAATTTTCCATTAGCCCTTACCGTTGCAACTGGAATTTGGTAGATCACTGCCACCCAGTTCCTGAACTTGGGGCCAATGCCAAACTTCACCAGCGTTTCTTCAAGAAAGGGCCAGTGAACAGCATCAATGCTTTTATATAGTCTAGGGATAGGAAGACGTGTCCACGCTGTATTAGGCCTATTTAGTAAACATAGCAGGTTAAGGCATGTGAGGGAGGACAATGATACATTGCGCCCATCTCCTGTGTTCTGTAACCACTCAAGAAAGTCCGTTTGTACGCTGCGAGTGCAGATGCCGTAGTCGGCGACATCAGAGTGTGCTCCCCAGGCGGTACACGTGCAAAGCCCGATTAGAACCGGGTGTGGTTTGTGGCTTCCACCAGTGTCCCCCACTCACCTGCTGCTCCTTGCCTTTGTCTTTGGTGCCTGCCTTTGACCATTGCCTTCCAATTGGTTCATTTTGGGCAGATAAAGGTGCAGTGCAGGGGAAGCTGCTGCTGGGAAAAATTTACCCTGCACCTTGCACTTGCACCCTGCACCCTGCAGTGTCTTTGCCACACCGCACCCCTTTGGAGGCCTGGACACAAATCCCTGGTGAGGTGATGATGAGGATTGGAGAGGTGTGGTGTGGGGTGTGAGATCTTGTTCTTGGGACCTGCTTTGAGACTCACTTGTCCGTTTGAGCTAGTCCTGTGCACTGCCTAGCTATCTTTGTAGAATTCCAATGCTCTTGTGTACACAGTGCATAGGAGTTAGGGGGCTTATATGGACATCGACAATGGAATTTACAGTGATTTGTATGTGTTAAAAGCAAATAATATATATATATATATATATATATATATATATATATATATATATATATATATATATATATATCAAAGCTCCTGCTTGGTTCGTTCAGTTTGAGGAGCACTCACAAACCGGCACAGGGCTTCAAGCATAGCCCCAATAAACTGTACAGGAGCGCCTTCCAGTCGATCCCCTTTCACAGTCCTGACAACATTTTTGCCGACGCGTTTCGAGATAACACTCTTCTTCAAAGGCTCCTCAAGCTGACCGAACCAAGCAGGAGCTTTGATGTATTGGCGGAGTTCGTGTCGCCGAGGGGCACCATCCAATGAACCTGGGGGCCACAGGGGTGTGTAAACAACAGCCCCTATTGTGGTACATCGTCACTGGATAAAGGAACGCATGCCAGCGGAGGCTCATCTGTGAGCTTTTAATGTACCAACAGTCTATTGAAGCACTTACGGGCATTCAAATTTCTGCCCAAGACTGCAACTCCCATAATACCCAAGGCAGCATCATACAGATCAGCCCATCAGAGGGCGCGCCATGGCGCATAAATGGAGACTTTACCTGGGCGGTGCTGATTTCCTGCCATCATTAGCCTTTGAAGAAGAGTGGTATCTCGAAACGCGTCGGCGAAAATGTTGTCAGGACTGTGAAAGGGGATCGACAGGAAGGCGTTCCTGTACTGTTTATTGGGGCTATGCTTGAAGCCCTGTGCCGGTGTGTGAGTGCTCCTCAAAGTGACCGAACCAAGCGCAGGAGCTTTGATATATATATATATATATATATATATATATATATATATATATATATATATATATATATATATATATATATATATATATATTACTCTCTGAGCTAGTTGCAGAAGCAGCCTGACTTTGTCTGTGGGCGATTAATATCTGAAATTGAGGTGTATTATGTTGCTCCTTGAGTGGAGAGCGATTACAATCCTCAAATCATATCATTATCTCTAACATCAGAATACCAACCAAAGATGAGGAACCTCGACCAATTGCTGACCGCATTTTCTCTAGAGGAATGATATGGCATGCAGGTAACCAATCTGATAATTTGATCTTTGCGGAGACAAAAAAAGATCTGGCTCTCAGAGACCTCCAATCAGGAAAACCTATGGTGGTAATTTGGACCTCTCTATACTCTTCAATAACAGACCTCTTCCTCCCCAAAACAACTGCTGGGTGCAATCTAATTAGGCCAAAACACAAGTGGAACTCGCATAAACTGTACCTTCAAAATAGGGACCTCAATAGAGCAACAAGGGCAATATATAAATGATCAAATTGTGGCCATAAAATGCAATTATTAGCAAACCTGAGAAACACCTAAGAGAATGAGGTTTAGATGGCAAAAAGGGTTAATAATTTATTGTGCCTACCTAGAGAAAGGGGGGCCTGGGGGCTCCCCAATTTTAAATTATACTACTTAGTGGCAGTTCTTCAGTATTATTGTCCTTTATTTAACAACAAGGTTAGGGCTGGAGATGCACCAGGGTATGTTCATTAAATTTGCTGAAATCTTTTGAGCCGTTACTTTTAAAGTAGCTTGGTTTAAGTCCCTGAACACTGCCTTTTGGAACTGGTCATGTGTAAGGAAGAAATTGGGGGTGGCTAGATACAGTAGGTACATTCCTCTGCTCAGGAATGAACAGCTCTCTATGATCTTTCAGGATGACTGTTTAGCTAAGTGGGAAAGAGGGAGTTTTGGCAGGATTGGGGATCTCCTGGCCTGGGGATCATATCACATGCTTTGAAGTGGTCAGTGTTAGATCCAACGTTGGTCCTCTGGATTTTTTTTAAAATATTTACAGCTGAGGGATTTTCTTTTGAGGAAGGTGGGTGGTGTTTGCAGGCTTTAAACAGATTCTCCTAATGGAAATATTAACAAATGGTACAAGTTCATCCATCTGGCAATTATATGATGGTTTGCTAGTGGTAGTGCCGGATGACCTGTACAAGCAAAAAGTGAAGTGGCAGGGGAAGCTTGAGATGTCGGACTCTGGCCCTCTGAAATCGCTTGAGCTGGGGGGGGCAATTTTGTGTTTAACAAAATTACAAGTACAACATTATAAAACACTTTTTGATCTATACATAACACCAGCAAAATGTGCCAAATGGGGTCAGGATGTTGGGACCTGTTGTTTTAGATGCCAGGCATCCAGTGCAGATTTGGTCCGCATATTTTCCACCTGCCCTAACTTAGAATCAGTGGGCCAGGAAATTGCAGGTTTTTTGGCCGATGTACTAAAAGCTAACAATTCCCTGTTACCGCAGCTTATGTTATTAAGGACAGGTGAACCAGATAATGCAGCTGGGGAAGGCATACGTTTTTGTTCTATGGAGGTTCTTAGGCTATGTGTAGCTTCAGCATGGCTTGACCCTCTGCCTCCGCCCTTTCAACAATGGAAGGGGTGTTTTTTGCAAATTTATAATTTAGAGACAGCACTTTATGAAAATAAAGGTAAAAGGAGAAGTGATATAGGGGAAAAGTTCTGGGGGCCATTTGTGACCTGGGTATCCTTGTTTAAATAAGCCGCCACTGGTGTTTTTTTCATTTATTTTTTATTATAACTCTCGGAGTGATTGAATATGTGTATGTCTTTTTCCACTTGATCTCGTTCTTTTAAATATGTGTATTTATGGATAATGATTGCAATTTGCCTTTTGTAATGTATCTATACAACCTGCTGCTGCAATTTTTACCTCATCAATTAAAAAAATTAAAATGGTACCCATAAAATGCAATTATTAGCAAATCTCAGAAAAACATATAAGAATGAGGTTTGGAAGGCAAAAGGGGCCTAACATGAGGAAACCTGAATAAAGCCGCATTACGCCAGTAAAACCCACTACACAAAATGTTTTGGGGAACAGTTAATGAGGTAGTAGGCGAGCAAACAGCAGGGACATCTTAGAATTAAGTTGGGATTCTTACCTCTCCAAAGTGTATGAGTACTAATAAGCAATGATCAAGCAAAACAACGCTCTACAAAAAATGACAGTTTCTAGAGAGGATAAGAACAATTAAAATACCCCAGGAAAAAATCCATAATTAATACCAACTCCTATTAGACTCTATGCAAGAGGGGGAGACCATAAAAATGATAAGCAGGTTCAGATCAAATGGTGCTCCTGGCCCCAATATAATCCCCGATGTGGTGTTTAATACTAAACCAGACTTGTGGGCAAGAATTCTTACACTACTGCTTAAGATCAAAGCAATCCCGGATTCCTGGGAGGGGAGCATTATCCAACCCATCTATAAGAGTGGTCCCTCTGACAATCCTGCTAATTATAGACTTATCTTTAACTGATGTGGAGAGAAAAATCTTTGCATCTTGTTTGCTTAAGGATTTGGAAGAATGCGTTGACTCACAAAAAAAATACAGATTTTTCAAACAGGATTCAGAAGAGGTCAGTCAACAATTACCAACTTAACATCCCTTACGCTGTGAGCAGAGAAAGCTAAACAAAGAAAACAAAGGCTATATATTTGTTTTGTAGACATGAAAGCTGCCTTTGACTTTGTTCCCCGCATAATACTTTGGAAAAAGTTGACAACTTGGGGTATACCAAAAAAAATACTGGACATATATATTTTATTAAACTCAAATACTTTGGTTCAAGTGAAAATAGGTGATGGCCCCTGCACTACTCACTGTATTAATACTTTTATCTGCTTGAAGCAAGGTTGCATTTTAGCTCCTTGTCTTTTTAATCTTTTTACGGTGGACTTACCCTTTATTTACAGAATGTGAATGCCCACTCACCAAATCTTTCTGGATTAAATATAAACTACTTGCAGTATGCTGACAATGCTGTATTGTTTAGCCATACCTCAATAGGCCTACATGGGCTAATAGGTTCTTTTAACATTTGCATTTTAGCAAATGGCTTTTGAATGAATATTTAAAAAACTAAATTATGTTGATAGGGTCTATTATACCCGGTAGGCTTGCATGGAAAACAAATGGCCTAGCGATTGAAACAGTAAAATACACACATCGTCACATTTGACGATACAGAATAAATTCAATTCAACAAAGCTTTATTTGATTTCTTTCAAGATAATAATAAAAACACATGATATCACACATCATTATAATCAATACAGTTTAACGAACATTTTTAAGAAATACAACAAAAATTTGAGCTGGCTTCCTATATAATTGAACAAGAAGTTAGGTATTATAAAAATTCATGTTAAAATGTTTTTTCTACATTTGATTACAGTTAAAAAAACAGATAATGACTTTGTAAAATGTTTGTTCTCTAAAAATTGCAGGGCTATAAATTCAGGGGACAATGTCTAAGGCCGAGTAACTTTAAGATCGGTAAAATCCACCTTTTTCTTTCTACAGAATAAAATTTACAAAATAAAACGACATGTAGAGTTGATTGCTAGGAGACATCATCACATGGACACCTGCTCTTGTCCTCGGATCAATAGTTCATAATAGGGAATCTTGGTAATCTGTGAATGATCCCTTGTCTAAATTTGGTCAATAGGAATCTATCATATCCGTGGTGCATGTTTTTGAGTAGGGGTGGGCAGAATTTGGGTAGTCGTGCTACGCAAAGCTCCGCAAAACGGTAACAAAGCTCCTAGAGCTAGCAAAAATTCTGCGAACACGCGGAATTGCGTTTTCCGCCCGTCCGCGCTGCTTTTTTCCTGTTCACGAATGCTGTTTGCATGCTCGGGGAGATATATCTTGCGAACACACATTTTGAAAGCGAAAACAAGCAAATAATTCAGCAAAGCCGTGGATCACAGAATTGTTGGGCAATTCCGTGTTCTCCGCGGAACGCAAAATTACCCAAATTCCACAAATTCCGAAAGCGGAACGGAATGTACCATCCAGGCATATTTTTGAGATACAACTGAATTCTAAACGTGGTTAGAATCATTTGATTCACCAATATAGTTGGCTTCATTATTTCTGAGGAAAGTCTAATTGAGTCCAATGGTGCCAAACAGTTTCCTTTAACATCTTTTCTTGGGAAAGCAATCATGATACTGGGGTGCCCAAGGTCGTTCATAAAACTTTTAACGTATTTTAGCCATGGTACGATAAAGGCCCCCTCTAACTTAAGAGTTGTGATCTAGCATTTCTAGAGAAACTGAAGCATACATAGTGGGGGATATTCTCAAGAAAGTGTGATAATCATCGCCAAAATTGTTTAATGCAATTTCACATGTTGCCGTCTATCGGGGGAAAATACCTCTGTGTCAACGTCACATTCTCAGTACGGCGGTAACATGCAATAGTGTCCCAATAACAAGTCAAAAGTCTGTGAAAACATTACCGGGATGGCAATAAAAATCGAAACCTGAATCTCAAAAAAAGTGGCGATGGCCCCAACCGCGAGGACAAAATCAGCAAGAAGCTGTGACAGGCCTGCAATTCACATACCTCAGGTGGGAAAATCACAAGCACAATGGAGGTAGCCTGAGCAGGAACAGGGGATGACCAGAACCCCACAAGCCCCCCCTGAGGACCAGGCCAGGACCTCGGGGTCAGGGTAGCGCAAGGACAAAAAGAAGAGGAAGTCCACAGGAACACAGGATCCTGATAACGGAGGTGATAAAATACCATCAACAACTGTTTGTCACCTTCAATGTGTCATTGGCGACACAAAATAGAATATGGCAGTCCATCATAGACAAGGTGAATGCAGAGGAGGACAATGGAAGAGTACAAGAGGTGCTGGAATGATGTGAAGCTCAAAACAAAGCAGAAACTCGGCAACAACCAGAAGGCAGCAATGCAGGCTGGAGGTGGGAGTCCAGCACCACTGAAGGAGCTGGACGAGATGGAGGAAATGATGTCCTCAGTCATCAGTGAGGAGACAGTGGCAGGAGTTGGGGGACCGGACACTGCTCAACAGGAGCTGACACAACAGCAAGAGGGTGATTAACGACCAGGTACTTTGGGGACGGGGGAGATGGGCACAATGTCACACGTGCAAAATTAAGCATAGCACAGTGCACACCCACAATGACTCTGGAGAATGTCCCGGAGCCCCTTGTCACTGCAGCATACCTAGAAACTGCAAGTAGGCCCACTTCGACTATGTGTCCATTGGGGGCCCTCCCCACACTTCATTAATCTCACAACAAACCCATGCACAAGTGCTTAACCCAGCAAAGCTGCAGGTCCGTGACCCACACTGACAATGCAAGTGACACAGCGATACCAAAGGGGATGATGGACGGAGTGTTTGAGCAAATCAAGCCTTCCCTGGATCGGAAACAAGCATCCCAGGACCAGTTTCTGGCTAATCAGCTGTCATCAGCCAGGCTAGCTTGAATCAAGTGGCAAAGTGAGCAAGGGACCCTCATCTGGGCATACCCTGCCAACTTGCAAATGTTGTTTCCGGTCCAGGGAAAACATGGCTTGGCAGTTCGGTCTGGACTGTTCCCATGAGGCACAGGGTCAGACTGATTTGCATATGGCCATGTCTGAACTGGAGTGGTGGAGTGAGCTAAAGAATCATGATGGATTAAACTCAGATCAGTTGACTGGGGGTGAGTGTTTGATTTGCTTAAGTGCTCCTTCCATCATCCCCTTTGGTATCGCTTTGTTCGTCCTAAGTTGGAAGGGTATGCCTAGACATGGGTCTCTTGCTCACTTTGCCACTGGATTCAAGATAGCCTGGCTGATGAGGGTTATGAACCCGAAACCGGTCCCAGGAGGCTTGATTCCGGTCCTGGGAAGACATGGCTTAGCAGTTCGGGCTGGACTGTTTCCATGAGGCACAGGGTCGGACTGATTTGCAAATGGCCATGTCTGAACTGGGGTTGTGGAGTGAGCTAAAGAATATTGATGGATTAAACCCAGATCAGTTGACTGGGGGTGAGTGTTTGATTTGCCTAAGCACTCCGTCCATCATCCCCTTTGGTATAACAATGCAAGTGACACTGCATTACGATTAGCATGGCTGCAGTCCAATTATCATGACATGGTGCATGCCACAACACTGAAGTGGCTGAGTGTGGACCACATCAGTATAATAGCAGGTCACACTCTGACACATCCACAAGCACAAACAACCCCTGTCAACAAGACATCTGCGGATAAACCATGCCCAAGAGTCCCAACTCCCACCACGAGCCCAATTTACCCAACTCTGCAACATCTTAGCACTGTATAAGCATAGAATTGAAAGGCACAATGCCTGAAAGGGATAAGGGCCAGAAAAGTCAGAGCTGCAGGGGCGACTCTCCCACAATGCAGCACACACACATAAGAAACAGAGAAGAAAAACATTGACAACAATGTGGTACAAACTGCAACACATTCACTACAGAACAGAGGACACAACTGCAGCCGCTTGTGTGTAGAAACTGGCCATTCACTTTTGGCATAGCAGGGAAATGTGAGATGATGAAGTACAAGTACAAACACACATCTGTAATGTTGTTGAAATGTCCACTGTCCCACATCAAATAGGCAGCTCCTCCGAAACAGTCACAATGTACATTGTCATGCAGTCTGTATATATCATCGCCATCCCCTACTTTCAGCCATCAGGAACTCGAGGTTAACGCTGGGATACTCTTGGGTGACTACGCGCTCTATAAAAACCTAAAATAAATAAAATAAATATAAACTTGTACAATGCGTCAACATACATGTGAACACAATGTTAAACTGCATCTCCCCTTCACAATGAGGAAGGAGAATCAACACCCCCCACAG
Organism: Lissotriton vulgaris; assembly: GCF_964263255.1. NCBI lineage: Eukaryota > Metazoa > Chordata > Amphibia > Caudata > Salamandridae > Lissotriton > Lissotriton vulgaris. The sequence goes on from NC_141685.1 coordinate 1,576,342,184, forward strand.
AGCAGAGCCAACAACTCTTCACTGATAACGAAGAGGACTTCCCCACTTTCGACACCGACACCCTCCAAGAGCTCATGGACAGCTTTGGTACCTCACCTCCAGGGGAAGGGCAGCCTAGCTACATCCAGGATACCGCACCCCCTGCACAGACCACACAGAAGGAAGCACCAACTATCACTGCTGTCTCTCAGGACCCACACGAACAACACATGGCCTTCCAACAACATGTGTTAGGTTGCCGGGAGAAGATGGCTGGTCAGGTGCGGGTGGGGTTCGACCTCATGGCAGCCAAACTAGATGTCAAACATGGGTGTCTAAGTCCCATCAGGGACCACTTACAGTCCCTAATGGACACCCACAGTCCGCTTCATGCTCTCCAACGATCCATGGATGACATTGCTGGAGTCCTGACTCTGAGAAAAGAAAACTGTCTAATCAGAGTGTCTCCAGCGGTGTCATCTGGGAGTTGGGACACATGCGGAGGACCATGTAGAACATGGAGCAGGTGCAAGTGGAAAGAATGGCTGCCACGACTGCATACCAGCGTGATGTAGGTGGTATCTACCATTGCTGCCACGAGGCCTGGCGCAAATGAATTCTGCTGCTGCTTCGACATCCACATCTCCGCCCCTGTTGTGTCAGTGCCACACAGTGCTGGAGACAGATCACCACCACCCACATGTGAGTCACATGAAACATCAGAGGCCAAAGATGCAAATGATTCTGCCTTACTGGTAAGAAGGAAGCAGTAGCATTCATCTCACCACTTGGCCTGTTTCTGCTTGATTCTGCCCTCTGCAGCATCACCTTCCACTGTCCCCGAATGCACTCTGCGACACTCACCTTGGACCCAGCCATGGACTGCCATATTCTGTTTGGTTACCAATGACACAGCTATCAGACTCTCACTGAACTCTTCCTCTTATGATGTACTTGTCAATCCCTGAAGGACTCTGGCTGGCCCTCCACAGGCCAACAATGTAAAGTGGGGTTTGCGTGGCCTGTACTGCTCCAGCTACAACACCCCACTGAATGTGCATTACACATTCAAATTCACACAGATGTGTCATGCCTATGATCATTCAAGTGTGAAAGTATGGATGAATGTAGGGTAAGTGATTCCCCCTTATGTCCATGTTGCTCATGTTGTGGGACTTGAGTCACAGGGTGCGACATTACCGATTGCGGTCTGGGTGGCGCCGGCACTACAACAGAGACACATGCATTAGTTACTTGCTTGTCCAGCCAAGAACGGAACCACACCCTGAGCCTAGGGGTCATTGCTTATACCCCTGCCCTGGACTGGAATACACCAGGCCAGCCCACTCCGCTTACGCTAAAGGGGGGGACCCCAACGCTACATGATCCAAATCTTCCCTGTAGTGATCTGCTGATCACAGGTCTACTTGTCAGCATGCCATAGCCACTCCCTGAATGCTGGTTTACACCCACACCACACCCATCCAGCACAGCCCTGCCAATAAAACGGGGCAAGTGCATATGTGTCTGTGTGGTCGTCATTATTTATAAATGAGGGCCTAGGGCCCTATCAGATCACATTCCCCAGTGTCGCAGGTGACATGATGGCGTCTGCACCACAAGACTCAATCATAAAGGGCCCATGACTTGCGGTGCACAGAGTTGGTGGCAACCGAGGCACTTTGCCCGGCATGGGCCCACTACCACGAGATGGTGACTTTCTGTACACAGAATTGGTGGCAGTCGAGACACTTTGGCCAGCACAGACCTCCCGCCACGAGACGGTGACTTGCGGTGCACAGAGTTGGTGACAGCCGAGGCACTTTGGCCGGCACAGGCCTCCTGCCATGTGGAAAGGACTTGCTGTGCACTGAGTTTGTGGCACCAGAGCTGAGCGGGTGTGCAGCCTGTGATGATGCGTAGGTCTCGATACGCCGCCCTGCCAATCAAGATTCAATTTGAATTGTGCGCCCAGGTGGACCGCAGTATACGCTGAAGGCAGCAGGCTGCATGTGAGAAGCTGGCCTGGTATATAATGCTCACTAATTCTAGTGATCACTTTGTACCATGCCAAGCAACCCTTATGATGATTGGTTGTAATTCAACCTTGTAGACCAGTTATCCTAGTGGTAACGTGGACAAAGCAGTCTTAGGCTAAACTCTGAAAGGCATGTGAAGCCAGCGGTATTACCATACACAACCCCCTTGAATACCAAAAGAAAGGGACACCACACAGATATATATTGAAAATATATATTGATTTATTAACTATAAAATCCCCTGGACTCTTTATGAGCACAGAAGCACAAGCGTTAAATCACAAGACAGTTTAAAATACACAAAAGTTGCACAATATGGATGAGCCCTAGGGGCCACCTAAACCATATAATAAGAAAGTGGTATAAGAGATACCAATCAGAACGGAAACAGGCCTAGGGCCTTGGGAATCGCTGGAGCTATTCGAGACTAGCAGTGACTAAGTCGGGAAAGGCCCGCGGGACTCGGGTGCAGTGTTTAAAGTGCACGCACTCACCAATGTAAAGTCTATGGTGCGTAAAAAGTACAAAGTTAGTTAGTTCGGAACCTTCCGAGTGACCTAGAACGCTGAAACTTAAGACACAGGCCCTTGAGATGTGTACCAGTGTAGGAACACCGGCGGAGCTGAGTTACCTCACCCACAGGAAGCGGGTGCACAGGGTCGAAGTAGTGTCGGGTTTCGTCACGCTGGTCGAAGGTGCTTGGAGCTGAAGATGCTGCAGGCGGCTCGATGTGAGGAGTTCCGGTGGATCCAAGGGTGGATCTGAAGATGTGAAGACCTGAAAGCAGAGGGGACAATGTTCAAAGCCACTAGCCAGTGACTACCGTGGAACCAGATTGGAACCAGGCGATGTCGGGTGCAAACAGGCGTTGAGGTGTAGCTTCTCTCTGCAGCCACGTGGACACCGGGGGTCGAGGACGTCCAGGATTCGGTCACGAGCTGTCTCAAGCAGGCTTCTTGCTGTTGGAAGTGTTGGCGACCTGATCGGAGCAAACAGGCCTTGGCTAATGCAAGCAACGCAGGAATCAAAAAATGCTTACTACTCGGACCAGCAAGGTCAGAGCGAAGGGCTCCTTTCTGCAGGAGCTAGGGCAAGTCTAGGAACAATCAGACCCGCTGTGTAGTTTGTCGGTTTCGTCGCCAAGATGGCCGCTGACCACGTGGCTAGTGGCTGGGATGGCGCGTCAAGTGGCACAATGCAAAAGGGCCCCACGCAGATCGTGGAGATGCTGGGGGGCTGATCTTCGGTGCAAGGGCTGCTCGGTGGTGGGGGTTCTCAGTCCCCAAAGCACAACGTCAAGGATGCCTCGGTTGCTGCGCAGTCAGCTTTTCGAGTGTCTTCCAAGAGGTCCGGTCCCACGTCACTCGGTGCCTCCATGGATCCCTTCTTTGCAGGGACTGTGGATCGGGCTGTGAGAACTCTGGGAGTCTGGGTCTTGTTAGGCTCTGGGCGCGGGCTCCGGCGGGAGGCGGCGGCAAAGCAGACGTCGAGTTGCTGGTTGGTGCCTGTGTTCACAGGGTGGCCACTCCTAGGCCACAAGAGAGATTCTCTTCTGTGCAGCAGAATGTCGAAGTCCAGTCTTCTTCTTTATTTCAAGTTGATTCAGGATGATCTGCTGTGCAATGGCACTGCTCCCACTCTTATTCCCAATCTGAGGGGTGGATCACCTACTAGGTCTCTCCTCTTGGAGGAACCAGGAAGGGGGGCGGTTACACCCCCTTTCCTTTGTCCAGCTCCTCGCCAGGCCTGGGTCTGGAAAGTCCCAGGACCGGTTTGGACTGGCTTATGCACGGGGACACCTTGTGTGCCCCGGGCATGTCTGATTCTATTCAGCCCTGTCCTACCCAATACACAAAACCCTGTCTGGGGTGGTGCTCGCACCTCCCAAGGCAGGAAATCCTTTGTCCAAGCCTCCCTCGCTGGAAGGACTCCCAGCAGCAGGAGGTCAGACTCGTGTCTGTGGTGGCAGCATCCATTTTGTGATGCTGAGGCTCGGGTTAACTTTAACCGGGGTCAAGGCTACACACATGCCGTGTCCCTCTAGAAGGGTGGAATGCTATCCCCGTCGACAGAACTGTCGAGGGGATAGTATTCCAATTCGTATGACACCTTACTCAACATGTTTTGATAAAGCCAAACCAAAGATAGCATTTAACCGCGAGGATTATAATGCACTTAAGAGTATATGGTATGGCAATATCCCGGAACAGCTTAGGGAGTGGTTCCCGACAGCTGCAGACAGGCTCAGCTCATGCTAGAGCACCATCTCACATATTTCCAAGCACTCTGCCTCCAGGATTGATGAGGCCTTCCTTAGGAGTGGCTGATAGGTACATATGTGTCCAGTTTAAGGTTAGATATAGGGATACTATATCTAAGTAAGAGGTGATTACACCAACTTACCCCAGCTGAGTGATCAGCCAGTTGTGTCAAATATGGAGGCCAGGCCAGGGGTGGCACAATACATGCTGCAGCCCCTGGTAGGCCTTGGAAACACCTATGCCCTGGGTACCTAGGGTACACTGTTACAGGGGCCAATAAGGTGAACCAGTTCCAATTCGTAATGCACCTAAAGTGCATTGGCAATAATTTAGAGAGAGAACAGCAGGCTGTGGGTCTGATCAGCAGGCCCACAGCCACATTAAGTCAGAAACCAGTGAAGCAAAAAGCTAAAATTTGGGGTGACCATAGGATAGCAGACCCTACTCTCCTACACAACCCCCCCAAACTCAGGGACATTAGACTAGCCTTGACCAGTTGTGTCTTCATGTTCTAAGTGGAAGTACCTGGAGAGACCATCTGCGTTGCCATCGTCAGTCCCTGGGCGGTGCTCCACTGTAAAGTCCATCCCCTGTAGGGAAATGGACCACCTGAGTAGTTTGGGGTTTTCACCCTTCATCTGATTAAGCCATAAGAGGGGCTTATGGTCGGTCTGAATCTTGAAGTGAGTGCCAAATAAGTATGGTCTCAACTTCTTCAGGGCCCACACCACAGCAAAGGCCTCCCTCTCAATGGCTGACCAACGTTTCTCTCTGGGGGTCAGCCTTCTGCTAATAAAAGCAATGGGCTGGTCCTGGCCATCTACATTAAGTTGTGAAAGCACTGCTCCCACTCCCAACTCAGAAGCATCTGTTTGGACAATGAACTCTTTTGAGTAGTCAGGACTCTTCAGGATAGGTGCAGAGCACATGGCCTTCTTCAGGTCATCAAATGCCTTTTGACAGTTTTCTGTCCACTGAACCTTTTTGGGCATCTTCTTAGATGTCAGATCATTAAGAGGAGTCACAATGGACCCATAGTTCTTAACAAACTTCCTGTAGTACCCAGTCAGGCCCAAGAAGCCTCTGACCTGAGTGTGGGTAGTTGGAGGGGAATAGTCCTTTATGGTCTGGATCTTACTCTTTAGTGGTTGAACTTGGCCTCCACCTACAAGGTGGCCCAGGTATACAACTTTGCTCTGCCCTATCTGGCACTTTGTTGCCTTGATAGTGAGGCCTGCCTTTTGCAGAGCCTCAAGCACTTCCTTCAGGTGGACCAGGTGATCCTCCCAGGTGGAGCTAAAGACAGCAATATCATCCAGATAAGCTGCATAAAAGTCATCCAACCCAGTGAGGACTTGATTCACCAACCTTTGGAAGGTGGCAGGTGCATTTTTCAAAAAGAAAGGGCATTACCACAACTTGATAATGCCCACTAGGGGTAGGAAATTCTGTCTTGGCTTTAGACTCCTCAGCTAACCTGATTTGCCAGTAGCCAGCTGTCAAGTCAAATGTGCTCAAATATTTGGCAGAAGCCAACTTGTCAATGAGCTCATCTGCCCTTGGAATAGGGTGTGCATCTGTCCTGGTGACAGCATTGAGTCCTCTGTAATCCACACAGAACCTCATCTCTCTCTTGCCATCTTTGGTGTGAGGTTTGGGGACCAGAACCACTGGGCTAGCCCAGGGGCTCTCTGAAGGCTCAATGACACCTAATTCCAGCATCTTTTGCACCTCAGTCTTTATACAGTCCCTGACGTGGTCAGGTTGCCTGTAAATCTTGCTCTTCACAGGAAGACTGTCACCAGTGTCCACCACATGGGTACACCAGTTAGTCTGACTGGGTGTCAATGAGAACATATGCCTGTATGCCTGTAGAACTTGTCTACAGTCATTTTGCTGATGTTCAGTGAGGCTGCCATCTAAGGCCACACCATCAACTGAGCCATCCTCAGGGTTCTGAGTGAGCAGGTCTGGGAGAGGGTCACTCTCTTCCTCCTGTCCCTCATCTGTAGCCATGAGCAAGCCCATGTCTTCCCTGCTGACATATGCCTTTAGTCTGTTGACATGGAGCACCCTGTGGGGGCTCCTGGGAGTTCCTAGGTCCACCAAGTAGGTAACCTCTCCCTTCTTCTCCAGAATTGTATGGGGTCCAGATCATTTGTCTTGGAGTGCTGCTTGGGCCACTGGCTCCAACACCCATACCTTCTGTCCAGGCTGAAACTCAACCAGGACCGCCTTTTGGTCATGCCAAGCTTTCTGTAATTCTTGGCTAGCCTCCAGGTTTTTGGATGCCTTTTCCATGTACTCTGCCATCCTGGAGTGGAGACCAAGTACATAGTCGACTATGTCTTGCTTAGGCTTTTTGAGAGGTAACTCCCATCCTTCCTTCACCAGACACAGGGGTCCTCTTACAGGGTGCCCAAACAACAATTCAAAGGGGCTGAAGCCAACCCCCTTTTGTGGGACCTCTCTGTAAGCAAACAAAAGGCAGGGCAGTAGGATGTCCAATCTTCGCCTGAGCTTTTCAGGTAATCCTTTGATCATGGCCTTCATGGTCTTGTTAAATCTCTCAACAAGCCCATTACATTGTGGATGGTAAGGAGTGGTGAACTTGTAGTTGACACCACATTCCTTCCACATAGCTGTCAAATATCCTGACATGAAGTTGGTACCTCTGTCAGATATTACCTCCTTAGGAAACCCCACTCTGGAGAAAACTCCAAGTAAGGCCCTGGCCACAACAGGAGCTGTTGTGGTCCTAAGTGGAATTGCCTCTGGGTACCTGGTGGCATGGTCCACCACCACCAGTATGAATCTGTGCCCAGATGCTGTAGGGGGATCCATTGGCCCTACAATATCAATCCCCACTCTTTCAAAGGGAACCCCCACCACAGGTAGTGGTATTAGGGGGGCCTTTGTGGTTCCACCTGCTTTACCACTGGCTTGGCAGGTTTCACAGGAGCGACAAAACTCCTTGGTGTCTTCAGACATGTGAGGCCAGTGAAAGTGAGGGACAAGCCTGTCCCAGGTCTTATTCTGGCCTAAGTGTCCTGCTAAAGGAATATCATGGGCTAAGGTGAGAAGGAAACCCCTAAATTGCAGAGGTATAACCAACCTCCTGGTTGCACCAGGCTTGGGGTCTCTACCCTCTGTGTAAAGGAGTCCTTCATCCCAATAAACTTTATGGGCACCTTGAGCATTTCCAGCAGCCTCAGCAGCAGCCTGCTGTCTGAGGGGTTCAAGAGAAGGACAGGTTAACTGAGCCTGCCCCAAGTCTGCCCTAGAAGGTCCCCCTGTCCCCAAAAACTCAACCTGATCAGGTTCAAGTTCTTCAGAGACAGTTCCTTCAGGGGTTTCAAGACCAGCTTCCTGTGAAGCTTGATCCTCACTTGCAGGCAGTTGGGAAGGCACGGCCTTAACCCTCCTGTTCTTCTTCTTGGAAGGTGCTTGGTCCATTGTTCCAGGATCCAAGACCTGGGGTTCAGAGAGGCACTTTTTGGCCTGTGACCTGGTCACAGCAAGGACATGTGATGATATCCCTAACATCTCTGCATGAGTCCTGTACTCAACTTCTGACCATAGAGAGTTCTCCAGGTCATTGCCCAACAAACATTCAACTGGGAGATCAGCACTAACCACAACTCTTTTTAGGCCAGTTGCCGCTCCCCAGGAAAAGTTAACAAGTGCCACACTATGTGTAGTAGTGACATTGCTGGCATTGGTCACCAGGTAATTATCACCTGGCATGTATTGTCCAGGGTCCACAAAGTTAGGTGTCACCATGGTGACACTGGCACAGGTGTCCCTGTAAGCTTGAGCCACTTTGTTATTAATCAAAGGCGTCTGTCTGTATTTGCCCAGATTACTGGGACTTATGTCAGGGGTCAAATCCATGTCCCATTCACAAATCAGAACAGCCTGTGTAAGGGTTCTGACTAGGTGAGAATCTCCTTCAGTTCCCAAGGTGATACCCACTACCCCCTTGGTTTGTGGACCAGCACTGCTAGCTGTACTAGTGGGTGCAGTTGCCTTAGGGGCTGCAGTGCTGGGGGCTCCACCCTTTTTACACTCACTTGTCCAGTGAGAGGTGTTTTTACAAGTTTTACACCAGGGTTTCTTCTGACCTTCTTTCTTCTTTTTCTTGGAAGTTTGGGACCCACCCTCTGTATCAGTTTGGGGCCCTGTTGAAGACTTCTGGTCTTTAGCTTTCTGCTCCCCACCCTTCTGGTCTGTTTTCTTCTGGTCACCACCCTGGTTCTGGTTCTTTTGCTTACCTCTGGTTCTTACCCATTTATCTGCCCTCTTTCCCAATTCTTGGGGAGAGGTCAAATCTGAGTCAACCAAATGTTGATGCAACTGCTGGTTCTGACAATTATTTAAAATGTGTTCTCTCATCAGCAAATTATACAATCCTTCATGGTCTGTAACCTTGCTTCCCAGCAACCATCCCTCCAGAGCCTTAGTGGCACACTCAACAAATTCAGACCAGTCCTGAGTCTGTGTCTTCTGGGTATCTCTGAACATTAACCTGTACTGTTCAGTGGTTAAGCCTAACCCATCTATCAGAGCACTCTTCAGGACCAGGTAGTTTCTAGAATCCCCATCACTAACTGTGAGGAGTCTGTCTCGGCCTCTACCTTCAAAGGAGAGCCACAAGAGTGCTGCCCACTGCTCCTGAGGGATCTGCTGCACTCTGCAGGCTCTCTCCATTGCAGTTATCCATTTATGGATATCATCCCCAGCTCTGTAGGGGGGCACAATCTTACTCAGGTTTCTGTTATCAAAAGACCTGTCTTTATCCTTGTGGATATTGCTGCCACCAGTGGGTTCTACTACCCCACTCTCTCTAGGCTGTCTTGCTCTAGCAAGTTTCTCTTGGGCCAGGGCAACCTCTAACTCTTGTCTCTGGATCCTCAATTCAGCCTCTCTCATTTTGGCCTCATGTTCCCTTCTCTGAGGGCTAGTCATCTCCCTTCTGGAGTGACCATGAGAGCCTCTAGAAGCATGGGAGTTGTTGGAGTCACCTGAGTGAGTCCTTCTCCTCCTAGGCTTCTGGTTAAGTCCACCTGGGGGTCTGAATGGGTTGTTACCTGATTCAGTCTCAAATAGGCTTAAGTTAGCCTGGTTCAGTCTACTGACCAGCACCTGACTATTTCTGTCATCATCTGACTCACTGCTCCCCCCTTCTGTCTCTTCTTCCTCTTCCTCCTCCTCATCTACCTGAGGAGCTCCAGTGATGGGGGCTTCCTCATCTACCAGGATGATAGGGACAGGGGTGTCTACAGTGTCATCCTCTGAAGGATGGCCTCCTTCAGCATCCCCTGTGGGGTCTGCCTTAGAGGTCTTTAGAGTCTCAGACTGATCCAAGATCTCTCTAAGGTGGTCTGTGGTAGGGGAAGGCCCTGTCCTCAGACCCCTTAAGACACAAAGCTGTCTTAATTCCTTAAAGGAAAAAATAGCAAATTTGGATGGTGCCCTTGGAGGGTCACTCTCAACAGGGATGTTCCCAGTGGAACCCTCTTCTCCAGACATTGCTCTAGTGTGGGTGGATGTGTTGCAATCTACCTACACTGGTGTTTACCTACTAAACCTATCTAGTAGTTGTAGTCAGGGTGTGCTACTCCCTTTGCTCAACAACTAAGTTCAGTAGAACCTAAGTATACTAGTCTTGTTTTATATGTACCTAGCAGGTTCCTGTATGATCTTTCAAATGATAATCTCAAAGATTGTAATGGTAAAACAACAGCAAGCTCAGATCCCAATCCGCTGCTCACCAATGTGAGAAGTTGGCCTGGTATATAATGCTCACTAATTTTAGTGATCACTTTGTACCATGCCAAGCAACCCTTATGATTATTGGTTGTAATTCAACCTTGTAGACCAGTTATCCTAGTGGTAACGTGGACAAAGCAGTCTTAGGCTAAACTCTGAAAGGCATGTGAAGCCAGCTGTATTACCATACACAACCCCCTTGAATACCAAATGAAAGGGACACCACACAGATATATATTGAAAATATATATTGATTTATTAACTATAAAATGCCCTGGACTCTTTATGAGCACAGAAGCACAAGCGTTAAATCACAAGACAGTTTAAAATACACAAAAGTTGCACAATATGGATGAGCCCTAGGGGCCACCTAAACCATATACTAAGAAAGTGGTATAAGAGATACCAATCAGAACGGAAACAGGCCTAGGGCCTTGGGAATCGCTGGAGCTATTCGAGACTAGCAGTGACTAAGTCGGGAAAGGCCCGCGGGACTCGGGTGCAGTGTTTAAAGTGCACGCACTCACCAATGTAAAGTCTATGGTGCGTAAAAAGTACAAAGTTAGTTAGTTCGGAACCTTCCGAGTGACCTAGAACGCTGAAACTTAAGACACAGGCCCTTGAGATGTGTACCAGTGTAGGAACACCGGCGGAGCTGAGTTACCTCACCCACAGGAAGCGGGTGCACAGGGTCGAAGTAGTGTCGGGTTTCGTCACGCTGGTCGATGGTGCTTGGAGCTGAAGATGCTGCAGGCGGCTCGATGTGAGGAGTTCCGGTGGATCCAAGGGTGGATCTGAAGATGTGAAGACCTGAAAGCAGAGGGGACAATGTTCAAAGCCACTAGCCAGTGACTACCGTGGAACCAGATTGGAACCAGGCGATGTTGGGTGCAAACAGGCGTTGAGGTGTAGCTTCTCTCTGCAGCCACGTGGACACCGGGGGTCGAGGACGTCCAGGAGTCGGTCACGAGCTGTCCCACGCAGGCTTCTCGCTGTTGGAAGTGTTGGCGCCCTGATCGGAGCAAACAGGCCTTGGCTAATGCAAGCCACGCAGGAATCAAAAAATGCTTACTACTCGGACCAGCAAGGTCAGAGCGTGGGCTCCTTTCTGCAGGAGCTAGGGCGAGTCTAGGAGCAATCAGACCCGCTGTGTAGTTTGTCGGTTTCGTCGCCAAGATGGCCGCTGACCACGTGGCTATTGGCCGAGATGGCGCGTCAAGTGGCACAATGCAAAAGGGCCCCACACAGATCGTGGAGATGCTGGGGGGCTGATCTTCGGTGCAAGGGCTGCTCGGTGGTGGGGGCTCTCAGTCCCCAAAGCACAACATCAAGGATGCCTCGGTTGCTGCGCAGTCAGCTTTTCGAGTGTCTTCCAAGAGGTCCGGTCCCACGTCACTCGGTGCCTCCATGGATCCCTTCTTTGCAGGGACTGTGGATCGGGCTGTGAGAGGTCTGGGAGTCTGGGTCTTGTCAGGCTCTGGGCTCGGGCTCCGGCGGGAGGTGGCGGCAAAGCAGACGTCGAGTTGCTGGTTGGTGCCTGTGTTCACAGGGTGGCCACTCCTAGGCCACAAGGGAGATTCTCTTCAGTCTTCTGTGCAGCAGAATGTCGAAGTCCAGTCTTCTTCTTTATTTCAAGTTGATTCAGGATGATCTGCTGTGCAATGGCACTGCTCCCACTCTTATTCCCAATCTGAGGGGTGGATCACCTACTAGGTCTCTCCTCTTGGAGGAACCAGGAAGGGGGGCGGTTACACCCCCTTTCCTTTGTCCAGCTCCTCGCCAGGCCTGGGTCTGGAAAGTCCCAGGACCGGTTTGGACTGGCTTATGCACGGGGACACCTTGTGTGCCCCGGGCATGTCTGATTCTATTCAGCCCTGTCCTACCCAATACACAAAACCCTGTCTGGGGTGGTGCTCGCACCTCCCTAGGCAGGAAACCCTTTGTCCAAGCCTCCCTCGCTGGAAGGACTCCCAGCAGCAGGAGGTCAGACTCGTGTCTGTGGTGGCAGCATCCATTTTGTGATGCTGAGGCTCGGGTTAACTTTAACCGGGGTTAAGGCTACACACATGTCGTGTCCCTCTAGAAGGGTGGAATGCTATCCCCGTCGACAGAACTGTCAAGGGGATAGTATTCCAATTCGTATGACACCTTACTCGACATGTTTTGATAAAGCCAAACCAAAGATAGCATTTAACCGCGAGGATTATAATGCACTTAAGAGTATATGGTATGGCAATATCCCGGAACAGCTTAGGGAGTGGTTCCCGACAGCTGCAGACAGGCTCAGCTCATGCTAGAGCACCATCTCACATATTTCCAAGCACTCTGCCTCCAGGATTGATGAGGCCTTCCATAGGAGTGGCTGATAGGTACATTTGTGTCCAGTTTAAGGTTAGATATAGGGATACTATATCTAAGTAAGAGGTGATTACACCGACTTACCCCAGCTGAGTGATCAGCCAGTTGTGTCAAATATGGAGGCCAGGCCAGGGGTGGCACAATACATGCTGCAGCCCCTGGTAGGCCTTGGAAACACCTATGCCCTGGGTACCTAGGGTACACTGTTACAGGGGCCAATAAGGTGAACCAGTTCCATTTCGTAATGCACCTAAAGTGCATTGGCAATAATTTAGAGAGAGAACAGCAGGCTGTGGGTCTGATCAGCATTCCCACAGCCACATTAAGTCAGACACCAGTGAAGCAAAAAGCAAAAATTTGGGGTGACCATAGGATAGCAGACCCTACTCTCCTACACAACTCCCCCAAACTCAGGGACATTAGACTAGCCTTGACCAGTTGTGTCTTCATGTTCTAAGTGGAAGTACCTGGAGAGACCATCTGCGTTGCCATCGTCAGTCCCTGGGCGGTGCTCCACTGTAAAGTCCATCCCCTGTAGGGAAATGGACCACCTGAGTAGTTTGGGGTTTTCACCCTTCATCTGATTAAGCCATAAGAGGGGCTTATGGTCGGTCTGAATCTTGAAGTGAGTGCCAAATAAGTATGGTCTCAACTTCTTCAGGGCCCACACCACAGCAAAGGCCTCCCTCTCAATGGCTGACCAACGTTTCTCTCTGGGGGTCAGCCTTCTGCTAATAAAAGCAATGGGCAGGTCCTGGCCATCTACATTAAGCTGTGAAAGCACTGCTCCCACTCCCAACTCAGAAGCATCTGTTTGGACAATGAACTCTTTTGAGTAGTCAGGACTCTTCAGGATAGGTGCAGAGCACATGGCCTTCTTCAGGTCATCAAATGCCTTTTGACAGTTTTCTGTCCACTGAATCTTTTTGGGCATCTTCTTAGATGTCAGATCATTAAGAGGAGTCACAATGGACCCATAGTTCTTAACAAACTTCCTGTAGTACCCAGTCAGGCCCAAGAAGGCTCTGACCTGAGTCTGGGTAGTTGGAGGGGACCAGTCCTTTATGGTCTGGATCTTACTCTTTAGTGGTTGAACTTGGCCTCCACCTACAAGGTGGCCCAGGTATACAACCTTGCTCTGCCCTATCTGGCACTTTGTTGCCTTGATAGTGAGGCCTGCCTTTTGCAGAGCCTCAAGCACTTCCTTCAGGTGGACCAGGTGATCCTCCCAGGTGGAGCTAAAGACAGCAATATCATCCAGATAAGCTGCACAAAAGTCATCCAACCCAGTGAGGACTTGATTCACCAACCTTTGGAAGGTGGCAGGTGCATTTTTCAAACCAAAGGGCATTACCACAAATTGATAATGCCAACTAGGGGTAGAAAATGCTGTCTTGGCTTTAGACTCCTCAGCTAACCTGATTTGCCAGTAGCCAGCTGTCAAGTCAAATGTGCTCAAATATTTGGCAGAAGCCAACTTGTCAATGAGCTCCTCTGCCCTTGGAATAGGGTGTGCATCTGTCCTGGTGACAGCATTGAGTCCTCTGTAATCCACACAGAACCTCATCTCTCTCTTGCCATCTTTGGTGTGAGGTTTGGGGACCAGAACCACTGGGCTAGCCCACGGGCTCTCTGAAGGCTCAATGACACCTAATTCCAGCATCTTTCGCACCTCAGTCTTTATACAGTCCCTGACGTGGTCAGGTTGCCTGTAAATCTTGCTCTTTACAGGAAGACTGTCACCAGTGTCCACCACAAGGGTACACCAGTTAGTCTGACTGGGTGTCAATGAGAACATATGCCTGTATGCCTGTAGAACTTGTCTACAGTCATTTTGCTGATGTTCAGTGAGGCTGCCATCTAAGGCCACACCATCAACTGAGCCATCCTCAGGGTTCTGAGTGAGCAGGTCTGGGAGAGGGTCACTCTCTTCCTCCTGTCCCTCATCTGTAGCCATGAGCAAGCCCATGTCTTCCCTGCTGACATATGCCTTTAGTCTGTTGACATGGAGCACCCTGTGGGGGCTTCTGGGAGTTCCTAGGTCCACCAAGTAGGTAACCTCTCCCTTCTTCTCCAGAATTGTATGGGGTCCAGACCATTTGTCTTGGAGTGCTGCTGGGGCCACTGGCTCCAACACCCATACCTTCTGTCCAGGCTGAAACTCAACCAGGACAGCCTTTTGGTCATGCCAAGCTTTCTGTAATTCTTGGCCAGCCTCCAGGTTTTTGGATGCCTTTTCCATGTACTCTGCCATCCTGGAGCGGAGACCAAGTACATAGTCCACTATGTCTTGCTTAGGCTTTTTGAGAGGTAACTCCCATCCTTCCTTCACCAGACACAGGGGTCCTCTTACAGGGTGCCCAAACAACAATTCAAAGGGGCTGAAGCCAACCCCCTTTTGAGGGACCTCTCTGTTAGCAAACAAAAGGCAGGGCAGTAGGATGTCCCATCTTCGCCTGAGCTTTTCAGGTAATCCTTTGATCATGCCCTTCATGGTCTTGTTAAATCTCTCAACAAGCCCATTACATTGTGGATGGTAAGGAGTGGTGAACTTGTAGTTGACACCACATTCCTTCCACATAGCTGTCAAATATCCTGACATGAAGTTGGCACCTCTGTCAGATATTACCTCCTTAGGAAACCCCACTCTGGAGAAAACTCCAAGTAAGGCCCTGGCCACAACAGGAGCTGTTGTGGTCCTAAGTGGAATTGCCTCTGGGTACCTGGTGGCATGGTCCACCACCACCAGTATGAATCTGTGCCCAGATACTGTAGGGGGATCCATTGGACCTACAATATCAATCCCCACTCTTTCAAAGGGAACCCCCACCACAGGTAGTGGTATTAGGGGGGCCTTTGTGGTTCCACCTGCTTTACCACTGGCTTGGCAGGTTTCACAGGAGCGACAAAACTCCTTGGTGTCTTCAGACATGTGAGGCCAGTGAAAGTGAGGGACAAGCCTGTCCCAGGTCTTATTCTGGCCTAAGTGTCCTGCTAAAGGACTATCATGGGCTAAGGTGAGAAGGAAACCCCTAAATTGCAGAGGTATAACCAACCTCCTGGTTGCACCAGGCTTGGGGTCTCTACCCTCTGTGTAAAGGAGTCCTTCATCCCAATAAACTTTATGGGCACCTTGAGCATTTCCAGCAGCCTCAGCAGCAGCCTGCTGTCTGAGGGGTTCAAGAGAAGGACAGGTTAACTGAGCCTGCCCCAAGTCTGCCCTAGAAGGTCCCCCTGTCCCCAAAAACTCAACCTGATCAGGTTCAAGTTCTTCAGAGACAGTTCCTTCAGGGGTTTCAAGACCAGCTTCCTGTGAAGCTTGATCCTCACTTGCAGGCAGTGGGGAAGGCACAGCCTTAACCCTCCTGTTCTTCTTCTTGGAAGGTGCTTGGTACATTGTTCCAGGATCCAAGACCTGGGGTTCAGAGAGGCACTTTTTGGCCTGTGACCTGGTCACAGCAAGGACATATGATGATATCCCTAACATCTCTGCATGAGTCCTGTACTCAACTTCTGACCATAGAGAGTTCTCCAGGTCATTGCCCAACAAACATTCAACTGGGAGATCAGCACTAACCACAACTCTTTTTAGGCCAGTTACCCCTCCCCAGGAAAAGTTAACAAGTGCCACACTATGTGTAGTAGTGACATTGCTGGCATTGGTCACCAGGTAATTATCACCTGGCATGTATTGTCCAGGGTCCACAAAGTTAGGTGTCACCATGGTGACACTGTGTCATGGCCGGGTTTTCTGATTAGATGGGATCAGCCCCTAGGGGCCCCTCCAACCCAGCCAGAACGTAACCACCTCCCTCCTCAGGACCATCTATCCAGGCACCTGGGTACCTACCTGAGGATGGGGAACTCGCAATATACAAGCTCATATTATTAGAAACACCACTAAATCTATAGGGATACTAAGAATACTCACTGATTACTAAGGATACCTTATAGTCTCGCTGCCACTCAGACCCAGACTAATCTACCCCAGGGCAGATATGACACACAATCCGGTGCGTCTACACATGGGCCTGCAGAACCCAATGCTCTCTTTTCCAAACGGTTTACAATCCGGCAAACCTACACGCCAGTATCCCCCCTGACGCTCTCACTTACACAAGCCACAATCCTGTGGGTATACACGCTGGTCATCCACCCCAGCGCTCTCACTAACGCCGTATATCAACGACGACCACATTCCTATGAACACCTTCAGTTATATGTTGGGAAGTCTCTCTCTCCCTATTCACTAAGGGCTTGCTACTACAATATTAGGAGTTAGCCAATTAATATAATGTACCTCTTATTCTTGGCATCATAGGTCCACTCGCTCCCTATTTATGTGATCACCACTTACCTGATTGGGATTACTCATCCATTCATATAACTAATAATCACCTAGGAGATACATTTACCTGGATTGAACAAGAATACAAGGCACCTTCAGTTTACTACAAACTGGGGGTTGTTTATTGTAACAATAATAAAGTACACATATACAAAACTATGGGGTCTCTATAACTAGCAGTAACTTTAACACACCGCTGAAAGGGAAAAGATTAGACATACAATAGCCTAGGGAATAAGAACAAGATTAAGGAACAAAATCACCTTGGGAGTGTGAAGTCTTGCTCTAGCTGTCATCTGGGTTCCTCTCTCGTCTGTGCCTTGGCTCATCTCAGACTCTCTCTCTCTCCTGCACTCTTGGATACACCTCTGCGCTGATCACTTTGCACTGGACTCCTCTCCCCCACGAACTGTCTCCACCTGCCAACTTCAATCTAATGGTTTCTGCCGCTCTGATCACCGTTCATTCCACTAGCTTGTTCATTCTGGGTACGATCTCTGTGCCAATGTCCAAATAACTCCAGCTGCTCCCACAGGTTAGTCCACGATCTCTCCTCCGTCTCTTCTAAAAGGCATTACTTCAGACTCCAGCTATTCACACCTCCTCCTGATAAGTAACTGCTTCTGACTGCTTCCTTCAGTTCCAGCTCACTATTCAACTCAGCTCTCTCCAGCTTGAACCCTCTCTCTCTCTCTCCTACTCCAACACCTCCTCACTCTTCTACCACTCCAGCTTGACTCCTCTCTCTCTCTCCTACTCCAACACCTCCTCACTCTTCTACCACTCCAGCTTGACTACTCTCCGCTCCGCCACCTCCACTCGACTGCTTACCACTCCTCCACCTCAACACGACTGCCTGACTCCGCCTCTGCACTTCACTGATGTAGAATGCTGTTTCCTCATGGAAAGTTCCAGCCAGCAGCTTCCTCCCACCAATCCCATGCACCAGGCTCCTTGCGCTAGACGCTCCCACAGTGACCAGTCTGCTTGTTCCGTCTAGAGACCTGAGCCCGGGAACAATTCCTGATTAGATTCAGCTCTGGCCGGTTCTCTGCGGTTCGCTTAGGGCGAACAACAGCTTTAACTATAAACTTTACCTTTACTCTAAAAAGCCTCTCAGCTCCCTCAAGATGGAGTCCCTCTAGTTCTAGGCCTGTAGGCCTGAAAGGGATGAAATACCCCTTAGCTCTGTCAGAATACCTATATAAACCATACCAATGTGTCTAGTATGTCAAAGCCAATAGGCAATAGACAGGTTAGAGTCAAGAATAAGGGATCTATCATCATATTAAGCAGCTATCCTCTTCTAGGTCTGGAAGAAAGGGCTTAAAAGGGCCAACACAAGCTAAGAATACCTATCCTAGATATGAGCAAGACTAAGATCTATATCACTGCTAAATAGAGCCAAAAACTCTGCCATTACATTCCACCCTTAGATCCTTATCTTGCGAACATCTATACACAACAACATCCATATAAACAAACATCAACACAAACTATCAACAAATCAAAAACTAAAAAGACTCTCTAAAAAGAATGACAACTTAAGGAAATTCCACCTGAAACTCAATTGTAGGGAATACAAATCTAACAACCAACTGAAAACAAATCAAAGCACCCTTGACTTGAATGCCGAAACATATCTAAGATTGGATCTGATAACAACAGAAACTAACCAAAGCATCCTCAAACTAAATGTGCCTCAACTTCTAGTGATAACTGGTGAAGTCTAGTGATGTAGGGACTTATGTGTTGAATGAAAACAGCAAGGGGCCTAAATGGGGCCTACCTACTTCGGACAACTTAAGAACTAAATGTGTTTCAACTTCTAATGAAAAAACAACAAAGGGCCTAAATGAGGCCTACCTACTATGGTCAACTTAAGCTAATGATGACACATGAAATCTAATGGTGTAGGGGCTTGTTTGTGAGATGAAAATAACAATGGGCCTAAATGAGGCCTACTGACATCAGTCAATTTAAGGAAACATTTTGGTGAAATCTGAGAAATAGACATGACAAATTATTTTCAAGGTCTGGGCAAACATTAATACATAATCATACTAAAAGACACACCTCCCAGGACAACCTAAAGTCTAGGGTAACCACCCTTTGATCAATTAAGGTGAAATTGTAATAACAGTAAAACATGAAGACAACCCCATTACTACAAGATAGCTGGTGTATATATATAACACCTAGTTTCTTCACACTGTGGAACACATGTGTGCACCACCATTCTTTTTTTTTCTTTTTCTCTTCATACTGTTTTACCATGATGACATATTTATTTTTAAAAGTGGGGCCTGTCCGTAGTGGTCGCAAAGAAAAACATGGGAATAATGCAGGCCAAGGAATTATTTAAGAAAATCCTTTTGCGGGAAATCACAAATTAAAAAAAAAAAAAAATGTCTTAGTATATTTTTACAAAAAAAAAAAAGTCCAATGTCAATTTTGGGACATCAGTATAGGTCACCACCCGACATCTTCGGTATCCGGACACTTCCTCCGATGCGGCCATCCACCACTAATCCGGTCTGGTCTGGTCTGGATCCATCTTCCAAAAATAACAAACTAACATAAAAACATGAAAGTAAAAAACTAAAATAAGAAAGGAAGTGGGGGGGGGGGGCGACCCACGCACCAACACCACAACCCAGCAATCCTAGGACAAGAAAACAAGTATCATTAATCTTGCATGATAAAATTTTCTATTTAAAAAGCACCCCGGGTGCCTTTCATTATTGAAAAGAAAATATCCTAATTAATTAAAAACATTATCAAAATCTAATTTTTAAGTACATCCAAAAGGATCTAATCATACCCTAATCCTCTGTGAGACAGCCCCTCCCTTCAGAATACGCAGGAGCCAGGCTACAGTGTGAAGTAATTTGAATCACTGCCAAGTGATGATCTCACAGCAGGAGCAGGGCGCTGCAAGCCTCCCTTTCCCTGATCAGGGAAGCCTGCCCAGGCCTACTGTATCTAACTAACTCCAAGGGCCAAGAGTCTGCAAGAATCCCTTATCAGCAGGCAATGAAGCTGCCTGCGTCGACAGCCAGGAAGAGCGAGTTCACCCCACCCTTACATAAACATTCCGTCCGCAGAACAAAATTGGATTATGGCCAATCATAGACAGGCCGTGTTCGGAGCCTGCAGAGGAAAAAACCTGTCTTCACAAACCAGCTGGTCTGCCAAGGTCGACAAACAAATTCCTTTGGAAACTGTTCCCAGGCTTGATTTTCTAACTAACGAAAGCTAGCATATTTAAAAAAAAACAATTCTGTTACAATGTACTGCTACTTAAAAGCTCCACTTTCTAAAAAGACTTTTGTCTAACTAATGCAGCTAAAAGGCAAGATAATTGAAACATGGGCACTTATTTAGAAAGGGGCAACTTACTTCTGCACACAAGATTATGCATTCTGCATTTGAAAAAACGAATTATCATGGACTATTGAGTTTAATATTTCCCTGCACATATCATTTACCGTGCAAGGTATTACCTTTCCATCAACAGCTTGTCAAAATACATAGGCGAGCCTTATAACTAAATGCAAATTAAACTAATGTAAGGGAGATGGTAGTGTGTTATAGTTATCATATTTTAACAATATATTCTGCTCCACCCTAACTATACACACTATCATCCAAAAAAAAAAAAAAATATATACTGTCAGCGGTTGAAAGAGAAATAATTTTAAAACAACATAAAATGCAGACACATTTCACCATTGTATTTTGTTCAACCAGGGACAACATGTAATTATGCATTACAGCGTAATTTATAGCGCAAACTTTTCAATTCAACCTAATAAAAGGGCCACATTCATATATTATCAAACAGCCATTTATTTTCTAACTGAGTTGGTTAACTTACCTATGCCGGTTTTGCTGCATACATTCACATTTGAAAAAAAAAGGTTCAGTTTGCATTTGGGAAAATAATAATGAGAACACATTTATTTTAAAAGCACACGGTTGCCTTTCACTAATTAAAAGCACATGTTACCATGCACTGTCGGGCAAGATTGATTATTCTCAACCTGTGATCATTGCAAAACATCGGCCAGCACATTCCTTTCTAGATGGAAAACCCTCAAAGAAATAACTAATGAAAACAGCCCGTAGCGTGCGCACACCAACTGGGCCATCTTCTAATATTTCACACATTTTAAACCATGCATTCAAAAATAATTCTCCACACGTCTGTGGATGCATATTAAGAAGCACATTCAAAAGAACACAGCTCTCTCCGTGCAAACCCTTATCTCAATCCGACTAGTTGATTTATAACTTAGCGACCCCTAAGAGTCAAACACATGAAGTCATCAGTTCCAAGGCAAACCCACACAAATTCGTAGACGCATTTCAACAAGAATGTGAAATGAACAGAGCCCTTCGCAAAGCACAAGATGTTACCTTTCCGTCAAGAAGCTGACAAAGCACGTAGGCAGACCCAGGAATCAATAAAAGTCAAAATCAAACCATATGTTAAAAATAAAGACTGCCATCACAATTCAAGATATTAACCCTTTGGCAGCTCAAGCACAATCATTCCCCAATGTCCATGGATACATGGGAAAGTCATGAGCACATCCCTTCACGTTTACAGATAACACGTACACACATTTTCAAAACGCTATCCCCAAGCACCCGAGAGAGATCCAGCTCTCTCCTGCCTAACGTAATGATAACATGCCCTGTCCAAGCCATGACCACATGGCGCTATTCACAAGCCATATTTACAAGACAAGCTCTTCACAAACAACATATCCAAGGCGCAATGCATAAGGAACACAGCAAATCAACATAAGAACATGCACCTCACAAGCCACATTAACATGGCGCTATTCACAAGCCATATTTACAAGACAAGCTCTTCACAAACAACATATCCAAGGCGCAATGCACAAGGAACACAGCAAATCAACATAAGAACATGCACCTCACAAGCCACATTAACATGGCGCTATTCACAAGCCATATGTACAAGGAGCTATATGCAAAGAACTCCACAGATCATATAACAATGAACACATTTCACATTGCACAGCATAAGCAGATGCAGCAAGCAATTTTAATGGACAATTCAAAAGCATTTTTTACACACATTTATACAATTGGACCATCACAAAGATGTAACTGGCTCCCTCACGTAATGCCATCCTTCAACCCTGACAGTTGAAACACCAAAACGAAAACCATTCCTTCCACCCTGAATAAGCCAAATGCCATGATGTAATGCAATCTCCTCACGCTGCAACTGTTCAAGCCCATAGGTCACACAGGCTACATAAACTGCAAGATTACGCCAGATGGAACCGGCGCTCAGGGCACTCCCTCACAACACATGGGAAACTCTCTAAGCACATGGCCAGGACACACAGGATAAGTAAGCAGTTCGTGACGCCAGATGTCATGGCCGGGTTTTCTGATTAGATGGGATCAGCCCCTAGGGGCCCCTCCAACCCAGCCAGAACGTAACCACCTCCCTCCTCAGGACCATCTATCCAGGCACCTGGGTACCTACCTGAGGATGGGGAACTCGCAATATACAAGCTCATATTATTAGAAACACCACTAAATCTATAGGGATACTAAGAATACTCACTGATTACTAAGGATACCTTATAGTCTCGCGGCCACTCAGACCCAGACTAATCTACCCCAGGGCAGATATGACACACAATCCGGTGCGTCTACACATGGGCCTGCAGAACCCAATGCTCTCTTTTCCAAACGGTTTACAATCCGGCAAACCTACACGCCAGTATCCCCCCTGACGCTCTCACTTACACAAGCCACAATCCTTTGGGTATACACGCTGGTCATCCACCCCAGCGCTCTCACTAACGCCGTATATCAACGACGACCACATTCCTATGAACACCTTCAGTTATATGTTGGGAAGTCTCTCTCTCCCTATTCACTAAGGGCTTGCTACTACAATATTAGGAGTTAGCCAATTAATATAATGTACCTCTTATTCTTGGCATCATAGGTCCACTCGCTCCCTATTTATGTGATCACCACTTACCTGATTGGGATTACTCATCCATTCATATAACTAATAATCACCTAGGAGATACATTTACCTGGATTGAACAAGAATACAAGGCACCTTCAGTTTACTACAAACTGGGGGTTGTTTATTGTAACAATAATAAAGTACACATATACAAAACTATGGGGTCTCTATAACTAGCAGTAACTTTAACACACCGCTGAAAGGGAAAAGATTAGACATACAATAGCCTAGGGAATAAGAACAAGATTAAGGAACAAAATCACCTTGGGAGTGTGAAGTCTTGCTCTAGCTTTCATCTGGGTTCCTCTCTCGTCTGTGCCTTGGCTCATCTCAGACTCTCTCTCTCTCCTGCACTCTTGGATACACCTCTGCGCTGATCACTTTGCACTGGACTCCTCTCCCCCACGAACTGTCTCCACCTGCCAACTTCAATCTAATGGTTTCTGCCGCTCTGATCACCGTTCATTCCACTAGCTTGTTCATTCTGGGTACGATCTCTGTGCCAATGTCCAAATAACTCCAGCTGCTCCCACAGGTTAGTCCACGATCTCTCCTCCGTCTCTTCTAAAAGGCATTACTTCAGACTCCAGCTATTCACACCTCCTCCTGATAAGTAACTGCTTCTGACTGCTTCCTTCAGTTCCAGCTCACTATTCAACTCAGCTCTCTCCAGCTTGAACCCTCTCTCTCTCTCTCCTACTCCAACACCTCCTCACTCTTCTACCACTCCAGCTTGACTCCTCTCTCTCTCTCTCCTACTCCAACACCTCCTCACTCTTCTACCACTCCAGCTTGACTCCTCTCCGCTCCGCCACCTCCACTCGACTGCTTACCACTCCTCCACCTCAACACGACTGCCTGACTCCGCCTCTGCACTTCACTGATATAGAATGCTGTTTCCTCATGGAAAGTTCCAGCCAGCAGCTTCCTCCCACCAATCCCATGCACCAGGCTCCTTGCGCTAGACGCTCCCACAGTGACCAGTCTGCTTGTTTCGTCTAGAGACCTGAGCCCGGGAACAATTCCTGATTAGATTCAGCTCTGGCCGGTTCTCTCCGGTTCGCTTAGGGCGAACAACAGCTTTAACTATAAACTTTACCTTTACTCTAAAAAGCCTCTCAGCTCCCTCAAGATGGAGTCCCTCTAGTTCTAGGCCTGTAGGCCTGAAAGGGATGAAATACCCCTTAGCTCTGTCAGAATACCTACATAAACCGTACCAATGTGTCTAGTATGTCAAAGCCAATAGGCAATAGACAGGTTAGAGTCAAGAATAAGGGATATATCATCATATTAAGCAGCTATCCTCTTCTAGGTCTGGAAGAAAGGGCTTAAAAGGGCCAACGCAAGCTAAGAATACCTATCCTAGATGTGAGCAAGACTAAGATCTATATCACTGCTAAATAGAGCCAAAAACTCTGCCATTACACACTGGCACAGGTGTCCCTGTAAGCTTGAGCCACTTTGTTATTAATCAAAGGCGTCTGTTTGTATTTGCCCAGATTACTGGGACTTATGTCAGGGGTCAAATCCATGTCCCCTTCACAAATCAGAACAGCCTGTGTAAGGGTTCTGACTAGGTCAGAATCTCCTTCAGTTCCCAAGGTGATACCCACTACCCCCTTGGTTTGTGGACCAGCACTGCTAGCTGTACTAGTGGGTGCAGTTGCCTTAGGGGCTGCAGTGCTGGGGGCTCCACCCTTTTTACACTCACTTGTCCAGTGAGAGGTGTTTTTACAAGTTTTACACCAGGGTTTCTTCTGACCTTCTTTCTTCTTTTTCTTGGAAGTTTGGGACCCACCCTCTGTATCAGTTTGGGGCCCTGTTGAAGACTTCTGGTCTTTAGCTTTCTGCTCCCCACCCTTCTGGTCTGTTTTCTTCTGGTCACCACCATGGTTCTGGTTCTGGTTCTTTTGCTTACCTCTGGTTCTTACCCATTTATCTGCCCTCTTTCCCAATTCTTGGGGAGAGGTCAAATCTGAGTCAACCAAATGTTGATGCAACTGCTGGTTCTGACAATTATTTAAAATTTGTTCTCTCATCAGCAAATTATACAATCCTTCATGGTCTGTAACCTTGCTTCCCAGCAACCATCCCTCCAGAGCCTTAGTGGCACACTCAACAAATTCAGACCAGTCCTGAGTCTGTGTCTTCTGGGTATCTCTGAACATTAACCTGTACTGTTAAGTGGTTAAGCCTAACCCATCTATCAGAGCACTCTTCAGGACCAGGTAGTTTCTAGAATCCCATCACTAACTGTGAGGAGTCTGTCTCGGCCTCTACCTTCAAAGGAGAGCCACAAGATTGCTGCCCACTGCTCCTGAGGGATCTGCTGCACTCTGCAGGCTCTCTCCATTGCAGTTATCCATTTATGGATATCATCCCCAGCTCTGTAGGGGGGCACAATCTTACTCAGGTTTCTGTTATCAAAAGACCTGTCTTTATCCTTGTGGATATTGCTGCCACCAGTGGGTTCTACTACCCCACTCTCTCTAGGCTGTCTTGCTCTAGCAAGTTTCTCTTGGGCCAGGGCAACCTCTAACTCTTGTCTCTGGATCCTCAATTCAGCCTCTCTCATTTTGGCCTCATGTTCCCTTCTCTGAGGGCTAGTCATCTCCCTTCTGGAGTGACCATGAGAGCCTCTAGAAGCATGGGAGTTGTTGGAGTCACCTGAGTGAGTCCTTCTCCTCCTATGCTTCTGGTTAAGTCCACCTGGGGGTCTGAATGGGTTGTTACCTGATTCAGTCCCAAATAGGCTTAAGTTAGCCTGGTTCGGTCTACTGACCAGCACCTGACTATTTCTGTCATCATCTGACTCACTGCTCCCCCTTCTGTCTCTTCTTCCTCTTCCTCCTCCTCATCTACCTGAGGAGCTCCAGTGATGGGGGCTTCCTCATCTACCAGGATGATAGGGACAGGGGTGTCTACAGTGTCATCCTCTGAAGGATGGCCTCCTTCAGCATCCCCTGTGGGGTCTGCCTTAGAGGTCTTTAGAGTCTCAGACTGATCCAAGATCTCTCTAAGGTGGTCTGTGGTAGGGGAAGGCCCTGTCCTCAGACCCCTTAAGACACAAAGCTGTCTTAATTCCTTAAAGGAAAAAATAGAAAAATTTGGATGGTGCCCTTGGAGGGTCACTCCCAACAGGGATGTTCCCAGTGGAACCCTCTTCTCCAGACATTGCTCTAGTGTGGGTGGATGTGTTGCAATCTACCTACACTTGTGTTTACCTACTAAACCTATCTAGTAGTTGTAGTCAGGGTGTGCTACTCCCTTTGCTCTACAACAACTAAGTTCAGTAGAACTTAAGTATACTAGTCTTGTTTTATATGTACCTAGCAGGTACCTGTATGATCTTTCAAATGATAATCTCAAAGATTGTAATGGTAAAACAACAGCAAGCTCAGATCCCAATCCGCTGCTCACCAATGTGAGAAGTTGGCCTGGTATATAATGCTCACTAATTTTAGTGATCACTTTGTACCATGCCAAGCAACCCTTATGATTATTGGTTGTAATTCAACCTTGTAGACCAGTTATCCTAGTGGTAACGTGGACAAAGCAGTCTTAGGCTAAACTCTGAAAGGCATGTGAAGCCAGCTGTATTACCATACACAACCCCCTTGAATACCAAATGAAAGGGACACCACACAGATATATATTGAAAATATATATTGATTTATTAACTATAAAATCCCCTGGACTCTTTATGAGCACAGAAGCACAAGCGTTAAATCACAAGACAGTTTAAAATACACAAAAGTTGCACAATATGGATGAGCCCTAGGGGCCACCTAAACCATATACTAAGAAAGTGGTATAAGAGATACCAATCAGAACGGAAACAGGCCTAGGGCCTTGGGAATCGCTGGAGCTATTCAAGACTAGCAGTGACTAAGTCGGGAAAGGCCCGCGGGACTCGGGTGCAGTGTTTAAAGTGCACGCACTCACCAATGTAAAGTCCATGGTGCGTAAAAAGTACAAAGTTAGTTAGTTCTGAACCTTCTGAGTGACCTAGAATGCTGAAACTTAAGACACAGGCCCTTGAGATGTGTACCAGTGTAGGAACACCGGCGGAGCTGAGTTACCTCACCCACAGGAAGCGGGTGCACAGGGTCGAAGTAGTGTTGGGTTTCGTCACGCTGGTCGAAGGTGCTTGGAGCTGAAGATGCTGCAGGCGGCTCGATGTGAGGAGTTCCGGTGGATCCAAGGGTGGATCTGAAGATGTGAAGACCTGAAAGCAGAGGGGACAATGTTCAAAGTCACTAGCCAGTGACTACCGTGGAACGAGATTGGAACCAGGCGATGTCGGGTGCAAATAGGCGTTGAGGTGTAGCTTCTCTCTGCAGCCACGTGGACACCGGGGGTTGAGGACATCCAGATGTCAGTCACGAGCTGTTCCACGCAGGCTTCTCGCTGTTGGCGGTGTCGGCGACCTGATCGGAGCAAACAGGCCTTGGCTAATGCAAGCCATGCAGGAATCAAAAAATGCTTACCACTCGGACCAGCAAGGTTAGAGCGGGGGCTCCTTTCTGCAGGAGGTAGGGCAAGTCTGAAGCAATCAGACCCGCTGTGTAGTTTGTCGGTTTTGTTGCCAAGATGGCCGCTGACCACGTGGCTAGTGGCCGGGATGGCGCATCGAGTGGCACAATGCAAAAGGGCCCCACGCAGATCGTGGAGATGCTGGGGGGCTGATCTTCGGGGCAACGGCTGCTCGGTGGTGGGGGTTCTCAGTCTCCAAAGCACAACGTCAAGGATGCCTCGGTTTTTGCGCAGTCAGCTTTTCAAGTGTCTTCCAAAAGGTCCGGTCCCACGTCACTCGGTGCCTCCACGGATCCCTTCTTTGCAGGGACTGTGGATCGGGCTGTGAGAGGTCTGGGAATCTGGGTCTTGTCAGGCTCTGGGCTCGGGCTCCGGCGGGAGGCGGCGGCAAAGCAGACGTCGAGTTGCTGGTTGGTGCCTGTGCTCACATGGTGGCCACTCCTAGGCCACAAGGGAGATTCTCTTCAGTCTTCTGTGCAGCAGAATGTCGAAGTCCAGTCTTCTTCTTTATTTCAAGTTGATACAGAATGATCTGCTGTGCAATGGCACTGCTCCCACTCTTATTCCCAATCTGAGGGGTGGATCACCTACTAGGTCCCTCCTCTGGGAGGAACCAGGAAGGGGGGCGGTTACACCCCCTTTCCTTTGCCCAGCTCCTCGCCAGGCCTGGGTCTGGAAAGTCCCAGGACCGGTTTGGACTGGCTTATGCACGGGGACACCTTGTGTGCCCCGGGCACGTCTGATTCTATTCAGCCCTGTCCTATCCAATACTCAAAACCCTGTCTGGGGTGGTGCTCGCACCTCCCAAGGCAGGAAACCCTTTGTCCAAGTCTCCCTCGCTGGAAGGACTCCCAGCAGCAGGAGGTCAGACTCGTGTCTGTGGGGGCAGCATCCATTTTGTGATGCTGAGGCTCGGGTTAACTTTAACCGGGATTAAGGCTACACACATGTCGTGTCCCTCTAGAAGGTAGAATGCTATCCCTGTCGATAGAACTGTCGAGGGGATAGTATTCCAATTCGTATGACACCTTACTCGACATGTTTTGATAAAGCCAAACCAAAGATAGCATTTAACCGCGAGTATTATAATGCACTTAAGAGTAAATGGTATGGCAATATCCAGGAACAGCTTAGGGAGTGGTTCCCGACAGCTGCAGACAGGCTCAGCTCATGATAGAGCACCATCTCACATATTTCCAAGCACTCTGCCTCCAGGATTGATGAGGCCTTCCATAGGAGTGGCTGATAGGAACATATGTGTCCAGTTTAAGGTTAGATAGAGGGATACTATATCTAAGTAAGAGGTGATTACACCAACTTACCCCAGCTGAGTGATCAGCCAGTTGTGTCAAATATGGAGGCCAGGCCAGGGGTGGCACAATACATGCTGCAGCCCCTGGCAGGCCTTGGAAACACCTATGCCCTGGGTACCTAGGGTACACTGTTACAGGGGCCAATTCGTAATGCACCTAAAGTGCATTGGCAATAATTTAGAGAGAGAACAGCAGGCTGTGGGTCTGATCAGCAGGCCCACAGCCACATTAAGTCAGAAACCAGTGAAGCAAAAAGCAAATATTTGGGGTGACCATAGGATAGCAGACCCTACTCTCCTACACTGCACAGACATGACTCTGCGACCCGGTGCAGCAGGGTGCGCTGGGGGCATGTGGTGCGGAATCCATTGATCGGCTGAGGAACTTGCACCGGCATGTGGTGGGCCCTCTTGGAGACACGTCGGCGGGGGCAGGTGAGAATTGAGGCCTGGGTGCGCAGGGACGGGCGGTTATCAATGGGTGCTGGACCGGTCTGGGGACCAGGGCTGGGGTCTAGCAGGCCCACAGGGTCACGTAGGCACCACCGGTCACAGCTGTGCCCTAGTGGCTTGCTGGGGGAGTGAAGGTGCATGGGTATCAAGCTGATACAAACCGTGATGCTTACAGGTATGAGAAATACTGCATCCTGAGACTGTAACAGATGTTCATATGACCATAACCTTTCCTACGTAGGTTATGACCACACGTACTTCTGTTAAGTCTTTTTTAGCTGAATTTGTCTTTCCTGTAAACATTGCGGTTTTTCCAAGTGATATACACTAGACCAGATTAGGTTTGTGAGTACACAGACTCTTGTCCATTGTCACCATTTGTCCAACAAGTTTTCTGAATACTGACTACCGGAGTATGGAATTGTATTGGGGAGTTCCCGCAACATATACAGTTACTTGAATCCACAAGTTGCCCTGATGAAGTTCCCCGTTGGGTGCTGGCTGTGCTTTTCGTACTGTTATTTGTGTAGTTGTAATAAAGGACTTTTTTTGCACTACTGCACTATTGTTGACTAATGGACTTCATGACTGTGCGCTCCCCCATTTCAGTTACTACAATCACAGAGGCGTTTGGCAACAGCTGGCATTGGGGTTGGTTGCGCAAGAACACTACAAATTGGAACTGTTGTGTGGTATGGATACAGGGGCCCGCCGTTGCTATTGTGGACATGCATCCAAGAAATGTGGGATCAAGTGTGATAGGGCTGGCTGTGAGACTCCTCCGACTCTGGCAGTTGTTGGTTGGGAGGAACCAGGGGCCAAAAGTTGCAGCACAACCAGCAGCTATGTCTGCAGAGGGCTGATGGTTGTCCGCTGTGTTGGTACCATTAGCCTGTGGGCATTGTCGTTCAGGATGCGGAGGATGGTTGTCCTTTTGTGCTTGTAGTGGGTAATGACTTCCTCTGGCGTTGAGTCTCTGAGGCTAGTCAATTAGAATTTGTTACAGGTATTGATTGGTAAAAGATTAGAAAATGCCAAAGAGTATCATATTAAATATTAAAATATTTTTCAGTATGCTCAAGGAAGCATACTTAAAACCTCAGGTTACTGTAGGCAAACTAATAGATGTAGATAAAAATGATATAAAATTATGTATTTCATTATAGCTATCCATCTTCATTGTTTGTAGGATGGTTGCTTCCTTATTCTGTAAATGAGAATATCGGTAGAGGTGGACAGCAGACGAGGCAGTCACTTGTGATTAGAGGAAGGTAGGGGTTTTAATTTGGCTGGTACTATACTACCAGCTATGTGTGCTTTTGGCAAATGATGGAGTGGAACAGGGTGATCATTTGTAGGAAAGAAGGCACAGGTGATAGAGGGTCACCCGTCGCCATTCAGATGTCAACAATGTCTAGAAATCTGTGCATCAGGCCCAACTTCAATGGTTTAACATGGTGTTCCATGAGAGTGACATTCTACACCATTGTGTCATTGAAATTATTGATGAAGTTGGAAACTTACAATGTTTCAGGTAATTTATAATCTAATGCAACTTTTTAAACATGCATTTAAAATAAAAGAATACATTCTTAATACTTAATGCTTTAACCATGTTGCTGTTTGTAAATGAATGTGTATTAAATAATCTAATTGAAATTGACTTAGGTTTTTTTAGGTGGCCCTACTCTGTTTGAAGCAAATGAAATTGCTTCCTTTAGGCATTCATCCAGTGTTCGCATGTTTTTATTGGATTTTTTTTTTTACAATTTTATTGAAAACATATCAAACCATGCAGTGGCTACTAATCCTAAACCTGAGTTCTGTAATCCGATGAGGTAGGTGCTACTTTGGCATTGCTAAGTACTCAATGTAAAAATCTATTTAAAATGGGATATTATTGCTACGTTTCTTTGAGACACACTTTTTTTCATACTTAGGTTTTTACAAAACGGTGCATGATTAAACATTTAAATACACCAGACATTTATTTAAAATTATGTTTTTAAAGTAATGTCACATTAAACATTTAGAATAGTGCAATGAGATACTGGTCAGTGGTTAACTGTGCAGGTATCTACAACATAATGTTTTTACAATAAATTATGAATGTCTTGAAATCTGTTCTCAAAAAAACATGTTTTGTTTAACATTATTTTCAAGTTAATTTTCAGGGTAACTTTTTAAGTGTGTTCACATTTGAATGTATTAAAATCCTTCCATTAATTTTTGTCCCTGCTGGATGGGATGCTCACCCAACTTGACAAATGTGGCAAGTATACTGTATGCTGACATAGAAGTACATAGCAGGTGGAATATCACCCACAGTTGTCACAGAGGACCTCTAAATAAAGCAATTAATATATTAGATGTGTCCTTCTAAAAGGTGTTAAGCCTGAACATATATTGTAAAGCTAACTCTCACACTTTTAAAGCTATAATGTCACCATGCTTTAGGCAAATTGTGTGTAAAAATCTTTTGTTAAAACCACAACAAAGTGTTATGTGAGGATTAACATAAAAATGCTAAAACATTACTGTTGATAAGTGCTCTCTCTAAAGAAGGACAATGTGCCATATAACTTAACATAGCATCTACGATCAATTGTTTTGGGGGGGGGGGGTAGATGGATGTTCACATATCACCAGCCATGTCTTGACACTGAAACCGCCCTCATCGCAGCAACAGACGACATCCGAACACTACTGGACAACGGAGAAACAGTGGCCCTCATTCTACTCGACCTCTCCGCCGCCTTCGACGCTGTTTGTCACAGCACACTCATACACCGCCTCAGCAACATCGGCATACAAGGAAAAGCCTTGGACTGGATCATCTCGTTCCTAGCTGGGAGAACTCAGATAGTCCGACTTCCCCCGTTCAAATCAGAGGCCACCGAAGTCATCTGCGGTGTACCACAAGGATCATCACTCAGTCCCACCCTCTTCAACGTTTACATGAGTCCACTCGCTTCCATCGCGCGTCAAAACAACCTCAACATCATCTCCTACGCAGACGACACCCAGCTGATCCTCTCCCTAACCAAAGACCCCAACACCGCCAAAACCAATCTTCATGAAGGCATGAAAGAAGTAGCCGTATGGATGAAAGACAGCCGCCTTAAACTTAACTCAGACAAAACGGAAGTGCTCATCCTAGGATCAACCCCCTCTGCCTGGGACGACTCATGGTGGCCTTCGGATCTGGGCTCAGCACCCATACCCACGGACCACGCATGTAACCTTGGCTTCATCCTAGACTCTTCACTATCGATGACCAATCAAGTCAACGCCGTCTCATACTCCTGCTTCAACGTACTTCGTATGCTCAAAAAAATCTTCCACTGGATCCCCGCCGAGACAAGAAAGATTGTCACCCACGCACTGGTTACAAGTCGACTAGACTACGGAAACACCCTCTACGCCGGAATTACAGCCAAATTACAGAAAAAACTCCAAAGCATCCAAAACGCATCAGCGAGACTCATTTTGGACATCCCTCGCCAAGATCACATTACCGGCCACCTGAAAGACCTCCACTGGCTTCCCGTCAACAAGAGAATAACATTCCGTCTCCTCACCCACGCACACAAGGCCCTCTACAAACTAGGTCCCGAATGCCTCAACACTCGACTATCCGTCTACACACCCACCCGCCCACTGAGATCCTCCAATCAAGGCCTCGCCGCAGTTCCGCGTATTCAAAGATCCATCATGGGAGGTAGATCCTTCTCCTACTTGGCGGTCAGGACCTGGAACTCTCTCCCCACTCACCTCCGCCTTACACAGAACCACATCTCCTTCAGAAAAGAACTTAAAACCTGGCTATTTGATAAATAATGAACCCCCTCCCCAAGTGCCTTGAGACCCTCTGGGTGAGTAGTGCGCTATATAAATTCTTGAACTTGAACTTGAACTTGAACTAAGTTCTGTGTGCTTCCTAAAATACATTTTACTTTAGTACTCTAAACTACTGCTTTGTCAAGGTAGGCTGAATGTATGATTTTTATTTGTTATTCTAAATTATTGTCATGATGTTAAGACTTCTTGTATATCAAACAAAAATATTTGTTAATTATAGTGTATCGTTCCCGTACACAAAATATGCCTCTAATCATTCACACAGTCTTTCGCCGTGGTGCAAACGCATTTGTTTTGGTGTAAGGCAGCCTCAAGTACAATTCCACAATTGATAGAGAAACAACATCATACTAAAGAAGCTATGGTAATGATTTACTCTCTCACTTTAACATAGTACATTATAGCAATTTAATTTTCAGCACATCCTCACATTTTTTAAAGTATGTTCCTAAATATTCTTATTAAGTATTTATGTTTTGCAGAATTTGACTTTGCTGGTTTGACATCTATCTTGCAATTGAAAAATATGCTGAATGTTGGAGTCATAGATCATGTGCTAAATTAAAAGTTTTGCTAAATAGCAAATAATCTACAATATTTACATTTTGCATTATAAACACGATAAAAAATGTAAGTATTATTGTACCCCTTGAACTAGTAGTTTGTTGTATTTTTGTAAAATGCACAAGTTCAATATTGTCTATATTAAAGTTCACATCTTTAATGAAAGCACAAACGTATTTTTGTAAAATATTTTTTAAAATATTAGCACATCGCTGATAGGTAGTTGCAATGTTTGATACTTGCAAAATACTTCAGCTATTTGTATGAATACTTTTGTTTTTCTTTTAATAATACAAATGCATAATGTATATTTTTTTTATTTTGGGCCTGATATATGGTTTGATGGATGGCCTGACATACATCAGTATGGTGGAGGTCATTGTCTTCACCATCTTGCTTCAACTTACTCCTGCAACATTAAAATATTCTCACTGGGCCAGCAATCATTCCTTTGCTTTCAGCGAAACAACTAGCACAGCATTTCTTCTGAAGACACAACACGTTAGGTGGGCATTTGCTGTGCAACAAACATAAATATATTGAATTGACCAGTGCGAGCAACACAATTAAACAATTAAGGCGGACGCAGCCATTTGACCTGCTGTTTTAATCTTGGGAATTGACAAAGCAAGATATTACTTCAAACTTAAGGTCATCTGCAAACTTTGCAATGAGCAGATTATGATATCTAAGTCAGAAATGGATAACTCCAGACCATTTCCTGAAAAACCAAGATGGGTGCCTCCCATGCCTAACCTTGCATTCCTCATACTCAGCTGTAAGTGAACATTAGTTATGTGTGAAACTGCATAAATGCATTAGCGTCATGACACATAACTTTAGCAAAATTACACGTAATTATGAAAAATGCAAATCTGCTATTTCATGCTATATTTTAGGGCAAAATCTGTCCTTGCATCCATTTTTGATTTTTGGTCACATTTTGCAGAAAAACGAAGAAAAAGGCATTGTTTATGGTGTTCCTACGCATTTTGGATACATTTTTACAGCAACTAGCACATTTACAGTAAATGTTTACTGGGAATACTACACAATTACATGATGGGGTATCATTTTGGGAACAAGCTGTTGGCAAATGGGTTTCTGGTTGGCCAAGGTAGGCACCTTGTCGAGGCAGAAGCCAGAGTCTTAGTCAGGGTAAGCTAGATACCCACTAAAAGATAACCTGTGATCATCCTCTGGTAGCTTGGAACGGAGCTTTCAGGCTTATTTAAAGAGGCAATGTGTAAAGTAGTTGTGCAACACATACAGATCGTAGCATAATGATTACAAAACAACCATCCACACAATTTTAGAACAATGGCTTATAATAGTCAAAATAAAACAAGACCAAAAAGACAAAAAACAATGTATAGTAGTTGAGATATGGAATTGTAAAGAAATAAATCCCTGAAAGTGCTTAGAAGCAAGTAGCACTCAAAAGATTACTTTAAGTCGTGCTGGACTGGGGCAAAGTTAAAATTCGGCTCAATAGTAATAGTGTTCCGGCCGGCTGAATACAGGACCTATGCAGTCACCGGTGAATGCCATGCCTTTCCTGGTTGCAGACAACAAGATAGGTCGGTCTTCTCCATGCACTGAATGTGATCTGTCAGTTCCGAAGATGAGTGCTGGAGTCGAGAGGCATCGAGCGATGCGCCAGATTCTCCTACACAGTTGAGGGAAATCATTGATCTCACCAGGCTGCAGCAATGGCGATATGCTCTCTGATGTGTCAATCTCTGAAGGTAAAGTGCTGGTTCCAATGCAATGCACCGTTTTGATACCTGCAACCAAGTTCATGATCCGGCTCTGCTACACGCAGACAGGAGATGCGTTGAAATCCATGTTGCAAGTGTCTGGGGCACTTCCAGTGAGCCAGGCACAGAAGCAGGGGTAGAAACATTGATATTTCCGAGTCTCAAGCAAAAGGAGGCAAGCTAACAAGAACTTGGAGATCCCTTTGAGTGAAGCCAGAGACCAGCTCTCCTTAAGCAGAGTCAGAGAGCAGCAGGGCAACACAAGGGAAACCCAGGCCTTTTGAATCTGCAGGCAGTCTAGAGATGAGTCCCTTATGGAGCATAGCAGTCTTTCTGATAGAGGTACAGTTCAATATCCAGAAGTGTCTACATTTAGGGAGTCAGAGAACCAGTATTTATATCTAAAACTGCCTTTGATGTGGGGGCAAACTTCAGAGCAGCCCTCTAAAGTGCACAATCCTGTCTGCCAGGCTATCTGTGGTGGGTATTCTTATCTTCGTTTTGGGGCAGGCCACAACCTATTCAAGTGAAGCGATGGCTCCTCCCTTTCATTCTGCCCAGGCAAGGTCAACAGAATGTAGATGTATGTAGAAGGGTACTCAGACACACCTATCTTTCCTGTGTTCTGGCTGTCTAGAGGGAATGCACAAAGTATATCTGTGACTCAACTTAGGCATGTATTGGAGACAGGCTGCAAAGCAAACAGATTAATAAGCACAGAGAAATGTCCACTTACTAAAAGTGACATTTCTAAAATAGTAATGCTGAATGCAACGTTACCAGTAAGGATGGTTTGTCATTACCATTCCACACATATGAAACATGAAAAGGCTACCCTTCTCTAATCAGGAATTGCAGCTTAAAAGTATATTAATTGCTAACCTATGGGAGTACTAGGCCTCACAGTAGTGAAACACAAAATTGTCTGTTTGTCACTATCAGGTCATGCAAAACATACCAGTTAATGTCCTACTTTTCATTTACACAGCTCCCAGCCTTTAGCGTTATTTAGGGCCTGCCTTAAGGGTGACATATGTGTCATAAAAGTGGATTTTCAAGCTTGACAAGTAGTTTTAAATGGCAAGTGAAAGCGGCAGTAAACTGCATACACCGGCCCTCCAGTGACAGGCATGAGACACTTTTGAAAGGCTGCTTCTGTGGGTGGCACAATCAGTGTTGCAGGCCTACAAGTATCATTTCATTTACAGGCCCCAGGTATATTGTGACATCACCCGTGAAAAAGAGGTGGAACTAGTAAGTTGAACAGCTGGAAATATGTGTCAAGCCATTAACTGATAGTCTGTTCCCTTTGGCTGTTATATTTTAAAAGCAATATGATGCAATCCTAGTCTACAAATGTTGATGGTAATTTTAAAATCAACCTATTTAACAATAAATATTATGTATTCTGTATTATATAATTAACATATTTTGTATTACTCTCATGTAGTTTTTAAAACCACAAGGGAATCCTTTACCTGATTATCTAGGATGCTTTTATTGAACATACTTGACAAAAGTGACTAGTTGAACCCAACATATGAGATTTATGTTCCATCACATAACTAACTTTGGAGTTAACAAATGGAGGATTCAAGTTATTACCTGAAGCCATATAATCCTGATCACTACTGTATAAGAGTGTAATAATTTCATAGGAATTGAGACAATGCGGTATTCCATATTTACTAAACTTTCTAGGGAGAGTATAATATCAAGGACTCTCCCGTACATAATAAGTGTTGTTGATGGGTAGGTTACAATATACATCATAGAGTTGGTTTTGTGACCCTATTTTATTAAATTCTACCAATTCGCATTACTCTGTGTAGTTACAAACTATGGAAATTGCCGGACCTGGATCTTTCGATGCTTATTTTAATAACATACCACATAGCAGGGTTTGTCCTTTTTGTTCAGTAATTTGACAGTGTGTCGCATATTACATTAGAAATTAACTCATCTTCCTAGAATAAAAATCTCTTTTAAAATATGGTGAATTGTTGCTTATCATAGACTTGGCTTTGTGATTCTATTTTATTATATTCCACCAATTTGCATAACTTTGAGTAGTCACAGGCTATGGAAATTGCCAGACCTGGTTCTTTCAATGCTTATTTTAACAACATAACACATAGCAGGCTTAGCCCTTTTTTGTTTGTTAATTTGACAGTGTGTCACATATTAGATTATAAATCACTTATCTTTCACAGAATAAACATCTCCTTTACAATAAGGCGAACCGCCGCTTGTCAGCGAGAGATACAATGTGGGTCTTGACTTATGTTGCCCACACTTATCTAACATGCTGTTTAAAAAAAAAAAAATTGCCCACAATTAATCTAACACACTGCTTCTAAAAAAAGAGAAATTATTAAAAAACATAACAGTTGAATAATAAGATGACATTTTATTTAAGCAAAAATAATTTTAATGTGGCAAGTCTACAGGGTTTAAAAATACCTTTTTAACAATTGTGATTGTAAGTACTCCAACTATTGGACCCCATAAATGGGATTGGAATTGTAAAATTGAATATTGGACATTCTAAGATTATACATAATGCTTTTGAACCAATGATGTGACACAATACTTGCTAAGTCTTACTACCCTACTGAGAGGTATGAATTATGATTGATTTAATATATTAAGTATCTGGAGTCTGGAAATGATACAATTATGGGATAAACAGACAGACTTTGCTTATTTCAAAGAAGAGATTTGATTAGTGGTTAAGAAATACTGTGGTTGTGCTGGGTGTCTCCATCCCCTTTGATAATGAAATACATTCTTGTAATATGTCTGGGACAACTAGTGCACAATATAACATTGCTGATGGTGCACACTAATGGATTGCCATTACATATTTCAATTCAATTTGAGGAATATTGAGGTAAAAAATGTTAATGTAATTTTGCATGCACTAATGTACAATTGTATGTTATCAACATTTGAAACAATTGGCGTCAGGCAGATTGTGTATTTTTCCATGCTTTTTTGTTAATTATGTGATATATCTGCTTAGGGTCTTTCTTGTACATGCTGTAAATAAATGTGGTATTTGTGTATGTTTGTGTAGTCCTGAAGAAGTCTGTGGGGATGAAACACGTTGGCTACAGTTCTTAGTGGAATTTAAAGTGGAGAAAATGTATAAAGAATTTCAAATTTGATGTTATGTACTGAAAAAGCATGCATTGAATGTGTTTACCATTTGAAGAAACTTTTCAGAATTACCATTTACTCCACAGAGATATGATATATGATTTGTAGGGTGTTGGACCATTGCAGATTGCATATGGTGTACCACTTTACAAGGGACTTACAAGTAAATCAAATAATCCAAACAGGTGTAAACCAACTATACAAAGTTAGCACTGGTTAGCAGTGGAAAACTGTTCATGGTATTAAAGAAAGGCAATAAAAAGAAGGTCAGAAAAAGAGGAGGATGAAAGCAAAATGTTTGGGGTGACCCTTCAGAGAGGTTCATTTTCCTACACAAGCGGAACACGAAAGTCTTGAAATTTGCGCAAATTATGGCGGCTTCATTACAATTTTGCCTAGACTTAGTGAAGATGCAGCTGACTGCACTTCACAGCTCTTATTTGCTGCTTCCATGGGAAAAAGGCACATAGATTGACACATTATTTGGAGCAAATAACTTGCATCAATGAATGCAAATGATCATTTATATGATGGATGTGACTTGCTTATCTAGGTATTTCATGTTTTTGTGACATTTAATTCAGGGTGAATGCTGCGAGTGTTAATAGTTCTTTAGCATTTTGTTAATTACACACCAGCATATCTTGCTTCTTTTGAAACTTCTCAGTTAACCTAGACTAGAGTAATACTGAAATTATTTTTATTTTCTTGTTCATTATGTCTTCCACTTTTGCCAAAAATATGTGGAAGAAGGATGAATGTCTGTTTACTTCTATGGAAAACAAGACAACACAAAGAGGCCTACCCTTGCGGGCTGGAAAGTGGTGAGTTGTT
The DNA here is from genome assembly GCF_964263255.1 of Lissotriton vulgaris. NCBI lineage: Eukaryota > Metazoa > Chordata > Amphibia > Caudata > Salamandridae > Lissotriton > Lissotriton vulgaris. Next base: position 1,576,381,454 of record NC_141685.1, read on the forward strand.
TTTATTAATACGGACTCATGGCTCAAGTGGAAAATCCTTAGTGGTTTTGCTGGACATAATTGTAGACACAGGTGAACTTTTTGTTGTTTGATTGAGCAAACATTATATGCTTGCAGCAAGTTGTCTGGAATTACTAATGCTAGATGTTACCTTAGTTAATTGTATGAAAGTGTATGTTTTACACTCTGACTCCTTTTGTACTTTTCACCTTGATTCTCAAATGTTGTCAATTTCTTGTCCCAACCTACAGACTTTTTCACCTAGAAAGAAGTGGATCCCCATGGCGCTCCTGCTCTGATGTTCACCCTTGCTCCCAAGATGGACAATGCCAGAAGAATGCTGGTGCACTATTTGTATACAGTATCATTTTTACTAATTTGCATTATATAGAGGTTTTACCTCTGTGTATTGTTTCCATTTTGGACATTATCCAAGATAACTATAACTAGCTTGGGAGTTTGTTAACTTCTAAAGACAGAGTAGCTTAACTTAACTGTTTTCATCCCTTCGTATCATGTGTGCCGCACTTATGGACTTGCTGACTGTTGTGTTTTATCTATATAAAATGTTACCCATTTCCGCTAATCATCCAACTGAAGCCCTAACCCTCTTCACTCAAGTTGTGAGATCTATTGTGCTGTTGTGTATTTGCAGCTTCAACAGATCTCACACTTGGTGCGTTGGAAGTGGTGCAAGTAAAACTAAACTCAGAGAGGTTACTGAAATGCTAAGTTGCCCACATCGATTCCCCTTATAAAGGGGCGTATATGGCTGTAGGAGAATACTCTTTTGCTGGTTTGCCTGTTCCTTTCTGAAAAGAGAAACCTTGTTTAACCTATGACATCCTCTTTGTTTCAGCCTGTTAGGGCCTACATCAACAGCAAGTCTTCGGAGAGGTGGAAGACAATTAACTTTTTATCAGGTATTAAAAACCGGAGAAGGAAGAGTTGGGTTCAGCATTAGACATGCCTTTGCTGTACCGATATTATGAGCACATCTACTTTGTTCCAATTGTTTGTTTAACCAGTATTCCTCCTTAGTGTTGAGCGGTGACTAGGTGTGGAGGATAGGGTAATACACAGCTATTACTACAACTTATTGATGGCAGGATGGGAGGGGAGGGTGGGACGGCATCAAGTCATTAAGGAGCAAGGTAAAGTTAATCAATCACTATATACAATAGGGTGGACTGGATGTCTGCATTGGGTTTATATGTGATAAGAGAACTTTAATTACAAAGAGAGCCAACTAGTAGACATTGAGGTTGGACCGTAGGATAATTTCTTTGGGATGAGTCAGATTTAGGTCTCCAGATCTTCTTAACAGTAAGTAGGTGGAGTACTCTGCCTTATTGATGTCACATTAAAAAGTACAACTGAACATACAACTAATGACAATAATATTATTTGTTAGACATGTCAGCTGTAGGTTGTTCTCCCCCTAAACATTTCTTCACCCTTTTATTTTTCTGAATTTATTTTATCTGGCATTGGGACTCTATGCACATTACTACTGCTAACCAGTTTTAAAGTGCTGGCGCTTACTTCTTAAAACATGGTGAAATTGAATTAGCCCTAATTGACATATTTAATTTACTTACAAACCCTCAATAAAGTGTTATACAATATACCCAGGACCTGTAAATTAAATGATAGTAGTAGACTTGCAGCCCTTATATTGCCACCCACTTCAGTAGTCCCTTAAAATGTGTTGCATTTCTGCCATAGCAGCCTAAATGCCATTTTGAAACTGCCAGTTTGACTTTGCACATAACCCCTTGCCAAAACATTGAGGTTTACATGTCCTACTAGTGAATAACTCCTACATTCATTTTTCACTAGTGTAATACCCACCTCTTCTATATGATAACAATTGGGTTGCCTTATTAGATGTATGAACTGCTAACTTTTGATTAGGACAGATAGCGATTTCATGTTTAGTGTCTAAGAAATTGTAATTGAATATGCTTTTTAATGGTTGAGTCAGAGTTTAGGTTACAATTTTGTCAATGCAACATTTCTAAAGTTGCCATGTTCCTGCACTAGCATTTTTTTGTCTCCTGCCTATTCTTGGGTCACATGACTGGGTGTAACTGGAAGGTGAACTTTGTTGGACTTGTAGACTTGCCTCTGCGAACTTTTGTCTTGAATTTGTTCAAAGCCAGAAGGTAAGCACCGACCCGGACCAATCCACTTTTTATATTCGATTCTCACTCAGTCATATTTTTTTACTTTGCCCAGTCTCACACAGCTAGATGTCCACAGTTGCCCCTTACATCTTTTTTGGCACTAGTTTTTACCTTATGATTTTAAAATTCATATCTCCTGTTTCACTTGGCTCTCTGAGGTGGCATGTCGCGCTCCTGCCCTTGAAAAGCAATTTGAGGGCAGCAGAAACTTCTTCTTGCCTCATAGATGTTGCACACCCTGCACACTGAATCGTGCTGAAAAGGAGGCCCGCATGGCCTGGAGTGCCACATTGATTGTCAGGTCTCGAGGACAAGTAATTCATAAGGCCCCCTGGTTACTCATGTGGTTTACTTAGGGTGTTTTGAAGCGGGCCAACTCCCTTTGACCAGTGAGCTCACGCGTGTCCTCCTTGCAGGCTAAAGGTACAAGAACACAAAATTCCAAGGCACATCCCTTCCCACCCGCATCAGGCTGCCTCTGAATCAGAATGTGCTGAGCACAGAGCACGTCTCCCTGAATTCACGCATGGTAGATTGCATACAAGATCATTTGCCCTGCACCGAAACATAGCAACAGCAGCCTACATACCAGGTCCACCTCCTCTGCACACGAGAGGCCTGCAGCCGGGGGTAGACGGGAAACGCCACCAGTGGCAAAGACACTGTCCCTAGAGGCTCTTCTGGAATCCCAAGGTGGAGATACTCACCGTCCATATAGCACGGACGGAGTAGTTGGACTGAAGGCTCCAGTACAATTACTAATGAAGTTGAAAATTATCTGCAGATTGGAAAAGGCAGACGCTAAACAAACCTAGCTGACATTTGAAGCCAAAAAATGTGCTGGCACACAACAGGACGATCCTGACAAAGTCAGTGAGAACACACACTAGGGTCATCGCAGTTGCAGGATGAAGACATGAAAGCACTCCTCCTTGCAATTAGACAAAGCCTCGCCTCCATAGAAGGGAAATTGGATGTAATGAACAATCAGATAGATGCCATTGTCCATAAGTTGGACAGCCATTACGAGTGCATAAAAGAGACTGAACACCGCATCGCCAATGCAGAGGACACCATGTCGCAAATGCAGAAGCATGTGGCGCAGATGGACAAACTACTCAAAATTATTGATGCCAAAAATGAAGATCTTGAGGCACGCAGCAGAAAAAACAGTATCCACGTTCCTGGCATACCGGAGAGCACCAATACTGGCCAGGAATTTACAGAGAGGCTGCTACGTGAAACAAGTGATGCTGAATTCTTATCCTCTAAATTCATCATGGAAAGAGCACACCACCAACTGGGCCCCATGCCGTGGCCAGGAAGCACACCACACCCGCTCATCGCGAGGTTACACAACTATCGCGGGAAACACAATCACCCTGTTTCCTGATTTTAGGGCCAGGAAGAAAGACAAAAATTTCTGCCCGCCTAGCACAAACTTTGCCAGGCACAAAGTGATTATGCATTCATGTCCCCGGCTCAACTACAGGTGATGCATCAAAGCAAACAATATTTTTTCACTAATACGCAGCAAGTTGACAACTCCTTGAAATACATCAAGCGACCAAATAATTCCCGCTCTTCACAGTAACTATGGCCCAAATCGTCATCCCCGATCAGAGAATAGCACCAACTTAGCCTCTACCATTGTAGTGATGCTGCATCTTCTTCTCTACTTTCAACCGTAGAATCCACCACCTGCTTCACACTGAGACAATGAAACATTGATACACAGTCTCGACGAGTGGCGGCAACCAGAGCGTCAGAACCAGATAAGTGACCTCCTGGGTCTGTATGACACTCAGCACCCATACCACCCGACAAGTTTGCTTTTTCCAAAACCCTGCACCTCGGAGGGAATGGTGTAACTGTGCCTGTACATAAGAGCCCCCCCCCCCCGGCGATCCCCCTTGTTGCATATTAAAATGCAGATTATTTCTGTTCTTTTGGGCCATGTGGGTGGGGGAGGAAGTATTCATTCTGGCATGATTGGGATGCTACATCGGGTGGGAAGGGATTCGTTAGTGGGACATGACTCAAAAGAGAATGAGGCATGTAAGGCATCTTTATTGCTTGTGCTCTACCAGCTTTACAGATATAGGAAACAAACTGCTTTACACAGTAGAATACAATTCCCTACATGACCAGCTCAGAACCTAATCAGAACTTACATATTCTTATGTGGAATGTCAGAGAATTAGGCGATCCATGAAAAAAAAGGCGGGTACTAGCATACCTGGACCGACATAATGTCCAGGTCGCACTGCTTCTAGAAACTCACTTGAACCCCCATAATGAAAGTTCATTTGCTTGCAAGTGGTGAGATCACAGGGTATTCTCCTCCTATTCCTCATACTCGAGAGAGATAGCCATACTTATAAAAAGTGCACTCCCTCTGCCCTTGCTGCAGCGAACGCAGGATCATCAAGGACGCTACTGCATGGTTTGGGGTAGGCTAGGTACAGTGTCCGCCACACTGATCTGCTGCTATGGGCCAAAAGTGGACAACCCTGATTTCTTTGCCATGCTCTGGGGTAAAATCCTGTAATAGGCTCCACTCACATAGTATGGGGGGAGATTTTAATACTACTCTCAATCCAGCCATGGATAGATGCAACCCGGCACCGCGTCACTACAATAGGTCACATACGTTGCTCCAAGACATTGTGGTTACAAATGGATTGCTAGATGCTTGGCGATATGTCCACCCACAAAAAACTGAAGGCACAGGTTACACAGCTACGCATGCATCCTGGGCTAGATTAGAATCCTGTATAGTATCTTGCGGCCTGGGCCCATCGATAATTTCAGTTATGCATCTGGAGAGAACACATTCAGATCACTCTCCTGTCAGGCTTATGGGGACTCCTGCTGGTACGGTGCTCCCTTGTAGAAACTGGAGACTTTAACCTGTCATGCTACTTGACACAGCATTTTGCAGTGAATTAGGGTAGGAAATCACTGAATTTTTTCTGAGAAACTTGGGGTTAGTTGACAGAATTGAGACAGTTTGGGAGGTCTTCAAGGTCACAATCCACGGGTTTTGCATTTCAAATAGCTCAGGAGTCCTGCGCGACATCCAAGGCACCTTGAAGAAACTAGGGGGTGAACTCAGGAAACTAGAGACTCTACTCTCTGGTGGCGCAGATGGTGTGTCCCAATGGGAATTCCGGGAAAAACTCTCAGAATATACAGAAATAGCTGAGCATGAGGCCTGATTTAGGAGTAAATACTGGGTGGCCCACAGATATGGGGAAGGGGAATGCCCAGGCAGAGCTCTTGTTAGGTATTAGAAATTACAAGCCCTGATGGCTAACAGCGCAGAGATACTGCTGATATACTGGACATGTTTACCACTCACTATTCTACACTTTTTTTCATCCAGCAGGCGAGACTCACCTAATTTTGCCAGTTATTTTGGTGAGGTAGCCTTAGGGTGGCTGGGAAACTCACAGAGGGAATTCCTAGATGCTCCCTTTGAATTGGATGTGATACACAAAGCTATCATGCATATGCTATAAGGTAAAGCCCCAGGTTTAGAAGGGCTCCCTCTATAAAGCATATATTGATCAGTTAGCCCCCATCCTGAAATTTGTATATGAAGATGGTCAGGCGAATGGTATCCTCCCACCTTCGATGATGGAGGCACTCATTACCTCCCTATTGAAGCCTGGAAGCCTGCAGACCAGTGTGATTCTTACAGACCACTGTCCCTTTTCAATAATGACACTAAAATCCTGGCTAAGATATTGGCCAATAGGTTAAATGTATTGACAGAAAAGTTAGTCCTTCCCGACCAGGCTGGGTGTATCTCAGGGCCTGCAACTACGCACAACCTATGGGCCTTTTTCTCCATATTACAAAACGCGGATCCCGATTTGGCGCTTGTGGCAGTATTTTCAGACGCCACCAAAGTGTTTGACTCCATTGAATGGGGTTATTTACTAGGCATATTACAACACATGGGTCTGTCTGCTCAGTTCTTTTCATGGATAGGCTTGCTATATCAATCTCCAACTGCCAAACGGGCAGATGTCTCTGGCCTTATCAATCACTAGGGGCACTAGGCAGGGATGCCCACTTTCCCCCCTGCTTTTTGCACCAGCGGTCGAACCTTTGGTGGCTAGACTACGACAACACCACTAGGATAAAGCATTACGCTGCACTATACGTCAGATACCCATCTCCCTTTATACAGATGACAGCACCCTATACATTAGAGACCTGCAACAAAATCCAAATACCATTTTGCGGGAATTCAGCATCCTTGGGAGACTCTCACGTATCACATAACCTGGGGGTAGTTGTAAATATTTCCCCTCACCTCCGCAGCCACGCAGTTCCCACTGGACTACCCACTATTGAGGTGTGTAACACAGAAATTAGATATTTATGTATACGCATCACCAGGGATAGGGAGGACCTATTGTGCCTTAATTACGGCAGGGCAATAGACCACATTACTAGATGCATCACACACTTGGTCTCTATGCCGCTTTCTATGGCAGGGCACACTTCACTAATAAAAATGGTGGTTCTCCCGCAGTTGCTATAATTATTCATGAATATTCCGTATTACCCGGTTACACATTTTTTCATTGCATTACACTCAGAAATGATCAGATTACCATGTGTAACAACCGGATTCTCGGACCAGATCAACCGGATTCTCGGACCAGATAGAATCAGCTCATCAGAGCACCACCAATCCAGACGGAACGTAACCACCTCCCTCCTTAGGACCAATTTACAACAGGTATCTATGTCTCCTACCCAAGGATGGGGAATTAGCAATATACATGCCTATGTTTCTACAATAGCACACTCTTACCTTATAGTCTCACAGCAACTCAGACCCAGACTATTCTACCCAAAGGCAGTTCTGATTATTTACCATTACACACTGGCCGCAACCAGTGCTCGCTCAAGCCACAATCTTGTGGGTATATACACCAGTATCCCCCCTGGTGCTCTCTCTTATTTCCGTACAAGCCACAATCAGTGTCCTCCCTGATGCTCTCATTAACGCCGCCTCACAATGACGATCACTTTCCTATGAATACCGTTAGCTCTTCATGTTGGGGAATCTCTCACTATTCACTAGTGGTACAATACTACAATATTGTGGATCACACAATGATGGCCAAATTATATGATGTACGACTTACTCTCCATTTCAAGGGCTCCTCTCTCCCTCATTATTCAGTTACCATTTACCTGATCGGGGGTAGCGTCCGTTCATGAAACAGTACCTGACTAGAAGAACAGGTTACCTTTATTATACAAGAACAAGAGGCACATGCTAGTTCACTAAGAACTGGGGTACTTTATTTATCACAATAACAATAAAAATATAACACTATACTATAACATATAGCCTGCAAAGGAAAATGAAAGGTTAGAATGTGTGCACGGTAATAAGAAAGGGTCGACGTCACCTTATTAATATGAAGTCTGGACTCAGCAGTCATCTGGGTTCCCTTCTTGTTTGTGCCTTGGCTCGTCTTAGGGTCACACCTCTGCAATCACGGATACACGTCTGCACCGCTATGCTCTGTCTCCTCCGCTTCCCTCCAAGTCACTAGAACCTTTCTCTCATCAGCTGCTTTCTCTCTGGCTGTTCTGCACTACTCCTCTCTCCTCTCAATCACAGACCATCTTCACTTCTCGGCTTCGATCTTATAACTCAGTTTCTGCCACTCTGGTATTCGTTCCCTCAACTAACTGCTTCACTTTGTATGCTCTGATCTTAACGTCAAAGCTCGCCAGCTGCTCCAACTAAAATAACTTCAATCTTTCTAAGAGAGTATCAGCTTCTCGGTCTTTCTCGGACTTCAAAATGGCGACTGTCTGCCCTGGAATAATTAATGGCATTGATGCTAACGACTAGTTGCCGCCTACAGACTGACTGACTCACTACCTCATGCCTTCGCAAATATGGAAGCTTGTCCCTTCATGGAAAGTTACGACCAGTAACCTGCTGCCCACCAAATTCTTGTACCTCCCCGTACCAAGGACACGTTCTCAGCCGGCCGGCCTGATGTTATGTCTTCGGAATGGAGAAAAATACAGTCTTTCGATAAGTGCCAGCCTGAGCCAGTTCTCTCCAAGCGAACAACACTTCGTAACTAAAACATTACACTTGACCTAGAAGCATCTCAAGCTGCCGGGGCAGAAAGAAAGATGGAGTCTCTCCCGTTTGAGGCCTACAAGGCCCGAAATAAGCATAACTCCATGGAAAGTATACTAACACTCTTACAAAAGGACGGATTATCACTAATACTAATGAATCTATCCCCTAACTTAAGTTTATAAACCCTGATCTAAGGAAAAGGGTACAGAATACAAAAATAGCAGAGAAATGGGCCCTTTGCTTACCAACAGGTATCACCTCGAATGAAATATCTTACTCCTTAAAGAAAATTGATACGCTGGTTCACTCTTCAAGCTTAAAACTGCAAGCATATAAAACAATTTGCCAACTTTACCACACTCCTCTGCAAATAAGCAAATGGTCCTTGAATAATGGTTCTAACGATCGAACCAAATGCCCCAAATGTCATCTACAAGCGGCAGATCTAGAACACATGTTGGTTCTATGCCCTGCGCTAGCTTCATTTTGGGATAGTATAGGGAAGATACTAAGATTGAAATTGCTAATTGATGCACCTTTAACATCCGAAATGATACTGTTAGGTATACAGATTAACCCTACACCTTTTCAAGATTTAATTTTTATTGTGCTGGCATGTGCAAGGTTAGTTTTGGCCAGAGCTTGGATAGCTGATCAAGCACCTAATGTGAATGAATGGTGGTGCTTGGTTAAAGAGATACATCATATGGAGCTTTCTTTAGCTAGAAAAAGAGGAGTGAAAGCAATGATTAAAGTGAAGAGAATATGGGGAGGCATGTTTTATATACCCGACACTAACTAACTTGATCTGGAGTCGTGTTAAACTCAAATTCAGATAAGATTGTATTGTATTTATTTGTGTAAACCCTTTTTTTTGTTTTTTATTTGTTTGTCTGAGAATTTATTATTACTTACTAGCTATGGTAAACTGCTTTTTGTAATAATTTTTAAAGACATTGGAAATTATGTACAACAAAATTTCGATTTTTCTGTTTAATTCTGCCTGTGATATCCATTAATAAAAAGGATTAATAAAAAAAAAAAAAAACTGCCGCCCACCAAATTCTTGTACCTTCCCGTACCAAGGACACATTCTCAGCCGGCCGGCCTGATGTTATGTCTTCGGAATGGAGAACAATACAGTCTTTCGATAAGGGCCAGCCTGAGCCGGTTCTCTCCAAGCGAACAACACTTCGTAACTAAAACATTACACTTGACCTAGAAGCATCTCAAGCTGCCGGGGCAGAAAGAAAGATGGAGTCTCTCCCGTTTGAGGCCTACAAGGACCAAAATAAGCATAACTCCATGGAAAGTATACTAACACTCTTACAAAAGGACGGATTATCACTAATACTAATGAATCTATCCCCTAACTTAAGTTTATAAACCCTGATCTAAGGAAAAGGGTACAGAATTATATCAACACACCTTGTGAATAGGCTCTATTTACGGTTCTACTTACTCCATTAGAATGATCGAAGACTGAAGTCACCTCCAATCACCTTCTTTCAAGGAAGGGCCAAAAAAGTCGGTCAGAACAAGGCCCTGCTGGGGCCCCCCCAAATCACTTTCTGACAGGCTTTTCATTTTGAAAGCCTGACATGGAAAGCCTGTGGGAAACCGAGCATTGTAATCCCAACGACGGAAACACCATTCATTGGGATTACAGGCCAGTCTCCGACTGCCCAAGGGGTTTCTTGAGCCCACCGGAACCCAGCCGGAATTACAGGCCGATTTCAACCGCCTAGACTGTAATTAGGCAGTCGGTAATTGAAACCGAGGATCTCGGTCGGAAAGCTTCCGACCTTGGGTCGGAGGCTTACCGAAAGAAGGCTTACCGACCGGGATCATAATGGGCCCCTATGATTATATTCAAAGAAATTCCCCTCTTTTCGTACAGAAAAAGGGAAAACATCAGAGACCATTTGGTCCATTCCAACACTTGCGTTGACAAACACAGTAACACCATACAAGAAATGTGGGGCCTACTCCCAATTAAAGGTCACTTTAAATGCAGATATTGTATTGCCTTTTAATATACTGTCATCACAAAGGACTTCATACATCGAGATATAAAATTCACTCTTCAACAACATACGTAATTTATTGCATCTGCTGTCCCTGTAATTTGATATACATTGGACAGAAATCACAACCAATCAAGGCAAGAATTGGCTAACATAGAACCCGCATTCGTTGTCAGATTGAAACTGCCCCGCTAGTACAAAACTATGCAAAGAAAAAACACACAGCAGATGGCTTGAGGTGGCAGAAAATTCTGAAGGCCATTGTTCCTCCAAGAGAGGGAGATGTCCTATTAACCTACAAGTGGAGTGCAAGTGGATAGATGGATATAAATGCATTAGACAAGGTTTGAACATACTGGAAGAATGGCACAAGTTTGTTACGTTAAGTAATTAAACAAGCTATCTAATTACTATTCAAAATCTGTCTGGCTCCTAATAAATACATGCAGAGTTCCCTATGTTGACATAGTTATCAGTCCTCTAGCATTATGTAGAGAGTTGCCATAAACCCCTACTGATACAATTTTCCAGCACAGCTGAAAGATTTTTAATGTTATGTATGGTGACACAGCTAATATAGAGTAACTACAGGCCACTATTGCTGCACATTCTCCCAACACATATATAAGACTTTTAAATTTTATGTACGTAATGTATAATTGTAGACAAACTGTGACTCTAACGGTCCTTTATGTGTGCATATTTGTACTGTCTATTTTGTTGTTATTTTGTATACGAGCATGATAGTCAGTTTTATTGACACTTACCAATTAAGTCTTACCTAGGTAGTATTAAGTGCATCTGTCTAAAATGAATCAACAGTATATGTATGTAATTAAATTGCTGACTACCATTCAGCAATAGGTGTGGCTTAATCTTTTTGAAAAAACTTTTTGTGCATCATAATCGAATAAAAAACTTAATTCGGCGGTATTGATTTTAAAGAAAGATTTTGTTAGAGCGACTTAATCTATGTATCAATTAACTCTTGGCAGACGTGTTCTGTCTCATTATCATTCTCTACTGATTAAATCAACACAGAATAAACCTATGGTAATACGAAAATACGAAACGGTTTTTGAAATGAGTTCCATGTGAATACTTGTCATCACTTAATACTTAATTCCCAAGTCGCATGGACATATGTGTTGCTCTAGTTGTTTAAAAAATGGTCTAAAACAAGTCCAGCAGATATTCACAAAGATGCTTAGAGATGCAGAGTGATTATCAGGACTTTAGTATTGGCTATTTCCTAAAGGCTGTGAACAATCAATGATTTTGTAGCAGTATCAATGTGTTTTGGCAATGTAAACCTTTGTGAGTCTCATTGCCTAGTGGTTATGTTTGGCTGTATTTGGCAGACAGGCCAATCTCGCAAGCTGATCCAGACCCCACACTTTCGCTCTGACCGCAGCCGTGGAGTAGGAGGGCGTAGGAGGGCGTGAGCAGGAAGACGCTAGTAGAGCAGGGGTCGCCAAAAATCTGTTTGCAGGCTTCAGTCCTGCTTTGGGCTTCACCTTGGCTTTGGCCCCCCGCACCCTCCGCCCACTAGCTCATGATTATTCATTGCTCCGAGTGCCGCACGCCGCACAGCACAGCGCACTGGCAAGCCCACACACCAGTTGGCTGGCTTGCTCACTCGCTTCCTTGCTTCTGCACCTCCAGTGCCCAGGTTACCTCCATATTGCCTCCGGCCTGAGACAGTTTGCCTGCCCGCCCACCGCATTTCTTAGCCCCCAGCATCTTTTCAAGGCCAGGCATAGTCGACCAAATCGTCACGTGTTTTGACTTCTGCCCTCATTACCAGGCTTCACGAAGGGTTCGGATTACCTGACTGTCCTGCCCTGTTGGGTTCACCGAAGTGGCTCTGCACCTGCCCATTGTGCCGCAAGGGAAGGCTTCCACAGGACAGTTCCCGGGGGAATTTATTGCCCGGCATCCTTCAGTGGCGCACACCGTCTACGTCATCTCCAGCACCCGGAGGTGCTCAAAACACCAGAGCGCCTCCCACACGGGACGCACGTGGGCGTGCCCGTGCAAAGCCCGGGCAGAAAGGCGGGCCCGTCCCGCACCTGCCCCGCCCCTGGAAGAGGCTGGGCTGGGGCCCCCCTCTAACGCCCACCGCAGGACAATAAGTAAGCAATACGACAAAGACTGTTTTCGGACCGAAGGGGGTGTGCTAACATGTAAAACTTATTTAACATCTGGCATTAACATATCCCCATATTGATTTGTTATTTTGCTCCCACTTAGGAATGAGTAGGAACTTACGTAAGGGTGGGGTGGGAATGGTAGGGACCCACGACTCTTTCCTAACCTGAGCAGAATTTGTACTCAGGCATGAAATAGAGATAACAGAAAGGCGGCTTTCACTTGACCCATTAAATTCACTTATAGGACAAACCGTCTCTAAATATTGTAGTACAGATTCTACTGCATGTCTAGATTCACCACAAATTACCATAGATAGTTCCCAGATAGGTGTTCTAGATGTGGATAATGAAACTGGTAAAATACCCATCCCAGCTGACATTACTCCAAATGTTCGTACCAGACAGAGAAAATCAGCAGCCATCCCAGGAAATAACACCCAGGCTAAGAAAAGGAAAGCGCGGAGCGCACCAAAAGCTAGTTCACAGGCAGCAAAACTAGCTAAGAACAAGAGTGTGGTCTCAGTGAGGGGAGGGGTTCTAGCTACATTAGTTGAGAAGGAGCAAGACGGAGTGGGCATAGAGGGAGCTGATAGTAATCAGCCTGACCCTCAATCTTCCTCTGTAGAATCTAAAGATGGTTTCTTAACCAAATGGAAGCTAAACTAATGGCATTAATTGATCCTATAATGTCCAGACTTATGGCAATACATCAGGGATTATTTAAAATAGAGGAACATTTAGGCAAGGACCCAGGAACTCGGATTGGGAGTTCCAACACAAAAACTACGGAGCATGGCCGAAATAGTTCTAGATTACAACACCAGGTAGAGGTACATCCACACCCCCCTCCCTCGCTTCTGAGTGCCTTCCGATACACCCTGTGCCCTTATCGATTGTTACTATCACCCCACATATATGTACGCAGGCATTAAACGGACCTGCAAAAAGATCGCAGCGAGGGGAAGGAGATAAAATAAAAGGGGTTGTTCTTGACCTCCCACCCGATTTAACGCCACATACCGTAGTGCTAGCAAATGTACCGAAATTTAAACCACTAGAGGACGAACACTGGTCATCAGTAAAGAATAAGGCCCTCCATTATTTAGATTTAAAAACTGGGCTTGGAAATCATTTATTTAATGACTTCATGATGGTCAGAAGGGTTGCCTGGGTGGGAAAATGCGAAAAAGGCCTGGCTGGGGACAATGTGATTTTAAGCTTTAGGTCGCCGCACTTGGTCAGGTGTATATTGAATAGGGTTGCACCTCTCGCAATACGGAATGATGTTATTAACGTCCTCCACTTGAGGTATTTTAACCGAGCAAATGCAATGCCCAGAGAGGAATTACAAAGGAATCCTGGATGGTTGCCAGGGCCCATTACTTGTGAAGTGCCAACTCGCAATAGATATGAGGCTCTTAGCACATTAGAGCAGAATGATTGACTGGGTCTGATATCTAAACACCCTAGTCCTATGCATTCACCTGCAAGCGAGAAGAGAGACCTGGCCACAAACTATAATAGCCAAAATTGAGGGAATTCTACTCTTCCTATAACATGGCTACAATGTGACCCAAAAACCAGATCTACTGCTGAAGTGTAAATATCCCTAGAACACACTTAAAAGTAAATAGTCGACAATTTGTTAAAGTAGACTCTTGTGTCACACACCAGGATAGTAGTATTAATATGAGAAATGGTAATCTCAAAACAAATGTGACCCCGGCTAATTTTATAAACTGTGGTGAACGAGAGGTAGAAGATGTACCTGAGTATAATTACAATGCGAGACGGGCTAATCCCATTACAGCTGACCCGGAATCACGGACAAATAACAACTTAAAAATTACCACATGGAATATAGCTGGCATCAAAAATAAGATCAATGATGCCAATTGGGTAAATATATTGGAGGGCTTGGGGGTTGTTTTATTACAGGAGACTTGGTGTGTCGAAACCTTTACCCAAAATGGGTATCAAAGCATTTGTACAGGTGCAACTCCATCAAGAAAGGGAAGGGCGAAGCGAAGCTTGGCAACCCTAATCCCAGTCGACTTCCCCCGGACCGTAGGGAAAACTTTTACCGAATCAAAATATTATCAGTTTTTAAAATTAACTTCTAATGAAAATCATGTATTTGTTATTATAAACTTTTATAATAAGGTTTTTGACAATTCAAGGAGCACTGTAATTGACTCATTAGAAAGGGATTTAGATTGTTTTATGAAGAGAATTGTAGGACCTTATGTTTTAATTTGGGCTAGTAACTTTAACAGTGATCTATGTGATATTAAAGCTGGTGAGCCTTTTGGGTACTGTGACCTCTCTGATGAAAAAATTGCACATTTTAAACATGATAGATATGGGGAAGCCATTAATAATGCAATTCATTAATATGATTTAACAATCTTAGAACCAATCACTCCAGAGGGGGGAGAAAACCTGCAAACCTTTGTGGGAATGAGGTCATCCTCAAATATAGACCATGTCATAATATCATCTAATGGCAATGAGATGACCAAGGAGGTTTTGATAAATGTTAGTTTGTTAAGTGACCATCATTCTTTAAGTTTGATTTTAGAAATAAACTTGTCACCTAAACAAAGGGGTAAGGATGGAGACGTTGACATTGACATTCAAGGTAATGACGGTGTTTCTTTGAAATGGACAGGTGTTAATCACCTGACTTTTATGGAAATCCCTTAAGGGAAAATATTAAAAGAATTAGAAATATGTCTGGACGGTTCATCCACTCATACTTTGGTTATTAAGGCCTTCTCCAATATCACTGAAGCAATCACAGGTGATCTGAAACCAAAAAAAAGGAAAAAACCACGTAGCCAAACTCAAAGATGGTTTAACCGCGAATGCACAAGGATGAATAGGGAATTCAAATTTGCACTTAAACAAAAACCTAGAGACCCGCAAAAAATAGGTGCCACCAGGACAGATTATAAAAAGACATTGGAAATAAGGAAACAGGAGATGAAGAGACTTGAGAAAACCTAAATCGAGCAGCAGAGCTAAAAGACTCCGCACTCTTCTGGAAGATAGTCAACAACCCATATTTTAAAGATAATAATGCAGTCAGGATAGATACATATGGTACCACCGGAAGATTGGGTGATACACTTCAAGAGTATTTTCAATCCAGAGGATATGAATCTTATGTATTAGAAAAATGAAAAATGTACCAGGGTGAATTCAGTTAAAACTTCGCCAGTCACACCAGAGGAAGTGAAACTTGCACTTCAGAAAAGTGCAAGTAGGAAAGTGGCAGGCCCAGATGGTGTGCCAATAGATGTTTTTAGTATGATCTGGACTTCTGGACACCGATACTTGTGACAGTTTTCAATGCTGCTTTGGGAGGAACCCTACCCACCACATGGGTTGAAAGCGTTATTGTACCCATATTTAAAAAAGGGGACAGGGAAAAGGCTATTTGCTACCGCCCAATATCACTTCTTGATTCCTCTTCTAAGATCATGGGACGAATCATGCTAGAAAGGCTTGGAGACTGGGCCAACGAAAACGACATCTTATCAGAGGCACCGTATGGCTTCAGAAGGGGTATTGGGATGGTGGAGCAATGTCTTAATCTAGACCTAATAATTGGGAAATATACACTAGCCAAGGAAGGTACTCTTCATCTATGTTTTGTAGATTTGACTAGTGCCTTCAATTTAGTAAATCATCAAAAATTATGGCAAACCTTAAGAGGGCTCGGCGCTCCCATAGAAATAATTGTCTTCTTATCCCAAATTTACAATTTTGTAAGCTCAAGGGTACGGTATGGAAAATTAGGGGAATGCACGCCTGACTTCGCAGTAAACGGGGTATTAGACAGAGATGTGTAATGGTCCCACTCTTATTTTCCATATACATAAATAATGTGGATCCATTTTTACAAGAATTAGCCGTAGATGCCCTTGTAATTATATGCAGATGATGCTGTCTTGATGTCCAGAAATGCTAAAGGCCTGCCTACAATGTCTGATAGAAAACTTTGCCCAATACATGACCAACATAAATTTACAGTTGAACCTGAAAAAAAAATGTGTAATGTCATGTGGAGGTAAAAGACAAAAGTGTAGACTGCATCACGTGGGTGGGTTTTTTTTAAGCAGAGCTCCGACTTTTTCATACTTAGGTTTAATATTTTGTAATAGTGGCACATGGAATCCGCACATTGAACTATGTAAAATGAAATTCCTAAAAACATCTGAGGGAATCATGAGGTTTGCGGCCAAACTTGTGAATAAGCCTTTACGTGAAATCTTAAAATATATATAGGAGCAAGTGTGTTCCAGCAGTTAATTATGGAGCTGCCATATGGGGGAGAGCAAATACGACAATCCTCCAAACTAATGAAAATAAGTTCCTAAAAAGACTGCTGGCAGTCCCTAGTGCAGCCGCAAACATAATTGTACACAAAGAATTGTCCATCCCATACTTAAGCAATACTCTCAATATAGCTGCCCTTACAATCTGGCATGGTTTATGGACCAAGGAAGAAACTAAATTCTCTAAGGATTTAGTTATAGATTTTCTAGCACTAGACCATAGTATGAAAATACCATGGTTGTGTCACATTTTTAATCTTTTGACAAAGTGCGAAATATGTACAGGCGACCCCATAAGCATACAAGAGTATAGTAAAAGAGATCTGAAATTGAGATATCTTGCTGCTACTGAACATGATAGGGATTGAATGATCAAGCAAAAACAGTAGGTGGCAGCTTATTGTGAACGTCCTTATATGAGGGGCACCCAATTATAGCTTACTCTGGTCCAAAATGTCCAGCACAGATGTTATCTGACCAGACTAAGAATGAGCACATTACATTATTTAGTTGCTTTCCTAAAAACTGAAAAATGGCACAGAATTCTGTCCCCTTGTCCATGTGATGGCAAAACCTCTCAATCCACCCTGCATCTCATTTTATTCTGCCCTTTTTATATGGATATCCGAAAAACTGTATTGAAACCACTATTTTTAGAAAACATGCTTTTTAATTATACGGTCGCGTTTAATTTTATCTGTTGTTTGGACACCATGAAAAAAATAAGTGCTGTAACATTCTTTATACAAAAATTAATTAGAAGGAGAAAAGACTATGCACCTTTGGACGCTCTGCTATATGAAAAAGATGATGAGTAAGATATCCTATAAATCGCATTCGTTGCACTGATTGCACTTACACTTTATTGTATGAACTAGTGGTAGATTGCATTTTAAGGATTTTAAAAAATGGACCTACTATTTTACGCTACCTCTTTGTATTTTAAATTTGCACATGTTGTACCACCATTAATGTCCCTATTAAATTTTTCTAGAATGTACCCTTTAAGATATATGTGTATTAGTATGCTTTTATGGCGTTTGCCTTGTTGTCACCGAATAAAGCTGTTTTGATTTGATTTGACAGGCCAGAAACAACTCCCTTTTCATAAATGTCTTCAAAGAAAGAGATTCCTAGATGTAATGTACAACGTGATATTTGATATGGCTATGATTATGTACAGCTGGAGATAAGAATCCCCATGTCTACTTTGATATGCCAGGTATCACCACATTATGAGTACCAGTGAAGCAATCAACAAAGACGTTTTTACCCCAAATATGCTCCTGAATGAGGGAGATTAAAGGGAAATGTCACTGTCTCGAACATGGTGGGAATTTTTTGAACATGACATATCGGCACTGTCTCTTGGCCTGCCAATTTGACTGAGGAAGGTCAGACAGTAGATTGATGTATTACACAATACAAATTAAATAAAAGGCAAACCTAATGAGTATTGCCGATTCGTGGTTTTCTAATTACGTGATTGAATATATTATGTGATCATTAATTTCAGACCTTAGCTTAAATTTAAAAAAATACGATTTTATGACAAATTAGCAAATAAACAATTAGTACTGAAATAACTATATGTACAAATCCCACTCAGAGCAGAAAGAATTCTCTGCAGGCAGGATTGATAAACCAATGTCACTTTACTTTCTTATTCTATTGAAATATCCTGGGCTACCCAGGTTGTGCTCTTTAAGATTAATGGACCATTAACAGTTAATTAAGAAGCCATTTAAAAATATTCATTTAATTCCGGTGAGTTATGTCCATGCATTAATCTCATTCAACCTTTCTTAATTTGGAGGGCTGTTGCTTCACTAGATTAAGACTATTTTAATTCCAGCCACAAACTAAACTATGCCGTCTAAAAAACGGGTGCCATTGTAACTCCCCAAAGGTAATGTCTGCGAAATTTGTATTTTTTCCTTCTATTTTTAATTGTAAAAGCAGGAGATATTTCACGCGTTGTTAATTATTTTTCACTTTTCCTGTGCTTACTGGCGTTTCCCCTAATGACACATGTCGCAGCTGTAGGATTCAATAGGCATCCAGGAGCAGGAAAGCAGTACTGAAAATTGATAGGGTTCTTTTCTTTTCATGTCTGCTCCCTATCAAGACTTAAAAGCTTCTTATAAAAGCGGGATTTCATGGAAATTTTGCAGATCGACGAGCTTCAGATTGCTACTTCACTTTCTCTGTGAAAAAAAATATACTTTTAAACTCTAAATTGAAATAAATAAAAAATAAACCCGTGATGCACCAGTTCTTTCCTTGCTCATTGCCCAGGGGCATTGCGACCTCTTAAGTGAAATACATTGGGTCTGATTTAGAGCTGATCACTAATATAAAATCATTAGATTTCTGGAGGAAATGATGACTCCACAAAGGATTACACCAGTTGAATTTTCTCTCCTGTCGAGATAGCATGTGGAAAAAATGCCACCAATTGCCTATTCTTTGGATTTAGCCTTTACTCTAGAAATTAGGATCTTTAATTACTTCCCTGTAGGATACCTGGTATACTGGATCACCACAATTTTAGTAAATCCAGAACTAATAATTCCACCATATGTTAATTTAAGCTATGCATATTTGTACAGTGCATGCTCTCCCTGGGAGAAATCCTGATGCTGAAGCAGGAGCAGTCTAGTCTAAGCCATGGTCAGGCCTGATTGAAGAGCCACTTCTTCAACTTCTCGAACTTAAGAACCGAAGAGACTACTCTGATGTGCAGGGGTTGGTCATTCTAGGCTTTAGGAGCAAGGTTGGTGAAGGTATGACCATCTATTCTGGTTTTGTGTATGTGGAGGATGTGTGGGAGTATGGCTGTGTGGAGGTATATGGTAGGTTGGTGGAAGCTGATGCTGTTGTTGCAGTATATGTAGGGTACGGAGATTGAGGGTGAGCCTTGCGCTGAGTTCTGTACGGTCTGCAGTACTCTGATCAGTTGTGTGTTGATTCTGACACAGAGGGTATTCCCGTAATCCAGTGTGCTTTGATGATGAGGGTTTATGTAATGCTTCTGTGTTTGTTTGTAAAGAAACACTTAAGCTTCTTCCTTAGCATCTTTAAAATGATGAAGCAGGAGGCAAAGGCACTGTTGACTTGGCCAGCTATAATGAGTTTATTGTTCATGGCTATCCCCAGATTCTTTGCTTGGGTTATCGGGACAAGTGTGAGCCAGAGTTCCTTCGGCCACTCGGTGGAGGCCCACGTCTAGTTGTTTTTGCTGATGATTATAACTTACAGCTTGTCATTCTTTAGCTTGAGACAGTCGGTTTTCACACACTAGATGACTTTACTCATGCAGGCGGTAAATTGGGCCCAAGTGGTCGTTGTTTTATTTGAACGGGAGAGTATGGCCTGGGTGTTGTTGACCCAAGATAAGTCAGAAATTCTGTGTGTGTGAATTATGATGGCAGGAGGGGTCATGTAGCTGTTGGGCTGAGGGAAGATCCTTGTGGAACTCTTCATATGAGATTGAGCATGTCGGAGCAGATTCAAGTATATTTCTATATTTAGTGAGAATATTACATAATATTCTTTTATCCGGTAATAAATGTCTATCCCCAAACTTTTTGCTTCTTCCTCCTTTGTTTTTCTTGACCTATGCTTGTTGAGTATAGAACTCTGGGCACTTTAACACTGCTGATCAGTGCTGAAGTGCATATGCTCTCTGTGTAAATTGTTATTGTGATTGGTTATCTATAATTGGCATATCTGACTTACCACTAGGTCCCTAGTAAAGAGCACTGAGGCTGCCAGGGCTGATAACTCAAATGTTACTAGTGGGCTTGCAGCACTGATTGTGCCACCCACATAAGTAGCCGAAAAGATGTCTCAGGCCTGCCACACAGTGCCTGTGCACAGTTTGTTAACTGCCATGTTGCACCCACTTGCCAGGCCTTACTCTTCCCTTTTCTTACACATAGGCCACCCCAATGGTAGGCCCAAGGTACCCCCCTGGGTAGGGTGCAGTGTATGTGAAAGGTAGGACATGTACTGGTGTGTATAACATGTCCTGATATTGAAATACTGCCAACTTCGTTTTTCGCTATAGAAATTCTATCTTGCCCATATGCCAGAATGGGTAATGCTGAGTAACATGTTTACTTGCATAGCTTCCCAAAAGAGTGAGGTAGAAAATTGAAGTCTGGTATGCCTGAACGCAGAATTTATTAACACATCTTTTAATAAAGATGGTTTTTAAATTCTGTGTTTGAAAATAGCACTTTTAGAAAGCGGCTATTTTCTTGTTCAACATTTATGTGTGCCTCTGCTGGGGTGGCTCCAGGAGACTGGGTGAGTCAGCACTAGGCTGACTAGACTGATCTGCATTTGGAGTGGTGGGAGAAGTAGCAATTGGGCCTAAATAGGGCTGTGCCTGCCTTCCACAACGCTGGCTCCACCTCCTGCAGTGCATCTTAAAACCCAGGCCCACATTCACAAAGGAAGAAGTTGTGCACTGGCAGAGTGCACCCAGAACTGGTTTGGACTGGATGCAGGACCCCTTACACCTAGAGAACAAAAACGTTTGGGGTATAAATATGGGAGCTGAAATCCCTGAACTTTAGGTCATCCTGGAAGTCAAGAGGAAGCTTTGCTGAGGAGAAGAGCTGGAGAAACTGAAGTTAAGGACTGCCCTTGCTGTGTGTTCAGGGGCTAACCTGCAGTGGCTATTCTGCCAAGGAAAGGAGAAGGACTTTGCTGTGTGCTGTGTACGCTGCTTGAAGAAGATATATAAAGGGCCTGAGGATAGCTGGCCTCCTGTTTTGAAGTCCCAGGAACAAAATGACTTCACCCCCAGCTCCCCCTGAACTCTGCTGTGTTTTTTTGACCTGCCTAGAGTACTTGATCCAGTTGTGTGGCCTCTAGAGGTTGTTCCTGCTGTTTGGGAGCTGGAAGAAGAATAAGCGTGAAAAGAACTGCAAAACCTGTCGCATCGCTCTTCTTGCGGCTCGTTTCACCGGCGCATCTTGACGGCGCGAGAAGATTTCGATCACATCGCCGTGCTGCTGTGAAGATCATTGCTATGTTTAGAAATTGGGCCAGCAAGGGATTTATTCACTAGAAAATTATATGACAAAGATGAAAGGAACTTTGGTAAATAAAGTGTCCACACTTTAACAAATTAGTGACTGAAATAATTTTTACAAAAGCACATCAATAATGTTACCACACTAAGACATTGAGGATTTGAAAGAATACAGGAACCAGGTGTTTTTGAATCAAAAGATTATTATTATATTTATCACAGAGAAATTATATCAACAAAGTAGGTAGGGTACAAAAAATGCAATTGTGATATAGAAAGGAGAAGCGGTTTAGATATTCCTATAGTATATCACAAAATAAGTCTATGCTGCTAACTAATGAAAGACACAATGATTCCAAATCAATAATTGAAAATCAAGAGTGGTTAAAAATAAATAAAAAGCAGAATTAGACTCAACAGTCGACGTTTCGGTCTTTTAGGGATGATTTCACAAGACCATCATCAGGACTTGAGCTTTACGCATTTGAAGGTTGGTGACCCTGAAAGAAATTTAAAATTCTGAGACGAATAGTTCCCAGAAGAGGATAAGGATGTTGTTTAAAATGAATTAACGGTGATGGAAACAGAAGTGGGAATCAATCAAAGGTGCTTGAAATGGGACTAAATCGACGGTGTCCAGCACAAAGAAGATTTAGATTCTTGGGTGATCACTTCTCAATAGAGAACCAGTAATGTTGCTCGGATTTGATCTCTAGTATTTGAATCCAGAGTGTCCAGGACAGATAATGCTTGTACATAGGGTTTGCATACAAAGCGTAGGTATCCAAATCTGACTTGTGGATATTGCCTCGATTTAGGTATTCCAATTTTGAGCGAGCATACTGGCATACATCATCTGGGCTCACATCATCAATATCCTCACTTATGCAGATGACACACATCTGATACTGTTCCTCTTGGACAAAACACCTAACACCAGGAACAATTTCACCGCATGTGTGTCCAAAGTGGCCACCTGGATGAAGTCCAATTGCTTCAAGTTGAACAAGGACAAGACTAAAGTGGTGAATTTCAAGAAAAACGCCTCACGTGGTGCTCCACCTGGTGGACTACAGACCTTGGACCTATCTCCACGCCCATTCTTGAAGCAAGAAACCTCAGAATCATTTTAGAAAGCAAACTAGACAACACAGTTGCAAGAGTCCCTTTTTCAACACCCTGAGGATGCTGAAGAAGATCTAAAAGTGGATACAACACTGTCATCCAGGTCCCCATGACCAGTATTCTGGACTATGGGAACACCCTGGCCCGATTTACTGACATTTGATGCAGCACAATGTAGGAAGACAACTTGCTGCGCTGAGACAGCAGGAATCCACCACAATTGCTAACATATTGCACATTTCTACTCTCTCTCTGCACTGGCGCAATTGTGGATGCCAAGCGCCAAACACCAGTGCAGACACCCTTGCACCATGGTGCAAGAGAACTTGCATTACACCTTCCTGCAAAAAAACTATACCCAGAGGCATTGTCCTATTTCTATGTGTACTTCAAAATTCAGGACACATAGAAAGATGAAATAACATGGAGAAATAAACATACTTTTCCTTGTTGCGCCTTACCTGGGAAGGCACAGCATTTTGATGGATTCCCATGTTTACTATTCTTATTAAATTTGGTAATGCATCAAAAACTATTGGTGGATGTGTGTGAACACCCACGTTTCAACCATGGATACCTTATCCATGCAGAGTCATGCAAGGGGACTCTGTGTGAGGGATGTACCATGTTACAACGCATACCATTACGACTACCTACTGTTACAACGCGACCATTACAATGCATACCATTACAACGCATAGCGCTTTGAGGTGCTGGATAGTGGTAAGTATAATTTACTATTCTAACTCCAGTCCCCGTGGACACTAGGGAAGGTGTTGGATAGTAAATTATACTTATTCCCTATCCTAGAGCGCCCCCCAGCACAATGCGCTGTAATGGTATGCGTTGTAAAAGTTGCGTTGTAACAGTAGGTAGTTGTAAAAGTTGCGTTGTAACAGGTGTATACCCTGTGGGAGATCATCAATAAGGTCATTCCAGATGTCATCAATGATGTCCCTGACTATGTTAGGCATGATATAATATGTGAGATCATAAACAGTGCATGCGGGCGTAGTTACTGTCAGTGGGAGCGTGAGTGTCTCAGTGGGTTTGTGAATGGATACGTACATGTCTCTGTGGGTCTGTGAGTGGGTGCGGAAGTTTCTGAGTGGGTCTATGAATGGGTGCTTGAGTCACTGAGTATGACTGGGTGCAGGAGTACCTCAATGGGTGTGTGAGTGGGTGTTGGAGTCGTTAAGTGGCTCTGTGAGTGGGTGCTTACGTACCTCAGTGGGTCTGTCAGTGATTACATGAGTCTCTAACTGGGGATGTGAGTGGGTGCATGAGTGTTTGAGTGGGTGCATGAGTGTCTGAATGGGTCTGTGAGTGGGTGTGTGAGTATATGAGTGGGTCTGTGAGTGGATGCATGAAATCTCTGAGTCAGTCTGTGAGTGAATGCATGATTGCCTGAGTGGGTATGTCAGTGGGTGTGTGAGAGTCAGAGTAGAACAGTGAGAGGTATATACATCTCTGAGTGGATCTGTGAGTGTATGTGTCTCTAAGTCAGTCAGTAAGTGGGTGTGTGAGTCAGTGGGTGGGTTTGTGAGTCTTTGAGTGAGTGCACAAGTCTGTATGTGAGTGCCAGACTCTTGTGAATGAGTGCAAGTGTCTATGAGTGGGTCTATGAGTGAGTGTGTGAGTCTCTGAGTGGGTATGAAAGTGGGTGCATGAGTCTGAGTGGGTCTGTGAGCAGGTGTATGACACTCTGAGGGGGTCTGTGAGTTGGTTCATGAGTGTCTAGGTGGGTCTGTGGGTAGGTGCATGAGTCTCTGAGTGACTCTGTAAGTGGATGTGTGAGTGCCTTAGTACTGTCTGTGTTGCCCTCTTCTGCTGCTTGGCCTTTTCTGATTGTTTTCATGCTCTCTGTTTTGCCTCTCCTGCTCTTTTTTCTACCTCTGTTTTACCTTTTCTGCTTGTTTCTCTGCCCTCTGTTTTGCCCTCTCCTGCTCTGTTGTGCCTTTCCTAGTCATTGTTCCACTCTTCTTTTTACTTTTTCTGCTCAATATCCTCCCTCTGCAGAGGGGACAGGGCTGTGCTCCTGCACCCCCAGTCAGATAGGAGCCCCTGTAAGTGAATTAGGAGAAGGGCTGGAAGGGGAGTGTAGGGTAGGGGAGCCACACCTGTGGGTTGGGCAAGTCACACTTCTAAGGACATTTTCATCTCATGGAGAGGTACTTCATTGGTTAGGGGTACCCCCTTTCTTGCCAGCCCAGAAACATAAATAAATATGGAAGAGCTGCCCAGCAACTCAGATCCCTCTTTGGAAACATCAAGAGAGAAAGGACTGCACAGCTGAACCCCTTGTCAGCACCTAGAGAGGACAGCACGCTGAAAAACTGCACCTGTTGCACACTCTGGGCTTCAAAAAAGAGGGCTTTGAACTTGCTTTAAAGGGTTATGGAGTGGACTCCCTGAAAGCAACAGGTACAAAAGAGCTTCAAGAAGTCACCTCCATCAACTCCACCAAGAACAGCCGAGCTAACCAGGATCCAGAATTTCATCAGGTGCATTGTGGACATTGTAGTCCCAAGTCTCCAAGGAGCAACTCAGAGCTTTTGGAACTTTGGCTAATTTTGTGGACCCTTCAAGACCCCAAAAAGACCTCCTGGAAGGAGATCCAGAAGGTAGAAATCATTTGGAGAATTTTTGTGAAAAAGCTCCATAAGGTGACTGACCTGTTGGTGATATTCAAGCCGGCTAAGTTGACTGCATCTTGGCATAAATTTCAGGTTTGCACCCCTGAAAGCTCCAGAGCTTTTCATCATTGACGATGAGAACGAAGACCTCTAGGTGCCCAAGCAAGCCACAGCCGTCGAACTGCAGCCCAGTCTGCGGAGGAACCTCGCTCTACATTGAGAGAAAAAGAACCAAAAAAGTAAACAGGTGTAAAGGTAAAATTTTGACCGGCCCAACCACCCATAGTATCCCACCTGTGCTCCATCGCGGTCAGCCTGAAACTTTGACTTGGTCCTGGTCAAGCACAGCCAATTGTCTCTGGTTGCGCTTGGCACTCTTGGTGCTTTATGGGAGAGGATGTGTTACAATGGCCTGTTGTATAATGGCCTGAGCAGGCACCTTATAATGAGCTGCCAACTTATAATGACATGCCAACTTATAATGGCCTGAGCTGCCAACTTTGGAGCCAGTGGGACCAAGGTTTAAGTCTCAGTGTCGGCTTCAACATCCTCTGATTCAAGGCAAATCACTTAATTTTTTTACATTTAATCTTACAAAATAATTGATGTCTCTTGTTCCCTACATTGAATTCTCTTTCGTTTTGGTGTCATTTTAAAAATAAAAATATTTCCTATTTTCATAAATTGGTGCTGGATTTTATTGTGTGTTGTGTCGTTCGCATGTAATGTTTTGGTGATATTGAATGCTCTATACACCTGTCTCCTAAGTTAAGCCGGACTACTTGTGAGCCAAGATACCAAGTTTTGCGCAAGGGTTAATTTATTGAGCCTTGACTGCTCAATATTTCTGATTGTGGTGTTATTACCAGCTGTAGGTACCTACTTGCACCTACTGATAAACCACCTTCCAACATTTGGTACACAATGATGGGATCCAGAACTTAGGTACTACCATTCAGCATTTAAGTGAAGATGTTTACATATTCTTTAACTTGACCTAGAGCAAGATTGATTTTTGAAACTGTTTAAATCTGGACTTCATTTTAATTCATTAATTTTAAATGTTTCCAAATTGTTCTAATTAAACTTTTGCAAAGTTTTTGTGTGACCCAAAACTAGGCATACCATGAAGGTTGGTCTGGCTAGGTTACCTACACTCACTGTTGCTGAGTTAGGGTGTTGTAAAGGGCTAGGTAGTTTACCAACTAGTACCAATGCTAGGAAGGCAGATCTGGTGAAGTCCCCTGAGGAATTGGCAAGGTTCCAGCTAGAAGAAACAGAGAATGCTCCAGAGGTAGAGGGGGAGGATGGCCCCTTTAACCTCAAAGAGGAGGATGATGACCACCTGTCAACTACTTAAGAAACCAGGTCCTGGTCTACAGCTAGTGGGAGGGGAGGGTCTGTGGGATCCACCAGAGAGAAAACTGTACTGTCCTTCGGAGTTAGAGAGCTGAGGCCCAGTTTGCCCACATAGCTGTAGAGGAAAAGAAATTGGCCCTCGCTAACAAGAAGTGAGCAAGAGAGGGAGAGAGAAGAGATGATGGCAGTGAAGTTCAGTGTGAGATGTCAAGGGGTAGTGGGTTTGACCCAAGGATGTCCAGAGGATTGCCCCTAAGTACCAGGAGGGAGATAACAGCATTTCATAGTGCGCTTAGAATGAGGAGGGCTAGCTCTCCATACTGGGGTTCACTCCCCTGGGAGTTGATCCCAGTGACTGAGAGGGATAGGTTCCTGATCCTAGAGGAGAAAAAACAGAATCTTACTCCTGCATGAAACAGTGTGTGATCAGAAAGTTTGGTCTCACCTCAGAGCAGTACAGGATGAGGTTCAGGGACAACCAGAAAGTCAGCACAAAATCTTGGGTAGACTTTGTTGACATCTCATGGGCTCTAGATTGGTTCATATAGGACTAAATTTGACCCTGTATCTAGTAACTCTAAACTTTCTTGTCCCAGTGAACTGGGGGAGACAGCCAATGAGTGGGTTACAACTAGGTTTACCAAGAAACCCCAGGGGTATGATCAAGAGAAAGGAGGACACAAGGGAGAGACCTGAGCCATTACAATTTCAATGGTATCAGGGGAAATCCTTCGAGCTGGCAGGTTCTTTGACCCT
This sequence comes from Lissotriton vulgaris, assembly GCF_964263255.1. Classification (NCBI taxonomy): domain Eukaryota; kingdom Metazoa; phylum Chordata; class Amphibia; order Caudata; family Salamandridae; genus Lissotriton; species Lissotriton vulgaris. The sequence goes on from NC_141685.1 coordinate 1,576,409,224, forward strand.
ACAAAAGCAGAGAAGTGTTATGACTGTTACCAGCCAGGACGCAACAGAAGAGATGCTATCTGCATAAAGAACTACATAAACAAATGATGGGCGAAGCCCCTCACTGGTTGGCTGTCCACATGGATTGCTAAAGTAGGTGTGGAGGTGGAAGTTGCCCCAGAGATGTGGAAGGGATTCACAGAGGTAACCTTAGTTTCCGTGGGTGGGGAGGAAGTTACAGCCCTGGTAGCCTTACCTCTAAGCATGGAGAAGTACTGGCAAAGGCCAAGGTTCAACAGTACTGAGGTTGAGTCTCTTCGAAAAATAGAGCAAATGTGACCATGGTCTTAAACAGAAAGTTTTCTCCAGAGCAGATCCGACCTGGTATATTCCACCAGGTGACTTATGCAGACAACAGAGACAAGCTCCATTCCATGGCACTGATGAGCTTGAAATGGGGAGATGTGACAGCCTTTAAGAAGTGAGTTGTATCTCCTCCATGCCCAGTAGAGTATCTATTTGGAAATGATCATGATGCTTCTGAATGGTCGGGAGTGGAAAGAAAGGTCCATGTGCAGATGCTGGATTTCCCTGAGTGGGAATGTGTTGTGGCTTGGTCACAGACTGCACAGATGGAAAATGCTGAGCCCTGGAACATTAGGCCATGCTTCCAAGGACAACAGAACAGACACAGGGTCTGGTGAGCCAGCCCAAAGAACTCCAGAGGTGCAGAAGGAATCTGATCCTGAGATGGAGGATCTGACCGTTAAGGTAGGGATTCCATCCCTGTAAGACGTGTGCTCCTTTTCAGAGTTGCAAGAACCTGGTAGACCCTCCAGAGTGAAGTTGTATCAGGGACAACTAGAGTGAGAGCATAAGGCAGACTGCCTCCATACAAGTGAAGGATGATGTCAGTGGATTCTACAGGATCTGCTGGATGGCTGCAGTTCTTTACACTGAGGTAAGAGACCTTAAGCAAGGGAAAACCAGGAAATTGGTACATGTAATAGGTTGCTTGCCCATTTCTATTGAGCCAACATGCCTGCCAAAGTAAAAGAGTTCTGTAGATCTTGTGCTACTAGTCAAGTCAGTGGCAAGGCATGGGGTAAGCCAAAGGCTCCCCTGATACCACTGCCAGTGATTGGGACTCCTTTTGAAAAGATAGGGATTGACAATGTTGGTCCCATAGACCCACCAACTGCCTCAGGCAATAGTCATACATTGGTGGTAGTAGACCATGCCATCAAATATCCAAAAGCAATAACCCTAACGACAGACACTACTCCCACAGTGGCCAGGGCACTACTTTGTGTGTTTACCATAATGGGTTTCCCAAAGAAGGTGGTCTCGGATATGGACACAAACTTTATGTCTACCTATCAAAAGGTGAAGTGGGAGGAATGTTGTGTGACCTACAAGTTCACCACCCCATATAATACCCAGATAAATGGTCTAGTGGAAAGATTCAATAAGACCCTAAAGAGCATTATCATGGGTTTGTCCGAGAATCTTTGGAGGAGATGGGATGTTCTCCACCCATGCCTGTTGTTTGCAGATAGGGAGGTGCCACAGAAAGGCTTTGTTTGAGCACCCTGTAAGTAGGCTATTGTGTTTGGTGACAATGTTTTGGGAGAAGTCTCTCAAGGAAGCCAAGCAGAATGTGCTGGACTATGCACTAGGCCGGAGAGCTCACACAGCAGAGTACATGAGCAAAGCAAGCGGCAACCTAGAGGCCAGCCAAGAGCTTTGGACGTTTTGCTATTACCAAACAGTTACTATGCCTGAGTACCCTTCAGGTCAGTTGGTGTGGGTGTTGGGAGCCAGTGGCTCCCAGGGCCTTTCAGGGTAAGTGTACTTGGCCCGATACATTTTCGAGAAAGAAGGGCAAGGTCAGCTTCTTGGTGAACCTTGGCACCACCGGGAACCTCCACAGGGTCCTGCAAGTGAACAGATTGAAACCCCACCAAGACAGTGAAGATATGACCATGCTGATGTTCGCTTATGAAGGATGAGAGAAGGAGAGCAAGACATTGCCAGACCTCCTTTCCAGCAATGTGCAAGATTGGTCAGTGGAGGAAGTTGTACTCTCTCCCTAGTTGACAAGCCAGAAGCAGAAAGACTGCAAGCAAGTGCTGGAGCAGTTTTCTGGACTGTTCTTCTTGACCCCAGGTATAACTGCTTGGTGTGTACATGAGATTGATACTGGTGACAGCCTACCTATAAAAACAAGTTCTACAGGTTGGCTGACGAGTTCAGAACCAGCATAAAAGCTGAGGTAGCTAAGATGATGGAGTTTACAGTAATTGAGCCCTCTCACACTCCAGGGTCCAGCCCAGTGGCAGTGGTTTCTAAACCTAATCCCCGAGGGGGGAATAAGGAGTTAAGGTTTTTGTGGACTACAGAGATTTGAATGCAGTCACTAAGAGTCATGCTCAACCTAAACCTAGAGCGGGGGATCTCTTTGATAGATTGGGGGCTGGAAAGTACCTGAGTATGTTTGATTCGGCCTCAGGTTACTGGCAGATTGCCCTAAGTTCAGGAGCAAAGGAGAGGTCAGCATTTTCCACTCCAGAGTGCCACTTTCAATTCACGTTGATACCCTTTGGTTTGAAGAATGCACCTGCCAATTTCCAAAGGTTAGTGAACAGAGTCTGGCCTGGATTGGAATATTTCAGTGCAGCTTATCTCGATGAGATACCTGTATTCAGCTCCACCTGGGAGGCACACCTAGTCCACATGAAGGAAGTGCTTTAGGCCCTGTGGCAAGCAGGCCAGGCTACCAAGGGAAGCAAGTGCCAAATTGGACAGAGTTCAGTGGTATACTTGGGCCACCTTGTAGGTGAAGACCATCTACAAACACTCTAGGCCAAAATTCAGACCATGTTGGAATAGGAGGCTTCTAAATCCAAGGTACAGCTCAGGGCCTTTCTTGGCCTGACTGGGTGTTACAGAATATGTGTTCAAAATGATTGCATCATTGTGGCTCCCTTCACAAAACTAACCTCAAAGAAATAGCACAAAAAGGGCAGTGGGACTCTAAAGTGTGGAAAGGCCTCTCATACTCTGAAAGAGGCTATGTATTCAGCGCAGGTATCACTGCCCCTGACTACACAAAGTAATTTGTGGTTAAGATAGATGCTTCAGAACAAGAGGTTTGGGCAGTGTTGGCACAAGTAAATGAAGAGGGCCTAGATCAGCCAGTTGCCTTTATTAGCAGTCAACTACTCCCCAGAGAAGAAAGATAGAAAGCCATTGAGAGCGATGCCTTTGCTGTGGTTTGTCCCCTGAAGAAGCAGAGACCATACCTGTTTAGTATTCACATCCATGTTCAAACTGACACGTACCTCCCAGATGGCTCATGTAGGTGAGGGGGTAGAACTGTTGAGGTAGTCTATTTTCCTATAGCGGATATACTTTACAGTGGAACACATACCTGGGACTAGCCATGATAATGCAATTGGACTTCTCAGGTTTTTCTGCTTAACTGATGAGGACTACCAGTGTTTAGGTTACTTGCCTATCACCTTTCGTTGGGGAGGAACTGTGTGAGAAAGTCATTCTTTTTGCCCTGATCATCCCCAGTTTTTGACTGATACTGGTGGTTACTGACTCCAATTGTATCCTGAGCTGTGTTGATTAGGCACAGGTCCAGTGACCATTTAAAAGGTATAAGGTAATTAGGTGTAAATACAATTGATAATTCCAACCTACCTGTAAGTCCCTAGTATATAGTATGGCATGTAAGTTTAGAGGCCCAGTAGATTTAAGCCCTGCTTTGCACGCTGCTTTGAAATTAAACTATTTCCAAATTTGACTTTGTAATTAAAAGTACTTCCAAAGTCTTAAACTACCTTACTTTTATATATGTCACCTCTAGGGTGTACCCTAGTTTCCCCAAGGGTATTTATTTATTTGAAAGGTTTTATATAACGCTGGCTAGACCCAGGGGTATGTGAGCGCTTTACATGAGTATCAGACAATAGTTGCAGGTTACATTGTTACAAAGGTTACACAGTTATTAGAACATAGCTACATAGATACATGTTAGGTCGAGATAAACAATAAGGACATATGGGTAAGGAAAAATACAGGTAAGGGGAGAGATTCAAGTGAGAGGTGGTAGGAGCAGGGGAAGTAGATACCGAATGAAGGAGGGAAAGAGGGGGGTGGGTGAGAGACACAGCACGAAAGAAGAGGGGGAGGGTGACGGGTACACAAACCAGTAGACGAGTAATAGCTACGTCCAATGTCCAGTAAGCAGTGATCCCAGGGGAAGTGGTATAATTTCCCCAACTCCGTTGCACGAGGTTTCCCTATGCATTGGACTCTCTCAGAGGGGTCTCTGAGACCCCAAAGCCTAACTACTGGATCCTTCCCCAAAAAGGGGAGAGGGAGGGCTTTGGCAAGGGGCGCCATACCACACCTCAACTGTGATGGCTCCCTTGGCACTGTGGACTCTCTCAGAGGGATCACTGAGACTCCAGAGTAGAATAATTGGATCTTACCTCAACAAGGGGAGAAAGAGTGCTTATTTAAAGGGCATAGGGGGCTAGGCGGCATAGCGGGCATCGGGAGCTAGGCAGCATAGCAGGCAAGGGGAGAGATTCAGGGGAGAGGGGATAAGAGCAGAGGGAGTAGAAAAAGAATGAAATAGGGAAAGCGGTGGGGGAGGGTGAGCGACAGAGCATGAAAGAGGAGGGATCTTCCTTATCTCTGCTAATTCTTCAGGTTTCGCTCCCTCCGTTGTGTTTGCCATTGATTCTTCCGTCTTGTGTCTACGCCAAATCCCGCCACCGGTCGCTGGGTCAGGCAGTGGCAGTCCCAGGAGTTCCATCTCTTCCTTTGCTCCATGACGTATCGAGCTTTGTTACTGAAATCAAACGTGAGGACGGAAGGGTATGTCCATCTATATCTAATGTATACCGCTTTTAGTTTTACGGTCGCATTCCTGAATTGCTGGCATCGCTGGAGGGTAGCCTGTGCTATGTCTTGATATGTCTTGCCCCCACACAGTGTCCAATGTGTCCTATTTTCTTGGTGTTGCGCCTGCCATTTTAGGGTCAGGGTGAGGGATTGGTGCTCAAGGTTATCTACCTAGTTCTCGAGTTACCAACAAGACCTCCCGGTCGATATTTCAGCATATGAGTAGTCAGCAGCAGCAATGGAGGAGAAGGGTTCGCCGTGATGCACTCTGTTTCAGTCAAGCAATCGAGAGACGCCAGCAGCGCAAATATGCATAGGGGGTGCAGGAAGCAATCCACAGGTCAGGGGAGCACTTCAGTATTTGCACCTCCTTTCACCACGGCTGCACACTCATGCTCCCTGGTCTAAATGCTCCCATGCTCCAGTCCTGGGCACCACAGTCCACCCGTGTCATTAGCTGGAGGGGTGTTAAAACACATCCCAGGTCTCCACCCCGCTCTCATGCTCGACAAAAAGCTGATGTTGATCTTGTCTCTCCCAGGGGGCGTTAGCAGCTTCATCATATGTGGGCGGTGAGCACTGTAATTAAAATCCGCTCCTGATTGTGAATATTGTAGGCTATGGGATGCACAAAGTTATGGTCTAAGGGAAGTTATTAATTGCCTTGAAGCACAGTGCGCACTTCGAGGAGGTTCATCTCCACCATATTCAGAAGGCAGCCGCCGGGCAAAGGGGAAAACCGCAGAATATATAACCCACTTCGGATCCGACAGATTCCCCTGCTGACGTCCCACTCCATCAGGAAGCTTTGGCAACGATCTCAGTATGCGGGCCCCTCCCCCTCTGGCCGCAGCCGATTTGTACCGATACCGTGTGAAGCAGGTCCTCCACGGTGACAGGACTCCTACATGCACGGCAGGACAAGAGTGGGGGGCGCCACAATTATTTAGTGCAGATTCCAATGATGCCACAGTTCCCACTTCACAGTCTCCGGTTGAAGACTCGGTGTACCTCGTGCATCATTTTGGGTCGCAGGTGCTCTAGGACTTCTTGGATCATTACTCGATCCTCCGACGGCCCAGAGCAGCAGAACCAAGTCCAATGAGGGCTGCAGGCATTCCGGTTGCAGGATCAGTACTGTAAAAGGCTATTGAATGCGGGGAGTCGCCTCTCAGGATACGTGCACGCGGGTTCACCATGGAGCTTTAGCTCCGAGAGGCCATCACTGGTTCGGCCACGCCCACCTCCGGCCAGAATGTCAATTTTGATTTCCCTATTGTAGTACATAACTTAGTGGGCTACCATGGGAAGGCTTTAATAACGTTTAATAAAGCCTACTTTTTGCCAGGAGTGAGCTAATATAATAATTTAAAGTATTAAAATAATAGTTACACTCAATCCAACAACTTGCCAAAGCTAATTTTATTACAACTACTGTAGGAAAGAAGTTTTAGAACTGCTTTCCTAAAGCTACCTAAATTCAGCCCTGTTGCAGCCTCTTTTGATCGGCCAGCCTTTGACATCCTGAGCCAAGCTTCCTCAATGAGGTGTGAAGTGGCCTGGGCTGTGATAAAGAAAATATCTGGTGAGAGGAGATCTATTGCCTGCAGATGCCAGGACTAGAAGGGGGCTTGTAGCTCAACTGGTCTTTAACCCCTGCCATGCTGCTGTCGGCCATTGGCCGACGGCAGCACTACCTCCCCAGTGCTGCCGTCGGCCAATGGCCGACGCGGCCCCGCCTGTTTTGCGGAAGTACCGCACTGCCGCAAAATCGCTGCAGCATGGAAGGGGTTACACGGAGAAAGACAGTAGGGCAGGAACCAGGACCACCCTCACTTCCTGCACCCCCAGCCCCAAATAGGAGCAGCTATAATTGTATTTGGAAAGGGACCAGAAGGGGTTGTAGGGAAAAGTTAGCCACAATTGAGGGTTGAATTAACCAGACCTGAACCTCCATGAAATATTTTCTCAATTTAGGTTTTTGTGGAACAGTGCCAATTTTGGAACAGTGCTCTCTGGAACAGTGCCACACTTCCAAGGAAGCTGTAATCACAGATAGTGGCACCCTGCCGCCATTAGTCAGAGGTACTCCCCTTCTTGCCAGCCCAGAAACCTGGATAAATATTGGAGAGCTGTTGAGCAACTTAGATCCATGTTTGGAAAAATCAAGAGAAGAAGGACTGCCCTGCTGAACCCCTGGCCCACATCAAGAAAGGACTGCATTCTGAAGGACTACACCTGCTGCACACCCTGGGCTTCTCAAAAGAAGTCACCTGCATCAACTCCACCAAGAAGAGTGTCTGCTCGACTTTTGAGGATTTGAACAGGCGCATTGTGGGTAGTGTAGGCCTAAAGCTCCAAGGAGCAACTCAGAGCTTCTGGAACCTTGACTTGTGTTGTGGACCATCCAAGACCCTAAAAGGATCTTCTAGTAGAAGATCTAGAAGTTTGGAATTATTTAGAAATGTTTTATGAAAAAGCTCCATTAGGTGACCGACCCATCATCGAGAATCAATCCATCTATGTCAACCCACGATTCAGCATGAACTTCAGGTTTGCCTTGGTAAAAGCTCCAGAGCTCTTCGTCATCAGCAATATGAACCAAGACCTCCAGGAACCCCTGAGGTCGTGCTGAAGCAAGCTAGCACCGGTGAACTGCAACCCAACCTGCCGAGGAGCCTTGCTTAATGTCAAGAGAAAAAGTAGTTAAAAAGTTACTAAATGCAAAGCTAACATTTTGACTGGCTCCAACCAACCCATCTGAGCTGACTAGCCCTCCATCACTCACAGCTTGAAATTTGGACTTGGTCCCGGTCAAGTGCGACCAGATATCCCTGGGTACCGTTTTATTCTTTTAAGCACTGGAACACACTTTTTTACATTTAATCTTTACAAATTCATATCTCCAGTTCCCTACACAGATTTTTTGTTGGTATCATTTCAAAGATAAAAAATATTTCTTATTATTATAAATTGGTGCTGTATTTATTTGTGTGTTGTGTCTTACTTATTTACTGTTTTGTGAATATTGAATGCTTTACACACCTGTTTCCTAAATTAAGCCTGATGGCTTATTAGCCAAGGTACCCAGGGGGCGAGCAAGGATTAATTTATCAAGACTTGACTGGACCTTATTTGTGATTTTGGTGTTATAACTAGCTATAGGTACCTATCTGCACCTATCATTAAATCACCTTAGTCAAGCGCGACCAGATATCCCAGGCTACAGTTTTATGCTCTTAAGCACTAGAAAGCACATTTTTACATTTAATCTTTAAAAATTCATATATCCCGTTCCCTATATAGGATTTTTGTTGTTTGGTGTCATTTCAACGATAAAAATATTTCCTAATATTATAAATTGGTGCTGTATTTTATTTTGTATTGTGTCTTACTTATTTACTGTTTTGGTGATATTGAATGCTTTACACACCTGTCTCCTAAATTAAACCTGATGGCTTATAAGCCAAGCTACCAAGGGTTAAGCAAGGACTAATCTATCTAGACTTGACTGGACCTTATTTGTGATTGTGGTGTTATTACTAGCTGTAGGTACCTACCTGCACCTACTAATAAATCACCTTCAAAAACTCCACCATCAAAGCTGCAGCCATTGATGATGAATTGCCAGTCATCCTCAGTTTGCTGGTTTGCCCAGCTGAAGGAAAGCTGACTTCCAGAAAAGTTTCTAAGCACCTAACATAGAGGGCTTCATCAGGACCGATGCAGAGCAGCATCCCATCTACTTTGTGGCACTCACGGGCACAGAGGTCAGACTTCACATGCTCAAGTTTTCCCACCTTCATGGATGACTGCTTCGGGACGCTGCAATCTACCAGAGTTGATCCTTGCTTTGGACTATATATTTTCCCCTGAACAAACCTAGATTTGACCTGCATTCCATGGTGCCGGCTTTATGTTTTGACTTTGACTTGGTCTAGAGCAACCAGATAACTGAAGTTGATCCTTCGGGATTTTTGGTGCTCCTTTTAATTCTAACTTAAAATCATACCTCGAGTTGTACGTATTGTATTTTGGTCATTTTGTTGTAATTCCTTTTATTAAAATGTTCTCTATTTTTCTCAATTAGTTTGTGTTTGTTCTTGTGTGGTGCTTTCACTTTATTAATGTTTGAGTGCTGCATATATACTTTGGACATTGCCTCTAAGTTCACCCTGCTTTTGTGCTAATCTATCAGAGGATCAAGCATAAGCTTATTTACTATCTATTGATCAAACTTTCTGCAACCCTCTAACATTTTATTTTCAATAGAGAGTTCATGATATTTTGAATGTCTTCTAAGTTAACAGGAAAATCAAAGCTCTTCCTAGCAATCTCAAGGGTAAGAGTCAGATTAATTCTATTGACTCTCCTCCTAGCCAGACCACCCACCTTACGTTTTTTAATACCACCACCACAGATCAGATGCTCAATCTCCTCAGGACAATAAAATCTGGCTACCTCACTGACCCTTGCCCCACCAGCACCATCAGTTTAGCCCCAGAAATCATAGGAACCCATCTGACTGAGGTCGTCAATCTAATTTTCCAGATAGTGGTCTTCCAAATTCTTTGGAAAAAAGCAATCATCTTGCTCCTCTAAAAAAACACTAAATTTGTACACATCTGCCCCTGGCTGTTATCGGCCTCTTACCTTTACCTGCTAGGATTACTGAAAAAAAATTAACCACAAACTCACCTCTTTATTAAAAGAAACTTAATCTGCTTGATGATTCCCAATATGGCTTTAGGTCAGAGCATATTATTATTATTATTATTATTATTAAGGGAGATTGATAAAGCGCATGGTATGCTGAAAGCGTGTCCCCGCGCTAACTGAAGCACTCATGAGTAGCAGTAGGGGAGGGAACCCCGCTATTTTGAAAATAGATGTGTTTTTAATTTCCTCCGGAAACTAGATTCAGAAGGATCCAGACGAAGATTAAGAGTTAGAGCATCCCAACTCTTAGCCACCAGGTAGCGAAAGGATCTTCCTACCATGCGAGCCCTTTTCACCCTCGGAACCTTAAGTAGGCCTCCCTGTGAGGAGCGCAGAGCGCGAGATGGTACATACCTGGTGACTAGGTTCTGGAGTGGTGTAGGTGCCTTCTTAGCAAGGATACGATGGCAGGTGCAGAGGGCTTTAAATTCAACTCTGCTCCTTACTGGAAGCCAGTGGAGAGACTGAAGAGCAGCTTTGGAGTCCGATCTTTTAGGGATTTTTAGTATGAGGCGAGCTGCAGCATTCTGTAGCACCTGAAGTCGATTAATTGCCTTACAGGTAGCTCCCAGATAGAGTAGGTTGCCAAAGTCCAGGCGTGATGTGACAAGGGCGTGCACCATCGTTCTGCGGGCGGACGTAGGAAGAAGAGCAAGGACCTTCCGTAGGGTTTTTAGAATGCTGAAGCAAATGCCCGTCACCCTGTCTATCTGGGGTCCGAAAGACAGGTCTGCATCAAGCCAGACCCCAAGATCTCTGACTTCTTGCCGGGGTGTTGGGGCCTCACCAAAGCATGGTGGCCACCATGCTGACGACCAGACAGATGGAATCCCTCCCACCACGAGCACCTCGGTCTTGTTGCCATTTAATTTCAGGCAGTTTGTGGACATCCAGGTTGCAAGATCTTGCATGCAAGCTCTGAAACTGTCCATGGCAAGGCCGGGTGCACGCGAGAGGGAGACAACCAGCTGCGTATCGTCGGCATAGGATACAATTTGCAATCCATGACCCACAGCAATTGGAGCCACTGGGGAAACATAAGGATTAAAAAGGGTTGGGCTCAGGGACGATCCCTGTGGAACGCCCTGACCCAGTCCTATGTCTCTGGAAAAGTGGTCACCCTGACGGACCTGGAAACTTCTCCCAGTCAGGAAGGATTGGATCCATTGCAGTGCGGCTCCAGATATTCTTCCATTATTCAGACACTGTTGCAGGGTGGAATGAGCTACAGTGTCGAATGCCGCACTCAGGTCCAATAGGATAAGGGCCATAGTATGACCCTCATCCACCCCCTTCCGTAGGGGCTCCACGGCCATCAATAGTGCCGATTCCGTTGAGTGGCGGGGGCGGAAGCCAAATTGGGTGTCGTGCAAAAAGGCAGCTTTGTCCACGAAATAAATTAATTGAAGATTAACCGTTTTTTCGGCCACCTTGGCCAGGTAAGGTAAAAGAGAGATAGGCCGAAGGTTTTCTAATTTATCAAAACTGAGTGGGCTTCTTCCTGAGAGGAAGGACCACCACCTTTTTCCATTCTTTGGGCACTGTCTTTGTGTTAAAAGACACATCCAGTGTCTGCACTTATAAATGCAACAAAGGAAATCAGATGTACAGTGGAGTGGACCGAGGCAGCAATGCTGGGCAGGTCCTGCTGGACCACTCAGTGATGTTCGACACTGTTGACCACCGTCTGCTGATAAGTTCTCCTCAGGATTTAGGGGTCGTGGTTCTGCTCTATCTCTTCTCTAATCCATTTTAACAGATCGAGAGCAAGTAGTGAAAATTTGCAACTCTGTTTGCACTCCTTTTCAGCTTCCTTGTAGGGTGTTCCAGGGCATCCTCCCTCATCCCTCTTCTTTTTAACTTATATGTCACTCCTCTGGCTCAACTCATCAAATCTTTTGGGTTTGCTATGATGTCATATGCTGATGACACCCAGATTATCGTCTCTGTATCAAGCAACTTTCAGCACACCACATCCAGGTTTTACCAGTGCATGCAACAGATCAGCAAATGGATGCCCGAAAACTGTTTGAGGCTAAACTTTGGAAAGACCGAGGACCAGCTTTTCAAGAACCAAAGTTTCCTTCTGGACACATAGCTGGTAACCCTCAGAACTGGGTAATCTGCCCATCCCAGTCTTGAAAGCCAAAAAGGTCACCCAGCCAGGGGTTTGCTAATTTGAGTCAAAATATTACTGGGCTGTAAGAACACACTCCTTTGTTCAGACTGCCCAGATATAATGGGGATTTGCCTGAAGGGCCGTAAAGGCGAATCCATATAAATTCATAATATCTATGCTAGAGGAACAAGGGGGGAGTAGCCCATTTGCCACCATCAAACAACTTGAAGAACTGCTGGATAATATGTCCACTAAAAATCCACTGCTGATAGCAGGTGACCTGAATGTCAAATTCGAACCCTTAGATAGTAGCATTGAGACTGAGTCAACCGAGGAAGATATTGAGTGGTCTGTCCCCCCACTAGCTCTCTTTCTGATTAAGAATTGGTCCCACGCAGCACACCAAGTAAAAGCCTTAACCCTTGAGTTTGGGCTAAGTGCAGCCAGCAGAAGGATAGCATCAGACAGAACAGGAGCTTACACTTTTAATAGAGTAAACGGCCCGAGCCAAATAGATTACATTATGATAGACCTGAAGCTTTGTGGTGAAGTCATCAACATGTCAGTAGAAGAAACCATCAAAAGTGACCATAATCGACTCAGTTTAAGTATGAGAACGATGTGGGTGGGACTCAACACACATAGAAAGTTCTGGGCATTAATTGTATGGGGCAGTGAAGCTGGAGCGCTACCTACTCTAAAATACATTTCAGTATCTGCCTAGTGTGACCACTTCCAACATCTTTATCAAGACAATGACGTACCACTACTGGCTAGGGAAGTTCTTACAACAGTCGAGTCATCAGGCAGAAAACTTTTTTCCATTAACCCCTTCCATGCTGATGACGAACCCCAGCCGTCATGCACTACGGTGCTCGTGTGCTGATGACGGCTGGGGTTTATCACGGCCCGCCCCTGTTCGTGATGTTTACAGCACACCAGGGGAATTGCGGCCGCATGGAAGGGGTTAAAGATATCCCAGCCTCCATTGGTAAAATAGTTCAGTAAAAAGCCTCAGGATGCGATGGCATACCAGGGGACCTTTTCTTATCAGATAGCTTGAGTTGGTCCCCTTACATCTTACTGCTCTTTAATGCTATAGCAAGAGGCACTCCGATTTGTGTTCATGGCGAGGGGCCGAGGTAGTTCCTATATACAAAGAGTTGGATAGAGATCTCCCATGCAATTATAGGCCTATCAGCCTAATCAATGAATTCAAAAGGTTTTGTTGCTGAGCGCTCCTACAGAAAATACAGATGTTATCCTAACCCGTTTTCAAGCTGGCTTCAGGGAAAAAAGTAGGACAGCTGACCAGGTGTTCCGCCTTCTCCTCCTTTATTGGAAAACAGTGGTTATTGGTGAAGGTAGTCTGTACATAGCCTTTATTGACCTGAAGATAGCGTTCGACCTAGTCCCAAGATTGAAGTTGTGACAGGTATTAAAAGAAATGGGAACTATGATCAAAATCCTCAACCTAGTTATAAAGCTTCATGAAGATAACTTCGCCAGAGTGAGGTGTGATACACAGGGTCAACTCACTCATCCAATCCCTGTTGGTAGGGGAGTACAGCAGGGATGCGTACTACTAACGCCCACGCTCTTCTCAATTAATAATAAATGGCATTGTACGATTTCTTTCTCTACAGCCTGCCGATGCTCCTAGACCATACTTTTTGCAGACAATATTCTTTTGGTATCCAAAACCCTGAGTGGGCTTCAGCTACTCCTAGACAGATTTAAATGCCTCTGTGACATGTGGTGCCTAGTGAAAGACACCTCCATAACCAAATTCATGACCATAAACCTTCAAAAATCATATAAGGGTAGACCACTTCTGGATGGGGTACAGCTAGAAAAAGTGAACATGTTTGAGTATATAGGTGCCATACTGTCCTGGAGTTTCCATGTTCAAAAGATGGCCCTGAAACACAAACAAATATCAGGGGTACTAGAGAAGGAACAACACCTATCAAAGAGCAAAACTAGTAACTGCAGTCTTACAAGTCTAAGATGTGAAGGCAGTAACTCCGCCCTGTATGGGTCAGAATTGTGGGGTTTTGACAATTTAGAGGACCTCCTTTGATCTGAGCATAAATGTCTGGGGAATATTGTATCTCTACCTCAGAGCACTCCACTACACCCTTTAATGTAGGACATGGAGAGGAGACCGAATAATGACATCGCTAAGCTTCATCCTTTGTTGTTCTGGGTTAGAATCAGAGCAGTCCCGGAACTTTCCTTTTATGAAAATGCCCTGAAAGAAGTCATCAGCAGGTTGCGTCATATAAGGAGGATCCTAACAGATATAGGGCTAAAGGAAGCCTGGGACAACCCTAGTATATCTGTGCTGCTTTGAAGCAAAGTTAAATGCCACTGTTGGGATTGGGTCACTCAGATCTCCTGCCAGAAACTTCTTGGGGGAGGCTAACAGCGGAATTCAGAATTCATAAAAAGATTAGCTACTTGGAGCCTTATTGAGATTTAATCTTAATGCCGCTTGACAGAAAGCTGTATATCTATTTCAGGCTTGGTTCCCTCCCTTTGTACGACTGCCAAAGTGGGTGGCATAACAACACATTAAAACCTAGAAATTGCCATGGGTGCAATTCCCATACAGAATCATTGCCTCATGTTATGTTTGCAAGTCCAGGTTATGCAATGCCTACACTAATGTGGATAAAACCTTTTTGTAGACAAATGAGCTCACGAGATTTCCAAGTGGCAATGAGAATCTCAAATCTTAAAATCGGACGCCAGACCAGTTTTCGCCTGCGCCATTGCAAAGTTCCTGGGACATGTGGGGCATTAGATGAAGAGAGCTGGCTGGAAGGTCATGAAGGCTCACTAGGGTTTTATAGTGATCGACAAACCAACTAATTATAAAGATATATTTATTTACTATATGTTTTTATTGTATTTCATTTTTCTATGGCTGATCCTAATGGTTTTCCATTTCCAATGATCTTTAGAGTATTTTAAATATCTAATTGGAATACTTTATTTTTATTGAATTTACAATGAGATGTGCATGACTTTTATGGCATGTCACCGAAATAAAATATTTGTTTGCTTGCAAAAAAAACCAAACTGTAGGTGTTGTTTTTGACACCAAGATCTCTATCAGATACCACATCAATTCAATGTCCTCCATTTTTCACATCTTAAACATTGTTTTAAAAATGTGCCCTTATACTCCAGAGAACCTCTCTGTGCCCTTATCTCATCCAGGTTGGATTACTGCAACGCCCTTTTCATCGGTCTTCAGAAGGGGCTGTTGTCCAGACTCAAGGTTCCGCAAAATACAGCTGCCCGACAATTGTTAAACATTTCCAGGTGGCAGCCCTCTAGACAATCGCTTGCACATCTTCCCTTGCTATCACTGTAGTCAATGATTCATTTTAAATCACTCTGTATTGGCTTCAGGGCCCTGCATGGGGTGGGTCCTGAATATTTTAAACACAGGCGCTCCTGGTACATTCCCCAAAGAGAGCTCTGATAGTTGAAGTCCCTAAGCACCCGCGCGAGAGGTGGGGCGGCAGGAGCTTTGTATCCACCACATCCCTATGTGGAATGGCCTACCTTTTCACCTTATGTCAGCTTCAGATCTGCTTGTGTTTACACAAGCACTCAAAACTTGGCTCTTTATTCAGTAACATTGCTTGGTCGGAGTCCGCTGCCTTTTATAGCTATTCCTCTTTTGTTCTCTGCTCTCAGTGAGAGTAGCGCCTAGACGCCTTCAGGCATTAGTTTGCACTCTACAAATATATTTCATATCATATCAGCATCTTTTGTGGTGCACCATGACAAGGACTGTGATTATTTTTTGAAGTGGCTTCTACCCACCCTCAACTAATAGTCCAGTTTCTTACAATTACCTTTCTCTGGGGCAAGACATTACACTCATGATTTAAAAGCTGTGAAACGGAAGAAGTAAAGAAGTGATCTTGGAGCAACCGAATGATCTGTATGTATAGATGGCATACAAAGTGCACTCACCCAAAATACATTTCCTCCCCTCTTAATAGAGACACCTGAGTCTTGTTTGGTTTCGCGCAGTGCGTACATTTTTATTAAAACACAGTTTGAGGCCAATTACTCCATTGGCCTCCATATCTTTATTGTAAAACTCTTAAAACTTGTTTCTCAAGATCACAGTATTCAAAATAGTCACAAGTATATACATATTCATTCTATTTACAATCCGTTCTCCAAAGGGGCTTTGCTTGACCTTCGGGCTGTGCCAGCAGGCCTCAACCAAGTTAGCCTGCTCTCCTTAATGTAACCGCCCTCCGGTTAACAGAGCCGCAGGTAAATACTCTGCCACCACTTGTGGCAACCAACGGCTTCCAGGGTAGGGCTAGAGAATCCAGGGCCACCAGCAGGTCAGCCTCAAAGCTCCCACCAGCCCGGAGCCCATGATGATTTTAAGACCTGTTCTGGGGTAAAAATTGGCACTGATCAAAGGAGTCCCTGTGATACCTCTTGTCCAGGACCCCGCCACAGGGAGAGGCGCTTACTGGTGGACTCGTCCTCCCCCCCCCCCCCAGCACACAGCGCTTCCGAAATGACCCCCAGCACTGTTTCAATAAAAAGATCACTGCCCGCCTCTGATAGGTGGACTCAATCTTTAGCGTACAGTTCTGGCTTAGATGTATGTATTAATTTGTGCCTGATGGTACGAATGCTTGACTTCTGAAGTATTTCCGCAACTGACTGATTCAATCGTTTTACAGACTTATTCACCGCCTTTGGAGGTGCGCCCCGTGCCCATACCTGCCTCGGAATGACTTCAGACCATAACAAAGTGGCATTTCGTAGCATATTCTTGATTGCTGCCAGTGCAGTAAGCAATGACTCCTTTACACCCCTCCTTCCCGCCGGGATCATGTCATTGCCTCCACAGTGCAACACCAGCACATACGGGGTGGGCATGCCTCTGTTCATGGCTGCCCCCAAATCGTTAGGGGCATCGGCTAACCGCTGTCCACCTATCCCCACCCAATGATGGTCAAGTCCGCTATCCTCCCACGTCGTATTTTCAAGCAAATTCGTGAAGACCAACCCCGCCCTGCGAATAAAGGAGTGGCCGCACCAACATATTTGGGCTCTTTGGGATGTAGAACCTAGAGCAAAAAATTGAAAACGAACAATGGTCAGACTAACTGTGTAAAATGTAGGAGGCACACTGCTATGCTCAGACTAATTGCGGGCGAACGTAACGCACATAACACGCTGACTTCCAGCGCCCTAATCTCATAATGGTTTCCTCTGGGAGCCCCAGGCCAGCCGCTGTAGTCGCCGCCCCAATACGGAATGAATGGGAAGTGAAGCCAGATGAGTCTACGCCCAGCCTTGTCAAAGCCAGCTTAACCACCCTTGAAAACTGAAACCTGGTAAGAGGTGAAGCGTCCCAATGCAACAAAAATCTGTCATCGCCCCCTAGTGGCCTGATTTGCTTGAAATCCACTGTCAGTTTAAGCGGACAGTAAGATGCTCCCACTACCCTGCCTAATAGTAATCATGTCCCTTTACCCGAGGGGTCTGTCTTGATCTCCTTACCCTGACTCTCAAGACGTCCCCTGCCTCGATCAAGTCTCCACACCTTATGCCCCCTACCTTATCCGCCTTGGAGGCCGGGAGCAATTCTGAGATGCTGAGAGCCCCACAAAAGGCTAGGACGTAAGCTACCCTAAATAGCTGAGTTTCGTAAGGGGAGAAGCAAATCTTGGGAAGGGTCTCCAGGATGTCTACTAGTCTGGACACGTCTAGAATCTTTCGCCCCTGGGGCTAAACGTTCCCATCCCTTCACAGCTTTTCTCACTCTCTGGTCCTTAGTTGGGTCTGCCACCCCTCGTAAACCAGCATAGAATGCTAATGCCGACAGTTGCCTCTTCATCATAGCCACTGATTTCCCGCTATCTCTCTGATGCACTAAAAAGCCCAATACACTCAAGGGTGAGAACACATCAACTAATCCTGCTTCTTTTAAATAGTCTTGATAAAACTGCCATGACCTCTCATACATACTCTTGGTCTTGGGGGCCAGGGACGCGGTTATCAACTCAGGGGCTGCGGGGCACCAAGCTTCCATAGCCCCCTGGGAAGTCCATCATTTCTCTGTCTGCTTGCGGCCAATGTGAGCGGAATTCTGCCAACTTAAACGGGACAAGCCGTCAGCGGCTTGGTTGTCCACCCCAGGAACATGTCTTGCAGTAAAATGTACATTGTGACGCAGGCATTTTAACACTAGTTCTTTCAATAGACGCAACACCCATGTGCAAGTTGCTCTCTGATTGTTAATCGCCATCACCACTGACATGCTGTCTGACCAGAAAACAATGTGCCTGTTTGCTAGCGTATTACCCCACAGATGCAATGCCATCACTATGGGGAACAGTTCTAAGAAGGTAACATTGTGTGTCAAACCCTGTTGTGCCATTCCTCCGGCCAAAACTGCATGCACCACTTGGGACCCAAGATTGCCCCGAAGCCTACGCTCCCTGCCGCATCTGTGAACAATTCAAGGTCTGCATTCGAGGCGCTCAGTCTCCGCCATATCACGGACCCATTAAAGTTCTCTAGGAAGTCCTTCCAAATGTTCAAGTCATTCCTTACGTCAGCCGACAGCCTAACTCTATGATGTTTTGCGCGGAGTCCTGACATTGCCCTTGCTATGCTCCTAGAGAATGCTCTGCCCATTGGGATGACTCTCAAGGCGAAATTGAGTTGCCCTACCAGTACTTGCAGCTGATGTAAAGTAACCTTCCTTGACTTTAAGCACTCGTCTATAGCTGCCTTGAAGGCCGACACCTTGGACCTAGGTAGCCTACAAACCCCTTCTCTGGTGTCAATCTCAATGCCTAAAAATGTCAGGCAAGTGTTCGGCCCTTCTGTCTTTTCTGCTGCCAGTGGTACCCCCAGGGCTTCAGACAGGTGCTGGATGCCCAGCAGGGCCTTCCTGCATGACTGTGAACCTTGAGGACCGAGAAATAGAAAATCATCTAGGTAGTGTACCACTGCATGGGAATTGTCTGTAGTAAGGAATTGTTCCACCGCCCATTCTAGAAACCTGGCAAAAGACTCTAATACTGCGAATGCGATTGAACAGCCCATGGGCATGCACAGGTCAATGAAATAATCTCCTCTGAAGGTGAGACCCAAGAACTTAGTATCCTCCGGGTGCACTGGCAGGTGCCTGAATGAAGCCTCGATATCGGACTAGGCCATGAAGGCCCCTGCCCCCAATTCGATTGCGGTGTCAAATATTGTATAACGCACCGTGCAAAGGTCTGGGTTAAGCTTGTCATTGACTGATAGGCCTGGGGGGGCTCGACAAATTATGTATCAGGCAAAATTTCCCTTTCTCTTTTTTAGGCACTAACCCTAGGGGGGAGCAGACCAGATTCCGCTTTGGAGGTTGTTTGAAGGGACCCGCCACCCTCCCCAAGGCAACTTCCTTCATTATCTTCTTTTCCGCTGCTTCCATATTCTGAAGCACAGAGCTCAGATTGCGTGGGGGGACCTTGGTGGGGGTGGCTGAGGAAGGGGTACGAAAACCGGACATAAAACCATTGTGTAGGGACTGGGCCTCTTGTAACTTGTCGTACTTGCTAAGGAGGTGTGTCAGCACATGCATCTTAATGGGAGTTGGGAGATTTCTCGGATGACTGGGTTGGCTTACCCTTGGCCGGCTGCATTTTTGGCCTTCCTGACTTGTTAAAACACCTGACCTCTGAATGTGCCAGACCCCCACAGTAGGAACAGCAATGTTTGAACCTGCAAGAAGCCCCTCTGGTGCACTCATTTTTGTTATACAGCCAACAGGCCTGTTTTTTATCACCTGCCCCTCTGTCGCTCCGAAAGGACTGATTGTGTGAGGGGTAACTAGTCTTGTTCGCAGGGGCTGAGGAATAAAACACCGCATGCCATATGTTAATCTCCCGTTGATCCCATGCTATCCCGGGATGTATTGCGTTCATTTGCCTAAACTTGGTGTCACATTTTAACCACCCATTGCCTGGGAACTCTGAGGCAGCCCCATGTATCAAGGATATGTAACTGATTATGTGGGGGGCCACTGTGGGGTACCTTTCTACCATAATAGCAGCGTAAATGGCGAATCCTGTAATCCAATTCCTTATCGACCATTCGACATATGCCTTTTTCTGCTTGTACTCGCCGTCCTTGTCCATCCTTGTGTTACCTGGAACCACACCCGCATTGAAGAGATCGAATACATCAATATATTCCCCTTTTAGAATCTTTTCTTTAGTGTCAACGGGCACATGCCATGTGATCTCTGCCGATGGCGACAGGGTCATGGACAAGGAACCATATATTAGAGAGCTGAAAGCTAATAACGGCTGCCCCGCTGATACTGGCCCTCCCTGAATCTGATGGATTGCTGGGCCTGCAACATTTGCGCTGGAGTTTGGTGTTTGCCCCTGTGAGGACAGAGTAACTACATTTTGGGCTGGACCCATAACCCCCGGTCCTACCATTCCGGGATAGATTGTGGACAGTACCATTGCGCTAGCAGGGCAATTACTAATTTCCTGCCCGTGTGATGTTGTCCTGGGGATTGCGCTACCCCCCAGATTGTACCCAGACTTGCGCTATTCCGCTATCCGGCTGTGCAACCACTGGAGGCAAGGGTGTATGTGCGCAGGGCGCCTCCGCATTAGCGGCAGGAGCCACGCCCGGCTGCGCCGTGTTAGATTGAAAGTTACTTCCCCCAGCTGCGCCCGTCTGAGCAATGCTGCTTTCTTTAGCTGTGTTAGCGATCAAGTCTATTGTCTCGAGCACCTCCTTCTCACCTGAGGATGCTGGTTGGGGCTCAACTGCCCTGGGCCGCTTTTCCTTCGACGCTTCTTTGAACCTTTCGGGTGTGCGCCGAGCGTGCTTGCCCCCTTTCCTCCTGGGCATCCGCTCTTGCCCCTTCCCTCATTGTCTTTAACGCCCAATCGACGCCTTTCTCCTTTGTGAACTCCTGCAGCTCCGTTAATGCGAGGTAGTCATCTCTTTTGGCTGTGTTCCCTTTGCCCTTCGTTGGCCGTTTCGGCGGCATTCTGCACTTAAAGATAGAAATGTGTTAGCTCACTTACAATGACACAACCCCATCTGGGTCATCAAGCCATTAGTACTTGTCGGAAAGGACCTGACTCGTTGCGCCTGAATGCTGCCTCGCATTGCGCATCTGCTAAAAGAAAAGAAAATGTGCTTGATTAATTACCCTTTACTGCCCCTGATGTTCTGTCCCTAGTAGAATATCTAGGTGGGCAGCTGGCTATTCGCTTTTAACACAGACGCCGAATTACCAACTTCAACCGGCTGCGCCCCTATCATCCCTCACCAATGCCTGTCTGCGCCCCGAGCGCTAACATTACCCAGGGACGACGACCAACGTAGTGAGACTGTCCTTAATGCACTTGGTTTGTTCTAAACATTTTTGCCCTACGATCCGGGCTAAGGATACAGACAGCCCTTATAATTAGCGCATCTTTAGGTGCTCGTTTTTCCCCGCCTAAACTGATGCTCTAGCCCGGTTCTCCCATGTCAAAAGCTGTGCTCCCAATATGCGCAATGCATTCCCCTTCTAGCCCTCGTGTCTGAGCTCCGAGTGTTTCACTTTTACCAGCTCTGCTGTGTTTGGTGCGGGTTGGAACATCCAAAGTAAAAGCCAGGTTAATCAGTTGGCAATAAAGACCTATTGCATTAACAGGGAAAGCCGCAGCATGCAGGGCCAAGCCATGTTTTTTGCACGCGCATATGAAGCGCTTCTCAGGCCTCAAATCCAGCAGCTCGTCCCGCAGCCGCGTTCACTAGCTCCCGTGCTGAATCGTCTATGCAAACCATACTCAGGCCCGTTAAAGGCAAGATCTCACATACGGTGTCATTTCTGATCACCTACCCATTCGCTCGACTCTGGCGTCCCGTGCTCCATGCTCGCACTCACGCACCGCTTGCGAACACACCTTTCAAGCGCACAATCAATCGCACTGCGAGGCCCACTCACCTCCACCTGAAGACGGATGGCTTTCGCGCAACTCGGCTGCCGCGACTCGGTTCCGCCGCGACTCGGTTCCACCGTGACTTGTTTACGCGACGTCCGACTCCTGGGGGGTCAAGTGGACAAAGAGGGGGTCATAAAGTGAGGCGCTGGCTTTTCAAGCCTCGCGCGCTCACAACTACCTCCGGGTTATTCTGACTATGCTATGACGTGTTTCCGCTTCCTGTTTTTCCCCCTCGCTATCCCTTCCGGGTCGCAGGAAGGGATTCCCTATTTGTGTGGCCCTTTGACTGCCACTAACGGCGCCACGCCCCATATGCGGGGTGGCGTCTTGCATTCTCTCCATTGCAGAATACTTCCCATAAAAATGCATTGGTTGAGCTTGTCAGGCATCAAACTAGTAGTGTGCAAAGATAAAAAGTATAAACCTTCAATATTTTCAATCTAAGAAAAGTAAAAAACAGTAAGCAGACCCTCAATGGAATGACAATTCTGTGAAGGATATTTTAGACAGACCTTTTACTTTTCATGCTCGAGGAAATGAAGGAATGGATGGGCCCTGAGCTGCAGTGCAAACTTTTCTGCTGCTACACACGGGGTTGCAACTTGTAAGTAAGCTCCTTGCAAGACATGCCTTGCCGTTTTCTGACTAGTTTCATACAACCACTTCCCAGTAGTAGAAATCCAGGGGACATTTGAGCAGCTGCGCTGGCTCAGCACAGAGCTGAGTGCATGGTCCTATGCAGCGGCCGTGTCTAAGGCACATACAAATAACTCGGAATTTCTCTAACAGTAGTCAATTTCCGAGTTGTTTTATCTGCTGCATTAACTGCAAGAACTCAGAGACATTCTGAGTTATATGTATGCGTTTTAGACACTGCAGAGCCATAATAACAGGCGCTGGGCTCTGCAGTGAGTCAGTGCAAAGTCCAAAATACGGACCCAAGTGCAAAACTTCTGGCAGCAGGGAATGCACATTGACAGTTCAACGGCAGGTGGCTATTGTGTTTCCCCACAGTCGATAAAACCTGTCACCTCTGAGTGATAGCAGGTGAAACCATTATTTGCAGCCAGAGGCCCTGCAGGATTTCAGGCTGCGATGAATAGGAACAGATTTTTCCTCGTGCTTCAAGGCTCGTTCAAAGTCGTGACGGTTTCTTACTTTCCTTGATAGTGCAGCCAAAGTTTAAAATTACCACACATCTACTTACAATGTACGAGAGTGAACTATTGAGAACTAGACAAATGTAGCAAATAGTTCACCAGTGAAAGAAAGGGCAACACCCCTAAAATATAATAGAAAGATGCAATTGAAAGGGTACAAATTGGCACAGAAGAATCTTACAGTTGCACAAACCAACATGACGAGACTTTCAAATAGCAAACGGAAGAATACATGTATAACAAACATTATGAAGCCGCTTATGTGGTGCTCTTCGTCAAACTCAAACACACCATTCACAATATGTACATAAACAACTGCATGGATTTTTTCAGCGATGACAGTACAGGTTAAACAACGATCAAAGAACATTCCCTGACTGACTTGGAAAATCAAAGAACATTTTTTTTTTTCATTCAGTTCTTTTTCTCTGTAAGAAAATTGAATTAGCTTGGTCCTTGACATTCAACAACAGATTGGTTTCTGCACTTCAGACCAGTCACAAGGGATGAACTGAATTTGATTTTGTTCAAATGGTTTAATTCCTTGTCAGGGAGATCCAGTACTCATTTTCTCACAGTGTAGAGCAGGTAATGTGCTCAAATATTTGGCATGGAATGTCTTCAAAAATCTTAAACAAAGGCTAGAAACAGGAATACAGTCAATTAGTGTGGTTTACCGTCATAGAATAATGCCTCTGAGGATGAAGATGGGTGAGATAGTAATGTGCCGATTATTTCCTGGAAATCTTTAACACAATATCTTCTTCAGCACAGTCTTTTATGTCCCTGTCAGTTTTATGTGCCCCACTACCATGTGTTCTTTTATATAACATTTTTTCATTGTATTTTAGTTACCTCACTTGTGATCATTGATATTCAAACGAAATTCAAACATATCCCCTCACCTTCTATCTCGGAGAACTGTAAGTGAGTACCTGTCAGGCTCCTCCTTCCAGAATCTTCAGGATTGTGCTGATGCTCAAATGGGGTCCACCTATCGACTGCCCCAAGTCTGGAATGTGTACACACACAGACTGTTGGGATAGTCAAGCGAGGGAAGGAAAGGGTAGGAACAGCAGGGAGGGAGATCTGGGTGAGACAAAACAATGGGACACAGGATAAGTATATGACCATAAGCCTGTCTTTTCTTGTATCCCGTATCCCTACATGAGAAGTACTAACTATCTTGCCTCCTACCTGTAAAGGAATAAAGTACTCTTTTGATGCCAGAAGAGAGTT
Source organism: Lissotriton vulgaris (assembly GCF_964263255.1). Taxonomy (NCBI): domain Eukaryota; kingdom Metazoa; phylum Chordata; class Amphibia; order Caudata; family Salamandridae; genus Lissotriton; species Lissotriton vulgaris. Next base: position 1,576,433,376 of record NC_141685.1, read on the forward strand.
GGGTGAATGCAGGGTCTCACATACTCCGATAGGGGAAAAGAGAATACACATGGGAAGCTAGATCTAGCAACTGTGACACATATACATATCACATAAATCTATCTCTCTACCTACCCGGAAATATCTGTGTTAACACCTGGAGTTTGTAAAGCCCCGACTGGTATGACACCCTTATTTCTACCTCTCTCCTGGGAATAGAATGTAAAGAACAACCAGGATAAGATACAGTACGTAATAGGCAATGATAATACTTCTTAACAGTGCCCACTGTAAAGTGTTTGTACATCCAAGCACCAGCAAAGAAAATGTGCAATCCTGTATTAGGCAATTTCTCTTGGTAATGATAATCGACTTTCCACTGTGCTGAGAGCGGATAACACTTGCTTAAAACAAGGGTTCCCTGTATACACAATTGAATCTTACCCCTAGGTCAGGGAAATTACACAATGGAAAAAACAGCCTAGGCGGAAGTTTTAGATTACCTTCGCAATGGTTACAGGACAAAAACTAGGAAAAGGGTGGGGGGGGGGAGGGAAGTAACAGTTTCCAATAAAAGATTATAATATTTATATATACTAAATAGATTTTATTTTTAAACAAAGACAATATAAAAATGCATATATTTCAATACAAGGTAAGATTACAGTTCATAAACAAGAAAACGTAATAAAAAACATATATAGATTTCTTTTGCGGATTCCAGAGAGGTGGTGTATCAAGTTGAATGTCAACGCGTTTTGGCGTCCAGCGCCTTTATCAAGACTTAAAACACTCCCTATGGCTGAAAGCAACTCAAAATTGACTTGCGAAGTTGGTATTTTCTAAATGGTTCAGTTAAAATGTTGAGGGAAATTTTCTCTTTAGTTTTCATCTGTCATACAGCATTGGTCTATTTGTTCATTATTTTTGATGCAGCACTCAGATTTAAGCTTAATTATTCGATAAACCTGATAAGTAGTAACAATATAACGCCGCCTCCACGGGGTAAAATGATTCAGAATGGGTTAAAAGAGGGCGTCCCTCGGTTGCACCTAAAATATTTAGTTTCTCGTTTACTGGTGGCAACCGAAGGAAAGCTTTTCGAGTTGATTAATTTAAATCCGATAGCAGCGTTGTTCTGCTTATGATCCAAAACACGGGGCAGTGCTCATGAGCAGAAACGCTTCTGGTGCGCCGTCTTGATATTGACAGACGCTGTGCCGGCTGAAAGTGTTCTCGCTTTATCTTGCGGTTAGTAAACACTGCAGCGTGGGTCTTCGGATTCTTTCGATGCTTTCAAGGATAATAACGCGTGGAGGCGGTGATCTCTGTGAAACGGGTCTCCGAGGGTGCAAATCTGAGAGTGGATAACTCCAACGCCATGAAATAAATGATATTCAAGAACTGAGTATAAACAGTAATACAAAACAAAGCTCCACGCAAGAGACCGAAGGAACAAGGGTCTCGTCCAACGTGAGACCTAAATTCCCACAATGAGAATTCTATGTCAGGAAGCGGAGGCAAGGATTTTGCTAGTCCTTTCTCCATTTTATTGGGCAGCAAGTTAAAAGTAAGAAAAAACATTAAAACCATGGACTACCCTAACCAACATGGCAGCGGTAGTCATGGTAGCACATCAACCAATAAGAGTCCATCAAGCAGCATATAGGGATTCCCAGCCGGTAGTCCTTCCTCTTTCTCCATTGCTGCCTCGGCAAGATAAGTCACAGTTTTTACCTCAGCTTGATCTTTGTCGTGGCAGTTTAGAAATTGATTGTAGACAGCTTTGTATCAGTTTTGTTTGATTAGTTTTTAACTTCGCCTTTGTTGTAGGCTGTTTTATTGATGTTTATTTAACGCGGTAGGCTTTTAGCCCGAGCGTTTCTTCTACGCGAGTGCGCGGTCTTGGTGTCGGCTTCTGACGCCGACCGGCTTTTCTCCTCAGCGCTCTTCGCGCTTGTGTAGAAACGCGCTGAGTCATTGCGCTTCTGCTTATTTCTGCCTCGTCCCTCACACTGACGCTGTGGTTTTTGACGGCACGATATTTTCTGACTGAAATTTTAAATAAATTATTCTTTATTTTCAGTCAGTCATTTAAGCTTCCAAGCTTTGTGTAACGTTTTAGCCTGTTGTGGTACCTGTGTGAGGGGCTTCCCCTGGTATATAGTTGGGGTGTTTGTTTTATGGGTACCAGTTTTTCTGCTGAAATGCAGTCCGGTCCTTCCCATGTTGAGGTGGCGAATTCAAATGAACAGCCACAACTGCCCCTTTTGCACCCTCCTGCAGAGGTGGACAGGCTTCTCTCTTCTGCGATAGCTCAAGCTCTGGCACCTCTGCAGGACAGTGTCAATAAGCTGTCAGCCCATGTGTTCAAGACTGGTTCGGGTGTATTTGGGGACAGCGGGGCAGGGCCCAGTGGTGTTCCATGTGTTCCACCACGTACGGCCAGGAAGCGTGACGCGGGGCACCTGGAGGGCTTCAACAAATTAACTGAAGTCTTTCATAAGAGTGCGCGCACGCTAAGAAGCGCACCCTACCGGGGGGATGACTCACCCGGAGAGACTGGTGGTTTTGCCACCCAGGACCTTGACCCGGAGGAAGGGTTTCCCAATGAGGGAGATGATGAGGAGGACGATTATGTAGATGAGGATGAGGATGCTTCCTCAGAGAATTTTTTGGATGTGAGCAGGTCTTGGCACCCAAAGCCTAGTGTTTCTGGTTGTTCAGAGGGTGAACTTGTGCCTCCCGATATGTTTGACCCATCTACTATTTTTAGACCCAGGTCATCAGAATGGTTTCCTGAGCAGTCTACTGCTGAGTATGTCGCTGCTAAGCTTCGACAGCCTTTACCTCAGGATGTACGTTTACGCCTGCGTTCTGAGTGCCCACGCCCTTCTCTTCCCTCTAGGGTGGCGTGCACCCCTGAAATTGATCCGAAATTGTGCGCCTTCTTTGCCAAGTATATCAAAGACCCTAAGAAGGGTATAGATAGGTCTTGGAAAGCCTGTCAAGATAAACTGTTGGATGTCGTTGGTCCTCTGACGAAAATAATTGAATTAGCCCAACGTTCTAAAGAGTCAGGCATGCCTCTTTCGGTTGTTGACATTGCTGGTTGGTCGCAAAGGGCTATGTGCCTTCTTGGCAATGCCAACTGTGCTCTTTCAGCGGAGCGTCGACGATCCTTGTTGCTTAAAATTGACCCAAAATTGGGAGAGTTGTCGTCATCAGAAGCGGGCCCGATTGCGCAGGGTGCTTTGTTTGGGGACCCCTTTGTGAAGAAGTTAGGGAAGTTTGTTGCTACTTTTTCTGCCCTAGGCAAAGCACAAGCTTCTATGAAGAAGTTTTTTCCCAAAAAGGTTTTTGGCGGGGCCGGCAGAGGCAGGGGACGCTCTTCTGGCCGCCAACTCCACCAAGGCCCCAATAGAGGTCAATCCAGAAGAAACAACGGCTGGAATGATGGACGTCAGGGTACCTTTTACCCTTCCAGAGGAGGCAGAGGCCAAGGCAGGGGACGTGGTGGCAACCAGTCCAACTCCAGAGGATTTAATGGTAAGATTTTGCATCATTTCTCTGGTTCGAATGGGGGGAAGGTTAGCGTTGTTTCCCCAGGCTTGGTCGTCGATAACATCAGATTCCTGGGTTCTGGAGACCGTTCAGGGGTTTCACATCGAGTTTTACGGTTCCCCTGTTCAGCTCTCTCGTCCTCGCCCTCTAGTTTTTTCAGTCACAGAGCAGGAGCTTATAGACTTGGAAGTTCGGGCTATGTTGCAAAAAGGTGCCATCATCCCCTCTTTTCTTCACCCAAACGTTTTCCTCAGCAATATCTTTCTAGTGGAGAAGAAAGACAAGGGGTTCAGACCGGTAATCAACCTCCGTTCCTTCAACGAATGGCTGATTTACAGACATTTCAAGATGGAGGGCATCCATCTTTTGAGAGACCTTCTGTTGCAAAACGATTGGTTAGTTCGCTTGGATCTGAAGGATGCTTATCTTTCGGTTCCAATCTATCCTCCTCATTGTCGGTTCCTCCAGTTTCTGTGGAAGGATCAGGTTTACGAATTCCGTACGCTCCCCTTTGGTCTTTCCTCAGCACCTTGGTGCTTTACCAAACTCCTGTGCCCGGTGGTAGAACATCTCCGTACCTTGGGGATTCGCCTAATAATTTACCTGGACGACATTCTTTTAATGAATCAGTCCAAAGACCTCTTTCTTCACCACCTTCAGGTTACAATTTCCCTTCTTCAGTCACTGGGCTTCATCATCAATGCCCAGAAGTCGGATTTAATTCCTCGTCAGGAAATGACTTTCCTTGGATTTCTGATCATAACTACGGATGCAACGCTTCATCTTCCTTCTCAAAAGATCTCCAAGATCAAGAAGGAGATTCGCAAAGTACTCCGTCGGGATCGGATATCCCTCCGTCAATTGGCCAGGATTGTGGGCTTACTGTCTTCATCGATCCAGGCCATTTTTCCAGGCCCTCTTCATTACAGGGCTCTCCAGAGACTAAAAGCGTTTCATCTTCGCAAGGGTCTCACTTACTCGGAACTGATTTCCTTAAATTTGGAAGCCCGGTCAGAACTTCTTTGGTGGTTGGATCACATGGATGCGTGGAACGGGAAGGCGATTTTCGGCTCCCGTCCGGATCTTGTGATCGAGTCGGATGCCAGTCGCCAGGGTTGGGGTGCCCGGTGCGGCTCCCTCTCGGTGGGCGGCAGGTGGACGGAGGAAGAACTTCACCTCCACATCAATTGCTTGGAACTCCTCGCGGGTTCTTTCGCAATCCGTTCTTTCACCACGACCAAAGTCTCATGTTGTGTTCTTCTCCGGATGAACAACACGACTGCGGTCAGATATATCAATCGTTTGGGTGGCACTCATTCCAAGGTCCTTGCGGTTCTTGCGAAGGACTTCTGGCACTACTGCCTTCTTCTTCAGATTTCGGTCACGGCGGAGTATCTCACAGGCGATCTGAACTTGGTGGCGGATTGTCAGTCTAGGAATTTTCGGGATGCCAGCGATTGGAGGCTGGATCATTCGGTATTTCAGAGAATTTCGGACCTTTGGGGTCTGCCAGTGATGGACTTGTTTGCGTCCAGATGGAACGCCCATCTTCTCCGCTTCTACAGCTGGAAACCGGACCCGGGTGCGGAAGCAGTGGATGCCTTCCTACAGGACTGGTCCCAGTTTCCAGCTTATGCGTTTCCTCCTTTCCTTTTCATTCAGAGGGTAGAAGCTCTGGTCCGAAGACAGAGAGCATCTCTGATTTTGATCACTCCAATCTGGAGAGCTCAATGCTGGTTTCCTTCCCTTCTAGAGTTGTCCTGGTACAGACCTCTTCGATTACCGTCGTTCGACCACATTCTGACGGATCTTTTGGGTCACCTGCATCCTCTAGTTCTCCAAGGCCATCTACATCTCATGGCCTGGAGGATTTCAGGGGACGTTGGTCTTGCTACTCACTTTCGAAAGACGCTGAGCTCCTCATTCGGGGAGCCTGGGCCCCCAACACCACTAAGCGTTATAGATCAGCGTGGAACAGATGGGTTTGTTGGTGTGCGGCAAAACACCTGGATCCCATGGGCTCCTCTGTCACTGACGTGATTAACTTCCTCACTGATCTTTTCCAAAAGAAATTGGCATAAAACACCATTAATTCTTTCAGGTCGGCAATTTCTGCTGGTCATGCTCTTGTTGATGGCTCTCCGGTGGGTGAGCATCCTTGGATTTGTAAACTCCTCAAGGGTATTCACCTTTCGCGTCCCCCAGAACCCTGTTATTCTGGGTTATGGGATGTTAATGTGGTTTTGTATTTATTTCCTTAAAACCTGGCAGGATAATCAGTACCTTTCGCCTAAGGAACTTTCTGCTAAATTGGCGATTCTTCTCTGCCTGATTTCTTGTAAACGAGCTTTGGATGTTCGTGCTCTGGATATCTCGGCCAGGGTGTTTTCCCCGGAAGGTGTTACGTTTACAGTTTCAAGAAGAACTAAGTGTAATACCAGGTCAGTATCTTATCCAGCCTTCCCAGATTCACCAAAGCTCTGTGTTGTTCGTTGCCTCAAAACTTATGAGGATGTTACTCTTGAATTCCGCCCTCCGGGCGAGAGACAAAGGCTTATTGCGGTTAAAAAACTTTTTAAAGCAGTTTCCTCTCCCACCATTGCCAGATGGGTCAGGTGGATTATGTCCGAAGCTGGAATTAATATCACTGACTTTGGGGCTCATTCCACTAGAGGTGCTATGGCTTCCAAGGCTGTACAGGTAGGGGGACGTTTGGAAGATATTATGAATGCAGCGGATTGGTCTTCAGATTCAACTTTTAAAAAGTTCTACTTTAAACCAATCCATGAGGCTGCATCGCTGGTGGTGAGTAAGCTTTGAACAAGCAAAATCCTCGCCTCCGCTTCCTGACATAGAATGAGAAATTTCCTAGTTATCACAAAGGAAAGTTTCAATTCTATTAAGGACACGGAGGCGAGGATTTTCCCACCCAGGCTTTATCAAGCCTTCCCTCCCAAGACTGGATTCTGATGATCTTTTCTTCGTCTGAGGGAAGTACCTTTTTTCCTATGTCTTAATGTACATATTGGATTACTGTTCAATTATGTTTTTTCTTCTTTCTGCAAATTGTTTTATTTACTCCATTGCAATGTTCTTGACTTCATTCAGCATTGTTCTGGACAAGATATTATTATTGTTTCTCTTCCCTAGGCTCCGATCAGAAAGCGGACTAGTGGATAGATGACTTCTTTCCTGCGGCAGCACCCAAAAAAGAGGAAGGACTACCGGCTGGGAATCCCTATATGCTGCTTGATGGACTCTTATTGGTTGATGTGCTACCATGACTACCGCTGCCATGTTGGTTAGGGTAGTCCATGGTTTTAATGTTTTTTCTTACTTTTAACTTGCTGTCCAATAAAATGGAAAAAGGACTAGCAAAATCCTCGCCTCCGCTTCCTTAATAGAATTGAAACTTTCCTTTGTGATAACTAGGAAATTTCTCATTCACCAAAATAACTCCTCCGCACAAGACTGCAACTAGCCAGCCTCTGCCAACGGGAGAGACGAACTCGCTCCTCCGCAGGAGTTTGTACGATAGACCAGCCCTTCCCCGCAAGAGACAGCACATGCAGTTTTACCAACTGGAGGCTAGTAAACAAAAGTGATTTTTGGCAAGGGATATATCCCGTCCAGGACCTCAAGGTACTGAGAATAGGGAAACCACACTTTTACCGCTATATGGAAGGCTACAAATACGGAAGGAGAATGTCCGGGAATTCGCTCCAGAATTATCGGCAGAGCTGGTGAGTTCCGGCTGCGATTTACCTTCTTTCCGTTGCATGACGCCCAGAGCATGTACAACGTGCTTCCTCTAGCATGCTGGGAAATGTAGTTTTTCCTGAGACTAACCCCTAGATGCATCAACGTTGTCATTTGCGATTCCTTAATTGCGAAAAATAAGGAATCGCAATTAAGGATTCGCAAATGGCAATGCATCATTAATTTCGCTATTTTATTGAAATTCGGTAAAAATCGCAATTTTTACCGAATTCCAATAAAATTGCGAGTTCCAAATAGCGAATCCGATATTCCCATTCATTCCTATGGGCTGAAATGCCCATAGGAATGAATGGGAATTGCGAATTCGCAATTTCAAATCGGAATGCATCAAAGCCTTTCAAGGGTGGAGAGGGGGGTCCAAAGGACCCCCCCCTGCACCCATGAAATGCACTTTTACATGTGAGTTACATACACACATGTCCTAAGGACATGTGTGCCTGTAACGTACACGTTTAAAAAATGCATTTTTATGCGTTTTTAAACATTTTTGCAAATTACCACGAAGTTCAACTTCGTGGTAATTTGCATTTGCAATTTTTAAAATCGCAAATGTTTTGAGGATGATGCATTGCAGTTAAGGAATCGCAAATTTGCGATTCCTTAACAGCAATCGCATTTTTTGGAACTCGCAAAAAAAAGCGATTTCCAAAAAATGCTTGATGCATCCCAGTAACCAATTTAGGAAGTGCAAAAGGCCGATTTATGCGAATCGCACCGTTTGCACTTCCTAAAAAGGTTGATGCATCTGGGCATAAGTTTCTGGTTATCGCACGATGACAGTCAGCACATAACCAGAACAACTCGAAACCTGACAGTAACCTCCGTAATCAGGGCATGATTACGATGATGGTGGGACCGCCACTGACAGCCCAATGGTGGTTGTCCCACCGCCATTGCAATGAGGATGACAGCCAGCCACATTAGGATGATGGGTAGATGGGTGGAGTTCAGAGAGACCAACGACCATGTATCCGACAGGCTCAAGGAGCCCGTCATACTATCGGAGGGCATTGTATTCCCTACAATGGAGGCGGTGCCTGCCAGGCACTACCATAGGGATTACAATATCCCTTTCATTCTGCCGTTTCATGGCTGAACCCACTATTAAATGGCAGGCGTAAAGGGACTTGGGGCCCGTATCAGGCCCTCCTTCCCCCATGGCCATCAGATGTGGTTTTTGGAGGGCATATGGTGCTTGCCATGTAGTGCAGGGATATGTGTAGTGTCCCCTTTTTGTACTGTGGCATGTGCTGCAGCCAGCAGCACCCACCGCAATACAAAATATAGGTCTTGAGACCGCGGTGGTGGTAATTGCATCCTAATGCCTATTGCGGGACCGCTGACAGCCTGTCGAGCGGTCCCATTCATGAAAGGATGGCGGTCGGATCAGCCCCTCAGAGTCCATTCCCATTCCGGAGACTTATGGGTGTGGGCAAAGTAAAACAAGGCTACTGTGTAAATCCCTGCAGCTCGCCTCTCATCCCTCTACGGAGTGCAGAGCATACTTACTATCCTAGGCCCACAACAGTACGTACATCTGATGATAATGATCAATTCCACTTTAACCCTGTACAACAGGCCAGCTTCAGAGCGACCTTAATATCTACAGCATCCTTCACCTCATCCCAGTCCCTCCTTCTTCACCACCTGCCTCCCTCTTCATAACCCCACCACACTTTTTCACTCTGTCTAGCATAGAAAGTTCTTTGTTTAATGAGGATCGTATTTAGTTCCATGTCGTGGAATTTGTTACATTTGTCATTGATGCATGCTCCCAGATCAAGTGCACAATGACCCCGTATGATGAGCGTCATCTCCAGCACGCCGCATCGTGAGGGAATCACATGCAGCCCTTTATGAAGTGTAAAAAGCCATTTTTTAGGACAGGATTGCAAAAATCTTAACAATTCAGCATTTATAATAACATCAAAACATTTTTAAATGTAAACCGTTTATTTCCCCACCATTCTCTACTCACCCCAAGCTCTCACCCCAGAGTACCAGCTTGCTTCACTCTTCCTTTCACCTTTCTCTCAATATCCTCCTTCTATTCCCAGTGTCTTGCTCCCTTCTTTTTCCCATGCATCCTCCAGTGAACCCTCCCTGTCCTGCCCCAGGCATCCCGCACACTATCTTCGTTCACCTTCGATCCCTCCCTCCCCCCCTCAGGGGTGGATATGCCCGCATCTGACTTTTCACCTCCCCACTACCACCTGCGCCGTGGCAACCTGCCCTAACACAATCAAACCAGACCCAAACCTTAATAAACTTGTATCAAACTTTTTGCACACTGGTCGTGCGAGAAAGAGTAAGAACCCCCCTTGTCACTCCTTATATAGAAAACTTCTAAATCTTGCCCACAACCCAACTATCCTGTCTTGTCATCCATCACACAGAGCTTCCCAGGCGAAGACTAGGCCGAAACTTTTGCTTCCCTGGGACCCTACATGGTGAAGTAATAACACATGGCACTCCATGATGTGTAAAAGGTCATTTATTAGGACAAGATTGCAAACATTTAAACACTTTAACATTTATCATAACTTCAAAACATCTTTAAACACAAACATAAATCCTTTATTACCCCACCATTCTCTGTTCGCCTAAAGCTTTCACCCAAGCACACCATCATGCTTCATTCTTCCTTTCACCTTTCTCTCACTAATCTCCTTCCATTCCCAGTCGCTTTTACACTTCTTTTGCCCAAGCACCCCAATGAAGCCTCATTGTCATGTCCCAGGCACCCCACACTCTGTCTTCCTTTAATTTATGCTCTCTTCTTCCTCCCTCCGAGAGGTGGATATGCTCGCATCCTTCTCTCCACCCCCTAACTGTCGCCACCCAGTAAAACCCTGGAGGGCATTTTACTGCCCTACCACAATCTACTGCAACAATGCAACTCAGCATTCTGTTCTTCTCCACCGAACCTTCTCCCTCCATAGTCCACTAAGCAAGTCCCTTACTCCCAACATATAATAAGCATTGCCCTGCTCAGAAAGATGCACCCCATCCGAATGATAAAGGCCTGTTTAATCCCCCTTGATTTAACAATTTGCTACCACCTTAATGTCTTTTGACACAAAAACAACCCACATTGCACAATTAAGATTCCTCCAGGCTTTGTCAATAGCCGTATGTTCAATCGCCCCCTCCACTTTCTACGGGACACAATCTCATTCAATACTAGGCAAGTTCCCACTAACTGCAGTTGGATTAAACCAAGTCCTGTTACATGTGTTGCGATAGAATGATCCCCAATAGCTCCGGCAGATCATTTTTGCCCAGTTCTATGTCTGGACAACACCATTTTGGTACCATGTTTAATCAATCAATCTTTTTATTGTTCTAAGTTAATAAAAACCATCACAATAACATTACATATGGTAATTTCGTGAAACATATAAAGTGATGAATACAATTGACACTATGGCGTCGATTCCGATCCGGTAAAATGCGTTCCGAATCGTCGTACGGAGCAATTTTCCCCGTACGAATCGTACCCGTAAACGTCCCCGTACGTACGACGAAGTACGATCCGTACCAGGAGCCAAAGACCGTACGAGTCGTACAGGACTCTGTACGACTAAAATATCCGTACGAGTCTCACTCGGAACCCGCTGTACGTGACATCGCTACGGTTCGCGGCTGGTTTTTACGACCCAGCAAGTACGATTCGTGTCGGGTACGCACCGTACGACCCTTTTTTTTACGGGAGCTGGAAACAGCCGTAAACTCATAGTTCGCGCCGAAACAAGTACAGAACGCCCCCCCGGGGATGCCGCGTACCCCCCATGATCGCCGGGGTACGCGCCGTACCCCTGCCATCATGTGGGGTATGCGCTGTACACCCAGCGTACATGGGGTACGCACCGTACCCCATGTACGCTGGGTGTACGGCACGTACCCCAAATGATCGCAGGGGCACGGCGAGTACCCCGGCGATCATGGGGGGTACACGGCATATGGTGTGTATGTGATGGAGCGCTTTTCCGTACAAATCGCCCTTACCTGACGCGGACCGTACGAATAGCGTCCTGATCACCCGGTCCGGATCGTACTCGCCGGGTCGTACGGTGTGTTTACGAGTCGTACGGATTCGGCTACGAATACGAATCGTACAGGGGATTTATTTTACCGGATCGGAATCGAGCCCTATGTGTACTACTTAAAGCTCATAATAAAATACTGAGGGCCCGATGTAGGTAGGCATTTACCGGTCGGTAATGGCCGAATTTGGCCGTTACCGACCGGTAAATGCCTTTTCCAATGTAGGGGGCATGTATTTACAGATTCTGTATTTTTACCGATTCTGTATTTACCGAATCGGTAAAATTACCGAATTGGTAAATACAGACTCAGTAAAAATACCGAATCTGTAAATTCAGATGTAGGTGGCACTTTAAACAGTGCAAAAGGCCCCTAAGAATTCGTTATTTACCATGTAATACTATTGCATGGTAAATAACGAATTCAGATGTACATGCATGTACACCTGTGCCACGTGATAAACAGACATGCCCTTAGGGCATGTATGTGTGTCACATGGCACACAAGCCTGACATTGGGGTGCTACAGGGTGTCTAAGTGACCCCCCGTTCCCCCTGGCAGGATTCGGTATTTACCGATTCGGTAATTACCGAATCGGTATTTGCCAATGATTCCTATGGGCTTCAAGGCCCATAGGAATCAATGGCAAATACTAATTCGGTATTTACCGAATCGGTAAATACTGAATCTTACAGATTCGGTAATTGAAAAAGAAAAATGACCTACATCTGCCTACTTCCAATTTACCTACTCTTAAATACCGAATCGGTATGATTCTCTTTTCAAGAGTAGGTAAATCGAGATTACCTACATCGGGCCCTGAGTGTTCTAGAATCAATCGTAATTAGAATTAGTAAAGTGCCATTGTGCCTGCTATTTATATCCTACTTTGTTAATGCTGCTAGGGCAGCCTTGATGCCCAGCTGTCTCTAAAAATATTTGCGACTCAGAGGTTGTATTATGTTCTGGGAAGTCAAATAGGGTTGATTTGTTTCCCGTGCAGTGTCAGAAATTTCAGTAATTCGCAATTTATCTTGGAATCTGTGAGAGCAAGGCTCTTAAATATTGCATACGGCATGTTTGAATCCCCTGTTTGTTAAATGTATGTTTCAGTAATAGAGTTTGGTGTTGCTTTAAGGCCAGACAAAGGCAAACTAGGTGGATTATATCTTTCTTTGGAGCATCACAGATTCGGCACGATCTTGAACCGTTGCATCTATGTACCAGTTGGTCAGCTAAGGATGGCAAAACTCCGAATCTGAGAGCCATCAGCTTTCCTTTTAGATATGTTCGATATGTGGTGGTGAGGTATCCTGCTAGTTTAAAACTAGTGTAGAATTGGGCTACAATCCAGGCATGTGATCATTAGGTTAGTTCATGCTTGTCTTCAGTGAGGGAATGCAATTGAGATACTTTGTTGATGGCTCGGCAGGATGTGGAATATGGAAAGTTTAGGTCCCATAGATTGATGGTGTTTGTTTCTAGTAGTAAGGACTCAGGTATTTACTGTATATTGAGTCATTGTAATTATCCAATGACTGACATAACACACTAGTTAAGGGGTTATTATTATTACTCTGTATTTTATGCCATGTTTTGATGGTAGTTTATCTTCTTGCAATGCTTTGTTTCATTAAACCGAATTCCAGTCGAACTTGGTTGGGGGAGGCGGTCTGGGGTTGCCCAAAAAACTCACTTGTAAGTATTTATCTGTATTTTCTCCAGATTGGAAGAATCTTTCCTGTGAATAGCAGCACTTGCCAAATAAACTGATGGCAGTAATTTTGTGGTGATAATGGCTAATAGTGGTTTAAAAGAAGGGCCGTCCCTATCCCCCTCCTTCATGACAGACTATTGCCTCCTGTCTCCAACCAAGCCACTTCTGAAAGGTGCACCATTCACTCACCAGGCACACCTCTTCTTTCCCTCTACCTTGAAACCATATCCATCTGCCTTTCTCTGGCTGATCCTTCTTGGATTTCCGCAACGAAGTCCCCAGTTGCCCCGCCCTAAATCTATTTCACCATGCAACACCTCTGACTCACGTCCTGACCCCAACAACACAGACACCCTGAAAGCTCCAAAGAACATCCATAATATGCATTACAGGGACTGAGCCATGTCAAACCTATTATAACAACACTCTGTAAACCATCCTAAAATTCCCCGCCGCAATTCAAATGTAACTCTCTCCCCCTCACTTCTCTCCTTACACCACCCCTTCGAAATCCTCCCCAAAATGCCATCATGTGCTGGGTCAACTTGCCTTAAAAGGACAAACCTGCCAACGTACCCCCTATTGTCATGGGCAATGTACCTTCATCAACTAAAAACACAACAAAACGCATGACCCATCTTTCCCTGTCACAGTGGTCTTGATTGTACAGCCTCTCAATGTACCCCACAAAAAAGTCCCAAATTAACTCCAAGCAAGCCAATAACCTCTTCTGTAGATTCTGCTAAAGACATCTTCACCAGCTTAATCACTCTCAAACTTCCTACTCCCACATCTCTGCAGGAACAGGTGTCTTATTTTTCTCTCCTACCGGTGCCGGATTATGAAAACTGTGCCACTGTGAACAAGACAACGGATTAGCTATAGCATTGTTAATACTAGGCACATGTTTAGCCTGGAATGCAACATTCCATTGTAAGCATAACAGCATGAAGCATTGTAAAAGTTCCAAAACCCTCAAATCCCATGCCTTCTGCCTGTTCACCAACTCCACCACTGTCATATTATTCATGTTGAATATCATCCTCCTGTCTGCCAACTCAATATCCCACACCATCAAACACACCAGCAGCAGGAAGAATTCCAAAAATGCTATGCTCTGTCCTCACTGCAACCATTGCCATGGCTACCCTCCTGCACCATCAACCGGGCCAGAAAAGGCCCAAAGCATTGGGCAACCACTGCATTAGAAAATATCAGCACCTACCACACTGTGGTCTTCTCATAAAACATCATCAACACCCAAGGAAGTCGTCCCAGAAAACCTCCACACCATAAAGTTCATCTTCACTGCCATGGACATGTGTTTAATTTGGTGTGGGAAAACTACACCTGACATGACCATGCACAGTCTCCTGAAAATAGTCCAGTCCACCCTGCATGCAGAATTAAAAAACCCCAACAACTTCTAAAATTTCCCGAGTTCCATTCTTCATTCCCCAATCACCGCCTCCAGGAAACTTTGACACTTCTGAACCTTCACTCTGAGAAATCTTGCTATCATGTTGTCTGTGTCCTGCCCAGTGCCCAAAAAGGTTAACACAGCTAGGGTCTTGTTTTCTCAGGAGCCAATGTAACTCCCAGGTCCACCACAGGACACTCAAAATGTCTCAGTGCCCTGTGGCACTCACCTGACCAGGCCCTGCAGACAAAGAGAAAATCATCCAAGTAGTGCGACACCTCCCAGTGCTCACTCTGTCTAGTAAAGACCCCCTACAAAAAGGTACTGAAAGCTTCAAACAAAGTGCAGGAAATGGTGCATCCTTTGGTAACACTGTCAAAGACAATGGTAATGTCCAAATGCATGCTCAGCAATGGAAAATCATTTGGATTTATTTCCAACAGCCGAAAGTGATGACTTGAGAATACACTTTTCCAGGTCTCTCCCCCTTCCACACAGTCTAAGTATCCTTATGGCATCGTCAACAGAAGTATACACCACTCGTGTATCATCTGCAGCAATAAAGTAATTCACAGTGCCCTCCTCAGCCAGGATAAATGGTAGCTCGACCTGAATCCCCACTCCCACTTTTTAGGTACTACCCTTGGAGACGATTAGAGTCAGTCGTAGAAACGTGCCAACAAAGATCCCTTTATCCTTCTTTTTCTGCAATTTAGCAGACACCACCTCCAGGGCAGCTTTAGCTGACCACAAAATGTCAGCCCACCTCCTTCCCTGGGGCCTTCTTTACCAACCCAGAAGCCCTCCCAAAATCCTCACTTCAACTTCAAAGCTGTCTCTTTGGGAGGGTATTGTGCCAGCCATGGCAGTAGACCTCCTAACCTAACTGGTATAGAACCATTTTGGCCCAGAAGAAGCCTGAGTTCCTCTTCCTCCAGTCCTTCCACAGTTCAGAAAGGATTGCCAGCATGAAACAATGAGTAACAGGATTCTGTCTCCACATGTTGAACACTCGTAATCAAATTTGCAAGAGTGTCTTGAACAGAAACCTTTGTTAAAGTTCTGACAGGCCACAGCATTGGTACCTGTAGGCCTCGGCAGACTACCCACCCCTTGTTGTTAAGATGGGGTGAAAGAGCTTATATGTAATAGGAAGGCCACTGGTCTTCTGGGTTGAGGACATAGATTGTGTCGGGCACAACCACTGCATCCCCCATTCCAAATTGATGTCTTTCCAAAGTATTTCTGGGTTCACGCTGACCCTTACTTTAAATTCCTCATCACATCTGAGCCAAGCGTAGCCCTAGAAATGCATTTGCGCTTTCCTTATAATATCCATATGTTTAGATAATGCCATTGCCTAGTCCGCATACATGTTATCGAAGGTGCTGGCATAAATCAAGAAACAACAACATTCAGTTCTCCATAGTAATGGGTACCCTGGGCCAGTGGGTCAACTCCCTCTCTTCTCTCTTTGATCCTTCATTACCATGAATGTCCCCATGCCAGGGATTCAAAATGTCCATATATACATGTTTCCTAACTCTAATCCTTCTCTTGTTAGATACATGAGACACCTGGAGGCATTGGCAAGCCCATGTAGGGGAGCCATTTTTATGGCCTCCCCCTATCCAGGCTCCTTCATTTGCTTTCCTGCACCTTCTATTACCTCATCACCCACACCCCTCGACTTACTGGATTTTGCACCAATACATCCATCCTGTATCCCATACTGACCACCAGCCTTTTTTACCTGAAGGTAAACCTCTGGTTTCCCATCTCCTTTTGAAACTTCCACTGTGAGCCTACTTTCGCTGCCTGGTGGTGTCACAATTGTCTGTACTTGACTTCTGAAGCACCCAACTGAAGTGTCTTTTGCATCACCTCTCCTGATACCATGTACCACAGGCAGCCTCACATCTGCATCCTCACTCACTTCATCTCCCTTCCACTCATCACTCCCCTCCTAATCCAACTCCAACTTATCCTCACCCGTATTCACTTCATTCACCAATTAGCCTGATGAATCTCCACTCTTCACACCATGCACCGCCCTGGCCCACGAGCTGGGTATTTCAGCTGGGGTATTGCTTGAATGATACTGTAATGAAGAGAAGGCTGCCACAGACCCCCCTATTTTTTCTGACCAACATGCTGGAGCTGTCATGGGCCCCATTGTAGTCTCCAACTGTCTGCCAGCCCCAACTGCAGGCATTGTCGTTATGTCAACCACCTGGCTGTAAGAACCAGATAGGTCTCCCCCACTACGAGGCCAATGATCCGCACTAGCCCCTATGAGCTCGACACCATCATGGTCCCCCTCTGGCACCCATAACCATCGTCCCCCACTATGGCGTCCCAGGGTAGCCGTAGACTCTCCTCCGCCAGACATAAATCTTAGCTTCTTTCCCAGACACATCTGATGCACTGCTACTTCTCTGTCCCTACAAAGTCGCTCCCAGCACTCCCCTATCTACTCCATTATCCTGCGCTTTCCCATATGCAGGCTTCCAGGTCCACACCTTCACTGACATGACCTCTCCTTTCTGGCCCATTGTAGGTCCTGGGCCCATAATTGCCCACCCCAGCTCAAACGTGCTCCAGACTCCCGTGTCTTTTGACTCCCCTTGTCCAAATTGCAGCCCTCATTGAGCCCCCTGACCCCGCCTCTGACATGGCCCCTTGAGGGAAACAACCATTACAACGCAAGTATTACAACGCAGTTCTATTACAACGCAAGTATTACAACGCAAGTTCTATTACAACGCATGTTTTTACAACGCATGCTTTTACAACGCAAGTGCTATTACAGCGCATGTTTTTATATCGTAAATTTTTATTAATAAATATAATTTGAAGAATTAATATTCTTTTTTTTGGGATATTTTAAAATGTTAGTAAACTGGTTTAATTTATTAGAATTAATACTCAGGTTTTCTATAAGAAATTATTTAGTTTTTACTATTTTTATTATAATTAATATTTAATTTTTATTTAAAAAAAAAAAAATAATGTAATAATACTCTGGTAATTTCTAATATTGGAAATAGTGATTTAAAAAAATAACTAATTATTATTAATTTTCAGATTGAAATTATTGTTATAAAAAACAAGTATTTATATTTATTATATTTATTTTATTTATTTTATTATTTTGAAATAATTTTGGTAAAATGTATATCATTTGATGATTATATATTCAGTTATCTTTTTTGGAAATATTAAAATTTGTAAAAAAATAATAATAATATTTGTTGGAAAAATGGATATAAAAAGAAGTATTAATACTCTGTTATTTATTTAGAAAATATATTTCTTTATTCTATCTTTTTTTGTAGTTATTTTTAAAAATAAAATTTATAAAAAAAATTATATGTAATGTTTAATATAAGAAATATATATTATATTAAAATATAATTAGCTTTATATATTTGTTTTTATTTTACATTTTTAAAAATAATACTTTGGACTTTTTTTAATAAAAAATACATTT
This sequence comes from Lissotriton vulgaris, assembly GCF_964263255.1. Lineage (NCBI taxonomy): Eukaryota > Metazoa > Chordata > Amphibia > Caudata > Salamandridae > Lissotriton > Lissotriton vulgaris. The sequence goes on from NC_141685.1 coordinate 1,576,451,376, forward strand.
AATAATATTTATTTTGAATGAATAAAATGTATTTACAAAATATTTTTATTATTTATATAAGTTTTAAAATATTTTGCATTTTTTTAAATTGAAAGGAATATTTTTAGATGTATTTTTAGAAAATTTCCCACGGTTTTACATTGATTTCAATGAATGGTTTAGTCCTTCATTTATTTCAATGACTACTCTATAGTAACCCGCGGAACTGAATTGTAAGGTCGAAAAACAACAGAAGCAGGATGGAGAAGATGGAAACAAGACTAGCATATTGGTAAGTGATAATAAACATAATTTTTAGTTCTTATAATATAATTTAAAACGTTACATTTAATAAAAATAAAAGTAGAAAGACCATGAATTTGCAAAATTATTTTGTTTTATTTTGTAAAAAAAAAATATATTTTTATTTACATTTTAAATATTTTTGTAACATTTTAACTTTTCAAATAATATTTTTAATACATTTAAAGTTAAGTACAATAAAAGTTAAATAAACAGTCCTTTTTTTATCTTGCTAGATTTTGATCACGTCGTTACGTTAACGTCGACGTAAGCGGCCATCTTGGATTGCATCGATTGCTGGAAGCAGCAGGAAGCTGATCTGCGCTCAAGGTAGGAAACTTAAATAACTTTATTTAAAGTAAAACATAAATAAAAATGTATATATATTGTAATGAAAGGATAAGGAGAGGTTGCGGTTTAAAAAAAAAGTTGTATTGTGTTTGAATTCAACATGTCGCTGAACATTTTACTTGTATATGCCTTCGTCGGGTTATGTTACGATTAAAGTTATGGGTAAAGATAGATAAATAAGTTATTGTTAAATTATTTGAAAACATTTTGAACGTTAAATGTTTTGTGTAGAGATAGACATGTATTGCTATTGAAAGTTTGTAGAAGAGTAATAAGATAGTTACGTTATTTTTGAAAAATGATTGCTTTTGGCTTGGTTCGTTAAAAAGAAAACTTGTTTTTTGAATTGCTAGTGTGAAAATCGAAGAGAGATGCCTTTAGATTAAAATGTTGAAATTTTCGTTAATGTGGTTTGATTGGTTGCTTTGGTTTCATACTTAATAGGCCAGGAAATAAAAGGAATTATTTTACGTGTTGTTTTCAAAAAATGAATTGATTGAAATATAAAATGATTTAGTCAGCGAGAAAATATCAAGTTAGGATGTGATGTTACATAACCTTTGAAATTAATCTACAGGTTGCCAACATCAAATTTTCTTTTAAGGGAACTTTTCAAAAAAAGATGAATGCCAATGGATTTGGGTTTCGAAGACGGTTTTGTTGGAATATGATAAAATATAATTTAGTTAGCGAGAAAAAATCCAGTTAGGTTGTGATGTTACATAACTTTGAAAAATTCATTTACAGGTTGTGAACGACACATTTAGCAGTAAAGGATTTTCTGAAAAAAGAAGAATGTCTAAGGATTTCGCTAAGGAAGATGGATTTGTTTTCAAGATCGAAATTTTTCTGTTTGAAAAAGTACAGAAAAAAGGAAAAAAATTAATTTTGAAAAGCAAAGAAGAATGCTTTACTTTTAAAATGCATTAAAGTAACGTTTTTTAAATTTCAAAATGAAAAAATATTGATTCAAGTTTTTGACTTTTTAGGAGGTAAAAATTTAATAGATAAGAACATTGTTCTTTTTTTTACTATTCGGGAAAATATGTCAAATATATAATTCCACACTTTTTTTAAAAAACAGGTTTTTTTTACAAATTAACTTCAAGCCAGCATCACTTTTGAAAAATTAAGTGGTGAGGAAAATGTTGTTATTTTAAATGGAACGTTCAAAATGTTTTCAAAAGTAAATATATTCCATTTTAAATTTAATGGAATAAAAATTATTTATAAAAAATAAAAGAAGGAGAAGAGTGACTTTTTAAATGGATTGTAAGGGGTTTTTTGGGAAAGAAATTCGTAATGGATTTGTCTCCATTTGCAAATGGTGCAGCAGAAAAAAAGAAGACTTCTTAAGGTAAGGGAACCCGACGAATATTATTTAAAAAAATGTTTTTAAAAAATGCCAATTGAATTAAAATAATTTTAGGACAAAGCAGGAAAGTAAGTTTGTGATTATTGATTTGAAATGTAATATGTTAGCAACATTTTCCAGGTAGTCTAATGCCACACTCAACGAAAATTGTTAAAGTACAGCCAATAGTCTCTCGGACATCTCCTTTGTTTGTCTTGAAGGTCGTGGATTTAGGCTACCTGTTGATGCCTGTGCAAGTCTCATTTCTTGAAAACCTTGCTCCTTCTTCAAAGTTTTCAAAAAAGAGTAGAAATTTGGATGATGTTTGCCAATTGTATGACTGAAGGAGTTGTGCCATCCCTCTATGGCATTGTTTGTTTTGGCACCTCCTTCCAAGCAGGATGAGTAGCAGTTCCACCACTCCACATGGAAACGTGGCTTCCTCCTGCGACCCGATCTGCTTAGACGCCTAATCCATGTGTCCTCGAAGTAATTTAACAAGGGTGCCAATTTTTCTTCATTTTCGACAAAATATTCTGATTCAGAAATTGCAGTGTAGTACTCATCTACACTTTCAGGAGGTACAAAACAAAGTGCTGTTAATTTCTTTAATTCAACCTGCAGTTTGCTATCTGAGCAGTAATCTGAAACCAGGGATGTTTTTTGAAGTTTACGCCAATATGCCTGGGAAAAATGAAAAAATCATCCCTGAATTTGGGTATCCACGTACAATTTGTTGATCACATTGATCATAGTCAATTCAAAATCTATAATGATTTTCCTAAAACTTTTTCCGGATGTTTTCTCTTTATTCACTGACAAAAATTCAGTGTAGGTTGCAGATTGCTTATCTGGTAGCAAACTATACACTAAGGGAACTACATTTTTGTTCATCTGTGCATGAATGCTGTAAATTTGGGTGAAAGGATGGGGCGTACATTTAAACGTCCCATCCATCATCCAAATTTCAGTATTCTCTAATTTAAAAAGGTTACGGGGAGTGCTAAATATTAGAATTCGTTTAAGAGGGTCTTGGTTGTCATAGAGTAAGAAAGGTTCATTAGAGAAAGAAAGAGTTAAATCATGAGGAATAATAATGTCAGCAAAAGTTTGAGGAGTAACTGTGTGTGTGTTACTTGCCTGCTTTTTACGTTGAATAATTCTACGCAAATTGGGTATAGTAGGCATATTACAAGCAACATGTCCAGGGACATGTTGTGCAACCTCTCTTAAAATTTGACCAGGAGTTTCATTGGAGGTGGATGCAATATCTTTCATTTTGTTTATTGTTTCGCGTATTTCTATCTCCATTGCAGAGGCAGAGTGGTTATGTTCAGTTGCTTTGATTACGTTGTCACCAACAGTAACCGCTCTGCCGCTGCAACGGGAAGAATAATATTGCACACACCTCCAATGTCTCCTTGGTTCACTTATCCTTTCATTACAATATATATACCCACAATGTTTAAGAAGTCTGTTTATTTTCCTTGATTTGGTGTAAGATGCTGTGGCCTGGCTTGACATTATCTGTAGAAAAAATGAAAAGAGATAATAAAAATTACTATGTTTTTCTATGTTTTTGTTAAATATTTTTAAACTGTATATTTATTTTTTATTTTTCTCATTTCTGGAGTTAGAATAGTAAGTGGCACTTCTCCACTATCCAGCACTTACCCTACTCATGCACTTTCCTGGAGTTAGAATAGTAAGTGTCAACTCTTCACTCTCCAGCACTTACCCTACTCATTTAATTTCTTGGAGTAAGAATAGTAAATGGCACCCCTACACTATCCAGTACTTACCCTACTCATGCACTTTATTGGACTTACAATAGTAAGTGTCACCCGTACACTATACGGCACTTTCGCTACTCATGCACTTTAAAGGAGTTTTAATATTAAGTGTTACTCTTACACTATCCAGCACTTTCCGTACACATGCACTTTCCTGGAGTTAGAATAGTAAGTTACACCTCTACACTATCCAGCACTTACTCTACTCATGCACTTTCCTGGAGTTAGAATAGTAAGTGGCACCCTACACTATCCTGTTAGAGGCAGGGGAAACCCAATAAACCCTTGTAGGCTTGGACACAAAGTAGTTTCAGTCAAGGGGTGCTACAAGGGACTTATTTAGAAAAGATTTAAATTCATTCATGAGTTGTACATATGTAACACACTCTCGTGTATCCACAGGATAACCGTCTTATATCAACTGAATCAAATATATTGGTGGAAGGCAAAAGGAACACATAGAGCAAGAATCGTATTCAGTGTTCAAAAAAATTTTTTACTGCAACAAAAGTAGGGAGACAAATACAAATGAAGTAAAGCAAAAGGTCATGAACAGAGGTCAATCAAATTTTCACTACAGTTCATAACTAGGAACATCAACTCCAGATATTCAAAGACACAACCTAAATTAATTAATAAAAAATGGTTGTGAATTGGTGACAAAGCAACGTGACAGGAGATGATGGAATGCCGACGTTTCGGTCTAAGTAGCAGTCGTCGGATAGACCATCATCAGGACGGTGTTTTTCTATGCAGGAAAAACTCCCTATACAAAATAATAAATGCAATATTATAAACAAATGTCTTTGAAATTAAAAATACATTCATAAATATACATGCTCTATGTGTCAAATGAAACTTATATATCCGTTTATTCTCAGAGATCACTCCTTCCTAGTAACCACTGAGAATTGGTTTCTAAAATAATCTGAGACAGTATAGCTCAAAAGTATATCTGCGTATCTTTCACATGATACTATTAAAACTAATTTGTTAAAACAATTTTGAAAACGTATATAGTTATTCATTTATAAAAAAGGAAGAACTAATGTTCATTAAAAAAGTTGCCAAGGATTTCATTTGAATTAGGCAAAAATATATACAAACATTTCTAAACCTAAAAGTTCTCACTACTCAAAATCGATACATTTTTCATTGGTTACAATGATACATTTCACAGAGCATTAATCAATATAGTTAGATTACCACCTCGAATTGCCAAATAAATACACTGGCTAAGGGTGAATTTGAGCAAACAATGAGTGAGGACATTTCTAGACCGAAAGTCAATACATTGGTGCATTTATCAGAGCATTAATCAAAATAGTTAGTTCGGTTTGTCACCTTGAATCTTCAATGGATATCTTATAAGCACGGAAACAGCAATGGCGTGTGGCAAAAATGTCAAACACGAAGCTTCAACTAAAAAATAAGTAAAATATGGAATCCTATTAAGAGCCAGTCAACAACCAAAAACTCAGTTTATCTGATTGGATGAACAAAACACCATACCTACACTATCCAGCACTTAACCTACACATGCACTTTCCTGGAGTTAGAATAGTAAGTGGCACCCCTTCACTATTCAGCAATTACCCTACTCATGCACTTTCCTGTACTTAGAATAGTAAGCGTCACCCCTACACTATCCAGCACTTACCCTACTCATGCATTTTCCTGGAGTTAGAATAGTAAGTGGCATCCTTACACTATCTAGCACTTACTCTACTAATGCACTTTCCTGGAGTTAGAATAGTAAGTGGCACCTCTCCACTATCCAGCACTTACCCTACTCATGCACTTTCCTGGAGTTAGAATAGTAAGTGGCACCTCTTCACTATCCAGCACTTACCCTACTCATTTAATTTCTTGGAGTAAGAATAGTAAGTGGCACCCCTACACTATCCAGCACTTACCCTACTCATGCACTTTATTGGACTTACAATAGTAAGTGGTACCTTTTCACTATTCAGCACTTACTGTACTCATGCACTTTACTGGAGTAAGTATAGTAAGTGGCACCTCTTCACTATCCAGCACTTTCCCTACTCATGCACTTTCCTGGAGTTAGAATAGTAAGTGGCACCTCTTCACTATCCAGCACTTACCCTACTCATGCACTTTCCTGGAGTAAGAATAGTAAATGGCACACTTACACTATCCTGCACTTACCTTACTCATGCACTTTCCTGGAGTTAGAATAGTAAGTGGCACCCCTACACTATCCAGCACTTACCCTACTCATGCACTTTCCTGTACTTTGAATAGTAAGTGTCACCTCTACACTATCCAGCACTTACCCTACTCATGCATTTCCCTGGAGTTAGAATAGTAAGTGGCATCTTTACACTATCTAGCACTTACTCTACTCATGCACTCTCCTGGAGTTAGAATAGTAAGTGGCACCCCTATACTATAGAGCACTTACCCTAATCATGCACTTTCCTGGAGTTAGAATAGTAAGTGGCACCTCTACACTATCCAGCACTTACCCTACTCATGCACTTTCATTGAGTTAGAATAGTAAGTGGCACCCCTACACTATCCAGCACTTACCCTACTCATGCACTTTCCTGTACTTAGAATAGTAAGTGGCACCCCTACACTATCCAGTACTTTCCCTACTCATGCACTTTTTACTGGAGTTAGAATAGTAAGTGGCACTTCTTCACTATCCAGCACTTACCCTACTCATGCACTTTCCTGGAGTAAGAATAGTAAATGGCACCCCTATACTATCCAGCACTTACCCTACTTATGTACTTTCCTGGACTTAGCATAGTAAGTGTCACCCCTACACTATCCAGTACTTTCCCTACTCATGCATTTGAGTGGAGTTACAATAGTAATTGGCACTTCTTCACTATCCAGCAATTACTTTACTCATGCATTTTACTGGAGTTAGAATAGTAAGTGGCACCCGTACACTATCCAACACTTTCTCTACTCATGCACTTTAAAGGAGTTTTAATATTAAGTGTTACTCTTACACTATCCAGCACTTATCGTACACATGCACTTTCCTGGAGTTAGAATAGTAAATGGCACCCTTACACTATCCAGCATTTACCCTACTCATGCACTTTCATGGAGTTAGAATAGTAAGTGGCACTCCTACACTATCCAGCACTTACCCTACTCATGCAGTTTCCTGGAGTTAGAATAGTAAGTGGCACCCGTACACTATTCAGCATTTACCCTACTCATGCACTCTCATGGAGTTAGAATAGTAAGTGGCCCTCCTACACTATCCAGCACTTACCCTACTCATGCACTTTCCTGGAGTTAAAATAGTAAGTGGCACCCGTACAGTATCCAGCACTTTCCCTACTCATGCACTTTCCTAGAGTTCAAATAGTAAGTGGCACGCCTACACTATCCAGCACTTACTCTACTCATGCACTTTTATGGAGTTAGAATAGTAAGTGTCACCCGTACACTATCCAGCACTTTCCCTACTCATGCACTTCAAAGAATTTTAATATTAACTGTTACTCTTACTCTATCCAGCACTTTCCGTACACATGCACTTTCCTGGAGTTTGAATAGTAAGTTACACCTCTACACTATCCAGCACTTACCCCACTCATGCACTTTCCTGGTGTTAGAATAGTAAGTGGCACCCTACACTATCCAGCACTTACCCTACACATGCACTTTGTGCGAGTTACAATAGTAAGTGGCACTTATACACTATCCAGCACTTACCGTACTCATGCACTTTTTAGGAATTAGAATAGTAAGTGGCATCTCTACACTATTCAGCTTTTACCTAAAAGTATTATTTGCAATTTATTTTGCAGATGAGATGTGTTTATATTTAAAAATTACCTTTGGGTTTTGGAGTTTGCTTCGTTGTTTTCTTCCTCCTCTTGTAACTTGTTTTTGTATGGGCTTTTTTCGGTTGCTTCTTCGTTTTTTCTTTTTCTCGTTTGGCTCTAAAAAAACGATTGGAGAATGTGTTATATGTTTTCAAAATGTTTCATTTGTTTTTCTTTTTTGAACTTTTTGATGGTGTGCATATTTACAACAATATAGTGCTTTTATTTAATTTTACACACTGTTTAATTTTTTTAAAAATTGTGTCATCTTTCTGGAATTTCAAAACTTAGTGGCATCCTTACACTATTCAGCATTTTCTGTACACATGCACTTTTCGGGAGTTAGAATAGTAAGAGGCACCCCTACATTATCCAGCACTTACCCTACACATGCACTTTGTGGGAGTTACAATAGTAAGTGGCACTTATACACTATCCAGCACTTACCGTACTCATGCATTTTACTAGAGTTAGAATAGTAAGTGGCACCTCTTCACTATCCAGCACTTACCCTCCTCATGCACTTTCCTGGAGTTAGGATAGTAATTGGCACTTCTTCACTATCCAGCACTTACCTTACTCATGTACTTTCCTAGAGTAAGAATAGTAAATGTCACTCCTATACTATCCAGCACTTACCCTACTCATGCACTTTACTAGAGTAAGAATACTAAGTGGCAGTTTTTCACTATCGAGCACTTACCCTACTTATGCACTTTCCTGGAGTAAGAATAGAAAATGGCACCCCTACACTATCCAGCACTTACCCTACTCATGCACTTTCCTGGGGTTAAAATAGTAAGTGGCACCCCTACACTATCCAGCACTTACTCTATTCATGCATTTTTCTGGAGTTAGAATAGTAAGTGGCACCCGTACACTATCCAGCACTTTCTCTTCTCATGCACTTTAAAGGAGTTTTATTATTAAGTGTTACTCTTAAACTATCCAGCACTTACCGTACACATGCACTTTCCTGGAATTACAATAGTAAATGGCACCCCTATACTATCCAGCACTTACCCTACTTATGTACTTTCTTCGACTTAGAATAGTAAGTGTCACCCCTACACTATCCAGTACTTTCCCTACTCATGCACTTTCCTGGAGTTAGAATAGTAAGTGGCACTTCTTCACTATCCAGCACTTACCCTACTCATGCACTTTCCTGGAGTTAGAATAGTAAGTGGCACCCCTACACTATCCAGAACTTACTCTATTCATGCACTTTCCTGGAGTTAGAATAGTAAATGGCACCTCTACACTATCCAGCACTTACCCTACTCATGCACTTTCATTAAGTTAGAATAGTAAGTGGCACCCCTACACTATCCACCATTTACTTTACTCATGCACTTTTCTGGAGTTAGAATAGTAAGTGGCACCTGTACACTATTCAGCACTTTCCCTACTCATGCACTTTAAAGGAGTTAGAATAGTAAGTGGCATCCCTACTCTATCCAGCACTTACTCGACTTATGCACTTTTCTGAAATAAGAATTGTTAGTGGCACTTTTACACTATCCAGCACTTACCTTGCTGATAGTCCTAGTTTTCTGATATGTTTTTCTTTGACGTGCTTTGTCGACTGGTATTGTCAGTTTTTTTTCTACTTGGCAGTGCTCCAGAAAATAAATTTGAGTATCTAAAATATATTTTAAACATTTAAATGAAATCAATGAGTGGTTTTGCTTCAAAAGCAAAGGACATGAAAAGAAATGAAACGTTTCACTGGCAAACTCTGTAAGGTGGTGCTAATGTTTTGAGTCTACATAAAACCAATCTGGCCACTGTGTGACCACTCTGTCTTGCTTCATTTAGTTATGTATTCATTGGTTGTTTTTTCAGGGTGTGGGGGGGGGCTTACTAAACTGGCATGTTTTTTCACTTATGCTTATGCACTTACTCTACTAATGCACATTACTTGAATAAGAATTGTTACTGGCACTTTTACACTATCCAGCACTTACCTTACTGATAGTCCTAGAGGGCCATTAGGATGGCGGGCGGGCTTTGCCCGCCCGCCACCCTATCGGGAAACGGGACCGCCCGCCTCGAGGGCGGGGGTCCCGAAATGTGCATTAGGAAGCGCCCGCCACAGTGGCGGGCGCAATCCTCATTTTATCATTGTGGCGGGCGGTGCTCACTGCACCGCCCGCCACAATCTGCAAAGCAAATGCACGCATTTGCATATATGAATCGGCAGGTACCCCGCGGTGCCTGCTGCTTGGTGTATGCAAATGCCATACCCCCCGCATTGCACTGTATACCCCCCGCATTGCACTGTACACCTCTGCCATCACCAGGGGGACCTGCAGTGGGCCCCCAAACCTAGGACCGCCTGCCTTTCCGTGGCGGCATTGCCGCCACGGAAAGGCTCCACAGAATGCCAATTCTAATATGGCTGGCGGTGTCTCACAGACACCGCCACCATATTGAACATATTTCGCCCCGGCCGCAAGGCGACCGGGACGGAAAACAGCCGGGCAGAGTTTTTAACCGCAGCGGTCTCCCCCGCCATCCTAATATGGCGGGGGGAATTTGGCAATGGATGTCGGGCGGATTGCCTCCGCCAGGCCGGCGGTGGCTACCGCCAGCCTGGCGGAGGCAATCCGCCCGACATCATAATGGACCCCCTAGTTTTTTGGAAATGATTTTCTTTGGCGTGCTTTGTCGACTGGTATTCTCAGTTTATTTTCTACTTAGCAGTGCTTCAGAAGATAATTTTGACTATCTAAAAAATATATTAAACATTTAAAGGAAATCTGTTTTCGATTGATTGTGATCTAGTAATAACTGACAAGTTTTAAATTAATAAAAAATCTACATTATTTCACACTTTCTGTACTGTTGTATTTTCAATTAGTATTTAGAATTTAAAAATCTGTTTGTTATGGCATTATTTCATGTTTTATTTATACTTTCATTAAATTTAGTAAAAATTGCCTTCTTTAAATCTTGACGATTGTATTTGGAAAAGAATGTCGTTTTTTTAAACCAACTTCGTTTTTCTGTGAGAAAAGAATAATTTTAAGGAATGGATTATTTAATCGGATGGAATGTAAGGTCTTTACTTCTGTTTTTTTGATACATTAGTAAAAAAATTACCTTTTTTTCTATCGTGCTGAGTAATCTCGTTGTTTACAATATAAGCTTTATTTTGAAAAGCTGGTTTTATCGTCTCACTTGGTTGGAGGACTGTTTATAAATGGAATAAATATTTTGTTTAGTTTTTTTAAAAATATAGTATATTTCAGAATAGAATATTTTCTTTTAAAAAAATTACATTGTTTTTATATTACTAATGTTTATTTATTTTTCAGAATCGTTACAGTTGTTTGTTAATATTTTCAAATATTTCCTTAGTTAATGGTTAATATTCCATTATTTATTCTATTTTAAAAATAAATTTGTTTAACATATTGCTGCTGAAGTGCTATAATTAAACATTTCATAACGTCGTTTTATTAACTTACTTCAATGTGATTGATAAATGCTTCAAAGTTCGCTTTGGTTGATATTAAGTTGAAGAGGTCAGAGGGTCAGGTTTTCACGTCTGGTCACTCTGCTAGTTGATAATCAACTGACTTAAAAATGGTGGCTTGCATGTATTTATACCTTTTCGTAAGTAGCATCATTATTTTTCAAAATTACACCGTTACGTTTATAATTTTATTTTCATTCATTTGATGTGAAAACGTATCATTTAAAATGTTTTCTTTCGAAGTATTGTTTTGATAGTTTTGTTCCGTTTTGGCTTCCATTTTGAAAGTCTTGTTGATATTTTATGTCATGGAAATGGTAGATGGACTTCATTTTATTCTACTGTGCTTAAAATGGCGGTTCTCTGTAAGTAAAATTTTTCTGTTTCTCTTCAAAGTTTATTTTTCTTTTATTTAATAATTGTTTTCATGTTTTTTTTAAAGTACATCGTTATCTCGGTAAAATATGTCAATTTTCATAAATATGAGTATTTATTTTGTTACTCGAGTATTTATTATGTTACTCGAGTATTAATTTGAATATCTCTATGATTTTGCGGCATTTCCGTGCCGTTTATTACTACATTTTAATACACTTCCCCACCCAAAACCCCTAATTTCCCTGCATCCTGTCCCAGTATTTATTTCACTATTTTTTATAAAATATTTATTTATTTAATACATTAAATAAATAAATATGTTATAAAAAATGTTAAAAATGTAAATATTTTTTAGAAAATCAGTGCTTTTCCGTGTAGTTTATCACCACATTTTAATACACTTCCCCACCCAAAACCCTTAATTTCCCTGCATCCCGTCCCAGTATTTATTTCACTATTTTATAAAAATTATTATTTTTTTTAATTTATTAAATAAATAAATTAACTGTTAAAAATTGAATTATTTTTTAGAAAATCAGTGCCTTTCCGTGTAGTTTATCACCACATTTTAATACACTTCCCCAACCAAAACCCCTAATTTCCCTGCTTCCCGTCCCAGTATTTATTTTACTATTTATTAAAATTATTTATTTTTTTAATTTATTAAATAATTAAATTAACTGTTAAAAATGTAATTTTTTTTTAGAAAATAAGTGCTTTTCCGTGTAGTTTATCACCACATTTTAATACACTTCCCCACCCAAAACCCCTAATTTCCCTGCTTCACGTCCCAGTATTTATTTTACTATTTTTTAAAATTGTTTATTTTTGTAATTTATTAAATAAATAAATTAACTGTTAAAAATGTAATTATTTTTTTGAAAATCAGTGCTTTTCCGTGTAGTTTTTCACCATATTTTAAAACACTTCCCCACCCAAAACCCCTAATTTCCCAGCATCCTGTGCCAGATTTTATATTACAAAAAAAAAAAACATTTAAATGCGTTGTAATGGTATGCGTTTTAATAGATCTCGTTGTTTTGGTACTTTTTCATTAGTAACTCTATATTGCGTTGTAATAGTATTCGTTGTAAAATATTGCGTTGTAATATATTTTGCGTTGTAAAAAATGCGTTTTAAAAGCATGCGTTGTAGTAACATGCGTTGTATCATCATACATCCCCCCTTGAGCCATGTCTTCCTTCTTCTTTCTTTTACCAGGCAGGCCAGTAGCCTGCTCTAAAATCCTCCCCAAGTCCTCTGGGGCTGACTCGGCGGAGAGATCCAGAGGCATCTCTGAAGAAGTGACACGCCTGCACAAGGGTCCCTACAGCCAGGGGCAGATTGGCACTGCGGGATGGTGTCTCAGTGTACTCTGTGGGCGGGTGTTTTCCCCCTTTACCAGTCCACAGAGAGCACTGACAGGGAGAGGAAAGCAGCTTCACTGTGCGGCCGGCTGTTCAGCGATGATCAGCTTTGGCCTCTCTTTGACCCGCTGCCCTGCCAAGCAATCATGCTGATCATGGGCTGAGGAGGGGTGAATGTGTGCCAGAATCGGCCTCCCATGGGGCCAGGTGTTGCTCAGGTATATGAGCCATTTTCGCCTCAGCCACCCTGGGGCCCACGCAGCCCAGAAAAAGTGCTTGCATTAGTCCTCGCTCACAGCCTTTCTCATTCAGTGCATAGTGGGTGAGGAAAAATGGGTCTCACTATGGGGGCCAGGTGATGTGGGGAGCTCGCACCACCTTCACCTCAGACCCCCCCCTACCTCCATGGATAGCCCAGAAGCTGTGTTTTCGCTTCAGCACCTCTCCTGCCACACCATTGCCCTGAGGCAGTGAAGGGCTGGAGAGAGCTGAGTAATTTACAAATAGCTGGTGCCTCGCAGTTTTTCAGGTGCCCCTGCACTGGAGGGCTGGGGAATAATTTTGTAATAAAAGTGGCCTCGCTGTTTTCAGGTGCTTTTCGCTGGAGGGTTGGGGAATAATTTTTTAATAGAAAGGGGCCTCGCTGTTTTCAGGTGCTCCTGCACTGGAGGGCTGGAAAATAATTTTTTAGAGCAAGGGGCCTCGCTGTTTTCAGGTTCTCCTGCGCTGGAGGGCTGGGGAATCATTTTTTATTAGAAAGGGGCCTTGCTGTTTTCAGGTGCTCCTGCGCTGGAGGGCTGGGGAATAATTTTTTAAGAGAAAGGGGCCTCGCTGTTTTCTGGTGCTTCTGCGCTGGAGGGCTGGGGAATAATTTTTTAAGAGAAAGGGGCCTTGCAGTGGTGTAACAAACGCCCCTGCAGCCCCAGCAGTGCGGGGGCCCCAGCTCCAAGGGCCCCGTGCATGGCACAGTACACCAAGGGTCCGTCGCTGGGGCCTAGTTTTAATGTTATGCTCGTCGCTAATATATGGTGCATTCTGCGCACGTGCTTCAGTGCTGTCTTCAGCCTCAGAACTGGGCTGCGGTGTAGGAAGTAATTACTCAAACCAGAAGTACAATGAACGCAGAACAGCGAATCTGGAACAAACAGATCCACTAAAGAACTTTCCTGAAGGTAAAGGGGCTATTGTCAGGAGGACTTTTAGGGAAGATCAGCCATGAGAGCAGGGCAGCGAGTAGAGCACAGGACACCTAAATAACAGGGGCATAACACAGGCTCACACAGCCCCCGGGGCCCTGCGCTACATGGGCCAGTCACTCTTGGCGGAGCCAGCAAGCCTAAATGGTGCGCACGTGGCCTCCTCATTGATTAAATGTCTGTGAGAGGCAGGGCACATAGGCTTGGGTCATCCTTGTAAAAAAAGTCTTGAAGTACAACTTCAAGCCTTCCTTCTGAGTAGTGATTGTTTGACAAAGGAGAGAGAGAAAAATACACCTGCCAAACCCATTAGTTGAGGCTTACCTGAGCTAATGAAAGCACATATAAGCATGTACAAATGCTCCCGCATGCTTTGCATGCACAAATTCTGTTGACCTAGTGGGTTTACCAATGGTGGGGGAAACAGCAAGAAATTGTTGCTTTCTGTACAGAACACATATAGAAGATAAAGAACTAAATGTGACAAATAGCGAGACCTTGAAGTATACTTTTCAGATGTAAAATTTCCCCTAATACATTCCGATGGAAGGTGTTCCTGGAAGGTGGAATAATACACCAAATGGCCAATTGCATGCAGTTGTGTGTGAATGATGAAGGCCGGGCACACAATGTCAGGTGTTGTATGTGGATGAGGGTCTGAAAGCCTGTTATAACATCTGTGACAGGCCTGACACACACCTTGATGGCATGTCCATGAGAGTTCTAGTGTGTGTGTGTGTGTGTGTGTGTGCGTGTGTGTGTGTGTCTTGGTCTGTGTCTCCGTCTCCACCCTGTTTGGGTTCTGGGGTAGCATGCTACTCACAGAAAAGCGTGTCAACACCTCATGAGAGGCAGCAAACACTATATAAATACAAACCTTTTCCCTCTTCTAACCCTCCACTATCTTTCTCCTGCCAAATAACTGACTAACATATTTAGCACTAATTCATTATAAGTTCCTGAGTAGCATCGTACTCGCCGATAAATAGCTTTGACTCCTCGTTAGGTGTAGATGGATGTAAAGGGTACCTGCACTTCTATTTTTCCATTTCAAGCACTGGGTACAATGCTCTCATTGGATAGGTAAAAAGAGGCTTGGGTGTTTCACTGGAAGATGGGTATGGTCCGTGTATCTCACACCAGGTTGGGAAACCGGATCTGAAGTCTGTTAACTGGAAGTCGATGGAGGTTCCGTTCACAAAAAAATCTGTCTGTCACTTGTGAAAGTGGTTTTTCTCTACTTAAGGAATTAATTTCTGTCACTGAAGTTGCAGGAAGGAGAGGCACTATTAACGAAGAAGCTGGTGGTCCTGAAATTGAAGGAGTGGGACTGTGTTATTTAGGCGATGTGTTTTGTTTGTGAAGGAGATTGGTTATGTTGACATCGCTACAGAGTGATGTTTCTGTCAGTGAAGGAGAGTGTAATTCTCATTGAATTAAGTTTGGCTCGATGGGTATGTTACTGGAGATGGGTCTTTGCTTCGGTAACCGGATAAGGTGTTTGGTCTCAGTTGGTTGGCAAGATGTGATTCCTGCTGATACCCTGAGAGCCCATGTGTGGCAAAAGAAACCATAAGATAATTCTAGTGGTTAAGAATTTGGCAGAAGAAAGCTTTGTTTTTTCTCATCACAGTTTTGACACATTATAAGTAGCGCAGAGGGTCAATGTGGTGGCTGTAAAAGCTGTATTGGCAGCCACATATGGCAGATCTCTTCACACATTAGGCACATGTCCTCTTTGGTATTGAGTGGTTTGGTTCCGGTGGAGTGGTGGTGGTTTCCAGGCAGTGTCCAATTGCAGTTCTGATCTGTTATGGTAATATTTAGCTGGACTACAAGTGATTTATCACCATGTGCAATCCATCCAGCCTGCAATTATTACACTCAGCAGTGATAGAATCAAATTGTATTGACTCCAGTGCTACCTGGACACTATTCTCGTGTACCCTGCTTGGTGTGCAGCCACCCCTCGTGCAATCTAATGGTGGTGTTCCTGTGACTTTCGGAATGCTTGACTGAAGTGTTCTCTTCTGTTCTAAATCGTTTTTTACTTCCTTCCTGAAATTACGGTGGACTTGTAGATTTTGTATCTTTGCTGGCAAGGAGGTCGAGTGTTTTCCACCTGTACTGAGAATGTAGCTTCACCAGTGGTCTTTTTTAAATTAGCAGATGCGATGAGTTGAGGTGCTATTTTTGACAGTAGTGTCCTTTTCTGTATCATTGGAATTTCACTTGTAGCTACTGTGTGCCTTCCCCTTGAATGTCTCTATGGAACCGTAAAGTGCTTTAAAGACTGAACATCTGACTATTGATGCTTGTAGGGTCTCCTGATTTTAGAATGATCTACATGTCATCTGCATAGTTGTAGCAAATGAGGTTGATTGATCTGATCAGGTAAGTTAGAGGTTGAACAAGACTGGTGAAACGAGTGACGCTTGTGGGATGCCGCAGAGCAGGATGTGAGCAGCTGAGGTAAACATTGATTTAGATACAAAGCTTTATCTGTTGCTGAGGTGGGTGGTGATCCTTTATTTATAGGTCCAGTTTCCCAAGCCACAGTAGTAGTGTCTGATGATAGACAGTATCAAAGGCTGTTGATTAGTGTAAAGGTACCAGTCCCAGAAGCAAGGGTGATGAAGGCAACTGCCTCGAGGCCTGAAACCATTTGCATATTTACATACCTTTGTAAACTGGTTACCTAGACGTAGTTTTGTTTTCTGATTCCAGTACCCGCTGGGGCCCCACTCTGCCTATTCCTTATATTTGAAATTTACATTTACTGCTGTAGTGCGAGAATGCATTTCATGAAAAGGAATATAAAGTAGGGTTGCCAAAACAAAAATTCCAGCCATGTGTTGTTTAAAGACCCTGAAAGACCATCTTGTCTTGACACTAAATAGGATTATAAATAAAAATGTATGTATTCATTTGTAATGTGACTTTTCTGTCTTAGTTCTCTGTAATTATTAGTCATGGATTATTCAGGCATCCCTAGAACACAATTAAAAGTGTTTTCTATTTATATTTGCTGTTCGAAGTATGCACAGATAAGTGCTGAATATATTGCTATAGGTGATGCTTATTTTTGTCCTGTAGGGGCATCATAATAATGAGCAGGCAAACCTAATCATAAGACTGGAAGTTTGTTGCACGATCAGCACATTATTTCCTACAACTCTATCCCTATTAATGCCAGAATTCAGGTCATAGTTTAACTTACACCTGAAACCCTGCATCACCATGAATAACATGCTGAATTACTTCAAGTGTTCGGGAATGCACCCTGCATTCAGACAACTCACTCCTCATTCTCGCCCTTCACTTTTAAGCTCACTCTGCACTCACAGCAATCACAATGCACTCATACTGACCACCATGCACTCTCAACATTCACCCGCTCACCCTGCACTCAGTCATCACTCTGCACTCGCAGTGCACTTGAGACTTGCGCTGTTCACCCTGTACCTCACCCTGCACTCATGTCACACTTCACTCACCTGTCCCCCTCACTACTCAATCTGCAATCTCACTCAAATTAGCCGATCACTAACAATGCATTCTTTCGTCCAACTCTGCACTTACATATGGTCAACTCACTCCCCCTGCAGTCGCTCCCCTTACCCTACTCTCACACTGTTGCATCACTCACTGTGCACTCTTTAATCTATGCCTACTCCGGCCCATTAACTTTAAACAGTAGGCACAGTATTTTCAGAATGGACGACTCTGTGCAGTAATCAACAAGGTGGGATTTGAACAAAAGAAATATCATAAAGGGACCTGCTTAGAGATTAAAAACAAAATGGTGTGCATATCTCTCACCTCGTAATCCATTGCTAAGCGCTGCATCCTATTGCACAATAACCTGCATGCACCCAAGTCAGTGGTCCTCATGCACAACATGGAATGGAAACACTTCCAACATAGCATCAGAACAAATACAATGCCCTTCCAACCACACACCCTACACATATTGGAGCTTGCTACTCATGTACACAAGCACTTCAGTGCTTCACATAGGGGTAGTACGCCCTCTATAAATACAAAACAATACAATACATTCAAAACCGCTCCTTCCCCGGTCTTCTTGGTTTTGTCCTTTAGCTCCTGCCTCCTTGCCTAGATTTCTTGGTAGTAGGGCACAGTGGTAGGTGGTGGTTCGACCCACCGGGGGGGCCCTCCATGTGCTTTGCAGGGGGGCCCCCTCAAGTTTCGTGCTCATGCGCTGGAGGGCTGGGGAATAATTGTTTAAGAGAAAGGGGCCTCACTGTTTTTCAGGTGCTCCTGGGCTGGAGGGCTGGGAAATAATTTGGTAATAGAATGGGGCCTGGCTGTTTTTCAGTTGCTCAGCTAATAGGACAATTTCACCTTGTGTTGTGTATCATTTTAGGAGCATATTGTAATTTTCCCGATTCATGCCCTTATTTAGGTATAAATCACCATATCCTTATATAGGCATAGAAATCATAACCATATTTAGACATAGCTCATGCAGTCCAAATACGGCAGGGCTAATTCCACAAGTTCCGAAAATCTACAACGATTTTTTTGAAAACTCGGCTTCAGCAGATAGGGACTTCCCCTTGCTCGAGAACTGACTTGTCCAAGAACTCATGGAGTTTTCAAAGAACTGAGGCTCTTTGATGACATTATAATGTCCACCTTTACATCAAACTCAGTACCTTCAAGGTATAAATATGCCCACTCTTGCCATAGCAAACACACGGTGAATTGGAGCAGTTCGACTATCTACTTGCCTGACGCATCCTGCTACAGCAAGTGCCGAAGGAAGCCGACTCTCCAGTAGACGCACTGAGAGAGTACCTTTATGCTACACCTCACTTACTTCTTCCCTCATACTAAGCTTAGGTTAGGTACATCGGGGTAGGCGTATTTTAGAAGGACCAGTTGAGTACTTTCAGCCTCTGTTATTTATGTATGTTTTTATCTACGGTTTAGGAACCATACAATGCTCTTACAGTATTATTTTATTCTACTCTTTCTACTGTATGCATTATATTTTGCAACCAGTTTTACAATTGTAGCAGATCATTTCTTATGCTTGAGAAAGAAGACTGTTCAATAAATCCTTTTATTGAAAACGCCCGTCTATCTATTTCTCGGCACCTCTGGTGAAACGAAGCATGCACAAGTGATTAGGTGAAATATCTATCTATTGTTTACACAACTCTGAAGATCAGTTTTATCTTGGGGAAACAAAGTTGTCATGTTTATGCGGTTGTCAGAAACTAAATCCCTTCTTGTGAACTCGAGAAAGTTTCTAGTGACCTCTAAGCTAGCAGGCACACACAATTAAGTGTAATATATTCGATAGAGACCAGTAGACATAAGTCCTACGTCACATCTATAGGATATATTCTTCCAATGCGCAGAGCCTATTGGGAATATAGGAACTACACTACACTTGGCCCTGTGTCCTTCCCAAGAGCAATATCCTCCCACTTACATTCCTTGCGTGTTTCATGAAAGGGCATGCCCGCGATTGTGGGCCATGCCCCGCAAATGTGGGCCACGCCCCGCAAATGTGGGCCACGCCCCGCAAATGTGGGCCACGCCCCGCAAATGTGGGCCACGCCCCGCAAATGTGGGCCACTTTTTTCATCAGTTCCCGGGCCAAATCGTGATCCCAATCCGACCCTGTCTACAGCTTCTACAAGCACGGATGTTCGATCAACAGATTTGCGCCCGCCCCCTCCAAATGTTGCACCAGCAAGCCGCTTTCTGATGCGGCTTGCTGAAATGATGCAGGAAGCCTCAGCTGTTATACTGCAGCCTTCTTGGTAGACACCTCATGCGACACACTGCGGCCCGCTCCACTTGCTTTTTTCTTTGGTGAGAGGCGATGCACACACCGCCATCGCAGCTGCAATGCTGCAAGCAGCACCTGCCAATCCAGGTCTGGTCCAAGTCTCCAGGCCTGAGAAAATCTGCACACCCAACCACACACAAGGTACTCAGGGCATTCCGGATGGCTACAACATTCTCCACTCCTAACATCATGATGCTAGAGCACTTTGCCCGACCCGTGCCTCAAAAACGTTGAAACTCTCAGTCCCAAACTTTTTGCCTTCTGGTAGCATGAGAAAGAGTCAGAAAGAGGTTGAACCCCCTCTTCTGCATCCTTATATAGAATACCCCTAAACCCCACCCCACCCACAACCCACTAACCTGTCCTGTCTTGAAGTACACCCCATGATGTTTCCCGGGGGAAGGCGAGGCTGCGCCTTTTGCTTCCCCTGGTACCCTCCATGCAAGAGAATCTAGGCGGCGCATAGCCTCTTAGGAGACCAATGCCACTTGTGCCTCACTTTAAAGTAGCTTAGTTTGAGGTGGCCATTCCTCAATTGTTTCAATCAGTAGTTCCTCTCAGTCCTCATCTGGATATTCCACTTTTAGTATACAGAAGCACCATTACTTCAGAGATCAATAGACAGGTCTTGAAAAGATTCGGTCCATCATCAACCTATAAAGGTCAGAAACCACATTCTTGTATGTATCACATTTATGTAAGTATTGTAACATGGAGAACGTTTCAAGAGTAGAGATATTGGGGCCTAGGACATGTGGTATACAATTGGTAAGCCTTTGGTTATTCCAAAAGTGATGTGCAAGCTGGTTATACTGTGTCTGTGTTGATGCACCGGATTTGAAGTCAGTCTTGTGTAGGATATCCGAGATGCTAAGTATGCCTTTTACTTCAAACTCTTTCCAGTGCACTTATGTCCCTTCTATTTTAATTGCAATGTCATGCCATAATGGGGACTGATCATGAATTGGATCCTGTTCACACAGCAGCGCTTGGGCCTCCGTCCACGCATTTACTGAGGTGCAGAGCGCTGGGTGAGATGCTATCAGCTTGTCTTGGACCCCCAGATACAACATCCTAAGAGCTTCCAGTCTGCCCTTGAAAGCTGCTTCAGGAATATCTATCTTGATGTATCCAAATGCATTATAAGAACAGGATATGTTTTAGACAAATAGCTTGACACATGGAAAAAGAGTACAAATATTTTTGTGCTCCCTACCCCAGCAGGGCCGGACTGGCCATAGCAGGCACCGGGCATTTCCCCGGTGGGCCGCTAGGGTGGGGGCCCGTTTTGGGCACCCTCTGGGCGTTTTTGTTACGGGGGGGGGGCATTAATATCGGCCCCTTGTAACAAAATTGGCCGAAACCTGCCGTAGCAAACAGCTCAGCCGCACACCCCCTCCTAGGGGCCGGCCGAGCAGTTTCCCAGTCCGGCCCTGCACCACAGAAAAGCAATTAGGCTGTTATTATGAGTTGCCCAGTAAGAGGATCAGAATTTCCCCATCCCCTGATTTACCAATAGGAGGGGTACCTGTATTTCTGAAAAAGTGACTAAACAGCTCATTATACATCACACTGAATTATGTATATTAAATATGTAATAATTGCAGTGTACGATGGCCTCAGCCATAAATAAATACATAATCACCTCTAGGCACTTAAGTTTCAATGAGTTTTCAAAAAACAACCATATTGTCCCTTGATATTAAATGGAGGATTTCGATACCAAAAATTTTTAAGACAGCCCGTGCACTGGCTCTTACAGCCCAGCCAGACCCGTGGGTTAGCTCTGGCTCGGATCTCCCTGTGAATTTGTTGGCTTGCCCACCTCTAGGAAGGGTGAAGTACAATGAAAGACTGGCCTTGTCAGGAACGGTAAACTATTATTTTACTTAGTGGTACATACCATATGGATAGTATTTCTATGCGCTGTAAAAAGCATGCTATTATCCGATTTATGGCACACCTATTGCCATTAGGAGCTGCTCCGGTTTAAGGAAAAAGTGTTCTCCAGTCTGTCAGGCACATGCATCAAGCGATCTTGGAATCGCAAACGGTGCGAATCACAAAATTCGGCCGTTTGCGATTCCAAAATCAATTTTTGGGATGCATCATTTATTCTCATGTATCGCAATTTAAGAATTCGCAATTTTTTGCGATTTCTCAAATTGCGATAGCATTTAAGGAATCGCAAATTTTATGATTCCTTAAATGCTATGCATGAATAATCTTAATTTGCGAATTCGCAATTTTGAAGGGAGAAATTACCATGTAGTAAACCTTCATGGTAATTTGCGAAAAGTTATAAAAATGCAAATAAATGCATTTTTTAAACTTACATGTTACACACACACATGCCCTTGGGACATGTGTGTGTGTAAAATGTACTTACATGACATTCCAGGGGTGCAGGGGGAGGTCCTTTGGACCCCCCCTGCACCCTTTAAATTGCGTTCTCATTTTGCGATTCCTTAATTGCGAATTTGCAAAATGAGAATGCCTTCCCATTGATTCCTATGGGCCTAATGTAAAGCGTTTCCTTATTTGCGATTCGCAATTAAGGAATCGCAAATAAGGAAAATTAAGAAATCGCTAAAACTTTTGCGATTTTTTGATGCATAGGAATTTGCGATTCCTAAATTGCGATTCCTTCATTTTCGCAATTTAGGAATCGCAAATTCCTACAATGATGCATGTGGCTGTATTCCTAGTAATGAAGCCAAAACAGATACTCTTTGTTGAGTGCTTATATCTCTACACTGCTGAACATGCCTTTGTTTCTCAGCTGAACACCAATGATAGTGTACTGCAAGTGATACGAGAGGAAACGTGTTTCGATGTATTAAACAGTCTACTATCTCCAGGCAGTAACCAACATATTAATTGTCCATTATTTTCCATGCACCTCCACTAGGGTGAACATCTGGCCGTTTTATATCCGCAGGCCCGGTATTTGAATGTCTCTGCTAGTACAAGAATAAAAATTGCTAAAAGTCTGTCTTTTTTTCCCTTGTGAGTACATACTTTCAACAGTAAATGTAAGACACTCTAAAATGTGTTTTACAGCTGTTCCAGTGATCTCTGACTAATAATTATGGTAAAGAAAGACTGAAAGGCCATGTTAGAAATTAAAAATATACTTAGGAATCATGTCTAGGCCTTTGCAAAATCTTAGAATGCGAGCAGGTGGCTGGTATTTGTCTCTGGGAAAGGGGACTGACCTAACCTCAACCCCTTTTCAGATAAAATTTGAAGGAACATAAGACCTGGAAATGCATGTGAAAAGCGATTCTTCACACAACATGTTTGAAGCAAAATTAACTGTAAGGAAAACAAATTGTTCTTTCTTTAATTCGTTTACCCACTTTTCTGTCTAGCTTCTCTACCTCCCAAAAGCAGTGTATACATTTAAACCATTGCTCCCAAGGGAGCGTTTTGATTCTCAGGACAGAAGGTGAAAAGCATGTCTACATCTGAAGGGGTTGTTTGCAATGGATGATGACTGAGCCATCAGTCGGAAAGACTGTTAATCGTGCCCTTTGTTTTTCTCCTGCCCTTGTGCTAAGCCAGTGGAGGTGGGGAGGGAGGGGCCAGACTTGCCAATATTTAAAAGGGAAAACAGGAGAACAACAATGTCATGCTGATTTTCAACCGTCTAATTTAAATCAGATGTGAGTGCGCGTTCAATAAATTGAAATGCGCTGCACTGGAACAGGAGCTGTGTGGCCGCCCAGGCTGCGCACTAAAGGGAACCTAGGGCCCGATGTAGGTAGGGCTTTACCGATCGGTAACGGCCGAAAATACCGATTTTTGGCCCTTACCGATCGGTAAACAGCCATCGAGATGTAGGGAACCAAAAACAGAACGAATCGGATAGAAAACCGATTCGGAATGAGTACCGAATGGGAAAGAATCCGATACGTACATACCGAAAATCGGATATGTAACGAATCGGAAAAACACCGATTCGGATGCAAAGACCGAATCGGTCCAATTACCGAATCGTTAGTGACACCGAATCGGAAAATCACCGAATCGGTCCAATTACCGAATCGTTAGTGACACCGAATCGGAAAATCACCGAATCGGTCCAATTACCGATTCGTTAGTGACACCGAATCGGAAAATCACCGAATCGGTCCAATTACCGATTCGTTAGTGACACCGATTCGGAAAATCACCGAATCGGTCCAATTACCGATTCGTTAGTGACACCGATTCGGAAAATCACCGATTCGGTCCAATTACCGATTCGGTACAAATACCGAATCGTACATGATCCGAATCGGAAAACATGCCGATTCGTATGATTCTCCGATCGGGAAATTCCCCGATTCCGACAGTTGGGGAGATGTAGGGAGGCACAGAAACACCGAAATCGGCTCAAAAATCGGTAGAATTCACTCGGTATTTACCATGGATTGCAATCAGGTGGTAACCAACTCCAACCCATATAAACAGTCCCAAAATGCATTGCAACTTGCAGGATGGCAGCTTTCTATGTCATTGCGAGGCGGCTACGGCTACAGCAGGAAGGACAGAGGGAATGGCTAAGAAATGAACAGGTCTACAGACAGAGGGTAACCCTGTTCATGCTCACTGAGGCTGAGATCCTACAGAGATACAGGCTGGACTCTGACACCATACTCGAGCTCATCAGGGACCTTAAGCCATACTTGGACCACCACACCCCAAGGGCACACGCCATCCCAGCGCACGTCCAGGTGCTATGCAGCCTACACCTGCTTGCGTCTGGCAGCTATCAAAGTGGAGTAGCAGCAGCAGGAGGGGTGAGCCAGAGCAGCCTGTCAAGGTTCTTCCACATATTCCTTGACGCCATGATAGACAGGATGGACCAATACATCTCTTTCCCTGCAACCCACGCAGAACTGCTACAAACTAAAGCTGACTTCTACCAGATGGCACAATTTCCCCAAATCATCGGTTGCATAGATGGCACACACATTCCGATTTGCCCACCAGCGGACACCGAATACATATACCGCAATCGGAAATCTACACACACCATCAACGTGCAGGTGATCTGCAATGCCAAGTGCACCATCACAGACCTGGTAGCAGAATTTCCAGGGAGTACCCATGACTCCTATATATTCCAACAGAGCGGCATATATGCACGGCTGATGGCTGGCGAATTCGGAGAAGGATACCTCCTAGGTGAGACACATCATCAGACCCCCATAACACATAGTAGGTAGGTGGAATACATGTATGCATGTGTCTAATGTGACCCCTTTCTCTTCCAGGCGACAGTGCATATGCCCTCCGCTCATTCATACTCACCCCCTACCTCAACCCCTCCACACCCAGCCAAAGGAGGTATAACCGGGCCCACATACGCACAAGGAATGTTGTCGAACGGACCTTTGGCATCTTGAAAAGTAGATTCAGATGCCTGCACAAGAGTGGAGGTGCAAGGCAGTATACCCCCATCACCTGCTGCAAGATCATAGCTGTATGTGCAATGTTACACAACCTTGCGGTCAAGAAGGGCACTGAGGTGGAGTTGTCTGACTACGAGGACTATGACGACGACGAAGCTGTGCCACTGACACAGCCAGCTGGGGTGTGTACGCCAAGTGATGGCAGATACAGACGTGAGGAGATCACTGAGAACTATTTCTGACTGAGTACAGATGCAAAGACTGCTAAATGTTGCTTGCAATAAATCAAATTTTAATAGTGATGCACCACAGTTACAGCACTGATGTGCATCAAAAAATGGAGTTTGGAAAATCAAATAAAGTCCAGGGTACTGGTTTGCTCATCCCCCCTTGTCAGGCTATTTTTTGGCCCGCTTGCCAGACCCACTGGGGTGTCCCTCGGCCCCCTCCGAATGCCCAGCAGCATCAGCGGATCGCCTGGTGCTCCTCCGTGGTTCAGATGCAGCGCTGGCCGGGCTGCTGCGGCTGCTGCTGTCTCCAGCATCACCCAGGTCCAGGGCAGGATTGGAGGCGGCGTTTGATATTAACATGGCCTCCATGGCCGTGGTGATCCTGGCCATCCCCCTGGTGAGCTCAGCCGTATGCTGACTGAGCACAGACTCTTGGTTGGAGCTGCGATGGCACAGTTGTGCGGTCGCCGCTGCAAGGCGGGCCATGGCCCGGTTCAGCACCCGGGCATCCCTCCTGCGTGCAACCTCATGCTCCTCCTGTCTGGCAGATGAGTGGGTGATGGCAGTGGTCAGCCTGCCTAACCCTGCTGCCACCTCCTTGTTGCTGTCCACAACAGCCTGGAAACCCTTCACCAACTCCCCCATCTGCATGTTGTGCTGCAGGAGCTGGCGTTGGCAGGCCATGGTGGATCTGGCCTGTTGGCGCTGGATTTTAACCATCTGTCCCTCCAGGCCCAGGAACACACTGCCCTCCCGTGCTGGTGCAGCAGTGGTGGTGGTGGTGGCACGGCGTCGGGCACTGCTGCTTCCGGCCTGCTGAGTGGGCTGGGGTGCCACTGGTGGGGGTGTGGTGCTGGCCGGTCCCTGAGCCCCTGCTCCCAGAACTGGTTGGACAGGTGGCAAGGCCACGATTGTGGCAGGAGCTGGTGTAGGCGGAATGGTCTGCCTTGTAGGGGAGTTGTCTGGTGAAAATTGCAAGGGGGGTGTGCTGGCCAGTACTGGGGAGTGCACTGCTTGGAAGTCAATGACCAGGACTCCCTCCATTCCTAGCCCTGGGGTGTCTCCTTCCTCATCCTCCTCCTCCTCCTCCTCCTCCTGGCCAGCCTGGCTGGTGCTCGGCCCTGCGACTGCAGTGTTGGACGTTGCTGATCCCTCTGCTGTCACAGTTGTGCCGCCTGATGGTGCCCCTAGGTACAAAGAAGCATTTGTAAACTGAGTGCCGATGTATTACAGTCAGTACAATTATGGCATTCCACATGTCCTTGCATCTCCTTACACCGTGTCACACTGTTTCCTGTCTTGTGATTCTGCACTGACATATTTGGCTAACTTCTGCTGACTACATGTACCATGATGCTTGTCTCTTGTATGTTGGTGACAGTACAGTGCTGGTGTTTGCCTATGCATTGTGTCTAATGGGGAGGTGTCTGGTAGGGTGTGTCATGATGCGCATGCTTCTTACCTGTAGCTGTGGCTCTGGCAGAGCTGTCCAGGGTCCCGATTCCTACGATGCTCTCCCTCTCGATGGTGCTGGAGACAATCTCCTCCAGCTCGGTGAGGGGTGGCGCCGGGTTGTTGCCTCCTCCAGTGAGTCCAGCCTGCCTTTGAATGTCAGCCAGCTTCCTCTTCGTGAGGCTGCGGAGGTCGTAAAACCTTTTCTTCAGTTCCTCAATGGACCTGGGGGTGACACCAGCAGCGTTGACCTTCTGGGCGATGTCGGCCCACATTCTCCTCTTGGTGCTGTCTGGCACGTTGAGGGACAGCTTGCCAAACAGCTGGCGGTGCACCCTCACCACCTCCTCAACCAGCACCTGAAGTTCGGTGGTGGTGAACTTGGGCTTCCTCTTTTGGGAGGACTTCTGGCTTCCTGCCTGATCTGCCATTTTCTCCTGTTCAGTTTGCAACCTCCTTCTCCCACTGCTGCTAACTGTGTGTGTTGGGCTCAGGCAGGCTTTCCAGATATTTCCAGAAACTTCTTAATTAGCTGCACCTGCCAGGGTTGCCACTCCCTGTTTGGGTGGGGGAGGGGGAGCCACCTCATTGGCTGAATCGCCTATTGCCGATTCGGCTTTTACCGATTCGGTAATATCCGAATCGGTAAAATCCGATTCGGTATTATCCGATTCGGTAAAAGCCGAATCGGTTCTTTCAATGCATTCCTATGGGCTTTTTCGCCATGGGTCTATGATTGCCGATTCGGATTTTACCGATTCGGCTTTTACCGAATCGGTATTCGCCGAATCGGGAATATCCGATTCGGTGGTAGCCGATTCGGTGATTTCCGAATCGTTGTTGGCCGATTCGGTACTTTCCGATTCGGACCGAGCAGAATCGGAACGTACCGAATCTCATTACCGATGCCGACCGAATCGGTATTCATTCGGTTTTTTTCCCCTACATCTCGTTTTCCGATTTCAGAATACCGATTCGGCCCGCCTCGGTATTTTGAAATCGGAAAATCGCGTTTACCTACATCGGGCCCCTAGTGTGTCCATCTGTTGAAATCTACTTGTACTTTGGAGAATGGAGGCGCAATATTGTGTTCAACCATGCTAGTTAACCCAGCTGTGAGCTGTCCGTAAATTTCACGGACCGTCTGTAAGGATCCCTTTTACGGACGCCTTTTGTCCGTAATTTCGGGCCTTTCAGGGAGCAGAGCTGTTCTCTGTGAAAGGCCTCCGCTCCATGATGGGGCCGCCTCGCACTCCTCTGAGCACAGGAGCCGCCCACCCCGCCCATTGCCATTCTGTATGTGGCTGATTGGGTCAGTCTGGACTTTGACAGCATGTGGTGGCTTCCTCCAGGCTCAGTCTAGGGCAGGGCATTCTGTCACATGGAAGTGCAAAAACGCCCATGCTGCTGCTACTTGAGAATCCAGTTAATCAAAGGAAGGAAGGTGGTAAAAGCAGTTCGATGGAAAGATTATAGTTCTTTCAGAGTCTCATAATTTTAGAACTGACACATTTTCAATATTATATTCAAGGAAGCCAGGGATTGCTGCTTTTTCATTTTATGTAACTAACAATCATTGACAAAGCCAATAGTTATGGCTTGTTGTAGGTGTAAAATTGCTTGTTCTAGGTGTAACGTTACTTGTTGTATTATATATTCGGATGCAATGACAGAAGCAACAAAAATGCCAGTTGGGGGCCACTTTATAGTAAGCACAGATTTTTAGCTTAGGTGTTTTAGGCCACGCCCTTAATTACATCAAACAACCGCTTTGGAGAGACCCCCACCTAGTTTTTCATCCAACTTAAAGCTCAGGAAACAACACCATGTCACAGTCGTCTCATGGTCAGGCACTGTGCATCATGCACTTTTTCAGATTGCCTATGTGCAGTGGCATAGTGAACCCTCCCCCACCCCTTGCTTTAGGAACTACAGCAAGAGTGGAGTTCCTGATGGGTCTCTTCTGTCTGCAACTCTGCAGACAAAGGCTCAGCTCATAATTAATGTGAAAATGTGAGTGAGTAAGTAAGTGATGGGATAGTGGATGAATGGCTGGATGGATGAGTGAAATGATGGATGGATTGATGAATTGATAAGTGAAAGGGTGAATGGATGGACGGATGAGTGAAAGGATGGATGTGAGGCTGGATGAGTGAGTGAAAGGGCAGGTAGATGGACAAAAAGATGGATGGATGAGTTAAGGAGTTAAAGGGTGGTTGCATGAGAGAAAGAATGGATGAATGAGTGAAAGGATGGAAAGAGTGATAGCTTAAATGGATGGATTCATGAGTGGATGAGTAGATGGATGGGTGGGTAGATGGAAGGATGGATGGCTAAGTGAAAGGGGATGGAGAGAGAAAGGCAGGATGGGTGAATGGATTACTGAATGGGTGGAAGGATGAGTGACTGGGTAGATGAATGAGTAAAGTGAAAGGATGGATGGATAGGTAAATGGCTGGATGGATGAGTGGGTGGATGGGTAGAAGAGTGGATGGATGAGTGTACGGATGGATGGGGTGAAAGGGTGGATGGATGGATCATGGATGGATGAGTAAAAGGGTGGATGGAGGGATGCTTGAGTGAAATGATGGATGGAAGGATACGTGATGGATAGATTTGTAAATGGTTGAATATGGATGTGCACACAGATGGAAGGGCAGAATGAATGGTGAAAGACTGAATGATGGATGAAAGTATGATTACACATTGTTAGCCCCATTATCTTAAGCAACATGTCCTATATATTGACTTTCACATTTATATGAGTCATTGTCTCTATATATTATGTGTGTGATGTAACGGACCCAACACCCTGCCCTTCTTACTTAGGATGAGTAGCATTGAATGAATGAATGAAATGAAATGAAAATAAAATTTATAAAGCGCAATGGTTACCCAGGGGCGTCCCAGCGCTGCACTATAAAAGAAATTAAATACACATGATAGAGGGTCTATGTGAAGATGAGGGGCACCATTGGAGGGTGAGAGCAAGGCCAGACTGGCCGGACCGGGCATCAGACGTTTTCTCTGGGAGCTGGAAAGGTGGGGTGGGGGCAGTTTTATTACCACAAAAAGACCTGCACATTTGTTCAAAGCTGCACACAGACTGAAAAACCATGAGGTGAACAATTGTCTCAACCTAATATAAACTTATTTTCACTTGTACTTAAGTGGTTGTCTATTTACTTACATATATACTATTGCACAACCTCCTCTGATGTGTCTGTAAAACGTACCTTTTGTCCTAAATTTTGACCTCCTGTCCTGAATTGTTGTCCTGAATTTTGACTCTCTGTCTTGAATTTTTACACTCACTGTCCTGAATTTGCGCCCATGCCAGTTGGTCACCCTACCCTGGTATCATATATTTTCCAGCATCAATCTAAATCAGTGCACTCCAAGAAAAGCCACTGTGGTACAGTCAGTGAGTGGCAGCGCCATGCATTTACCCCAGTTTATCTTATAGCTGGACAGTTGTCAGTAACAGGAGATCAGGCTGATGAGGGCGCCCACAGAAGATGCTGAATTTGATTGTGTGACCAAAATGATCTTCGCATATAGTGACACCTTATGAAACCTTTCAGGCATCATGATCCCCTAGATATGTTTTCCTAATGGTGATGGTCAAAGTTTCCGGGGCCAAAAAGAAAATAATTGGGGACAGGGGGCATCCCTGCCTGGTGCCCTATTTGTACATCAAAGTGCGTAGATGTGTGACCATTACAGGCAACCCTGAAGTTGTAGAACAAGTAAAGTCTCCAGATTCTGGTGATGAATTTCGGGACTATGCCCTTTTTCTGTAAAATCTGGAACAAATATGCCCACTCCACTGGAGCTCAGTTTTGGGGTGCAATCTACACCAGTCACAACGCCACTCCCCTACCTGTGATGCTGCTTTTCACTGGTACACTCTCTGTGTCTGTGGCAGCCTACCCCAATCTCACCAGATTCCAGCCTCACTGCCCCTTATCCATGTGGCAAGGGTGGCTGGGGGTAATAGTGTTTGGTGGGTCTGATATGCGGCCTTCGGCAGAGCTTCAAATACATGCTTGAATGTTGATCGGGTGCTTGGTTCCGCCCCCTCCCCACCATGTATTTTAGGCTTGGAATTGAACCGGAGTGGAGGCTGGAGAAAGGCCTATTAATAAGTAGGGATGTGCAAAGTGGTATCACAAATCTTACAGCTAAATGGAAGTGGTAAAAGAGGCTCAATAAGTTTTGAAAAGTTCATTCACCAGCTCATTTTCACTGGTGATGTAGGGGAATTGAGGTCTTACTGTGGAGATGTACTTTCCGTAAAAAGTATAAAAGTACAGAATTCATGAAATTTACCAATAACCTAACTCCTCACATTTTTCCATTATCTTGATAATCATTACATGAAATGTTAACACAAACATAGTAGTTGTCAGAAGGGGGTTTGATTTAGAGAAAAGTCAAAGATCTTCATAAATCCTAGCTAATCATCTAGCCTAAAGAGAATTACTGTTTGTAGAATAACTAGGCCGTTGGTTGTCAAAAAGTGTTTCCGAATTGTTTATTGACAGTCAGTTCAGAAGAAGGGAGTGTGACCAAGCGTTTTAACTCTTTTTTCTTATCTATTATCATCCAATGGCACTGCACATGAATTATCTTAAACAGGATGGTGCTGCCACTCAGGTGTGTATTTAAGTTCATTAATTATAATAGTAGTCATCCACTAGAGGAACATATGTAGAAGGCCACAAAATGCACTAGACCAACGGATAAATGCACCACTTTACTATGTACATCCCTTTCCTCTTAGAGGTTAAGAGCATGATTAGGTGTGCATTTAATATAGGACTCCACGTTATCAATTTATCAAGGGTGCAAATGGCTAAAAAAGCTGCGTTGTTAAAATATGATCCTACTGGATATGGCTAAATGTTTTTTTTGAGAATATGTGCCATATGCAGAATGGTTGGGAAAGAGAAATCATTAATTTGTGGATAACATCACAATCTTCCCAAGGAATTCTTCTAGAGCAAGTAAAGGTAAAGAGATCTAAAACAAATCCAACGTGTTTCCCACCCTGAAATTATGATCATTTATGGCTTCAAAAGCAGCAGTTAACGATTCTGAATTCACAGATGACAACATATTTCTACATCAAAGGCATCTTCAATTTGATTGTATTGTATTCACATGCTTTATTGTAGTAATACCTCAGCTAATGATTAATATAAACAGTAGTTCATATGCTTTGGTAAATAATTTATTTTAGGTTCCTATCTTGATGTGCCATTGTTTCCATCTGGAGTAAACTGATTATGCAAACCTGTGCAGTGGGGGTGATACACATGCAAAAGTAAATGCTAAAAACAATTCAGCGGATTATTCCCCATTTTAAACACAAAAGCTACAATGGAGTGAACAATAAGTTTGAAACTGTGCACAAACAATATTTGTACTAGAGTGTTTTTATACCCATTATAACTACCATACTGGGAATACGTCCACCTGTATTACAGAGAATAGTAATGTAAATTAATAGTGTTTGTTGTAAATACAATACGCCACTGAGCTAATAAGTGATCAAGTACAACAATTTTAAATGTATCAGGAATCTCCCAGCTAGGTAAAACAATGATTCTACGTCTAAAGTTTTGAACTGAAGGGAGACCAACATTGATTGAATGCTTGTTAGATTATGCAACTGCAATTTATTGAATTAACATAACTGTAGATCCAGCTCCAGATTTTACAGTGAAACTGTTTTCATTGTTTTTTTGCCACATCGTCTTCCAACAAAATAGTACGATCCAGAGTCCAAATCTTCGTGCATAGCTCACCCAGCCGCTTTAAAGTTAGGGAGACTGCTGAATGATCAGATAGGGGGCTCCCTAGATACTTGACCTCCTTCACCTTATCCCCCAATTCTTCTGCAATTAAAAAGAAGTCTAGCCTTGATTTATGCCCTAACTTCTTATTATGAAACGTGAACTCCTTCTTTGATCCCCATTTCTTTCTCTATATATCTAACCAACCCAACTGGTGCATAGCGATTCCCAGGAGATTATGAGTTTTGAAATTATATATGGATCTATCTCTATATGTTTTATCCATTTGCGGGTCCAAAACCACATTGAAGTCACCCACTAAGATTAGGGGATCCTTAAACTCTAGCAATTCTTCCATCATTTCCCTTAAGGAGAGAGGGTCATCCAGATTCGGGCCATAATATCCCGCAACTGTAAATTTATGGAAATGATATTTAATCGGGGCTATCGCCCATCTGCCTTTTTTGTCTACCCTGGACTTCTCTACTTATAATTAGTTGTTGCGAGGTACAGATCACCTCTTGGATCAATTTCTTATTACATACCTCTCGCAACTCTTCCTCTGTCAAGTGGGTTTCTTGGAGTATAAAAACCTGCTCTGGTGCGTCTTTTATGTATTGAAATAACCTTTCCCGTCTATGCACTACCCTCAGACCGTTTACATTCCAGGATAAGACCTTCAGATATATATCCTGGGTTAACTTAACCTGTACCGTTGGAGGAAATTATGATTACCTAAAACACTTTGGTAACTCGGACATTTAAAAAAAAAATTCCCACATGCTCCCCACCCAGTGTGCCCACTCCTCCCACCCCTCCCCCTTCCCGTCCCTAGTGCTCACCTGTAGAACCCCCCTTCTTCTTCTTGGCCCTACTCTGGCCTTGAGGCTCCTCCCCTGACTCCAGACGGCTTATTTACATATTTACATAATGAATTGTCTGCCTTATGTGCCCTTATTCTCGTTTTTGCACTTAGTTACCTATCTATCTGTCTTATATCCCTCTGACCAGAAAGGAAAGGGCACAATGATGGAATGAATATGGAAAGGGAAGGGAAAAAGCTAGAAAATTCCAGAGCTCCAATAAAGACCCGAGCATTATACCATCCCTGCCTCCTTAGCAGATTCCATGATTAATTGTAAATAGGCTTCAGCTTCCTCCACTCTTTTAAATACTCTCATCTTATTTTTAAAAATGATCTTTAAAGATGCCGGGAACTGTAAATATGTCCGATCTAATTTGAAAAGTAATCCCCTCTGCTGAGAGAGTATTGCTTTTCAGAGCCCTATTAAGAATCTCATCTTTCAACGTATATGTTAAAAAGTGAACCAGAATCTTTCTTGGCCTTGTCATATTTGGCTTCAGCCTGTATGGGTCTCTATGTACTCTCTGTATATCTTTGATTATGTCTGATTCTGAGATTTCAATTTCCGTGTCTTGTTTGATCAGCTTAGCAACAAACTCAATAATGTTCTATCCCTCTGCCCCTTCTGGTACTTTCAACAGACAAAGATTGTTTCTTCTTTGAGAATTTCAATTGATTACAGTTTATCCTGGTACCCATGCTCACGCTGTCTTATATTGTCGATTTTCTTTGTATGTTGTAAAGTTAGCCTTCTCAGATCTGTGACTGTGGATTCAAATTCTGTTGTTCTAACAGCCAGTGCCTCAAATTTCTCCTCTAATTTTTCACAGTATGGTTTAATTTCTTGTTGGTTCTGCAGTGAGACCTTGAACCCGTTCCTCATTTCCTGGCTTAAGGACTGCAACATTCGCAAAACTGACTGATCATTATGGGTCATATCGTCTTCCTCCGATATTTCCACCCTTAAGCTACCTGTCATTATATCCGGACACTCCGTAGTTCTTTGGGGACCTTTAGTTTCCTTAGAAGGTACCTTTTCGTTGCTAGATGTTGCTAACCCGTTTTGTGAGCTAGATAGATCATCACTTAACCCTGAGCTCTGCATATCTATTATATCCTCCTGACCCACCAAGGGCTGAAATCTGTTCGGGCTCAAAACGTCTTCTGGAAACTTCAAATCTGTGCCAGTAAGACTACCCCGTATTGGTCTTCGCTCCAGAGTCGGGGGTACCACCTTAAAATATTGTTTTTGTGAGGGAGCAGGCTTTTTTTATTTTTTATAGCTTGAGGGGGTATATTTTTCAACCCGTCTCTCCTCTTCTTCGATTTCCCCTTGAAGTTAGAAAGCAGGGGCGGTTTATTTATAGAGAGCGGCACTTTATTTTTTGGGAGAGTTATATCCTTTTTCACCAATGACAAAGTGCTTGGGCCCTTAGATCCCTTGGATCTCTCCCCGTCTTGCTTCGTGCTTCTCAGACAGTATTTCCAACCCCTTGGACCTTGTGAATTGCCCTCTAAATCAAGCGTAGCTTCCTCTGCTCCCCCAATTAATGGAGTGCTCTCCACCTGCCTTTGACTTTGCTTTCCCGCCCCAATGGAATCTGGGAGTTGAAGTCTGTGAATGTAATTTGTCCCCCTGCCTCTACCTACATGCGAAATTCTAGCAACAGCACAACGCCCCCTCCTCACTTCTACCGCAGCTCTAGTCCACTGGACAGCCCCCTTCCCCGAACTACAATTTTGTAGTCTTCTCATCTCCTTCACTTTACTTGGCGACTGTGTATCCAATTGTGCCAGTGGGCTCCCACCAGCAATGGCGGCGTCAGCCCGAACGATAATCCCTGTCTCCGCCAGATCCTCTCACCACCCCAGGCACTTACCCAGGGACACCCGCTGAGTCCGCTGAACAAATAGTTCTTGGACGCGGTGCGCAAAAGTGTGTCTTACAGAGTCCTGCGAAACACGCTACACAGCCGTCCGCCATCACAGCCTCTCCACGGTCACTTCCGTGTTTGCCTGCCCTCGCTGATTAACACAACATCCACTCGCCAGAAACCACTCAGCTGCACTTTATAGCGCCCGCATCATTTGCTTTGTCCTCTCCGTTGCTTTCCGACATAAAAATCAGTGTTTCCCACGGGAGACACGAAGAAAACGCCGTCTTTGGTCCCGAGCCTCCTGACTAGCTTCTGCCGCTAGCCGCCATGTTCTCCACTGAGCGAAACTATTTTCATTGTTATACAGTCTTTAAAAAGCAATGTGTGTGGCTGCGGGAGGGGATGGAGCACAGCAGAAGAATGAATGATGGCAGGTGATATTTACTTAAATTATCAATCCATCTCGTTGTGTGGGGTGATTGAAAACCGTTGAGATCATATGTTCAAAATGTATCTGAAGCTTTTGTAGCTTTTTTCTCTTCTTCTTTCATCTCCCTTTCTCATTCAATTTCCCTCTTCACCTTTTCAGCTTCCTAATCATTGTGAGGGAGGATATAACGTTTCATAGTGTTAATATTTGTGTGCCAAATCTCATTAGGTTTTGATGGTTATACATACATATACATACATACAGGAGTCTGCTTCCCTTTTTTCCTTTTAAAAAATTCTATTATGTAGACACACGCTTTGATTGTCTTTCTATTAATAAATAATTGATATAAACAAGTAATGAATGTTGGTTGCTTATGATCATATTTTTATTATTTATGTCTAAAACATTATTATGTTATGTGTATTAGAAAAGCACACTACACCGGCCTGGGCATACTGGTGCATCGCAGGTGTGTGTGCCGAGCCCTGCCTATTGTAGGTTGGTTAATTGAAAAACTAGTCCTTCATCTTCTTTCGGAATTCAACAGCTTTTTGTGTGGGACAAGGAAAAATAAAGTCTCAAATTACTCACCCAGTCACTGTCACTTCTTCGATTTTAGGTATCATTTCTGCTTTGGCTCCAGGATGAGCCATTTAGTGGCTCCTAAAGTCTATTGCCCTACCAGAACCCTCGATGAAGACAATATTTCTCAGTAGGTTAGTGTAAACACCTCTGTCTCCTTTAAGTTTAATCTCCCGTCCTAAGCATCAAGTGAGTGCAAAATCTGGGCAGAAAGTGACGTTTGAAGGGGCTATGTTATTAGAAAAGCTGTGGACAAGTGCAACATTTCCCAAATGAACCACACTATCAACAATTCTGCAACATTTCAGTCTCTGGTAGTATCACTCAAAACTGCTGAGGTGTAGGCATTATTTCACTGCCCTTCCTGGACTGAGGTCAGTCGTCAACTGACACTGTTCACACCTGCCTATGTTATTGCAAATCCTGGGGAATTTATCTTGCCTTCTTATCAGGGATGTTTCAGGGTTGTATCTTCTTTGGGGGTACATCGGTTGGAACTCTTCCACTAAAGATCTGGCGGAGTTAGTTCATGACAGCTCCAGTCTGCCCTGGCATGATCTGGGCCATTAATCACCATGAAGCTGGGAGCTTTGAGAGAGTGTCGGAATTCGTCGCGCCTCAAGAAATCAACGGGTACCGCTGGGGGGGAAAAGACTACATTTCCCAGAATGCTCAGCGGCCGAGAGGCGGAGCATAAATTGACGCTACTTCCTGTAGCCGGTGTCGGATATTCCGGTTCGTGTTTCCTAGCGTTCCTGTCGACTGTGTGGTGAGGTGTCTCCTGAGCTTCTTGTCAACCTTGGTATCTCGGATTCCCCCAGTTGTGTGAATTTCCGGCGCCGTAGCGCCAGTCCTGTCCTCCGTTGGTGAGCCTTGTCGCCGGCTATTGCGGAGGACGGTCTTGTATTCTTGGCATTGTTTCTTGAGTTCTGTCCTCCGTTGGAGAGCCTGGTCTTCGGCTATTGCGGAGGACAGTCGTTGTATTTTCCTGATATTGTGTGCGTGTCTCCGTTGGCGAGCCCCCATTGCTCAGGCTCTTGCGGAAGACACGCTTTTGCTTCTTCCCGTTTCCTCCGTTGGCGAGCCTTTTTGCTACGGCTATTGCGGAGGAAACAGTTGTTTATTTTCGCACTATTTAATTTACCAGATCCTCTGTTGGACAGCCTTCTTGCACCGGCTATTGCAGAGGGTCTGCTTCATTTAGTTCCATGCTTTTAACGAAGAGTTTTCTCCACCTGAAATCACTTGCCTTCAGGTAACCTTTGTCTCCTTTGTTTTTGGGTGACGTAACCCTTATTATTCTTTGTGGGAGTTACTGTATGCGTTCTACACATTCCTTAGAACCTGATCTACGTTTCTTCAGAACTCTGAAGCACAAAAGATTAGGGTACGTAGTGTCCTTCTTTTCCCATTTAGGTATTGCTATTTACGGAGTATTAGGGGGTGTTTTACTGTTCAGTTTTGTGTTCACAGGGAAAGACAATCACAGGCTGATTTACGTAATTTCAGTATAGAGAGGCATCTTCTGAGTTTGGGCGGTCAGCTTTCTTATTACAGGTATAGCACCGTATAGCCTGATTGGTAGCTTGAGTAAGAGAGTACTTTCATGAGAATTGACACCAATCCCTTGTTTGTTTTCTGTCTTCGCAGCTCTCCCTCCCTGCAGTCCCCTTCCTTTCCTTCCTGTTTATTATTTTTGCCCTCACCTGATCCTTCTCTAGCCCACGGCTATTACAGCATTCGGGGCTTGGATAGATCTGGAGGTGGCCTACTTGTACCACAAGCTGATCCTGAGGATGGAGAGGATAACAGAATATCCGACCCAAGTTATTTAGTCCTCCCGATCAGTTTAGGGTGATGGCAACCCTGGACGAGGTGATGGCAGCGTTAGTTGTGGTGCAATCTGAATTGATAGCATCCAGACAAGAAAGCACTGAATTACGGAACCGGTTGGATAACATCCAGAAAAACCCCTTTAGTGCTGGGGCCTCAGGGTCTGGTACAGCCGGTTCGGTAGTGGTGGAGATACCCCCTAGCATTCCGTTAGCACATCCAGAACGGTTCAACGGCGATGCTGGATCAGTGCAAGTGTTTCTGACGCAAGTCTTGATGCATTTTTCATGCAAACCCCGGTCATTCCCTACCAATCAGTCAAAGGTGGCGTTTGTCATCTCATATTTAGTAGGAGACGCGGCTCAATGGGCGGTTCCCATGGTTCAGAGAAATGACCCAATGTTACATGACTGGGACGCATTCCAAGCAGAGTTCACCAAGGTATTCGATAGGAGAGCTGATACGTATACGGCAGATAAAGAACTATTAGGCCTACGTCAAGGGAATCAAGACCTGGTAACATATTTAAATAATTTCAGACGTTTAGTTGCTGAAACTAAGTGGCCGGAAGCAAAACAAGCGTCAATCTTTCATCAGGGTTTAACCGAAGAAATGCAAGACATAATCGCTCAAATCGACCCCCAACCGGTGTCATGTGAAGATTTGATTAATTTGGTATTAAGACTAGACCATAGGATGAAGAATCGTAAAGGGGGTGGTGGAGCAAAGAACCGACCAGTTCCCTCTTCTGTGGCGGTAAAGACCCCGGAAAGTTCGGTATCGCATGCCGCTGAGCCTATGGATATAGGAGCAGTTCGTGCCGCTTTGACCGCCACTGAGAAGGAACAGAGGCGCAAGTTTGGTCTTTGTCTTTATTGTGGCAAAAAAGGCCATTACGTTAGAGAATGCCCTGTCAAACCCAAATTTTCCAAATTCCGCTTGAATAGGGGGGTGTCAGCGGCCACTGAGAAACCGGCGGAAAACTGAAGAGCTCTGGGGGTGTTGAAGGGGTTCCCTGGAGTCAGATCACTATCCCTTCCATGTTGAGTATGGTTGTAGGAGCGCAACATTTATTCGTTAAGATAGTCTTGATGATAGGCATGATTGAGGTACATACACAGGCCATGGTGGATTCCGGGGCTACGGGTTTCTTCATGGATATGAAAGAAGCAGAAAGGTTAGGCATTCCTCTAATCCCCAAGGAAGACGGTACTGATGTGTTTGCAGTAGATGGGAGGAAACTTGACACAGGGCCCATAAGTTATCAAACGGCCTTAACTGAGATGAGATTCGGTCGTCATAGAGAAAGAGTGTCTTTCAGCATCATAGAGGCACCGCAGTATGGGGTGATTCTAGGCATTCCCTGGCTGAAAAGACACAACCCGACATCAATTGGGAAACCGGCAATATTTCGATGAATTCTGCACATTGTGAAGAGCATTGTTTTAAATATGCACAATGTCCTTCGTTTGCTTTGGCCTGTGGGGGTGTAATAGCCACGGCCGCAGAAAAGGCAGTGTCTCTCCCTCTGGCATATCAGGACTTTGAAGGGGTGTTTGACGAAGAAAGAGCTGAAGAATTTCCCCCACATAGGCCATACGATTGCCAAATTGAGTTAGTTCCAGGGGCGGTGATCCCTAAGGGACGGCTGTATGCACTGACAGAACCCGAGAACGTCTACTTGAGAACCTATTTAGACAAGCTGTTAGAATTAGGGTTCATACGTTCTTTAAGATCACCAGCAGCATCCCCTTTGTTTTTCATCCCTAAGGCTAACGGGGATCTGAGAGCCTGTGTAGACTTTCGAGCCCTCAACGCGGTAACAATCAAGAACAGATACCCTTTGCCATTAATAAACGTCTTACTGGAGCAGGTGAAAAAAGCCAAGGTATTCACCAAATTGGACCTAAAGGGAGCATATCATCTGGTTAGAATGCGAGCAGGGGATGAATGGAAGACAGCATTCCAGACCAGGTATGGGTTATTCGAATACCTGGTCATGCCCTTCGGGCTCTGCAATGCCCCTGCTGCATTTCAGTTTTTCCTGAACGACGTGTTAAGAGAAATATTGGACAGACATGCCATTGTGTATATAGAGGATATCCTCATCTATTCAGAATCAGAGGACATGCACATACAACATGTTAAGTCTGTTCTAAAGATACTACAGAAAAACCATCTCTATTGCAAATTGTCCAAATGTGACTTTCACGTCACTACAGTTG
Source organism: Lissotriton vulgaris (assembly GCF_964263255.1). Lineage (NCBI taxonomy): Eukaryota > Metazoa > Chordata > Amphibia > Caudata > Salamandridae > Lissotriton > Lissotriton vulgaris. The sequence continues at coordinate 1,576,491,932 of NC_141685.1, forward strand.
AGTTTCTGGGGGTTATGCTTACCCCTCAGGGACAGGAAATGGCGGAGAGGAAGATCCAAGCAGTACGAGATTGGCCGATTCCTCAAAACGTCAAGGATGTCCAATGCTTCCTAGGATTTGCCAATTTCTACAGACGTTTTATTAATCAGTTTTCGAAAGTGGTGGCTCCCATAACTAGACTGTTGAAAAAAGACCAAGGGTTCATGTGGGATATGAGGGCTCAGGAGGCGTTTGCTGCTTTAAAAGAAGCGTTTGTCACCGCTCCAATATTGACACACCCCAATACTGATGTCCCTTTCATAGTCGAGGCAGACGCTTCAGAGGTAGCTACAGGAGCCATTCTTTCACAAAGGAATGAAATCACAGGACAATTGCATCCCGTGGCATTTATGTCACATAAACTTACGGGGGCGGAACTTAACTATTGCATAGCCGAGAAAGAACTCTTAGCTATAAAGCAGGCGTTCACTGAATGGAGGCATTTCCTTATGGGGGCAAAGCACGTGGTGACGGTTTATACCGATCACCGCAATTTACAGTTCATGTCCGCAGCCAGACATTTAACCCCCAGACAGTTGAGGTGGATGCTTTTCTTTTCAGGATATAATTTCATTATCACTTTCAGACCTGGAGCAGACAATCGAAAGGCGGATGCCTTGTCCCGTCAATCATCTACAAAGGTCTCGGAGGCCAGAGCAGAAACCTCTATAGTGGACCCTGGCAAGGTGGTTTGCAGCATCCAACCTGATGCCTTTCTGCAGGGTATACGATATGGGATCAGAACGGAGCAGTGGAAAAGATGGCTACAAACACATCCTGAATGGCAACTACAACATGGTTTTCCAATCAACCAAGGACGGATGCTGGTGCCCTCTGAATCCTTGCGTAAACAAATGTTTGAGTGGTGTCACACTTCACCCAGTGCTGGACACGTTGGGTTAGGTAAAACTTTGGATCTGATTCAGCGCAGGTGTTGGTGGCCTACGATTAGGGTTGATGTAAGAAAATGGGTGACTGCGTGTGATGTTTGTACTCGCGCCAAGTCTGATCATCGTCGTCCTGCAGGACTACTGCAGCCCATGCCTACCCCTTCTACTCCCTGGGAACGTATATCTTTGGACTTTGTGGTAGGTCTACCCAGGGATCAGGGTTGCACAACAGTGTTGGTAGTCATTGATTATCTAACGAAGATGGGGCATTTCATTGCTTGTCCGCAGGTGCCAACAGCAGGTCAATTGGCACTACTTCTTATGAGACATATCGTACGTCTGCATGGCCTACCAGCTGTCATAGTGTCGGATAGGGGCTCTCAGTTCACCGCCCAGTTTTGGAAGGCGTGGTGCTCCTCTCTCCACATCAAGACAGCGTTGTCCACGAACTTCCATCCCCAGACCGATGGACAGACGGAACGTCTCAACCAGACGTTGAAGCAATTCTTGCGATGCTATGTTTCTCAAGGGAAAAAAGATTGGGTGGAGCACCTTTGGCTTGCTGAGGTGGCATACAACAATGCAACACATTCTGCCACGAGAGTATCGCCATTTTACTGCACTTATGGTCATCATCCCCGATTTCTCCCTTTTGTGCAACCGTACAGAGAGGAGACTGTGCCTGAAGCCGCCAGAAGGGTTTCTCGACTCAAACGAATTCTGGAACAAGTGCAGGACTCCCTGAGGACCTCCAAGGTGGCTTATAAGAACACGGCTGACAAAAGACGTCGTCCTGGTCCTTTGTATCGTGTGGGGGATTGGGTGTGGTTGTCCATCCGGAACTTCAGGTTTAGACATTACAGTGTGTTTAACCCTCGATACATAGGTCCGTTTCGTGTGGTGCGGCGCATCAACCCGGTGGCAGTGAAGCTGCTGTTGCCCAGACATTTGCGTATACACCCAGTTTTCCATGTGTCCCTGCTCAAGCCTGCAGCTGCGGTGGTGCGGCGCCTCCCTCCCCCTTTGCTGGTTTCTGATGGTCCGGAATACGAGGTGGAGGGGATTCTGGACTCCAGGTGGCGTGGCCGTGGCCTTCAGTATTTGGTGGCATGGAAAGGCTACGGTCCCGAGGAGAACTCGTGGGAGCCTGCATCTGGTGTTCATGCACCTCGCCTGGTGGCTGCTTTTCACCGCCGTTTCCCTGTGCGCCCTGGTCCCCTTCGGCGCTCTAGGTGAGGGGGGATGTACTGTCGGAATTCGTCGCGCCTCAAGAAATCAACGGGTACCGCTGGGGGGGAAAAGACTACATTTCCCAGAATGCTCAGCGGCCGAGAGGCGGAGCATAAATAGACGCTACTTCCTGTAGCCGGTGTCGGATATTCCGGTTCGTGTTTCCTAGCGTTCCTGTTGACTGTGTGGTGAGGTGTCTCCTGAGCTTCTTGTCAACCTTGGTATCTCGGATTCCCCCAGTTGTGTGAATTTCCAGCGCCGTAGCGCCAGTCCTGTCCTCCGTTGGTGAGCCTTGTCGCCGGCTATTGCGGAGGACGGTCTTGTATTCTTGGCATTGTTTCTTCAGTTCTGTCCTCCGTTGGAGAGCCTGGTCTTCGGCTATTGCGGAGGACAGTCGTTGTATTTTCCTGATATTGTGCGCATGTCTCTGTTGGCGAGCCCCCATTGCTCAGGCTCTTGCGGAAGACACGCTTTTGCTTCTTCCCGTTTCCTCCGTTGGCGAGCCTTTTTGCTACGGCTATTGCGGACGAAACAGTTGTTTATTTTCGCACTATTTAATTTACCAGATCCTCTGTTGGACAGCCTTCTTGCACCGGCTATTGCAGAGGGTCTGCTTCATTTAGTTCCATGCTGGAACGAAGAGTTTTCTCCACCTGAAATCACTTGCCTTCAGGTAACCTTTGTCTCCTTTGCTTTTGGGTGACGTAACCCTTATTATTCTTTGTGGGAGTTACTGTATGCGTTCTACACATTCCTTAGAACCTGATCTAGGTTTCTTCAGAACTCTGAAGCACAAAAGATTAGGGTACGTAGTGTCCTTCTTTTCCCATTTAGGTATTGCTATTTACGGAGTATTAGGGGGTGTTTTACTGTTCAGTTTTGTGTTCACAGGGAAAGACAATCACAGGCTGATTTACGTAATCTCAGTATAGAGAGGCATCTTCTGAGTTCGGGCGGTCAGCTTTCTTATTACAGGTATAGCACGGTATAGCCTGATTGGTAGCTTGAGTAAGAGAGTACTTTCATGAGAATTGACACCAATCCCTTGTTTGTTTTCTGTCTTCGCAGCTCTCCCTCCCTGCAGTCCCCTTCCTTTCCTTCCTGTTTATTATTTTTGCCCTCACCTGATCCTTCTCTAGCCCACGGCTATTACAGCATTCGGGGCTTGGATAGATCTGGAGGTGGCCTACTTGTACCACAAGCTGATCCTGAGGACGGAGAGGATAACAGAGAGTAAGAAAAGCATTAAGGGCACACAATGGCTGGGTGTGGGTGTAATTTAACTTTCATGCAGTATCTTGTTACACTCCATTCTATAGTGACTTGATGTGCAGCAGAGGGTCTGTGTGCAATGTGGTGGTGCGTGGAATTCAAGCCACACTGGTCCTTAGACAGAACATTAGGGTCAATATATTGCTAGAAGAAATATCCAAAACAAATATTGTGATTCAAAAATATTGTCATGCAAAAATATCATTGTCAGGAATATTGTTTTTTGGGGTACATAATATCATTAAAAAAATTATGTTTTTTAATATCGTTTTCAGTAATATAGCTATAAAAAACATCATGTTTAATTATTTTAATGTGTTTTAGTTCATTCATTAACTGTTACATACTAATTTTGTGTTACTATTGTTTGTAAAAATGTTATGAATTTTTTAGAATATACTTTGCAATTTCAAGTGATTTTGAGTTTTTTATTTATTTGTAAATAGCAATTTATAATCTTGTGGGTTATTGGCTTTGTAGGGGAATTAAGAATTGTCAATTAATTATGCAATTTGTTATATAATTGTTTAATACTGATTTATTTTAGTTACATTTTGGGTACAGGCTGCTGGCTTTGTAGGGTTATAGGTTGAAAAATTAAGTAATAATTTACTAATCAATAATTCGTATTTTTTAATACTTTAAGTGATAAGTAATTATGTAAATTCTTTAATACTGAATAATTCTACTTATATTTCAGGCACAGGTTTTAATGGGTATGTGAAGTTGCATAAAATGAAGTGTAATATAATGTATTACTTGTTATTTGATTACTATGGAAAATAAGTAAGTTATTAACATTAATGTAATTTTCCTACTGTTTAATTAATTTTTCCTATAGATTCTTGCATTCATATGTGAATTATCCATGTATTTTTAAATGTTGCATTTACTTTTTTGGATGAGTTGTTCAGGAAGAAAATATATATAATTTTTAATAATTTATATTTATATGTAATTTATTGATTGGTCATTAATGATGTATGTTTTTTTAAACTTGATTTTATGCTATGTGTTTGTGAAAGTTTGTTTGTAGTGTGATATTTGTTATTCAAATCGCTTTTTTGTTTATTAGTAGACATTACTTCTTTTACTAATAATGATTTCTTCTTTTTGGTAGTTAGAGAAGTTAATTAATTACATCTAATCCGATTTTGTCCTTTTTTTCTTTATATTTTCAATTGCTTTTATTTTTGATTACAATGCTGTTAATAATATTTGTGTTTAGAGGTATATTTCTTTTTCAGCATTAATATTGTTATTCCTATATGACATCCATTTGAAGTGAAGTACTTTCGCTACTGTTGCTGAAACTAGAGTAGGAATAGAAAATGTAACCCCTCCTAAGTCCCACACTTTCACTACTGTTGATCTGACTGGAGTCAGAATAGTGAATATAACCCCTCCAAAGGCCAATGCTTTCTCTACTGCTTTGCTGACTGGAGTAGGAATAGTACATTTAACTCCTCCTAAGTCCAACACTTTCCCAACTGTTGCACTGTTTGCATGGGAGTACTAAATTGAACCCCGTCATAGTCCAACACTTTACCTAATGTTGCACTCTTTGAAATGAGAATAGTCAATTCAACCCCTGTGAAGTCTAACACTTTCCGTATTGCTGCACTGACTGGAGTACGAATAGTAAATTTTACCTCTATGAAGTTCAACACTTTCCCTACTGTTGAATAAACTGGAGTTGAAATATTATATCTAATATTACTGTATTAAAATTCCTTTTTTAGTATTGGCTAGATATATGTTATAGTATTATTTGTTTATTTTGTATATTTCATAATGTATGCTTTTTTTAAACACTTTATATGTTTTTGGGGGTTTTACATTTTGATATTTCATTTATTGGTTTAATTTCTTCATTCATTTTGTAACTGAATTTTCTTAAATAATTATTTTTATTCGTATGTAATATATATATAAGATGTACTGGGCCAGTGTCATTGGATTGTTTCTTTCTCTTCGATGTACCAAATAACAAATCCTTTCTTTTTTTGTTTTTCACTTTTGCTTCCTCTGACTTCAGCACTCCGTGGTTGTAACTTCACACCTTAAGTCATGTGAATAATTAATTTTGTACTTCGCCCAGCGTCTCCTCACTACTGCAGTTGCACTTCATGTTCAGACATTCGGCGTAGGAGATACTGCTCTTTAGTCTAGTGGTGTGAAAACTGCTAGTGTGTAGTATAGAATTGTCCGGAGTAGGCTCCCTATATGTTCTTGTCTGGATGCTGTTTTTCTCTACATATACCACTAGATCCAAAGAGTGTACTGATTTTGTGCTAATGTCAAATGTGAAAGAGAGGTTCAGATCATTGTTGTTTAGTGTCTGTGCAAACATCTTTGCTGACTCCGGTGACCCCTTCCACAAAATGAATAAACCATCAATAAATCGAGTCCAGAGGACCACATTCTCTGACCATTCCTGTGCATGGTTGACCATGAGTACATACTCCTCCCACCAGCCCAAATGTAAATTAGCATAGCTAGGGGTGAAGCAGGTACCCATGGCCGTTCCCTGAATTTGTTTGTAATTATGTTGTTCATACATAAAGAGGATATTTTCAAGACTCCACTCAGCCATGCTTATAAGCATAAGTGTATGCTGATGTAGATGTATGGGTCTTGTGCCTAAGTAGTGTTTTAATGCTCTAATTCCATCAACATGTCTGATGCTCTTATAGAGAGCTGTGACATCTAGGGTCATAAAGACATAGGACTCATCCCAAGATATATCATATATTTTATGCATAAAGTTTCTAGTGTCCATTATGAATCAGGGGAGATTTTGTACATGTTCCTGGAGAAAGTGGACAATGAATCTGGATGTATTTTCAAATAGCCAAAATTATAGGTCGGCCTGTTGCAGGGATTCTGCTCCTACACCGAACTGTGCACAGAGACCCAGGACCTCAGTGAATTGTGGTGGAACAAAAAACTCACCTCAGTACCTAGAAACCCTAACCGACTAGCATCAGTGTCACATTAGCTCTTCGTCCTATAGCAAAGGAACCAATGATTAGACAACTTTTTCCAGCCTCTTTGCACTTCGCACTTTAGGGGGCAGCGAAAGGAGCCTTACATAGGTCGTACCCCGCATCACTGTGCACAAAGCACTTTGTGGCCGCGAGGGGGAGAGCCTACAACCAACAGAAGCCCTTGCGCCTGGGGGCGTCAGCATGCCAGCATGCCCCTTGTGTGCCAGTCACCGCTCATAAGCGGCTGCGGGCTCCCGCAGCGCGGGAGCCTAATTCCAGCCTCTTTGGACTTCGCACTTTAGGGGGCAGCGAAAGGAGCCTTGCAGGGGTTGTTACCACGCATCACAATGCACGAAGCATTTTGTGGCCGCGCGGGGGTAGAGCCTACAACCTCCAGAAGCCCTTGCGCCTGGAGGTGCCAGCACGCCCCTTGTGCGCCAGTCACCTCTCATAAGCGGCTGCGGTCTCCCGCAGCGCGGGAGCCTAATTCCAGCCTCCTTGCACTTTGCTCTTTAGGGGGCAGCGAAAGGAGCCCCCTAAACTCAGCACAAAGCACTTTGTGGCTGCGAAGTGGGAGAGCCTACAACCCCCAGAAGCCCATGCACCTGGAGGCACGAGCACGCCAGCACCACAGCACGTCCCTTGTGCACCAGTCACCCCTCATAAGTGGCCACGGCCTCCAGCAGCGCGGGATGCGCCCGGGCAAAGCCTGGGCCAAGTGCAGGCCCATCCGTGCCCCTTAAGAGCCCAGAGGGTGCTGGGCATAGCCACTCCTCATTCAATTGAAACTCAGAAGAGACCAAGGTGAGCCAAAATCTGCTATTCTTGTTTAAGATCCAAGGCATTTTTGAATTTATATACATGAGTAAACGCACTGGGGCAGTATACCCCAACACACGGACCATGACAAGCATTGACAGCATGCTGGTGAGGGCAGTCAGTATAGTTGCAAACAAAATTGAACTAACTGAGAGGTGATTGTCATTAGGTTTGGTGCCCCCACAATGCTGTTTACCCATTGGGGAATCCACAGAAGACACAGTTAGTCATGTTTCAGAATCTAACTCACAGTCTACATCTTTTTGTACCCAGCCACCAAATAGACCGACAACCACAGTGAGCATTATAATGTGGGATCTGGTAATGGCATTTTGAACAGGGTTGATCCAACAACAGAGACCGCGACCGGGGCAAAAAGGAAAAGGAAAGTAACTAACCTGATCGCCTCAAAGAGGAAATACCGCCTGTGTAACTCACTTCCGTACTGCTAATAGTACATGGATCCAGGGTTGTGCAAACCCTGTCAGTGACATTGTCAGCGATGCTGCCCCCCCAAAAAAACATAGATATAAACAAGGTCACAACCTGCTCTACTTTCACACAAACTGACACTATTATGGCTTGCTCGGAGGACAGCGTACTTGGAAGGATCCCGATTAAGTCTGTTATGAACACTGTGTGTGATTGCCTTAAAGACATTTTGGATGAAACTTCTCTGCTCTTTGGCATTGCTTAGACAATATGGAAATGCTTGTAAATAAGATTAATTCTCTGGTAAATGTCCCCCAAGCCAGCCTACTGAACAGGGTGAACCCTAACCCTGTTGGGATAACCATCGCTAGTCAGGACCCACAGGCGACAGTAATAACAGCAAACGTACCTTCAGAAACCTGTGAGACATGCTCGAAGGTTAAGGAATGCTTTTTACTTAATCCTACTGCTAGCAATGGTACCCAACATAGTACTGGGCAAACGTATTGTACAACTGCTATCCCACAACATGGTTTCTTAGCTATAAGGAGCAATGATGTGGGAACAAATTTGGGAAATCCGGGGAGCAGCTCATACAGTTTGCCGAACACACAAAGTGGCAGAGCGTCCAATCTTTTGAGTATGGACCGGGTAGAGGGCAACAGGGAGGTCCTCAGTCTTCCCCCAGCTGCTTGCCCATATGTGCTAGTATTAGCGGGAGTGCCCCCGCTTAGAAAAAATCAAGCATAATCCTGGTCGAGCTGCGAAATAAATGCGCAGACTGGCTCGGTAAACATGAAATGTTGTGGGCAGAAAATTTCAATGACATAATTATGGTAGGGAGGGTTGGGTGGGTGGGCACCTCCCAAAAGAATATCAAGGGTGATTGTATAGTTATCAATTTAAAAAAAACACATTTGGTGAAAAGATTGTTATCAACATTGGGGTATTTTTATAAGCCTGATTCAAACATGCCAAATAGGGCACCCCGGGAGGTAACCCAGACAACCACATTTAATAGGTTCTCTACTCTGTCTGGCCTTGACGACCAGGATTGACTGGATGTTTCCCCCAGCCAGATGCCACTATTTTGCCTCCGGTCGGGCCAGTATGTCTAGGCATGGCTCATCAAACTATTGTCGAAAGAGAGCCCAATTTAAGCATCTTGAGCTGGAACATCGCCGGTCTGACTTCTAAAATCGAATTAGATGAATGGGTAACAATAGCCCAAAGATATGACATCTTAATGTTGCAAGAAAAATGGGCTACACAGTAATTATACTAAGAAGGGTTTGAATGAACAAAACTGCCCCTATCCCCAAGGAGGGTCGCCCGCCAGGCGGGCTTTCAATTTGGATCAACATTTCAGCATGCGGTAGTGCTAAAGTGTTACCAACTAATAATGACAATTTCCAGGCACTGATTTATACTAGGGGTGTATTCATCTGTTTTATCAATTTTTATAATAACGATTTTCATACTGTTCCTAATGTTAACTTCACTAATCTGTTTAATGTTATCTTGAAATTACCAAAGCAAAGGCTGCCCGGCAAATTAGCTGCTATATGTTTAGGAGGTGATTTTAATGCAAAGATTTCAAACATCGACATGTTAGATAAGGAACTATTTGTAGACAAACGTCCGTGCAATAGGGGGATTGAACTGTTGGCCCTTCTGTGTAATCAACAAACGTAATGGAAATTGCGGCGGTACCCCACAAAGACCAAATGATTATACCAACATACAGAGGGTGAGGCTCTGCTTCTATAATTGATTATATGTTCATTTCCTCTTTACTGGTAGACTGCCTGGTAAAAGCTGAGGTCATACAGATGTTCTTAGGTGATCATAATCCCATTGTTACTACTCTAAGAGTTGCCCCTGGGCCAAATTTTGAGAAAGATTGTGGGACTAGCAATTTAGTTCCTGCAACCAATAATTTAAGATTGGTTTGGAGAGGTGTTAATAGTATTGAACTATTCTCTAGAATGATAAAAACACACCCAACACTTATTGATAGATGTCTGGCTCCAGTTGATTATACCTACGAAGTAGTTGACGCATTTGCCCAACTGTGTGGGGTCATCAAATTATTGTTAACCAAACCAATAACTGATCCCAATCAGGGCCCACATTGGTTTGATGGCCCTTGTTCCAGAGCCAACAGGGATCATCACAAGCCCCTTGCAACGGAACCAAGGGATCAGAAACTTATAAAATTACTGAGGCACCAAGATAAGCTTATCACAAAACAACGGAAAGACGCTGTTTTAAAAGAGAGATGGGATAACCTTGCAGGTGCTGCCAAACCTAACAATGGAACGGGTTTTTGGCTAGCAGTGAAGGACATGAGATCAGCGGGCCTTACAGTAACCTCCATAAGCTGCACGATTTTCAGTAAAGCATGGGTATCCCATTTCTCTAAGATATATGAAGCCACAACTGGGAATGAGGACCCACATAATTATCAAAGACCAGCTAAGATTGAGATAACTGTATTTGAAGTTGAGAAAGCCATACAGCAGCGTCTGATGGGCTACCAATAGACCTTATAAAGCATGAACCAAAATATTGGGCACCTCTTTTAATAAATGTTTTTAATAATCTAACTGTTGTTTCAATTCCTTGCACATGGTCTACTAGTATTATAGTCCCTATTTTTAAAAAAAGGTGATTGTTCCAACCCAAGCTGCTATAGACCAATCTCCCTGATTGATAATACACAAAATGTTCTTGGGAGAATCCTGTTCAATAAAATTAGGATCTGGGCTGAGGACAAACACATTTTACATTCCTGCCAACTAGGTTTTAGAAGCAAAATAGGCACTGTTGAACAGTGCCTAAACCTTAATTTAATTATTGGTAAATATAGTGTGGCCTGGAAAACCCCTATTTATTTGGAGTTCATGGATTTAACTTCTGCCTTTGATTTTGTAAACAGGTCATATCTCTGGTCTATTCTTTTAAAATGAAGATTGGACGAAGTTTTAGTTTACTTTTTAGTGTATCTACATAGGACTTAAAGGCACGGGTGCGTATTGGCAATAACGGGGAGGTGTCAGAGGACATCATTATTGGCAGAGGTGTCAGGGAGGGGTGCGTAGTGGCCCCACTGCTATTTATTTTATACATTAATGAATCGCATAACTCCCTGACTAAGCTTACAAATGATGTCCCTAATATTAATTGCAAAAACACACAATGCCCACACCACAATTACTAAATAAATGCGTTGGAAGGGTAAGAAGCCAATTTATTGTAACTTCCCTTAGACAACCTTATTTTGTGTCCATTATTTAATACTTTTGATATTTTTCAAAGATCGTAACAGAACAACGGACAATATGTTCAAAATATTTACAAGACTAAATACACTTTGTACATACTTCAAACACAGACATTATTTATAGAGTCTAAAAAATGTTTGCATTAAACATTAATACACAGACAAGAAAAATATTACATTCAAAACATGAGAAAAACAAATTTTGAGGGGGAATATAAACAATTCAATGATTTGTAAGCGTTTCGATACTGGACCAACCGGTCCTAGTGTGTTTCAAGATGGCAATTTATTCCACCCAAACAAAACTGCCGGCGCGTTTCAAGACCAGGCGTGGCGTCACTGGTCTTTAATCAGGGCTGTGGATTCTTAATCTCTGAAAAAAAGCAAAAACAGTGTTTTGCTTTATCAGGATTGTTTGCAAGGGGTTCCTTTTTCATTCGTGGCTAAAGATTAATTTAAGCTACATATCAATTTAGTTTACAGGAGGCAGAGGCGATGACTCCTCTTATAGTCCAATTCACTATTTGTTGTGGTGGCCCAATTGAGATGTCTAAAAGAATTAGAAATTATATATAAATATGACCCGTTCGGTTCATAATTTAACATGTTTGGGAACCAAGCTAGAGGGATTGAATGCGTACCTTGATATTACTGAAGTTCCGAAGCACGGCGGGGTTCGCTCGTACGACGTCACCATCAAGTTGAGTTTCTCAAACTATAAGGCAAGTTGTTTGGTTGATGTGGCGATTTCGAAAGGAGTTGTACAAGTGGATACGATCTCCTACAACAGCGATTGAGCCTACCTTATTGGAAGATCGTAGTCTTAAATATGTGGAATGGAGGGCAAAAAGTCTCCGTCCTGTAACAAAATAAAACATAGTACTTAGGGCCACTATCTACGAATTCCTGGGTGCGAGCTGGAGAGGCAAAGAAGCGGTGTATGCACTTACCTGCTCCTTAGCCACCGCACGCCGCCAATGGGATCTGTCTTCTCTCACTGAAGATGGCCGCCACAATTTTGTGTTTGTTTTATGTTCAAACTTGCCTAGATGCATAATGGGACTTGTAGTCGTGAATCCTGGCAGGCACTATGGCTTTGTTGATCTATTTCAGTATTTATAAACTAACATGGTCCATGGCTGTTAGATGTCTTCAGTATGATAAATTGATTACATGTTTTATGAGTACCAACATGTTTAATCTCTAATTAATATGGAATGCTGCACGAATGCGCTTTTTGATTGATTGGCGCTCACATTCACTAAATTATTAATTTACTAAAAATATACTGATCGTAGTATAATGAAATATAAGAAAAACTGGACGGCGCCCATACCAGGCGCTTTGTCGGATTCACGACTACAGGTCCCATAATGCATCTGCAGTCCATATATTCCAAATACATAGGACTCCATGCGTTGTTGCACAAGCCATAATCCCGACACCAGAACAGTCTAATTTATGAGCAACTAAAGGACTCATAGCGGAAACTTAGAAAAATGCACTTAAGTGCATTTTTCTAAGTTGGGACATGTGTGTGCGTAACACCAGCATCCAATATCATTTCAGGGGTGCAACAGGGTGTCCTTTGGACACCCCTGCACCCTAGAATTCGCAAACTCAAAATGCAAATCGCTAATAGCGATTCGCACATTGACATGTCTTCCCATTCATTTCTATGGGCCTGGAGGCCCATAGCAATGAATGGGGAGTTATTCCTTATTTGCGATTAGCAATTAGCTAATCGCAAATAAGGAAGCTGTAGGAATCACAATAAATATTGCGATTCCTACATGAATCCTGTTTTGTGAGTCTGTAATAACGATTCCTTATTAATCGCTATCACAGACTAGCAAAACATGGCGATGATGAATCTACGGGTAAGGGACCTACTGGTGTGATTATTCCATTTGGAGTATTCTCTCAAATCAGGAATAGAAGGAGCATTTTACCTTTTTAGGCGTAGCCAATCCAAAGCAGGTGGTCTGTGAAATTGTCGAATTCAGAAACAACATATGGTTCGGGATGAGACATGCGCAATGCAAAGCCTAAGTGCCTTGCACTTGCCAACTCTTAGCACCCCACACAGATTTAAAATCAATCGAATCTTTCCATAGCTCATAGCCTCCTATTGCCAATTGATCGATAAAGGACTTTGAATATAACAATTTAGTGTGGGTAAGTCTAACTTAGGAAGAGGACTTCTCAGTCATCTTGAAATAAAATGCATCAGGGTTGGATTGATTAAAATCAGTAAAGTAAGTAAACGTTTTCAAAAGAGATTTGGAGCTGCCTTCAACAGGAGCGGGACAATGTTCCCATTGTGTGTAAATGACCATATTCCTAAATGTGTTTGCTTTGTGCAGAAAATTATTGCCATAGTGTTGGTAACAAAACAAGTCAGCATAATTGGAAGAATCTAAATCAAATCTTCAGCATCAAAGGCAGCATAATATGTGAAATCAGAAAACAAAGCCTCTACGGCTTGGACATCCCAATCATCAGAGCATATATTCTGTTTTACCACATCCCCCATCGAAACACGTAGTACATTGGGGACATTAATAACCTCTGTGGGACCATGTATCTGAAATTTTACAGCATCCCATACAATCCCATCTAAGACAGGCCTAGCAGTGATATTCACAAAAGTCTGGTCTCTCTTCATGATGTGTGATGAGGAGTGGGTGCCAAAGTTCCATCAATCATTATAATTGCAGATCTTTCTTTAACAGAGTGTCCATTCACAAGACGGAAAAAATACACTACAAATCCAATGTACATGAATAAAAAAATTGAAAAAAGCAAAAGCCAAATGTAAGTCCAAGGTGGAAACACAATTTTTTTTTTAAACCAAACAGCAAAAACCAAAACTTTTGAGGGAGACTTTGATGTGGCAGAGTCAGTGTCAAATGAAAAACGTGATTGATTAGCCACACAGGACTCTAAATCGGGCATAGATTAGCCTGTGGGATAAGTGTACTCAGTATCATCAAGAGGACCACCAGCCGGTGGATTCAATAAAGGATTCGTAACTGTATTCATCTCAATGGCAACATCAGGCCTGGTGGTAGGTGCCGGAGCCAAGACAGAGTTTCTCAGCATCGCTGGACTAGAGACCGCAGGTGTCATACTAAGAAGAATCGGCCACTCTGTGTAGTTTGACATTGCCAATGAAGATGTACCTGTTTTCCTTTCGACCAGGAAGTGGAGGTAAAATGACTGTTCTTGTACCCTGCACGCCAAGCACAGGAATCGTAGCACGATACGAGGGGCCAAATTCCTTCTTGTTCTCGAACTTCTTTCGGACCAGTTCACCAACTCGGGGTAGCCAGCCAACTACCGGAATCTGCAATGCAGCATCAGATGTGGATGGCAAGTGTTCCTTTGCAAGACTGTCATGGGTCTTTTGTAGATTCTGGAAAACAGCACAATGTTCATCTACGCCAAAGGAAGCGGCAGACGCCACCTGGTATAGACCCTCAAGGTCCGGAACAAACATTTTGATACCAAAGAACATTTTGTATGGGGTCCGCCCACCAAGGGACCTTCTAGGGGTATTATTAAGTGCACGCTGAATGCTATTGAGGTGGGCTAGCCAGTTTCAGCCTGTACCTAAAACCTTAGCTATCAAGGATTGCTTTAAGTCACAGTTCATCCGCTCCAGAACACTATTGTCCTCAGGTCGGTATGGAGACGAAAATTTGACTTGGACCCCCAATGAATGCATGGCATCCTTGTAAGCCTTAGAGGTGGAAGCTGGACCCTGGTCCAAGTGGAAGGTACCACATACAAAAAATTCCCACAAAGACACAAAAATCCGTTACGACAGTTCGAGAATCAGCACTCCTTTGGGGCCACACCCACACAAAGCGCGTGCAAGAATCAACTGAAACTGAGATGTACTTATGGAACATGTAACTGCTGCCTGCCAAATATGTCTCTACTGCTGTCTTCGCCGCTTCATCCTCAAGACTATTGCTAACAGTGTGAACTCCAACACGCTGGTGACCAAGAGGATGAATCACAAGCATGAGTGGCAGCCGTTCTTTAAGCTCAGCCACTCAAACCCAGATCATTTTATGTTTTATAGTGCTACGTTTCGATAGTACTTTTGAGTCCAAAAGAACAAATTGTCATTGTAAGACTGAACACAGTAGTAAGAGTCACTTATGATAAGAGTAGACACACTAGGATCAGCGTACAACAATACAAGCATCAGAGCACAGAGCTCTGCCAACTGGGCGGTACAGTCCCCTAATGTCTGTGTATGCACGACATCGGACTTGAATTCTCCATTCACTATGGTACCAACCACTATTGCGCAGGCCAAAGAATACGCATGCTTTGAAACCGTAGTCAAACCATCACTGTAAATGATACAATGGAAATCCTCCAGCGGGCGCATTGTCAGAGGAGCCGGATGAACAAATTCATACTGCAAATACTCCTGAGTCTGCAAAGAGGAATCGAAAATGAATGTGACATCCGGAGGTGTCAAGGACATCGCCCATTGAATCCACTGTGGGTGCAAAGCCTTTGAATTCGGTACACTGGCTTTCGTCACTGCCTCAAGGGCAGGATATGGAGTAACAACCAAAATGCGTATTCCTCGCAACTGTGCACGTTCTTTCAGAATCACCATTTTTACTGCTGTCAAAACATTTTCCACAGTGGAAAACCGCAACTCAGCCGAAGTGTACAAGTGTGATTGGAAGCGATAGGGACTGTGTCACCCTCATTAAAAGTCAGGTATGTGAAACCCATCACCCCAGGCACAATCATAATCACCAGATTGGTGTGGTTATCACAAGTCAATAAGAATTTAGATTCTCGAAGATCAGCCTGCAAAGATTGCAAGATGGCTGAATGAGCAGGCAGCCAGCACGATTTGTTTAAAGTTGGTTGTACCAAAGCATAAAGAGGCTTGATACGCTGAGCATATTCGGGAATGGAAGTACGCCTGGAATTCAGAAAGCCCAGCAAATATTGTAGTTTCTTCAGTGTTGTAGGAGTGCGCAGCTGCGGCATTTCTCTGAGAAGTGAAGTGCTAAACCACGACCTTAATTGTTGAGCTCATAGGCCAGGAACAACACTGTGTACTCTGCAATGTGTGATTTAGCAAAGTTGAATTTGTAACCGAAGTCCGCAAACTGACAAATTATGCAGTCAACGTGACACAGATGCAGCCATAATTCGTTGTCTGTGAGATAAATGTCATCCACATAAGAACATGCATCTGGGTTGAGCCTCTCTAAATTAGAGACGTTGCGGGCAGCAAAGACGCCTGGACTGTTCTTATAGCCCATATGCAATCTTCTGAACTGGCGTTGTTTGCCACTGCAGGTAAAAGCTGTCCATTGACTACTAATAGAGGACAGGTTATGGCCGAAAAAGCCATTGGATAAGTCAAGTGTGGTTTTAAACCTTTTTTGCACGAGACTATCCACAAGGGCCAAACTGTGAGTGTTTTGCACCGCGCACGTACGACAATGAGCGTTTAAGTGCCGGTAATCCAATACTAAACGGTATGAGCCATCAAGCTTGGTCACATTAAAAAGAGGGTTATTCATGGGAGACACACACGTTTCAATCATGCTTCAATCACACCTTGAGATTCCAATTGTTCAAGGATTTCTGCCACAGGAGCTTTCGCTTCATGCCGCATGGGGTATTGGGGTTGAGGCTGTGGCATAGACCGCAATGGTATCTTATGTTGGGGGGATAATATTTCCCAGCCACAGTGAGAATGGTGCAAAGCTGGTGCAAGCACCTTAGCTCACTCGTCTGCAAAATGCAGGGCCTGCTCCTTCGGAACAGTGTGCGCGAAACTAGGGAGGATGAACTCCTTCCCTTGCGGAGCTGTTAAAACAAAAGGTGGGGGCCAATCGACCTCGCCAACAAAATGTCATAGGTAGTAGTTAGATTTTCTCAAAATACCTCTTTTACAATACGTTGTATGTCACCTTCAATTAAAAGGAAAATTTCAAAAAGTCTTTCAGGGGGAGTAACTCTGATGTCTGCTGTCTCAACAACAACAAACGTGTCAGTTGCTGTCACCTTCAGAAGTGGATGCAGTGCTTCAGCCATTATGGTAATTTCCGCCAAGCTGTCTAACAGCGTCAGCGGCCATGACAGGTTCTGAAGCTGTGTTCTCATTATCTGTGGCATATCTCGCTGTTAAGCAGCAACTTTCTTTTTCTGAAACTGGGGTCTTTTATGTGGAGAGTCGTCCTGCTTGCCTTTACCGTCTGTCTTGCGAGGTTGCTCTTGTTTTGCACCCCGTCCTCTGCCGCCGTCTTCTCCACCGGTTGGTGAGACCGATGTTTCCTGCAAAGAGCGAGGAGAACGTTGATCAGGAATCTGAAAACGATCAGGGGACTTAATAATAGCGCAGTCGCGCAATTCATATGTGCGCTCAGTAGATGCAGGTATTGGGAAAGCGGGACGGGACACCTGTTTCTTTTGATGTTTCCCCTGTTTTTTATTTTTATTCCAAGTCTGGTTTGGAACATTGGGGCAATCGTCTTTGTCAGACTTTGCGGGCTGAGTTTGCTTCTGCGCTGTTTTGGCAAAAGGTTTAACACCCAAACTATTACGGCCAATGGTCTAATAGGGGCGCCATAATAATCTTTGGTAACTGACGTGGTTTCTCGGCATCTTGGACATCGTACAAAGCATTAGACACCTGGAAGCTGACCGCATCGCCCTTGACATTTGCAAGGACTAGATCAGAAACTACGTCAAACACTCCAACGAGTCTCATTTCCAATTCAAGCGCAGCCTCCGGTCCGTGCTCATCTTGAACACGTTTAATGACGGAGGGCAGGACAGCCATGTACTGAGTGCCAAAGCACTTGGCATAGACTGCAGCAAAAATCATCCCCATGTGTTACAATCAGTCACTTTCAGCACAAGTCTTTCTGCAAACTAATAGTAAGAATCCTTTGTTTTTCCACAGGAATCGTATTAAGAAATACTGCTACCAGTTGGTCAAATTTCTCTGCAAGCCAAAAAGGCATATCATCACTATCCTGGGGGCGCTTGCCTATAACCGCATTAACCATGACGGGACTAAGATTCATCCCGCTAGGTTCAACTGGATGCGCAGCAACACCAGGTGCCCCACCCATTGATGTTGCAGGATATTTACTGAACCAAGGCCCTTATAACCCCTACAGCAGAGGTATAAAGTGGCCTCAATTCACCAACGGAAAGCACTGCGGCATGAGGTGCGGGGTAAATCCAGCCAAAACAGGCCAAGAAGCACCTGGATGGACAAAGGACCTAATCAATCCGCCGATAAAGAGTTGGGGAGGGGGCCATTAAACCAAACGTGATGCTGCCAAGCAGAAATCAGAATCTCCTGTGTCCTATATGGAGTGTACTCCATAGGCCCGACAGTGTGAGTATAAACATTAAAGGTATTACTGTCTGCATTCACCGCAGGAAATGTAACCCACGAGTAGAAAAGCTCAAATGGGTATGCTGCGTCTTTACTCACTACAAAAACTGCCATGCCCTCCAAGGGGACGGCATAAGTCTGTAAATGATTGCGGACAGCCATCCGGCTATGCTGGGGTATTTCAACATCACCCATAATGACACAGGAGAGATAAAAGACAACTGGGTAGTAACTCAATAGAAACCGTTTAAGTTTTCAAGGGTGAAAAGACCCATTTAACTATAGGTAGTTTTATCCGTCACCACTCTCAACCAGAAACAACAGTGAGGGGGCCCTGGACTGATATAAGCACTACTTGAGAGTCTCAAAATAAGAACACTATGGGGGTCATTAGGATGGCGGAGGGACCTGCGTCCGTCCGCCACCCCCGAGGAAGAGGGACCGTCCGCATGGGCAGCGGCGGTCCCTCCATGCAAATTAGGATGTGACCGCCACCCTGGCGGTCACATCCTGTTCCTTTAACCTTGCGGCGGGTGCTGCTTAAAGCAGCACCCGCCGCATGGTTAAAAATGCATGTTTAACATTTACATGCACAAAGCAGCAGGCACTGCGCGGTGCTTGCCACTTTGTGCATGTAAATGCTGGGGAGTACCATAGGTACCCCCCATATGCACCCCTCACCCCCCAACACCCTGGGGGCCCGCAACAGGCCCCCAAAGACCAAAGACCACATGCTTTTCCACGGCAGAAAACACGCAGTGGAAAAGCATGTTTCCGCATGAATCCTAATATGGCTGGACCATATTAGAGGTTTTCTGCAGCGGGTCCGCGGGACCGCGGTGGAAAAGAGGTGGACGGTCTTCACGTCCGCAGATGACTCCCCTGCCATCCTAATCTGGCGGGGGGGTCTTTGCAATCACCGCAGCGGTGAATCCGCATCCTCTGGACCGGCGGTGGCTTCCACCGGCCCGGAAGATGTGGATTCACTGCAATCCTAATCGGCCCCTAAGTTGGGTCCGCCATGTTGCAGGGATTCTGCTCCTACACAGCGCTGTGCACAAAGGCCCAGGACCTCAGTGAATTGTGGTGGACCAAAAAACTCACCTCAGTACCTAGAAAACCTAACCGACTAGCATCAGTGTCACATTAGCTCTTCCTCCTATAGCAAAGGAACCAATGATTAGCCAACCCAGAACATGCAACTTAGGTTATATTGAGGAATGGTGGGAAGCAAGAACACTCTTTCGTTCATTATTCTCATACCAGTCCACAACAGGAGAAAAAAGAGACACAGGAAAAAGTTAAAATATTTATTTTAACAACCTGCTCTAAGATGCAGTATGTTTGCTAACATAAGCAGACATATGATTAGAAATAATATGATCAGCATTGTTACAATTCCGTAAAACACAAAAGGAGAAATCATATTACAATGATGGGGAAAACAGGTCATATAGTGCCTAGTATATCACCCTCCCTAGGTGGGGACTATGTTTTATAAAATATAGAAGGTCTTTTAGGCTTGTGTGGGGGACCCCATACCTCCAAGATCAGCAGGAGTGTATCACATCAGGATCTGCAAAAGCTCTCTGTCTCTCTGGAAAAACAGGATTCTTCCAAATGTCTAAAATCATACCTACAGTGCAATATTAAAGGTGCCAGAATCTCAGTTGGCTCGCAACTGCATGTATGTCATTTCTAAAACGTGAACCGATCAGCCCAAACAACAGCTACCTTGTTATGATAACCTTGGAGGCTTTTGCACTCACTGTGCACACTAGGGTCGTGATGTAAGTCTAGGGATGACGTAAAAAAGCCTTTCTCATGTGAAGTAATTCACGCAGCCTAACTTACAACTACAGCTATATGCAGTGTTGTGTGCAAAAGCAGCAAAAGCTAAAATGGCGTTTAAACTTCTAATAAGCCTATGCTAACATAGCTATGTGCGCAACGAGGCCCAGCCCTCACTACACGCCAGGTGGGTTACTAACATTCTTATGAACCTTGGGGGTTAAGTATAATAGTATAGGTATAACTGGGTAGTAAGTTTTTAGATAATCCAACTCACCCTTGGAAATCAACCCCACACCTCTCCATCTATACAATTCAGCATGAAATTTTTCTTTGATCCCCTGAAGACTCCTCATTGGGCCAAAGCTACATTAACACTCCCTGTCTTGGAACTGTCTGTGTGCTTCAATGGTGTACATAACTAGACTCCTGAGTACTACATTGCCCCATATATATATATATATATATATATATATTCACTTAAAAAAGAGAGGTTTCACACACGTTATAGTTAGGAATTAGCATTTAAAAAACCTTTGAAGTTCACTGAAAAAACCATAGGTTTCACACCAGTTATAGTTAGCTGAACATTTTACTCATACAAAACCATTGAAATTCCAACGTTATAGATAGTTGTACTAACTATAACTTGCGCACTCGCAATCCACTGCTGATGATGTCACATATTAAATCATTCACGACATGGTCAGTGACATCGCTGATCATTTTTAAATAAAAAATGTTTTGGCTCAAATGGCGCTGGGGTCGCAGGTTCACGCCTTTTATTTTAAAGAGCTCCCCAGGTGGGTAGATTTTGGGGGTATTTGCTAAAAAATAATAGCAGCGCGTGCTAGGGCTGCGGGGGCCCGCTGGGATCCCCGCAGATCCGGGGCTTCAGTCATGTTGGGAGGAGTGCTGCGCGGCCCCCCTCCTGGAGCCCTGCATGTGCTTATAACTTGGCGTCATTTGGCGAAGGTTACGAAATTATCCAAAAAGTTTCTCTCTTTTGATCAGCTGCTATATTGCAAGTTTAGGGGTTATTGTTCTAGGGGGGGTTGAGAAAAAAATGGGGTCGCAAAACGTGTTTTTTAATGAAATTTCCATATGAAAATTTAAAGAAGACTACAGGTGAAACTGCTGAACGGAATTACGCCAAATTTAGCAGGGAGAAAGGTGATGATTCAGAAAGTACACTTTTGGTTTTTAAATGGTGTTAATCTGTTTAGTAGTTTTTGGGAAATATCAAACTTTACAGATATTGACATTTGAGAATTCTGCCATCTGATAGGCTGAGGAGTTACGAGCACGGGCTTGCGGGTGATTGGCTGTGAACTGTTGAAACTAGAAAGTGTTGGCAGCCATTTTGTGATTCAGTCCTTCAGCTCGCATCTGTCTACAAGCCATCAGGTTTGTAGTTTTACCACTGCGAGGCAACTCTGGTATCTGTGCCAGTGTGAGATATCATTTTAATGCTGCCGCTCCCTACATCAGCAGGTCACACGATGCCTTTGCATGCCAGTGCGTCGGCTCGAAGCTCTGTGAGTCAGTCTGTCGGCACGATCCACTACACTACCAAAACACCACTGCACTACCCTGAATCCTAAAACACTATTTCCAGCACAAACCTTCAAACTCTACACAAACACACTGCACTACTCTAAATCCTAAAACACTACCCGCAGCATAATCCACTACAGTACACAAACACCACTGTACTACCCTAAACCATAAACAGCACCAGTCCGTCAGCTCGCAACTGTGCGTCTGCGAGCCGTTGGGTCCGCAGCTGTACACGTCCAGTCCATTAGGTCATAGGTGTGTCTGCTAGCAGGGCAGTTGGCCCATTGCTGTCTCTTTGTGAGTTAGACCCAAGCTCGCCCATTGCGCGCCAGCACGCTGCTGTGGGTTTGCGAGCCGACTGCCCGTAGCTCTCTTTGTGTGAGGTAAGACCATGGGCCGCAGCTCTCCCTCTGTGAGCCTGCCCGACCGCCCGCAGGTATCCTTGTTGTAGCCGGATAACAGCTGTCAGTCTGCAAACCGATATTGGGATTATAAGGTGGCTCTAAAAAGTGCCCTTGGGTTTATTAGTTGGAGCTACATATAAGATGTCGAAAGGTGTCATTCATAAGCATTTCCAAACCTACACCAGTCAATGTGTCTAGGTTGTTTCCACTACAGTGCACAATCATAAGGTCAGGGTGTTGGAGATGCAAACAGGTTTAACCAAAAGCAAAAATTGGTACCACTTCAATCCTCTCTGTCCAAAACGTTTAATATCCACATTTTGTAAACCTAGGTCTAAGTCAATACGTCTCTGTTCTGCATACCTCTAACACCAGAAAACATAGCTATGTCCTACGATCCACAATTGCATTTTGAAGGTATGGCTGGGAGGTATGGATTGATGTCTGTAGCTTATGCAGTCGGTTTGTAGAATAAGAGATATGTTTAAAGATGGCGAACTACTTTTTTCCCCATACAAAACGATAACTGATTGGGAGATGAAAAGTAGGGTGCACATTTGTTTTGTGGAAAAGCATATTTGTGATTGGTTAAGAAGAAGCATTTTGAACGTGGAGTACATATCATAGGATACAATTTGCTCAACTCAACCACACCTGCTACTTACATTTGGAAGGCATTGTTCAAACTTAAACTATCGTGAATTTTTAACCTGCATGTGCATGTTCAAGAAAATGTTGCAAAAAATATAGTTAGGTTTAAAAAAAATGAAGGACTTTTAACCTGCATGTGTTGTAGAATTTTCTAGAAAGTGTGTTGATACAATACATTGCACTTCTGACTTCTATGTATCCTTTAATATTAAAAAACTGTTAAATGGAAAATTCAAAAATAACCAATAGAGAGAAGTTTTGCAATCTAAATTGTTCTTTATGTGTTTATGTGTATTTATGTGGGGAACAGCAAAATTATAGACACAACAGCACCAAGAAGAGGAACAAGCAGGGAGTGTGGGGACGGGGGGTGAAATGGCACACATGCACAATAGAGTACAGCACAACTACAAACAAATCATGGCCAAAATTAAACACACCAACAAGGAGCACAAGTCACACAACCCGCCAACATCACACTTCTGAACAAGCACAGAAGTGAAAACCACACTGCCTGAAAGGGAGAAGGGTGAACAAAACCTCACATGAAGGGACATCTCACACACAATGCAGCACACACACATAGGAAGCAGAGCACAACAACATCCAACACAATGTTGTCCAAACATTCGCAAAGTCGAACACAAGACACAAATGCACTCGCCTGTGGCAGATAAACGTCCAAAAGCGTCAGTACAAAACAGGAACATGAGAACGCATAAGTACAAACACACTCTCCGGATGGGGTAGTAATTCACATATGGCAGGCAGCCAGAGAGTACCTGACACACACATTGGCATGCAATTGAAGACACAACACATTTAGAGATGAATAAAAATGTGGAAACTTTATTTAAAAAAGTGCATGTCAGTACAGCCAAGAGTAGTGCCACAATATGCAGACAAATACAGCAGCATGCTTGAATAAGGAATGTAGGAAAACGTCCATGCTCACCTAGGTGTAGTCCATCACCAACACACTTCAGTGTCTAGCAGCGTTGGTTGTCCGCGCCTCGGACATAAGTCGATGCTAATGCAGCCATGTCCACTGTCGTCTTGGGACATTTGACCAGATGCACAAGTGCAATGATGTGGCGGTAACGTGCAATGTGGGACATCGAGTCGTGGTTGTATGTACCTTGTCATTCATCCATGAACGCAAGTGCAGCTGCGTAAGCCACTATCTCTAATAAGTGATGTTTGGCCACGATATTTGACATGTCGAAGTAATCCATCAGCTGACCGGGACAGTTTGCTGACTCCAACCACTGTACCCAATGTGCCACAAAGCAGAATCTTCGAGTGGGTCAATTTACTCACTGCTTACTACGACACATGCAATTTCCCAGGCCCAGGTCCCAACATGCATGCCAAACATCCATGCATGCCATAAACAGCATCACCATGACACTCCTGGTCGTGGGCCAACAGGGGGCGCACCCATCGTAATCCATGTCAGCTGCCCACACGTTGGAGAGGCATACATCCATGCACCACTTGGAAAGGCATGGGCAACATTGCAACACAGGTTGAACGCAGGTGACGTCCGCAATGCAGAAGGTCAACCGGTAAGTGATTCGCAGCACTGCCAAAGGCAGTGCACCCAGGACATGCAGCAGACGTGCAAGTTATAGGTGGACATGAATGTAGTCGACCATGTGGTCGGGATGCCCTATCATTGCATCAGTGGCTCTGCTTGTAGCTGCACTGGCTTGCCGTGTGTCAGTGTTGTGGATGAAATGGCACAGCTTGGTTCAAAGAGCTGGGTCTGTGTTCAATGGGTGCAGGACAGGGGTGTGTTGGGAGTACGTGTGAAGGCCATGTCACGCACGCTAACTACGACAAAGGACTTTTGAGTGTGGGATGCGTACTCATTGTTCTCAAATCGGGTAGTGCGTAGTGTAGGAGATGGAAGAAAATATCATCATATCTGTCAGGGGGCTGGTCACTTGCAAGTTCCTTCTCGGAGCAGCAGATGTGCTAGTGCAAGATAGCTCAGCCAAACAGGCCTTTCATCTCTACAGTAACTGCTTCAGCTGCATTCATACAGGATGTCTACAGAGGTCGTCGTGGGTGTTGTGAGATGGCTTTGACCCTGGTCATCATGGATGAGATGCCCAGCACATGGCACATGGGCGAGTTCTCTGTATGTTACGTTGCCAAACAGCTGCTCCCCCCTCTCATGAGCCCCCACACTTTTATGTGCAGTGCTGTTGTTTCCTGTGCACTCCTACGGCACACCAGTGTAATGCCTATTCACGCATGTCCTGCAGCATTCCAACCACACGTGACATTGCCCTTTGGAGGTGATGCAT
This sequence comes from Lissotriton vulgaris, assembly GCF_964263255.1. Taxonomy (NCBI): domain Eukaryota; kingdom Metazoa; phylum Chordata; class Amphibia; order Caudata; family Salamandridae; genus Lissotriton; species Lissotriton vulgaris. The sequence continues at coordinate 1,576,517,016 of NC_141685.1, forward strand.
GCCACTTTACAACATCAACCGCTGCGGCCCTTGTGGGGGCTGCACCAGAACACAGAGACACACTTACAGCACTTCCTGCAAATGGACATGTCCGAGTCACCCCGTTCCCCTTGCCGGATAGGCACACCCCTGCGCTGACCTGTGTACGCCGGACCAGCACACGCCGCTTGTGAATGCAGGAGGATGCATGTGTAGCTCCAGATCCAGGCTCACTGCCAATGCTGAGGTGACATGGTAACGTCCGCTGAAGACAGCACACTGTGATGTTGTAGGGCCTGTGCCCAGAATGCTAAAACAAAAACCACATAGACACACTTGCTCTGAAGTGGGTTCGTGGGGCGTTGGCAGTCCTGGGGCTGTTGCGATGAGTGTTGTGGCCCTCATGGGTATCCCTGTATCATGATCATTGAGTCTATGGCACCTGTGGGTGTTCTGGTGTGGCTCTTGGCTGTGTTCCCTTTCATATTGCAGGTAGTCGTCCTGCTTAACACCAGCAGAAAGCAGGTGTAAAGTCCCTGGTGCTAACGCGGCTTATCACCGGAATTTGGTTCGCATTGCAGTTTTTGCCTTTCTTTGTGAAAGTTGTGATGTAGTTTTTTCCTGTACAGAAAAATAAACGAACTGGGCAGTGTATCCTGTCAAGATCCAGCACCTGATCCACTATTCCCAATCAATATAAATGCAATGAGATTTCTTCATTGATTTTGTGTGAACACTGTAAATGCACCCACTTCCACAGTGCAACTCAATACAGGATTTTAGTATTTAGAATAAATTGCAAAGGTGAACCTCGTGTGTTTTTGCATGGGAATGCCTACTCTGCATCTAATTATCAGCACTTTAATGCAACTAAAGTTGAGATAAATCTAACACACTATTCAGAAGCTGGTGCAAATTGCAGATATCACCAGTATTCTCGCGATAACAGCCCCAAAAATTAACACCATGGTGGACACCACCAAATAACAGTATTAAGAACAAGAAAGTGTCACACAACACTTAAGTAACAACCAAAAACGTTATTGAATTTAACAAACTCAACACAAAACAACAAAGAGGAAGACTCCTCTTGGGTTCATCAATGTCGACGACACAGCCTGGAAAATAAAGCACAAAATAAGGATGTGTGTAATGCGCATATCAAATGAGTGAGACACAGAGAAAGAGAGAAGGAAAAACAAGCAAGAGAGAAAAAGAGAGCGAAGGAAAGGAAGTGAGTGAGAAAGGGAGAGAGAGTGAGAGAGATAGAAGGAAAGGATGGAAGAGAGTGAGAGAGAGAGAGTGAAGAGAGGGAACAAGCAAGAGAGAAAAAAAGAGAGAAGGAAAGGAAGTGAGTGAGAAAGGGAGAGAAATGGGAGAGATAGAAGGAAAGGATGGAAGAGAGTGAGAGAGAGAGAGTGGAGAGGGAAGTGAGAGAGAGAGACACCGCCGCCCCTGCGCATCCATGACCAAAATATTACCCGCTGCCAATGGAGTGTCTACCAGTGAGCACTCCACATTCCCATGAAAACTCCAGGGCCGGTCCCGCCACCATGGCTTTGTGCACATTATATGGACCCGCTCCACGCCCTGCAGATCCCACTCATCGCTGAGTCCTGAGTCTTCAATGGAGGAGACCACATCAGCTTCTGGTAACCGTGTACATCGCAAGACAGCCCCAAGTGGTGGTAGGCCGCTGATGGCCATACAACTTAGGGTGTGACGAACCCTGTGCAACTCAAGACCGCACCACGTGGTGGTAGGCCCCTGACAGCCACATCAGCTTCAAGGAGCACTAACCCTGTGCAACTCAAGTTCACGCCACATGGTCATAGGCCCATGACGGCCATACAGCTAAGGGTGCGATTAACCCTCTGCGCAACTTTTCATGGACTCTTTATGATTCAGACCCGTGGAGCGTCTGCCATCCAGTCACTACCGGCCGTTGTCGATCCATCATATTTGCTTGGTCACATGGCCTGTGACGCATGTGCCGGATGGGTGTGGTGTGTGTGCAAACCTGCCCTCAGGGAGTGGCCGTGACATGTTGACAACTAGACCACTGACCTGCACAACAACAGTGAGTACGCCTGCAACAGGTAGCTATGTGGGGCCAACGGCGGAAAGTAATCGGAGTCGCGCGGCATACGACAGAACAGGGCAGGGATAGCCACAATGACTCTGAGGCTCTGGGCGTGGTTCAGTACATGTCCGGACAAGGAAGTGACTAATGCGTGTGTCCCTATTGTTGTGTTTACGGCACCAAAAAAACAATAGACTATGTAGCATACTGTGACTGGCATCCCATTAGATGAGCATCATTGACGTAAGGGGAATCACTGTCTCTACATTCTTCCACATATTCATACATAAATGAGGTAAAACATAACACAGCAGTGCGTCACTGGATGTTTAATGCACATCCAGTGGAGTTTAGCAGCTGACAGGTACTGCGGAACTGTAAGGGTACAGTCCCCAGTAAGGTCGCTGTGTCATTGGTCATTGAAGAGGATATGGCAAGCCATGTCGCGGACCAAGGTGAGTGTATCAGAGTGTCACATGGGACAATGGAAGGTCGTGGGGCCATGTGTGGCACCAAGGATAAACAGGCCAGGTGGCAGAAATGAATGGTAGTGCCTTCTTCTGTTCTCAAACCCATCCACATCCTTGTCCTCATCCTTGTATGTGTGCACTGCCCCACCTGTGGGTTTTTTTTTACCAGCTGCGGGACTGTGTGCCACTGAGATATGAGTGGACAAAGGTGGATTGTTTTCCACAATGTGTGTGCCACTGACATATCAGTGGACGGTGATGGACTGTCTTCCAAATTGTGTGCCACTGACACTTCAGGGGGTGCAGTGCATACGCCTGCCACACTGTGAGGCATTAACCGACCAGGGGGCTGAGATGTGAAGGGTGTTTGGCAGCAGCATTCATCTGTGCCATGCTTTGTGGCAGTAATGCCATGATGAGGAAATGAAGGGCATGGTAGATCCCAGCTACATTTCATGTTCAGCGGTGGGTGCCATCCTTTATGCCTCCATCCACTGCATGTCCTCCATGAGCCTCTGCATGTGTGGCAGGTGATGGCATTTAAAAAAACTTTTAAATTCACTGAAAAAGATAGGTTTCAGACACATTATAGTTAGAAATTAGCATTTAAAAAACCTTTGAAATTCACTGAAAAAAAAACATCATGCACATGAAAATGTGATGCACCTCCTCACACTTTAATATTACCTTTGATACATCCACTCTAAAATGTAGAGTATCATTTATAAAACCATCGACACACCAATACCAGTTACTACCTATGCACTCACTGATTCTTAGGTCTAGACACACATCCACTCATTTATCCCTACAGTCCCTCATACATGCAGTCACTCATAAATACAACACTAGCATATGCACTCATACATCTATATGGATATTCACACACTGCCACTCACCCATGGAGTTATTCACACACCTAGTCAGTTATGCAAAGAATCATTCACACTCCCATTTACTCACCTATACAGTTATACACACACACCACCTTACATATTTATACAGATACTTATGCATACTGAGTCTCTTATGTAATCACTGATACGAGTACACACTCATCCACTCAGCCACTCTCACAACCACTGACTCTCTTGTACAGTTATTTATATGCTTCAACTCTCACATACACTGTATTTTATATATGTAGTTACTTGCTCATGTGCCACTGTGACATTCATTCAATTACCAACAGCCTCATACACTCACTCACCCCTAGACAGCTGTTTCCAAATGCACTTTTGAACCCATATACCTAGTGAATCAACCAGTCACACAACTTTGCACAGAGTCAGAAACCTCTCATTCACCCACACACTAACTCACTCTCCCATGCAAATACTCAGGCAACCAATCAATAACCCATAGAGACACTTATTTAGCTACTGAGCAACCAATGCAGCAGGTTACACACAGACAGACTGATACAGACATTCACACAGTTTACTCACCAACCCATGCATTCAGTAAGACACATGTAATCACTCTTTTATACAGTCTGTCACGTACCTACTTAATCCTTCATACAGACACTTATACACCCAATCATTCTTCAATACAGCTTGGCATATATATATAAAACAAATTTAAACTTTACAGAAACACACAGTCAGTGGATGATGTCATCATTGATATCATCAGTGATGTAATTTGAGATGTCATCAGTGATGTTATCAGTGTTGTCACTGACCATGTCATGAATGATGTAATATGTGACATCATCAGCAGTGCATTGCGGATACACGAGTTATAGTTAGCTGAACTAACTATAACAGGGGAATTTCTATAGTTTGGTACGAGTGAAATGTCCAACTAACTATAACATGTCTGAAACCTATGGTTTTTTCAGTGAATTTCTAAGGTTTTTTAAATGCTAATTTCTAACTATAACATGTCTGAAACCTATGGGTTTTTTCAGTGAATTTCAAAGGTTCTTTAAATGCTAAGTTCTAACTATAACGTGTCTGAAACCTATGTTTTTTCAATGAATATATATATATATGTGTGTGTGTGTGCATGTGCATGTATATATATATATATATATATATATATATATATATATATATATATATATATATATATATATATATATATATATATATATATATATATGTGCATGCATATATATATATTCACTAAAAAAACATAGGTTTTAGGGGTGTTAAAGTTAGCTCGACATTTCATTCATACAAAACCATTTAAATTAGTTGTACTAACTGTAATTCTCACGCCCACAATCCACTGGTGATGATGTCACATATTACATCATTCATGACATGGTCAGTGACTTCACTGATGACAACTTAAATTACATCACTGATGACATCACTGATGACATCATCCAGTGAATGTGGTTTGGTTTGTTATTTAAATATGTATTATATATACAGCAATCTGCATTTAAGAATCAGTGGATATATACCTATCTTGATGAAGGATTTACTAGCAGTGTGATTGACTGTTTATTTGACTAATTTATAGTGTCTCACTAAATATATTGGATCATGAATAAACTGTGCGAATATCTGTATTACTTTCTCATTTGTTGTGTAAACTGCTGCACCAGTTGGTTACTAGCTACTTGAAAGTCTTTATTAGTTATTGATTAGTTCACTGATTATTTGTATGGGAGAGTGAATGTGTGTGTGGTTTGGTGGGGGGTGTGTGACTGCCCAAAGATGTGTCAATAGTCGATTCAGTAGGTATATGAAGTAAAGACTACTTATTATAATAGTTGGTAGGGTGAGTAAATATGTTTATGGTTGTGCGGATGAGCAAATATATCTCTCAATGGTACATGTCCAACAAACTAGAATAATGAAACTCAGTGTATGTGACATTTGTTGTATATAAATAAGTATACATAAAGCTCATTGATTGCATGAGTGACTATAGATAACTGTATACTTGTAATAGTAATTTCATAACACACTAAGAATGAGTTACTATCTATATGAATAAATAAACTGCTATTTGTAGAAGTGTGTAGCTGAGTAAATGTAAATATGATACATTCTTGGCAAAAGTGAGTAGGATGACTGCATAACTGTTTAGGATGTATGCTGGTGTGTAATGTCAATATAGGTGTATAAGTATATTTGATAGTGTTTTATAGATCATTAACAGCATGTATGAGTAAATCTTTAGGTAATTGATCAGATGTGTGTGTAGATCTAGAAATCACTGAGTAGGTTTTTAGATACTTGTATTGGTGTGTCAATGGATTCAAATAGGATACTCTGTATTTTTCAGTGAGTGATGAAAGGTTATACTAGTGTATGATGCGCTGTATCGGATTATCATGTGGATGATGTCATCAGTGATGCCATCAGTGATGTCATTTGAGATGTCATCAGTGATGTCATCAGTGATGTCACTGGCCATGTCATAAATGATGTAATATGTGACATCATCACCAGTGGATTGCGGACGCGAGAGTTACAGTTAGTACAACTAACTATAACAGAGGAATTTTAATGGTTTTGTATGAGTGAAATGTCGAGCTAATTATAACACCCCTGAAACTTATGTTTTTTTCAGGGAATTTTGAAGGTTTTTTAAAAGATAATTCCTTAGTTTAACCTGCCTGAAACCTATGGTTTTTTCAGTGATTTTCAAAGATTTTTTCAATGACAATTTTCAAATGTATTAATTGTTATATTTAGTTCTTTGATACTGATTTAGTACCTTTTTTTTATCTATTTATTTTTAGATATCTTTTTTTAGATTACAATACACATTTTTAATATATGTATATTTTAAATGTAATATATATATATTTTTAAAAATATTTTATAATATTTCCTGTTTTCTTTTTTCCCAAAATTTTTTGAGGAGTCACGCACCCAAAACGCATTTTTCTCAACTACTGCGTGGAACGTAGCCGTCATTTCAGAATTGCTCTGTAGGATCCACGTAGGGTCTGCGATGGGTGCGTATTTTCATGCGCGATCGCTTTGCGACCTGTAGTTGACTTCAAGCGCATACACAACATATACGTATCACGCCACACCACGCGTGCGTGTTTCCGCATAACGTCATCTACATGTTCAGCGCGATGGGCGCGTGACTTCCACGAAATTTTTGATATACAAAAAGATACATATATATGTAATTAATATAAATATTAAGGCATTAAAAATAATATTCTTTTAGTTTTAATAAACGTATATTATTTTTAAATGCAATTTTGCGAGATTTGATTGTGTTAAGTCCTCACTCACCTGAAATCCAGGACTTCTGCAGGAAAGATGTGATGCTTATTCACGCCCTCTCTCAAACCTCTTCCTCCACTGCATCGAGGTAAGACCAATGCAGATAGAAAAGAAGTCCAAGGGAAGGGGGAAGTGGATAAAATAACAAAAGAGAGAAACACAGCTCCTCCTGACATCACACTCTTGCACGTACGTGTAATTGTGTTGCGAGGACAGTCTTCAGGGAACAAAGAATACCCATGTTAATTATCTATACTCTCATTGTTATTCATACATTTTAAGGTGAATCTCACTATTCACCATTCACTAAAACATTGTACCTCTCACTACTGGTGTCCTAATTTCACCAAGTTGCGAATTCAGGAGTAAAATTCTGCCTCCTGTAAGGAACTAAAACATAAAAGAACAACTGTAAAATTCACACTCTCAGTTCTATATTCTTATGGGTCATTGTTATCATCCCTTGCTTATTTTTCTATTGTAGAAAAGCATTAGCAAAAATTACCTATCTAGCATTCCTTGCCGTTAATAATACAATTCTCACTAAAACAATGTCCTTTATAATGTTCAATTGAAGGACCTGTGACCTTCTTGGTGTCAAGTCATTGAGTATTTCTCTGAGTCATAGATTTAGATATGCAATAAAAAAGTATTGCACCTTTCTAGAATCACGGGTTTTGAATTGCATACACAGTCTTGAACTTTTCAAAACCCACGTGTTAAGGACTTCTATTAAACAGTCTTGCACCTTTTAAGCCTTGAGTCTTTTTTATAAATAAAGAACTTACTTGGTTTCTGCAGAAATTAAACGTGTTTACCGTTCTCTTCTTTGTTCTGCCTTCGTCTTACTTGCAGCCAAGATGACGCTCCCTCCGAGAATGACTGCTGCCGAGAACCAGAAGGAACAGGGAAGAAGAATGAAGCCGGACAAGGAATCACCGGAAGGAGCGGGGAAGGAAGGAGGAGATGGAGCGAAGTTGCAGGGATCCCTGAAGAGGAGGACCGCTTGAACAGGTAAGCTGGATCGTCAGGTAAGGAAGGAAGCGCAAACGAACACAAGCACCAGCTCGTGTTCTCGGATTTCTTTTATAGGCGAGGTTGGGTGGGGTCTGCATGTTTACACGTGTAAGCGGCAGAAACAGGTTTTTGCCGTTCTCATGTGAGGGAACGCCCTTTGAACGTAGAAGGTATTTTACTTTGCAAAAAACTGCAGTATTGTTCAGGAAGGTGATTTAGTCACATATACAATCCTTTAACTACAGCTTGTGAAAGAACAATAACAAATAAGCAGTTCAAATGGATATGGGCATCAGCAAGGAAGTGAAACAAGAGCAGTGATAATGCATATGTACAATTTAGCAAAAGAACCTTTAACGAGAGGCAACAGGACAGGCTATCTGTTAAGAACACACCCTAACAGTCGCTCCCCTCAATGGCCCCCCCACAGGTCGCAGTTTAGCTGGGTTATTAAGGTAAAATTGTCTAAGCAGTCTGGGAGCATGTACATAAGAGGCTGGCTCCCATGAATTTTCAGTATCATATCCTTTCCAGGCTATTAAATAGTACAGGTGTCCTCTTATCCTTTTAGCATCTAAGATACGTCGGACTTCATATTCTAAATATCCCTGAATCGGAATAGGCGGAGGGGGTGGTTCAGGCCTAGTTTGAGGGTTATAAGGCTTTAGTAATGAAACATGAAAAGTTGGGTGTATTGGGTAGTCAACTGGCAGTTCGAATTTTGCTGTTACTGGATTTATGAGGTCTGTAATACTAAATGGTCCAATATATCTAGGTTGTAATTTTCGGGACCCTTCTATATTTATATTTTTGGTGGAAAGCCAGACCTTATCCCCTACATCATACATCGGGGTCTCTGATCTATGTTTATCTGCTTGGTTGTTTATATAAGTTTTATACTTTCTGAGATGTTTTTTGGCTTTTTTTTGTTGAAAACTTTATTTTTGTAAGTTTTGGATTAACATTCAATCTTTCATTACATTTAATGTAACATTGAATTACAGCAGTTGAATCAATAACCAGCGGTGTATTATTGTTACACAATTGATGCTCACTAGCACCTTTAGCAAAGTGAGATATACAGCCTGATGCGCAATGTATACGGTCGACACATAATCCCCCAACAATACCACAATCAACATAAGGCCCTTATAGTAGTGCATTTCACACAAGTGTTATCCTGTTTCAGATTTATGACTGTAGGCACATAGCAGTACATCTTGCCTACCCTTAGTAACTTTAGCAGGCTGCATTGCACTAGGCATCCCCCGCTGGTTCCTGCGTTTCAGGGGTGAGCACCTCGTCCAATGTCGTCGCCTGTCGTAGCAGGTAGGACGGTAACGGACCCCAGGTGTCCTGTGGCCTAGAGGTACAAAAGGGGCTGGTGATGGATGGAGCATCTGAATCAATCAAACACTCACACCCAGTCAAAGGATCTGGGTTTAATCCATCACCGTTCTTTAGCCCACTCTGCCACCCCAGTTCAGACATGGCTATATGCAAATCTGTCTGACCCTGTGCCTCATGGGAACAGTCCAGCCCGAACTGCCAAGCCATGTCTTCCCTGGACCGGAAACAAGCTTCTGAGTAACCGGTTTCTGGCATTCCAGCCGTCTTCAGCCCGGCTTGCTTGAATTAAGTGGCAAAGTGAGCAAGGGACTCACGTCTGAGCATTCCCTGCCACACTTATGGCTGCCAAAAGCGGTACAAAAGGGGGTGGTGATGGACGGAGCATCTGAATCAATCAAACACTCACACCCAGTCAAAGGATCTGGGTTTAATCCATCACTGTTCTTTAGCCCACTCTGCCACCCCAGTCAGACATGGCTATATGCAAATCAGTCTGACCCTGTGCCTCATGGGAACAGTCCAGCCCAAACTGCCAAGCCATGTCTTCCCTGGACAGGAAACAAGCTTCCAAGGACCGGTTTCTGGCATTCCAGCCGTCTTCAGCCTGGCTTGCTTGAATTAAGTGGCAAAGTGAGCAAGGGACTCACGTCTGAGCATACCTTGCCACACTTATGGCGGCGAAAAGCGGTACAAAAGGGGGTGGTGATGGACGGAGCATCTGAATCATTCAAACACTCACACCCAGTCAAAGGATCTGGGTTTAATCCATCACCGTTCTTTAGCCTACTCTGCCATCCCCGTTCAGACATGGCTATATGCAAATCAGTCTGACCCTTTGCCTCATGGGAACAGTCCAGCCCGAACTGCCAAGCCATGTCTTCCCTGGACCGGAAACAAGCTTCCGAGGACCGGTTTCTGACATTCCAGCCGTCTTCAGCCCGGCTTGCTTGAATCCAGTGGCAAAGTGAGCAAGAGACTCACGTCTGAGCATACCCTGCCACATTTATGGCGTCCATCACCACCCCCTTTTGTACCCCCCCCTTTTGTACCGCTTGTGGCCTAGAGGGCATGGGTTCAGTCTCTGCATGAATCCTACTCTGGTCTTGGCAATATACCTTATCCTGAACCCATTCCTTGAATTTAGGGGCGCAGCCTCTCCCCATCTACAGAAAAGACGTTGTTTGGCCAACAATAGCGACACATCCAGGAATTTACTGCAGCTTTTTGGTATCTGTGCTGTGTAGCCCAATAACAATATGAGTGTATGAGTGGGTCTTTGGGAACACTAGTCTCAAGCATCTGTTCTAATGCACCGTGTACCTGTCCCCAGTATAGCCCTACTAGAGGGCATTCCCATGCCAAGTGTAGGAAGCCAGCCCCGGGTCATCTACATTGTTCACAACAGTCTGTGTCAGCAAGGTGTAACCTGTATTTACGGGCAGGGGTGTAATAGGTTCTATGGAGAAATTTATAGTAGATGATTTTGAAGGGACAACTGGACGTTATGTGCCCCTTAATTCCACAGCAATATTCCCATTGCTCATCAGTCATTTCCCTGTCTAGATCTTCATTCCAGTGTCCCCTTGCCGTGCCCGTCACTTCCGGGGTGTGGGTGCGTATACTATCATATATGCGTGAGACCATGTGTGCTCCATCAGTGCTGCACAGCACAGCATTTAGCGGGGGAACACAGATCCGTTCCTTCGGATACTCTGGGAGTAGTGCCCTCATACTTTCCCCAGCCGTATATAATAAAACATTTCTAGGGGGTTAGGGGTATGGTCACCAAAGATACATTTGCAAGTGCGAAATTCACCTCCAATAAACAAGCCTCCCCATGAAGATATGTGCAGTGTGCTGTACATATTCTGAAATCCTACTTCTCGCAGCAGTGCTACTCGGGGATGATATGTAAGAGGGAGCCATTGCGTATTAAGCAGTGGCGATTGTACCCTACACAAAATTCTCTGCCAGGCATCAATCATGCAGGACACGGTGGTCAGAGGACTGTCCAAAGCACTAGCGGGCTATAGATAATTCCATTTAGGGGCATGAGGTGTGCAATTTAGTCTTTAACAGCAATTTGAGGCATATATATCGAATGGGTTTAACCCAATTATATAAATAATGGGCCAATGCACTAAGGTAGTATGCCTCAAAGTCCAGTACATCAAAGCCTCCCTTGTTATATGGTTGCGTCATAACAGTCCATTTGAGTCATGGTTGTCGTCCCCCCACACCAATCTAATCAGTTCAGATTTCAAACTCTTAAAGAAGAATGCGCCCGGTTAATAAGGGATATTTAGAAAGTAATATAAGAAGCGGGGTAGTATGACCATTTTTATAAGGGAAACTCTGCCTGCCAGTGAAAGAGGAAGAGCAATCCATCGCGTGACAGTATCTATCAGTTTCATGATGGCCGTACCATAATTCAGCCGCAATGTCTCTTCCCTGTCTCTGGAAATCTGAATCCCTAAGTAACACAAATCAGAGTTGCACCATTCCAGAGGGAAGTCCAATGGAAACTCCACCACCACCGGAGTTAGCGGAAAGAACTGCGACTTTCCCCAATTAATGGCAACTCCGGATAGCCTACCAAAGACAACGAATTCGCGTAACAAAGCATTCAATTTATTTTGAGGGTCTGTGATGTATAGAGTGACATCATCAGCATACATTGAGATGGATATCTGGCGCTGAAAGCAGCAGAAAGCGCTGTCGTGATGTAATTGTCTTATACGACATGCCAATGGTTTAATCGCTATAGCGAATAATAGGGGGGACAGGGGGCATCCCTGACGGGTGCCCCTAGTGATCGTGAGGGACTCTGATAGTCGTCCATTTGCAAGTACATTTGCCGTAGGTTCTGTGTACAACAATCGCACTGATGCAAGAAAAACTGAGGGAAAGCCCATTATGCATAATACAGTAAAAAGATAGGTCCACTCCACAGAATCAAACGCCTTAAAGGCATCCAAAAACACTGCGGCGAGTGGGAACTCGGGGGCAACCATTTGTATGAGTGAAAAGAGAGTTCGTAGGTTATGAGATGTCACTCTCATCAGAAGAAAACCTGATTGATCTGGAAGTATTATTCTAGTCATTAGGAGCGACAGCCGTGTGGCCAGTACCTTGGACAGGATTTTTGCATCACAATTGATCAACGACAATGGCCTGTAAGAGTCACATTGTGTGGGGTTTTTGCCCGGCTTCAGCAGCGAGGTGATTACCACTTCGCGCATAGACGGGGGCAGTAGCCCCGCCTCCAGGGAGTCTTCAAACACCTCTTTTAGCACTGGCCCCATAATGTCAATGTAACATTTATAGAATTCAGCGGGAATCCCATCTAAACCTGGTGCCTTTCCGTTTCCTAGAACATAATGGCCTCCTTAATTTCATCTAGTTCTAGCGGAGCGCTCAAAAATGTTCTGTGTACATCGCTTAGCCAGCACAATGCCACCTCACCTAAAAAAACGTCTAGCTCTATTTCACCCATGGATTGTGCAGTGTATAAGTGCGCATAATGTGTTTGAAAGGCATTCAAAATCCGGTCATTGTCCCTGCATGCCTCCCCCCGGTCGATAATTTCTAGTATGGAGTTGGTGCCTCTGTCAGTATGCACCACTTCAGACAATGCTTTTCCTGGCCATTCTCCCTCACTATATTTGCGGGCAACCCAGTATTTATTTCTAAATTTCATTTCACGCTGTGCCTCCTCCTTCCGACAATTTAGTTTCAAACTGTTGTTGTGCAAACTCTCCATCCCGTCCCACCATCTTACTCTCCAGAGCCTTTAACTCACCCTCTAATTTGTGCAGGGTATGGAGAGTATCTCGGAGTACCCCAAAGCTTTTGGCAATACACCACCCCCTCAGTGTGACCTTAAAGGCCTCCCACACCATCTCGACGCTGTCTACCGTGTCTTTATCATGAGGGAAAAAGTCCTTTATGTCTTCCCCCAGTTCCTCGCGAAAAACCGCATCCAAGAGAGCAGTTGGTTGCAGCCACCAGGTGCGTCTAGGGAGGACAGCCAGTGTGACCAAAACTGGACAATGATCTAAGTGGGTTCTGGCTAGGTGTCTGGCCTCAGTGATGCCGAGAGCTAGGTCTCTGGATAAAAAACAGTAATCGAGTCATGCCCATGTACCTGTGTAAGAGGTAAAGTGTGTACCCTCCTGAAGCGTGGGATGCAAGTGTCTCCAACTGTCCACCAGACCGCCCTCCTCCACAATGCCCTGCAGAGCCTCTCTCATCCTGGGATGATATTATGCCTGGCCATCCGCTCTATCTAGAATGGGTTTCACTGCCACATTGAAGTCACCTCCCCAAATTATGTGCCTAGAGCCTACATCCAATACCCTCCCCCACAGTAGTGTGAAAAACTCTAGAGCGTCTGTATTTGGAGCATAACAGTTGACAATGGTGACTGTATCACCTCCCAACCTCCTCATAATATCACATAGCGTCCAGCTTTGTCCACCTGCTGCCCCAGTAGTGTGAAGGGAACCGTGCGGTGTATCAGTATGGCAGTGCCCCTAGTGTATGAGGAATAGTTAGAGAAAACTCTGACCCCCCCCCCACCTGCCAGCAAAAGAGGGATTAATCTGAGGGGGCATATGTGTCTCCTGCAACAGCACCTTGTGTCTATCTAAGTAGTCCAACACCTGTCTACATTTTCGAGCATCCTTAAGTCCCCTGATGTTCCAGGATAGTACCGTATATGTGTTTGTGGGGGTTTCACCCATCAGGCTGACTCCATATGTGTGCAATATACAACCCTAATGTCCGGAATGAAATCTCCATCCACCGTAACACATCCTGTCCAATGTTTGTCCTTGTGTATCCAACCCCAACAATTCAACTTGGAACAGCACCCTCTGTCCCCCTCCCATGCTGAGACCCCCCCAACGTGCCAACAGGTCCCTCCCCTGCCCATTTCCCCCCACAATGTCTTCAACCAACAAAAACCATCATCTTCCACCCAGCCCCACAACAACAATCCCATCCCTCCCTTCACGCTTTCAGCAAATATACTCCAGCATTCCATGTTCCCCTCTACCGCCCATCCCCATCCCGCTGAAGCAACCCAAATTTGCCAGAATATTCTGCCCACCCCCCACCCATCCCCCCACCAAAAACAACATCACTATCCCAAGGAGATAGTTCAACATGGGGGTACACCCACAGGGGAACAGCATAAGACAGCCACACTGCCACTGGCCCTCCCCAAGCCCTGGAACCTGTACGACCACTGGGCTCTATTTGAGGAGGGGCGGTGTAGCCTGGAATATGTTACCACTGGAACATTATATTCGTCCTTGGCCTTTGCATTATGAAGTGTCCCCAGCCACTCTGCTTCCTCTGGAAGTTCCAGCGTCACACGTGCTGGCCATGGGTGAGAATCTTCAGCTGTGGTCGCGAAAGGTCAGGCGTGCTCATCCTCTTCTTGAATGTTGTCACGCTGTGCCGGATCTCGACCATTCGCCCCCCGCTGCGTCCTCTTTCATTGTCGGAGATAGTCCTCCACTTGTTGCGGGTTGGTGAAAAATCGCTGTTTTACTTGCTGTGTCACGCGAAGGAGCGCATAATCTATCTAATCTATCTGTGCTGCTCGCAGTTTCTTTCTTCACCTCCAGAAACTTGCGGCGCTCTTCTTGCACTATTGGGGTGAAGTCCAGAAAAATCGGGTAATGCCACACCTTCGTATGTTAAATTCTGCTTCGTGCGCGCAGCTCGCAGGGCCACATCGTGGTCGTGATAGTTTAGCAATCTCGCAATTATGGATCTCGGCGGCTGTCCATGTTTTGGTTGTGGATCTAGTGACCTGTGTGCACGTTCAACAATGAATTACGTAGAGAAAGTCTCAGCTCCAATGGTGGTCAGAAGCAGTTTTTCGATATAGTCTTCCATGCGCCCCGTTTTGCGGATTCGGAATGTTGGTCACGCGGATATTTTTGCGCCTACTATGGGCTTCTAATCCTCATTTTTTGCCGCAATTATCCGTAGTAGTTTGTCCATCCTCGCCAGTTGCGACGCATGGCTGGAAGTGGCATCATCAGTATCTGAAATACGCCTTTCAGCCTCCTTTAGCCGTTCCTCGTGCTGATCCACTTTGTGCACTATTGCGTCCATTCTGGAGGACATCTGATCCACCTTATCTACCACAGTGGCAAATCCTTGTCTGATTTACTGCAGTATTTGGTGCATATCTAGATCTGTAGACGGTGCTCCGCCGCTCGGTATTTCTGCGTTGTGCGATTCAGCTGCCGTCGCAGCGGGTTTGGGTCTCCTTTTTGGCGCCTCAAAATTGAGCTTCGGCTGGCGATTGTCCAGTTTCCCCATACTGTCTATTAATTGGAGGTATCTCAGGGCTTCCCCTGACGCTCAATGCCCGGTCACCAAGGGTGCCTCTGTGTTGTTGTACTGGGACGTCCACTGCCACTTCAATCTTGCAAACAGTGTTCTCCAGCTTTCTGGACCTCTCTGCACCTATTGCCGAGCCTTTCACTCCCGCAGTGTACACTCTTTGTGCTACCAAGTGCTAACAGGGACAAATAGCGGAGAAGTCCATACACACCAGTACTTTATTGGAGTACTTGGGAGCAACAGAAGTTGTGGCCACTGCAATAGCCGTGCCCTTTTGCCCGCAGCCTCCAGCCAGGTGCTTCGTGTGATATTAGACATGTCGCGGCGCTTTCTCCATTCTCACCTCATGTCATGCAGCACAAGCCCCCAACCAAGGCGACACCATGTGCATGGGAGATCATCAACACTTACAACCGGAGGGACCACCTTGGGAAAGCCCAGGTCTGTTGTGGGCTATACAGCGCTGTGTTCTAGGGCTTCAACATATCATTGTACCTCTTATTGTTTTATGAGCGCCGCTTTGTTCTCATCTATACGCCCTCAAAATAATGCGGTCCCAGCTCTAGGTTTTTTGTTTTGTGTTTTCCCCTTTTTGTTACCGGGTGCTCTAAGTGCTGTCCGCCGCCTCAGGGGCCACAATACCATACTCCACACATATGTGGAGCCCCCACGTGTGGTCCGCCGTAATGTTGTCCCCATAGGCTGTTTTTAACTATGTAGGGACGCCAGCTTCCGTCTCTCCATTGTCCGTCTAGAGCCCGCTGGGCCCCCCTCCCTCGTGGCAAGCCGCAGACTTTCCTGCCTCAATACGCCGCTCACCGCACTTCCCGTTGTTCCAGCGCCACTTCCGGGGGAAACTATCCTGCAGCAGTGCTCAGGCTGGGGGCATCGTATCGGACCCAAATCTTTATCGAGGCCGGGGATCAGGGTCATGTACGTACATGCCTCTTTACATTCAGCTTGCTAACCATTTAAAGAGGATAAATGCAGGATGTATGTTCCAGGCTGCGGCCTCACCAAATGGCGGCCATTCCACTTGTGCGCCCTCTAGCGCCCATGTTTTTTGGCTTTCTCTTGTATATCCAATAGTGATTGCAATCGCTCCGTGACTTATGGGAGAAGCGAGGAATCGACATCTATTGGTAGAGCTCTTGGGTGATAGCCTTGCATGAAATAAAATGGTGTACAATGGATGGCGTGGAATTGTTATACACAAACTCTACTACAGGCAAGGCAACTACCCAGTTGTTAATGAACTCTGCCATTTAACATCGCAAGGTTTGTAGTAAAGTTTGATTCAACCTCTCTGATTGCCCATCTGTCTTTGGATGGAAGGCTGACGCAAGAGCAACCTCTAAGTTACATTTTTTACACAATGTTTTCCAAAATTTTGAATTGAATTGACTGCCTCTGTCAGACACTATTTTACTTGGCAGTCCATGTAAGCGTACAACTTCTTTTATGAAGATATTTGCAAATTCCACTGAGGTTGATAATTTTCGTAAAGGAACAAAGTGTGCTAATTTGGACAAATAATCAATGACTACTAGAATCGTAGTGCATTTATTCACTACTGGTAAGCCTACCATGAAATCAACACTAACAGTGTGCCATGGGGTAGCAGGAGTGGACATAGGTTGCAACAACCCCGCGGGAGCTTTGTGTAAGGTTTTCTGTCTAGCACAAGTTGGACAAGCGAGTACATAAGCTGTTTCCATTAAAGACCACCAAAAATGTTTACGTATGTTTGCTAAGGTCTTTTCCCACCCTGGATGACCTGTCAATGTTGAAGTATGATGCCAAATCATTAATTGAGTTTGTAATTCTGAGGTTGGTATATACAATAAAGAATCATGTTGTGTGATTTCTTTAACCATTCTTGTGTTTGAATCTTCAAATGTTCTAAATATACTTTTTTTCATAAAGTCATTCTGAAGGGTTGGCGCTAAGATCTTTTGAGGTGCTCTGATTGGTGGTAAGTCTTCCTTTCTTGGTGTTGCTTCAGTGGTATGTCCTTACCAGGACAACACATCTGATTGAATCTGCTGTGTGCCTGGTCTGTAAGTAATTACAAAGTCATACATACTAGAGAAATTTAACCAGCGCATTTGACGTGGTGTTAAAGCTTTTATAGAGATAAAGAATTGCAAATTCATATGGTCGCTAAAAATGGTACTTGGAAACTTTGCGCTGAGCAAGTGATGCCTTCATTCTGTAAAAGCTGTTTTCATAGCCAACAGTTCTCTCTCAGATATGGTGTAATTCAGCTTGGGAGTAGCAGTTTTTTTGAATAAAAAGCAATTGGGTGAAGTTGACCATGTGTTGGATCCCATTGTGAGAGAACCCCTCCCAAAGCCACTTGTGAAGCATCCGCTTCCAGGTAGAGGGGGAGGTTTGGATCAGAGTGTTTCAGAACCGGGGCTGATGTAAATTTCATGAGTTGAAATGCTTGTGCAGCTTGAGAACTCCAAACAAACGACTGTCTCTTTTGCAACAACTTAGTATTAGGAGCCATAGTGTCTGAACAATGTGTAATGAACCTCCTATAAAAATTTGCTAACCCCAGGAATTCTTGCACTTCTTTTACAGAGGTGGGTTCAGGCCATTCATTAATTGCACTTACTTTTTTGATATCCATGGTAATGCCTCTTGGTGACAACTGGTATCCTAAGAAATCAACTGTGTCTAAATTGAACACACACTTTTCCAATTTGGCCAAAAGATGGTGCTCTTGCAGTTTAGCTAAAACTGCTCTTACATGTTGGACATGTTCTTGTTGATTCCTAGAATAGATAAGGATATTGTCGATATAGACAATAACACAAATGTCTAAGAATTTGTTTAAGACCTCATTGATAAAAAATTGAAAGGCCGCTGGTGCATTGCACAAGCCAAACAGCATTACAGTGTACTCAAATATTCCAAACTTAGTTTTGAAAGCCGTTTTCCACTCATCATTTTCCTTGACCCTAACTAGGTGATATACACCTCTCAGATCAAATTTTGTACACACAGTAGAATGTCGTAACTGATCTAAGAGAACCGGTATTAACGGAAGTGGATACTTATTTTTTATTGTAGCTTTATTAAGTCCTCTATAATCGATCCAAGCGCGCAAGGAGCCATCAGGTTTTGGAATGAAAAAAAGTGGAGAGGACACAGGAGAAGTGGAATGGCGTATGAAACCTGATTGGAACAAGTCATCTAAGTATGTTCTCAAATATTTTGTTTCATTCTCAGTAAGAACATACACTCTACTATTGGGTAATGGTGCTACAGGTATCAGATCTATTCGACAATCGTATGTCCTATGTGGAGGCAACATAGTTGCTTTTATTGGATCAAAGAAGTCTTTGAATTCTGCATATTCAGAAGGAATGGACACTTCTATTGCATTTACACTTGCACTTGCACAGTGTACAACAGTTAAATGTTCATCTACTGCTTCCTGATAACAAGCTGCCTTTACAATGAGAAGAATCAAATGTTACTGTTCTGTTCACCCAATTTATTTTTGGGTTATGGGTAACAAGCCAAGGTACTCCTAAAATCAAACCAAAAGTAGGAGTGTCAAATAAGTCAAAACATATTGTCTCAGTATGTCCATTTTGACACACCATAGTGATAGGACCTGTCTGCTGAGTAATTAAACCAGAAGTTAGTTCTGAGCCATCTACTGCGCAGACTGATTCAGGGTTTACATTTTGATTAATGGGTAAACCTAAAGTTTTAGCCAATGTATTATCAACAAAATTTCCAGTGGCACCAGAATCAAGCAATACAGTCATGGAATGCCTCAATTGAGTGGTCACAATAAGCATAACCTGAATCAAAAAATGATGTGGAACATGAGGAACAGTATAAGCTGCATGATTTGAGGTCTTTTTCCGAAATTTCCTCAAACAAGGGACCTCTTTCCTCATCGAGGCTAATTGTTTTTTTAATCAAGAGGGTCCATTGTTAAAACATTTATCTTTTTGGGTATTTTTGGTTTTACAGGACAGTCCTTAGCGAAATGCCCTGCCTTTCAACAATAAAGGCAAACATGAAGTTTTATTTGTCTGTCTTTTTCTTCTTTTGATAAAGGTCCCTTAATAATTCCAATTTGCATGGGCTCTGGATCTAGCAGTTTACTCTCTACTTCCTTCTTTTCATGTTTTAAAACAATAAATCTCATGTCCATTTTAGCCTTGTCACATTTTCTTTCTCCTAACCTATGATCTATCTTGACCACTAGATCCACGAAGTCTACATAATCCTCAGGGAGATCTACAATATGAGCAAGAGCGTCTTTAAGGTTATCTCTCAATCCCTTGTAAAACAAAGAGGTACGTTTTTCCTCTGGCCATTGTATTTCAGTTAGCAAACGATTAAACCCAGTCAGATAGGTTAGCAAGTCCTTATTACCCTTTTTTAGGTTCAAAAGCTCATTGTCACTTGCCTGCATATATGTATGTTTGGCAAAAAGGCGGGTCATGGTTCATCTAAAAAGTAACCAGTTATGAAGAATAGCATCATCTCTATCCACATACGGAATGGACCAGTTGGCTGCCGTGCCTCCCGAATAAGAAAGTACAAAAGCTACCTTGGAGGCATCATTAGGGAATTGCTGAGGTTTACAGACAAAATTTAATTGAAATTGGTTAAGAAAAACAAGAAACTTGTTACTATCTCCGTAAAAATAAATCTGGCACTGTTAAGGGTACTGCATTTGGTACATTCACTATAATTTCAACAGGGGACGAATCCGTACTAGTGTCTTTGGGCCTAGCTCCTAGAGTACTAGTGTATCTAAAAGTGGAAGGAAGGGCTGTTCCCCAAGGAGTTTCTCGGGGCTTATAACGTTCCAGATCCTGTCTTAAGGAGACATTTTCCTGATTCAATGCTTTATTCTCTCTTTGCATCTGCTGCAACAGTGTCGCAACAGTCTTGTCTACGGCAAGATCTTCATTTAAAGCTTGAGCCATATCTTCTACGAAAATAGTGTCAGAGTCTTCCCTAACATCCATCGTTCTGACAGAACTATTGTGTTGTGAGGCTTGTTTTTCTGTTAAGTCCTCACTCACCTGAAATCCAGGAGTTCTGCCGGAAAGATGTGATACCTATTCACGCCCTCTCTCAAACCTCTTCCTCCACTGTATCGAGGTAAGACCAATGCAGAGAGAAAAGAAGTCCAAGGGAAGGGGGAAGTGAATAAAATAACAAAAGAGAGATACACTGCTCCTCCTGACATCACACTCTTGCATGTACGTGTAATTGTGTTGCGATGACAGTCTTCAGGGAACATAGAATACCCACGTTAATTATCTATACTCTTATTGTTATTCATACTTTTTAAGGCGAATCTCACTATTAACCATTCACTAAAACATTGTAACTCTCACTACTGGCGTTTTCATAATTTCACTAGGTTGCGAATTCAGGAGTAAAATTCTGCCTCCTGTAAGGAACTAAAACATAAAAGAACAACTGTAAAATTCACACTCTCAGTTCTATATTCTTATGGGTCATTGGTATCATCCCTTGATAATTTTTCTATTGTAGAAAAGCATTAACAAAAATTACCTATCTAGCATTCCTTGCCGTTAATAATACAATTCTCACTAAAACAATGTCCTTTATAATGTTCAATTGAAGGACCTGTGACCTTCTTGGTATCAAGTCATTGAGTAATTCTCTGAATCATGGATTTAGATATGCAATAGAACAGTCTTTGCATAAACAGTCTTGAACTTTTCAAAATGCAAGGGTTAAGTACTTCTATTAAACAGTCTTGCACCTTCGAAGCCTCGAGTCTTTTTTATAAATAAAGTACTTACTTGGTTTCTGCAGAAATGAAACGGGTTTACCGTTGTTTTCTTTGTTCTGCCTATGTCTTACTTGCAGCCCAGGTGACGCTCCCTCCAAGAATGACTGCTGCCGAGAACCGGAAGGAACAGGGAAGAAGAATGAAGCCGGACAAGGAATCACCGGAAGGAGCGGGGAAGGAAGGAGGAGACGGAGCGAAGTTGCAGGGATCCCTGAAGAGGAGCACCGCTTGAACAGGTAAGCTGGATTGTCAGGTGAGGAAGGATGCGCAAACGAACCCAAGCACCAGCTCGTGTTCTCGGGTTTCTTTTATAGGCGAGGCTGGGTGGGGTCTGCACGTTTACACGTGTAAGCGGCAGAAACAGTTTTTTGTCGTTCACACATGAGGGAACGCCCTTTGAACGTAGAAGGTATTTTACTTTGCAAAAAACTGCAGCATTGTTTATGAAGGTGATTTAGTCACATATACAATCCTTTAACTACAGCTTGTGAAAGAACAATAACAAATAAGCAGTTCAAACGGATATGGGCATCAGCAAGGAAGTGAAACAAGAGCAGTGATAATGCATATGTACAAGATAGCAAAAGAACCTTTAACGAGAGGCAAGTGGACAGGCTACCTGTTTAGAACACACCCTAACAGATTGGTTAATAACACCTACTGTTGTAACTATTGAAGAACCCTACCCATTTCAATTACTCTTCTTAGACCTTCCTTAGGAGAAGACCTGTCCTGAAAAGAACGTCACTTTTTCTTCATTGGAAACCTGAATTTCTTTTTTGGAGCCAAAATGGCTACACCACTGCAGGAATCATCTGATTCTGATGATTTTGTTGCTGAACAATTTCTACCAGAACCTCCCCCTCACGAAAGATACACATCCATTGTATGGACATTTTTTACTTTTCCAGAGGGGCCAAAGAAATGTAATGCCACCAAAGTAACATGCAAAATTTGCCAGGCAGTACATTCCAGAGGAGATCCAATCAAGAAATACTCCTGTGGCACTGCTAGTATGCGCAAGCACCTCCAACCTATGCATCCTGTGAACTCTGGTCACGAAGAATGTAGAAGACTGTGCCAAAATGCACCTCCACCACCGGAAATACCAAGTACCTCTCCACCACGAGACATACGTCCCCAATTTGTGAAAGTTAGAATGCACTGCGTGAAGTAAAATCATTTAATTTGTGATGGGGAGCAATCAGTAGACCTAGTTTGCAGAGCAATTGATAACCATCAATGCTAGTTTTTTTTATTCCCTCAAAGTTCATGGTTTTCCAAAAAAAGAAAAAAACATTCAAAAAATCAAAAAAATATATAAAAGTACAAAAAACTAAAACAAAGTTCTTTTCAGAACTAACTCTTCTGGTTAAAGAAAGAGCTAAATTTGTATGCTAGTGTGTGAAAGTTTACATAAATGTATATGTACTGGATAGTTGACAAAAGAATGCATTTGTGTCATATGCTGAATGTATTACTGCAGAACTATAAGGAAGTGCTGTAGCATGACACTGTAAGCTCTTTAGCTACAGCGTGCTGAGCTACTTCCGAAGCACAGGGATGCAACATATGCACATAAATATATTGGAAGTCTGTGCTTCCCTCTGCACTGCTGCTTAAACTGCAGGTATGTGGTGATACAGGCACCCTTGCACCATGGTGCAAGAATATCTGTGTCGTGTGGAGTTTGATTTTGTGCAGGAAGACACACCTTCCTGCACAAAAACAATCAGAGGAGGCATTTTTCGCCTTCAATGTATGCTGTGCATTGTGGCATATATTGGAAGAAAAAAATTAGGAGAAAGGAAAACAATTCTGGGGCAGATTTACAAGCTCTCTGCGCCACCAGTACGTTACTTTTTGTGATGTTCAGGTGGCGCAGGTGGCTCCTCCATATTTACAAGGAGAGAAAAAGTTACCCTGCGTGACCTTTCCTTTCCTTGTAAATACGGCCCCTTCATACGAAGCTCTTAGTATATATATATTACATCATTTATGACATGGTCAGTGACATCACTGATGATATCTCAAATGACATCACTTATGACATCATCCAGTGAATGTGGTTTAGTTTGAAATTTAAATATGTATTATTATATTTATACCAATCTGTATTGACGATTGAGTGGATACATAACTGTCTGGATGGAATATTTATTGCTGACTGACTGTCTGTTTAAGTGAGTAATTAAAAGTGTCTCATGTAATACATGGATTAGTAACTAAGCTATGTGAATGTGTGCATCACTGTCTCTGTTGTTGTATAACATGCTGCTTGTAAACAACGAAAGAGTGACTGACAGCACAAATTAAGTAGTAAAAAATAATAAATTCTGAAATTTGCAGCCAAATCTAAACTATAAACCAGAAAAGATACAAAAAGAGTGTGTAAGCAGTGGGAAAAGCCTTTGTTAAAAAGGAACCCTCACTCACCAACCTGGTTGGTGACATGCTTCATCATTGGGTTTCACCAAGGAAACCGAGTGTCTCCTTGGTGTGCTACCACGCCTGACTTCCAGCAGGGCTGGTTGTAGTTGGACGTGTGAAGTGGTGCCCAAAATAGTGAATGGTGATTTAAAAGATAGCGAGTTGATCCCAACACTAACTTTAATAGAGGGCCAGCCAGCTATCATTAAAACATAAGTGAATCAGACGCTAGCGGTTATGAATTTAAACCAAATGTATCCTTAAAAAACGTGAAAAGGTAGACACATTTTTTGCTTTAGTGCTAGCTCAGCAATGCTTTCATCAGCACCAAGTAAAAAAAACAGGTGGTATACGCACGCTAAGGCGTACCCTAACCTTGGGGGTGTGTATATATTAGTAAAACTCACAGTTCTACCCATTTGGGCTCTCCTGGTATTTCCAAGGACCCCAGCTTAATAAAATGAAAATTCTAGACTTCCTGGGCTCAGCGGCAGGGGTTCTTTTTACGCCGAGGGATATTTTCGCCTCTGCGACCCCCCACGGGCTACCTAATTCATAAACTTCTGAGGCCCGAACGCTTAGAATTACTTTTCAGAGTCAGTGCTGGGCTAAAAGATGCAGCACTGGGTTCTCTCCTGATAACAGGTGAGTAAATCGGAATACGTTGTTCAAATGATTTTAGGTGAATATTTTAAAGTTCAAAAACCACACACTTGCAAAAATTGCCAAGTGAAACCAGTCAATGTTAGCATATGGAAGGAAATTCAAGTTCCTAGTAAGTACGGTTAGAATTACTTTTCAAGATCAGTACTGGGCTCAAAGATGTACCACTGAGGTCTCTCCTGAACAGGTAACTAAATCGTAATTTCTAGTTCGGCTGATTTTACTTCGGTCCAGTATATATAGTTCCACTTTCCAACACCATCCCCTCCCTTCACCACTGTGCAAACACGCCCTGTGGCGCATTTTAAGTTGGGGAATTCTTTTTTAAATACTCCTATAATAAAAGAGAGAAAGAATTAAAAGTAAAAGAAAGTGCAAATACGTATGAGGATATAAAACGAAACACTACGGACAGCAGGGTTTATATCTTGAATTCAGCTTTGCATCTACATTATAGCCTTGATTTACTTAATACAATTATACTGTATGTATTCAGATTTTGTTTAAATAAGTGAAAAAAAGCATGCTTCTCTAACTCATTCCCCCGTGGCTTTATTAAGACAGAATTCAATAGGCAAAAACATTGGTCCCAGTGCGGCTGGCCCACACCTTGCATCATCGCTGGCTGCGTAGACACTGAGAGCACACACCTACCTCTAACTCTATACAGCTCAAGTCAATGCCACATGGCTGTGGGCCCTTCCTGACCACTGCCTCCGATCTATACTGACAACAGTAGGGCTCACAATTCAAGATTAGTCCCGATGCAAATTGTGTAAGAGACTATAATCGGGTAAGAAAACCAAATGCTCCCAATCTGCAATATTGCCACCAGACATACGTCCCCATTTTGAGAAAGTTAGAATGCACTGCGTAAAGTGCAATTGTTTAATTTGTTATGGGGAGCAATCAGTAGAACAATTGATAACCATCAATGGTAGTTTTTCCCCCTCAAAGTGCATGCAATCCAGTATGCAACATTCAGTGCTTTGAGTGCAGCCCGTTGAGACCACGCATCATCGCAGGTTGAGCACACGCTAAACACCAGACGTACCACTAACTCAGTACACCATAAATAATCTCCTGAGGCTTTATTAAGGCAACATTCAGTAGTCAAAAAACATTGCCCCCAGTGCAGCCTGTCCTGATCACGCATCATCACAGGTTACGTACACACTCAGTCCCAAAGGTCCTACTAACTCAGTGCACCATAATTCATCACCACGTGGCTGTATTCAGGCAGAATTCAACTGACTCTTCATTCATTATTTGCAGAGTGCAGTACCAAACTAAATAAAATGTCTGTCATACAATATTCCTTTAGTAGCCTTCCTTCAAAAACTTCTGTTATATCAGTTCTAGGTTTACTTGAAAAACATAATTCACGCTGCAAGTGCAAAGGCACACTCAATGGCAGTCTACACTGTGAATAGCACAGGTCACAACTTGAACTATAATGCCCCTGAAACATACACATTTCGACAATGTATTCCATACATGTCTCATCTTTTATTTCAATTGTGATTACAGATTATGCAGTTCAGTAGACAACACGCTGACTACCAGACGTACCACTAACTCAGTGCACGGAAAATAATCGCCATGTGGCCTTATTAAGGTAAAATTCAGTAGCCAAAAGACATTGTTAGCAGTGCAGTCTAGCTGAACCACACATCATCGCAGGTTTCACACAAACCGACCCTTCCTTAGTGCACCACAACTCATGAACCCTTTATGACAGAATCTTCTGTGTATTATTTTTCATGTAGTGCTCCTACCCTTGTACAGCAGAAGTCATAAACCATTTACGATTGAATATGTATGATATCATGATTACTATTCTACTTGTTACCAACAGCAACGTAATAAAATAGAGTTGAGCACACGTGCCTGTGCACACTTCAACTATCTATTTGTTTCTGTGTATTTATTATGTTTGCTAGATGCTGCTCCTGCGCCTTAACACATTATATTGTGATATAAATAGCGTATACAACCATCTTACCTCTGACAGAAAGTGTGGGATATTCCTCCTTTTTTTAGCATATTTACATAGTGCAAAATCAACCCAAAACTATATCAGCAATTTATATAAGCACCATATTTACAATACATTTTCAGGCAGATGTTGAATACGTCATTACTCTACAATAACAGGATGTGGACGCAACTCCGAACCTCAAACACTGATTTCCAGCGCCAAGTTGAACAGTATACCTGAATGACCACATAGGTATATAAATGATCTGCTGTTCATGTGCCAAAAACTGCAACTTAAACCTTTAACAGCCCTGTATTACTACAGCTACAACACTCCACTGAATGTACAACAAACATTCATAATTGCAGAATGAATATAGAGTCATTGATACCCTGTACCTTCCATTTTGACCATCCTGTGAAACATTACAGATATAAAGACACATTCGCGTTTAAGACCTGGGTGATGTCAACACTACAAGACGGACACCCAAATCACTTGATTTCTCATAGAGCTCATGAAGGAACCAAGGCCATAGCTCTGGGATCATGATTCAGAGCCTCAAGCAGCACTGGCATACGTCAGGCCAGCCCACTCCGCTTACGCTTCCAGAAAAAACAAAAAAACACAACATTGCCCAGATTTCCATTGTACTGATTTCCTAGTTCCAGGTCTAGTTGTCAAAATGGCACACACACACACTCCCTCATGGCTGGAATACACCCACAACACACTCATCCAGCACATGCGTCACTACACACGTGACCCTACCAATAAAAAACACGGGGTTCAAGTGCTCTACGCCATTTTAGAATTGCTCCCATCGCAAGCGTTGTGATGGTCCGACCTAGTGCGTTCGAACGCTTCATGTAGGCTCGAACAACCGAGTACAAGGGTCCACCACTACGTGCGTAGGCTCTTTGGTCACTGAGTTAGTGGAACCAGAAGGACCGAGCGGGTGAGGAACCTGCGATGATGATAGGAGCACGAGTATGTCATTACCCATACCAATTTCAAGACTCTGCATCATGTGTCAGATTTCTTGGTGGCAGAGCGGGACTGCATGATGTAGAAGGTGTCCTGTTCATAAAAAGATGAGTAATGCGGCCTAGGTGCGCATCAGAGGGAATCGATGGGGTGCAGCAGACTGGATATAAAAAAGCGACGCATCGATTTAGGCATACGCAGTCGGTAAACATCCGGAATATAAACTATACAAATAGTTGTTTTTAAATAGCAGAGGGAAGGTGTGCGAAAGGGCGATGTTATTCAACTCCACATTAGGATAGTAACAAATACCAATCATAACTCTTTCTTTTACTATCTTTTATATGTAGAGCTTAAGGGTGCATTTTGTTCCGGCATGTGGTGAAAAACACATTAGTGACAGAAAGGTGAGCTCCGAATATTCTTTTCAGTCACTCTCTCACTTCCTCTCTCCTTTGATAAAGAAATGACACACAATGTTAACTTCCTTTTTATCTTACAGGTTGTGTTTCACAAATTGGCGTCATCCCCCCACCAAAACACCTACAAAGCTCTACGTTTGTGGATTCTGCGATGATGAGTGGCCATCATAACAACACCTGAGAAGGCTGCTTCGACAAGTGGTGCACCCTCTTTAAATCACGCCAATGGCAGAAGGTGAGCAAATAAGCTTGTTTGCAAAACAACGACAAGTAATCTGTGAAAGGAGAGAGTGGGTAGTGTGCAGCAGCTTCACTGTTTAGGAATGTACAATTACCTCCGAGCAGTGAGGAAAGGTTACAACAGTCTGAGGGGCAGATCTACAAGCCCCTTGCGCAAATTTGTGTCACTTTTAACATGGAAAAAGTGGCGCAAGGAGCTTGTAAATCTGCCTCTGACTTCCCTTCAAAAACACTCACCTCTGAACACTGAGAGTCAATGGGGTGCAACAGTCTAGGTACGCAATATTGAGAACTCACCGCTATGCAGTGGGAGTGCATGAGATGTACTACTTTGAAAGAAAAACAGGGCACGGACACCTCCATACAGTGAAAGTTGATGAAATACATTATCCTGAGTGTACAAATAAATAAAGCAAAAGTATATGTGTGCAGTTGTATGTACTATGCTATTACTAACTCTATATACTATCTTTCAGATCACTAAACTGGAGGGTGCACTATGAACCAGCACATGCCTAGACACACAACAGAGGCAAAAGGTGAGCTACGAGTATTTTCTCCAGTAATAACTGCTCTATCTATAACTTTCTCTCTCTCACAGTTTTAATGTAGTTTTTTCTCTCTTTCTCTATTTCACTCTCTCTCACATCATTTCTCTTTCTCTTTTAAAGTTATGGACGCTGATGTCCACTCTGCCGTGTACAACCAAAGCTGAATTCAAGTTGAACTCTGTTGGTCACAGTGTTTACACAAGGTAAGCAGAGCGGCCTAGATATACAATACCTCCAATTAAATGCATTAGAAATAAAAGAGCTTATTTACAAGCCCCTTGCGCCAATTTTGCATCACTTGTAACATGGGAAAAGTAACACAAAAGTTGAGCAAGAGGCTTGTAAATAAGCCCTAAAGAATATTGTCCTGCATAATGACTTGATCTCTCAACTAATTCTGTCTCATCTCTGAATCATTTAAAGATCTGTTGGTCCATACTGTAAATCTGACGCAGTAGGCACTTTCGTATAGGCACCTCTTCCACGTGGGCCTATAAGAGAGGTGGAATGTATCAGGCAGACTGCAGACGTGCAAATTTAAAATTATTGCCAAGTATTACCTTAACTTGTAATATGTGACCTCATTTAGTCACATTGATCTAATTTTGAACACTTATTTTCATTTTTGTTTTACAGATTTCCTACCCTACTTCCATTGGAGGCCATATTACATTTTGCTTAATTTTTTTTTTAAGTTATGTTTCTAGTTATTCATTACATTGTTATCTTTAAGTTACGTTTCCAGTTATTTATTGTTGTTTTAATAAAAGTTATTTTTAAGAAGTATATACGTCTTCTTTTTCTGACAAAATTTCACTATTATTTATTGTGATAATAATACAGTTAGAAAACATTTAAAAATCGAAATTATATTTATACCTTGAAGTATAATACTGAGGCTAACTCTTTACCAGCTCTTTACCAGAGTCTATAGTTACGACTAATGGTTCCTATGGAAAACTTTTAAAACTCCAGCACAGTAACTGTTTTGATTAACAACATAGTGTGGTGAACTTCTAACCTCTGTGCTCACTTAAGTGTTCCATGAACTGCTACTATGGTAACAGGCAGTAAGCCGTTTGGGGGTAGGGTTGAAAGGTACTGGCTGTACAGAAACCGTTATATTTACTCAGGATCCTCTACATGACAGAAAGGAAAGCAAAGTAAAACAGAACTCTTTGTACCAGATTTACAACCCCCTTGCGCCACTTTTGAGTCACTTTTCCCATCTTAAAAGTGGTGCAATAGTAATGTAATGAACTTGCATATCTGCCCCATGTACATTTTGAGCAAAACAAGTTCACAACTCATTCAATTCTTTATCGATCACAATTAGACAGTCTTGCTTCACAATACACAATGAATTTCAATAAATACTACGTGCCTATTTAAATGGAAGACAAGATTGTCGACATTACAAAACTTAGTGACATATTTACAAAGACGGAGTTAAAATTGTTGTTGCTTTAACAGCTGCTAACTACAAAAAAAGCCAAAAATGGACTTCAAAATCCTTTGTTATCTTACCTGAAGATTTTCTCAACATTGCTGTTTCCTATGCAAGAGTGAGAGCCACCCCCTGGGGCTATAAGATAAATGGTTGGAGGGCTCGAAGGACCCCATCAAAATTAGAAGTGTGTGGGCTTTAACGACCCTCCTCAAGCCCGGGGAACCACAACCCCTGGGTATTTGTGTGTTGTGGAAGGCAGGCTGCGTGGCCCTCTGCCTGGAGACCTCGAGGGCCCTCGGGACCGCCACGCCCCAAAGCCGGCTCCTGCAGTGTCCCGGGGTGTCTACCC
Source organism: Lissotriton vulgaris (assembly GCF_964263255.1). Lineage (NCBI taxonomy): Eukaryota > Metazoa > Chordata > Amphibia > Caudata > Salamandridae > Lissotriton > Lissotriton vulgaris. The sequence continues at coordinate 1,576,547,374 of NC_141685.1, forward strand.
CAGGACATTTCTGTTTGCTATGAGAGGGCGGGAGTCTCGCGGCTCCCGCCCTCCCATAGCAAAGTTGGTTTCCCAAAAGTGGGTTAAAACCAAAGTCTAAATTCGTTCCCCAAACCGCAATGGATGCCATTGACACTTTTTCGGATGCGGTTAGCAGGGATCTGATGACTATGAGGACAGATCAAACTTCTCAACGGAGAACTTTCAACACCACGAAAGAACAAAGATTGGCTATAAAAAAACTGTCGGAGGACAAGTCCATTGTATGTAAACCCTCTGATAAAGGAGGTAACATTGTCATCATGTCAAGAGAGCAATATGTGACAGAAGCCATGCGACAATTACAGGACGATACCTGCTACGCCGTAATAACCAAGAAAGATTATCTTGTGAGCATAGACACACTACATGATCTATTGAGAAAATGGCATGATAAGCAGACGATAGAACTGGAAGAATATTTATTTCTGAAAACCATGAATCCGATCCTGCCCTCTTTCTATCACCTACCCAAAGTTCACAAAAACATTGATAATCCGCCAGGGAGACCAATAATCTCCTCCATTGGGGGACTAACGTAGAATCTCTCCAAATTTTTGGACCATTACTTGTTCGAGTTCGTACTCTCATTGAAGTCTTATATCAGAGACACTTCAGACTTTATTGAAAAAGTGGAAAACTTAGACTGGCAACCTACTTATGTACTTCTAAATTTAGACATAACAAGTCTTTACACATGCATTGAGCATGAACAGGGCCTACATGCCGTAGAATATTTCCTGAACAAAAAACAACTAAAATATGCCATGCATAATAAGATGCTGCTGGAATTTATCAATTTTTGTTTACATCATAACACCTTTCTTTTTCAGGACAACCTATATAGGCAGTTGTCCGGTACGGCGATGGGCTCCTGCTTCACCCCCAGCTAAGCAAATTTATTTGTTGGCTGGTGGGAGGAGCAGGTAGCCTGGGCCCCTGAGGATGCCACATGGAACAACAACGTGGTAGCTTGGTGCAGGTACATTGATGACCTGGTCCTAGTTTGGGATGGGCCTGTGGCAGAGGCCAATGAGTACATACTAATGCTTAATAACAACGACTGCAATTTAAGATTTACGGGGGAAGTGAGCCAAGAAAAGGTCAAATATTTGGACCTTCAAGTTAGTGTGAGAGATGGTAAGATCTGTACCCAATTGTATCGAAAGCCTATGGCTGGCAATAGCGTGTTACACGCTTCTAGTAGCCACCCCCGGAGACTCATAAATAGCATCCCCTACGGGGAATTTTTTAGACTCAGGCGCAATTGTACTCAAGATGAAGATTTTGAAATGGAAGCCCCTGACAGTATGGACAGATTCTCAGATAGAGGGTACAAACGGAATCTCTTACATGATGCTCTGAGTATAGTAAGGAAATTTCCCTGAAGTTCCCTTTTTGAGAAAAAGATACGTCCCACTATTGATGGCAAATTTCGCATGATTACACCCTATTCAGCCAATTCCTTCAGATTTAGATCTATAATGACTAAACACTGGCACATCTTAAAAACTGACCAAATTGTTGGTCCTGATATACCAGATGTTCTGCTAATAACTTTCAAAAAGGCGAGATCCTTACGTGATTTTACGTTTCAGAGCCATTTAAATCCAATAGAGAAGAAGAAGGGAACATTGAAGGATGCTAAGGGCTTCTTCCCTTGTGGGAAGTGTATATATATATATATATATTCACAAAAAAAAACATAGGTTTCACACCAGTTATAGTCAGGAATTAGCATTTAAAAAACCTATTAAATTCACTGAAAAAACCATAGGTTTCACACCAGTTATAGTTAGCTGGAAATGTTACTGACATAAAACCATTGAAATTCCCACGTTATAGTGAGTTGGACTCACTATAACTTGCGCGCCTGCGATGCAGTGCTGAGGGCGTCACATATTACATCACTCATGACATGGTCAGTGACATCACTCATGACATCACTGATGACACCATCCAGTGAATGTGTGTCTTTCTGAAAAACATATATGTTTTATATATGTATTTGTAAAGGACGATGGAAGAATAAATGGTTAAATAAGTGTGTAAATGGATGTTTTTTTTATAAGAATTGATTGGTTAACTGCCTTATTAAGTGTATCTTAGTGAATACATATATTAGCAAGTACATTTTAAATATTGAAATGTATGTATCAGTGTTTCACTTTGTGTATAAGTGGCTGTATGGGTTGGTGACTGACTCACTGTTTGTATGTGTTTTGAAGACAGCATATGTACAAAACTGTATGGATGGATGAGACAGATTCTCAGATAGAGGGTACAAACGGAATCTCTTACATGATGCTCTGAGTAGAGTAAGGAAATTTCCCTGAAGTTCCCTTTTTGAGAAAAAGATACGTCCCACTATTGATGGCAAATTTCGCATGATTACACCCTATTCAGCCAATTCCTTCAGATTCAGATCTATAATGACTAAACACTGGCACATCTTAAAAACTGACCAAATTGTTGGTCCTGATATACCAGCTGTTCTGCTAATAACTTTCAAAAAGGCGAGATCCTAACGTGATTTTACGTTTCAGAGCCATTTAAATCCAATAGAGAAGAAGAAGGGAACATTGAAGGATGCTAAGGGCTTTTTCCCTTGTGGGAAGTGTAAAGCCTGTGCATCCAGTAAAAGAACTTTGACATATGATGTGAAAGGCTGTAAAGGGGGCAGGAGAATAAGTAAATTCATGTCTTGCCACACAGACTATGCTGTCTACGGTTTAATATGTCCCTGCCAACTGAGATATATTGGCAGCACCATTAATTCAGTAAAATTGAGGGTCCTAGAGCACATGCGGGCGATCGCAAATAGGGATTTTTCCTATTCGGTAGCCCGGCATTTTGCAATGAAGCATGACAGCAATAGGGATCTTTTGACATTTTTCTGTTTGGACTGTGTCCTTGAAAGTCTGCGGGGTGGTAAGAAACTACAGACACTCAGAAGTCTAGAGTCTTGATATATAATTGATTTAGAGACTAAGGCACCAGGAGGTCTGAATATGGGGGAGGAGATGTGTTCTCATCTGGGACAATCCTAAAAAACGAGTAACTGGAACTTTGAAGTGCAAAAATGATTTGCTGAAGGAATAATTTGCACTATCGAAAATATGTATGTATTATGTATGAGGATTTATTAGACTGTTATTTTGAGACTTACCATCTGAGATAATTCACGTTGGGTTATGAGATTGTTTTGAGCTTGTTGTGTTTGGTAAATTGTCTGGACATATCCTATCATTTTGAGATTTCTGCGGCCATATATATATATATATTCACTGAAAAAACCATAGGTTTCACACCAGTTATAGTCAGGAATTAGCATTTAAATAACCTATTAAATTCACTGAAAAAACCATAGGTTTCACACCAGTTATAGTTAGCTGGAAATTTTACTGACATAAAACCATTGAAATTCCCACGTTATAGTGAGTTGGACTCACTATAACTTGCGCGCCTGCGATGCACTGCTGATGACGTCACATATTACATCACTCATGACATGGCCAGTGACATCACTCATGACATCACTGATGACACCATCCAGTGAATGTGTGTCTTTCTGAAAAACATATATGTTTTATATATGTATTTGTAAAGGACGATGGAAGAATAAATGGTTAAATAAGTGTGTAAATGGATGTTTTTTTTTATAAGAATTGATTGGTTAACTGCCTTATTAAGTGTATCTTAGTGAATACATATATTAGCAAGTACATTTTAAATATTGAAATGTATGTATCAGTGTTTCACTTTGTGTATAAGTGGCTGTATGGGTTGGTGACTGACTCACTGTTTGTATGTGTTTTGAAGACAGCATATGTACAAAACTGTATGGATGGATGAGTGTGTATATGTGTATGTTAGTGAGTAAACGACTTTCTCACTATTGTCTTTTTCAGTGACGACATGTTTTAATCTAGTATATGTGAGTATTGATTTATATAAGTGAGTATAAAGGACAGTGAGAGATTGTAAGAGTTCCTGTTTAAATAAGTATGTGTTTCTATAAGTTATTGTTTAAGAGAGTAAGTATGTGCACGTTTCCTTAGAAGTAAAGTGGTAGTGTGTGTATTGCGGTATATGCAAATAAATGGATGTTCAATAGTTTTTTTGCATGTGTGAATATGTGTGTGAGTAACTTTTGGATGACCGTCGGTGCGTAACAGGATGTATAGGCGTATCACTACATATAATGAGTGAGTATATGTATGAGTGACTATATAGAACTGTTGGTGAATGAGTGGATGTGTATATAGATGGTAGAATTACTGAATTGTTTGTTGTAACTGGTATGGGTATCTCCATTTTTTTGAAAATGTTTAATACTATTTTTGAATATGTGTTTCAAGGCTTACATTACACTGAAAGGAGGTCTGTCACTCTGTCACAAGGATGGTGTCATCAGTGATGTCATGAGTGATGTCACTGACCATGTCATGAGTGATGTAATATGTGACGTCATCAGCAGCGCATCGCAGGTGCGCAAGTTATAGTGAGTCCAACTAACTATAACGTGGGAATTTCAATCGTTTTATGTCAGTAAAATTTCCAGCTAACTATAACTGGTGTGAAACCTATGGTTTTTTTAAGTGAATTTAATAGGTTTTTCAAATGCTAATTCCTAACTATAACTGGTGTGAAACCTATGGTTTTTTCAGTGAATTTCATAGGTTTTTTAAATGCTAATTCCTTTCTATATCGAGTTTCTAACCTATGTTTTTTTTAAATTAGCTGTTTTGTGAAAGTATTAATTTGTACGTTTTTTTTAATCATTTTTTCCTGGGGCGCTCTGGGTGCGCGCTCCAGTAAGCTCTCCGGAAAGCGCACCCAGAGCGCTACTTTCGTTCGTGAAAAAAATATGAATGAAAAGTAAATAATAACGCAAAACATTTCGTACCATACAAATAAAAGCAGTTTTTTTTATAAGGAAATGAAAATGATTTTGCATTTTTTTTGTTTTTTTGCTCCTGTTGAGCAGTTTCCATTCCCTGTTTTTGTTTCTGTTCTTAAAAAAAAGAAGAAAAAAAAAGTTCTTTTCAGAACTACCTCCAATTCTCATCATAGGGCTATATTCTTAAAAAAATTAAAAAGAGTAAGTGAAATGGAGTGCATTGATGGAAAGGAAAATGAGTAAGAAAGAACAGAAAGGTATGAGAGGAGAAAGGAAGTGAAGTAGGGGGACTGAAAGAAGGTGAGTGTTGGGAAGGAAAGTAAGGAGAAGAAGAGTGAATATGGGGAATGTGGATATTCAAAGAAAATGTTGAAAAGGAACGGGGGTGTGGAAGGGTAAGAAAAGATGCATTTCTGGAGTTGAAGACTGAAGTGCTCATTTATGAAGCCATGCATCACTTTAACGCCACCAGAGCGTCACTTTTTGTGACGCATCAGTCCAGTAAAAAATGCACCTTATTCAGTAATATTTACAAAGTGGCGCATCTAGGTAGATGCGTCACTTTGTAAGCCCCTGCGCCACATTATTCCTACATCAGGTGTAATGTATGCAAAAGGGACGTATTGACGCAAGAAAGGGTCGTAGAGGTGACGCAGTGAAATCTATGAGATATCACTGCGTCACTTTTATGGCGCTGTTGCGTCCAAATATTACGCCTGTTTCACAGCAGACGTGCAGGCCCTTTCACATGGGGCTTGGCCCCATGTGAAAGGATGCATTGCTGGAGTTGCATCATTTTTGAGACACACTCCAGCAATACATCACTTTTGCGCTTACAGATACATCTGAAATACTGACATATCTGTAAGAATTTCCAACATAATACGTCATAAATTTAATATGACGCATGAGTAGAAGACTAAAGGCTTCATTTATGAGGCCATGCGTCACTTTAACGCCACCGGTGCGTCTTTTTTTGTGACGCAACAGTGCTGTAAATAATGTACCTTATTCAGTCATATTTACAAAGTGACGCATCTAGGTAGATGTGTCACTTTGTTAGCCCCTGCGCCACATTATACCTACGTCAGGTGTAATGTATGCAAAAAAGAAGTATTGACGCAAGAAAGGGTCGTAGAAGTGACGCAGTGAAATCTATCACATATCACTGCGTCACTTTTATGACGCTGTTGCGTCCAAATCTTACGCCTGTTTCACAGCAGGCTTGCAGGCCCTTTCACATGGGGCTTAGCCCCATGTGAACGGATACATTGATGGAGTTGCTTCATTTTTGAGACACACTCCAGCAATGCATCACTTTTGCGCTTACAGATACGTCTGAAATACTGACGTATCTGTAAGAACTTCCAATATAATACGTCATAAATTTAATATGACGCATGAGTAGAAGACTGAAGGACTCATTTATGAGGCCATGCGTCACTTTAACGCCACCAGAGCGTCACTTTTTGTGACGCACCAGTGCTGTAAAAAATGCACCTTATTCAGTCATATTTACAAAGTGATGCATTTAGGTAGTTGCGTCACTTTGTAAGCCCCTGCGCCACATTATTCCTACGTCAGGTGTAATGTATGCAAAAGGGACGTATTGACGCAAGAAAGGGTCGTAGAGGTGACACAGTGAATATACCGGGGGCCTCATTTATGAAAAGTGACGCATCGCTGCGTGAAAACAGCGATGCATCACTTTTCAGTGCGCACTCCTTACGACATTCCTGCTGCGTCATATTTAATGTATGACGAATCATGTCGCAAGGAGTTACAGATACGTCAGTATTTCTGACGTATCTGTAAGCGCAAAAGTGACGCATTGCTGGAGTGTGTCACAAAAGTGACGCAACTCCAGTAATGCGTCCTTTCACATGGGGAAAGCCCCATGTGAAAGGGCTTGCATCAGTCTTACGCCTGCTGTGAGGCAGGCACAAGATTTTGACGCAACAGCGTCCTAAAAGTGACGCAGTTAAATCTCATAGATTTCACTGCGTCACTATTACGAGGCTTTTTGCGGGGAAACGCCCCCTCTGCATACATTATACCTGACGCAGGTATAATGTGGCGCAGGGGTTTAAAAAGTGACGCATCTACCTAGATGCGTCACTTTTTAAATATGGTGCAACGAGGCGCATTTTTTACACCGCTGGTGCGTCACAAAAAGTGACGCACCGGCGGCGCAAAACTGTCGCAAGGCCTTCATAAATAAGACCCTGGATTTTCCCCATGCTTCACTCCCCGGTGCTCTCCCCGGTGCGCGTACCGGGCGCTCCCCCAGGGTATGGGTCCCCCGCAGAACCCATACGTTACCAGACGGCACGCCGCTCGGAGGATCCTTTGATGCTTAAACTCGGTACCTATATATAGGACCGGTTTGGCGACACCCTACTCACAGATAGGAAGGACTACGAGGCGGCATCCTTTTGGATCCCTTGTAACCTAGAATTGATTCAACTTGCATACCTTTGCTGTCAGTTAATAATAGAAGACTGACCCTGAATAAAAATAAAAAGAACTGATAAATTACTGCCTAAGAGGATACAAACAACTTTGCACAGTCTACAAGCCAAAGACCCCGGCTGTTTGACATCTACCCAATTCTAGACAATGAATAACGCGTCCGCTTAGACTTCCAAATTCACTACAAGTGCTTCAAATTTGAAGGCTCATCACAATTCTATTTGCCCTGAGGAAGCTCCCAGTGAGGGAGAGAAACGCGTTGGCTGATGTATATTGATAAATGTGGAATCTTTTGAAAAACAAAAAATTTTGGAATAAACAAGTCACTTTTTTTTATACAAATACTGCCTCTTTTGGACTCTTTTCTTACTACGTGCACCCCCAACCAAACTTTCAAATACCTTTGTGAGGATTGCCCTGTTATCATGCACCCAGAGTTCAAGTGAGTCTCAGCGACGCTGTGTGCATGTGTTTCGTGCATCCTGAGACCTTCGTGAGGAGTGCCCTGTGATCGTGCAGAACCGAAGCTCAAGTGAGTCTCAGCGACACTGTGCGCATGTGCCCTGTTGCAGGCTGAGATTTCATAGCCCCTGATGCCGGACCAGCAGCCCCAGAGGAGCTGAACCGCTGGCCTGAGCCTGCCGTTGCCAGCGCGGGACCTCAAACCAACCCCGTCGATGGAGGCCTGAGTTCCACTGCCCGGAATTCACAAAGTTGCATCGGATGTCCAAGTCACGGGAAGAGGAGAGGAGAACGAGGTCGCCTCCCCCCCAGGTAACGTGTGTTGCTGCCTGGGGCGGGGTGGTTGCTCGGAGAGAGACACTCTCTGCCTCTCCCAGTCCTGTATCACAAGCCTCTGCTTAGGGGGCATCAGTTGATGGAAGCTGACTGCGAGTCAGTAGGAGTGGCAGAGTAACCCCTCCTAATGCACTGTGATTGGTGCTGGAGCGTATTAGGCATTGCATTATTTCTGCATTACGAAGTACCTGATTGTTGTATTATGCATTGCATTATTTCTGCATTACAAACTACCTGATTGTCATATTACGCATTGCATTATGTCTGCATTACAAACTACCTGATTGTCGAATTATGCATTGCATTATTTCTGCATTTGAACTACCTGATTAGTGTATTATGCATTGCATCACTTCTGCATTATGAACTACCTGACTATTGCATTACGCATTGCATTATTTCTGCATTTCCATCTGCCTGATTGTTACGCATTGCACTATTTTTGCATAACAAACTACCTGATTGTTGCATTATGCATTGCGTTAGGTTGCATGAAAAACTACCTGATTTTTGCGTTACGCATTGCATTATTTTGGCATTACAAACTGCTTGATTGTTGCATAACGAACTGCATTATTTTCAAATTCCAAAGTGCCTGATTCTTTCATTACCAACTGCATAGCATTGCATTAGGACTGCAATGGATCATTTAGAATTGCTCATTGATATCGCCAGAACCTACACGGGCTGGCTGGCCTAACAATCGGCCAGGAGGGGTTATTACATATGTTGGATTTATATTGTGTGGTCTCATTGTATATATCATATAAATTTAGACTTGTTTGTATGAAACTCATGGGGAGTCCATTTGTGGTGTCATCATTGTGTTACTGATAGCAGGGTTGCAAATACTTTACACACTTGCCTTAAAGATAAGCCTGTCTGCTTGTGCCATGATACCGAGGGGGTGAGCTGGGGCTCTCTGAGAAGGTGTCCTGCCTTTCCCTGATGTGGAAGCAAGGGTCCCTATTTAGTCTAAGGTACCTACCTCAGCCAACTAGCAACCCCCAGGTCTAACATACATGGTCTGACAATCTTGGTTTCAAAGTAAATTGATTTGGCTAGTCACCCCCCCACCCCCAAAAATAAAATTAATTACACCCAGCGCGGGAAAGGCAATGTCAAGACAAAATCTTGTAGGCTTGTAGGTAAAAACAATTCCTCCTCTGCTGGAAAAGATTGTGGGGAGGTTAATGCGCCTACCTTTGGTAGTAGCAACCGTCAGTTTATAGCTTTCATGGATCAGATATTGAGCTGGTTGGGCTCTTATGAATTTCAAATATCAAAGTTGCAGACAAATGAGGTACATTCTGCTATCATTGTTAGATCTAATGCAACAAGTTTGACATCCTTAGACTGGCCAGATTGTCAAAGCCAGAATAGCGAATCTTTTAACTCCACCCATATGCTTTTGTTGCAATATCTGAAGGTTTTTAATTCACTACATCAGCACCTTTGGTGGGGAATAAACCAGCCTTTGTCCCCAAACCTCCCCCAGTTGAGGAACCTCAATCAAAACATTTCCACCAGAAGTAGCCCCATTTACCATCATCTTCAAAGGGGTCCCACAACTTAGGCTGCTCCAAATTGGGAGGCCTGACCAGTAGGTTAGCAGGGTTGCCCACTGGTTAAAAGGGAGAATTGTTGCTAATATTTCATTACATACTGAAGTATCCATGGTGTGGAGGATTCCATGAAGTAGAAAACACGCCACAATATATCATGAATAATTGTGTTGTGATCAGCTTTAGGAATTAACTTGTTGTTTGTGATCTCCCCAACAAGCTTAATTTCACAATCCAGAGCCATAGTACAATTGAATTACTTCTGCTTGGCTACGTTTATCATCCTAGAAAACAAGTCACGAGACCAGACAAGGTATGGAATACCTGGGAGGAATGTAACATTCTATCCTGTTTTAGTGTCTCAGTTATAAATAGATATGCATCTTTAGACTGACAATCCAGCTTGGCTTTAGCTTCATCTCCAGATGTAACTATAAACACTAACAATATGCTCCAAGGAAAGGACAACCTTATGGATGTGATTGAAGCCTGTTTGCCTCCCTGATTGACATATGCTACTCATCATATTCTAACTCGTCTTGATAGTGGATAAGTGGGATCTGAAACTTTTTTTAAATTCACAACGTGGAACACCTCAGGTTTATGGTCAAAGGTGGATAATCCTGAATGACTGAGTCTTATAAAAAGGCTTTGATATAGTTTGCTCCTAGGAAGCCTGGGCTTTAGAAATACAACATAGAGATGGATATAGCTTGTTTTCTGCAGGTGCCGTTCCCTGATGGGCTGGTAGAGAAAAAGCAGGCCTGCTAACTCTGGCCTTGATCACATTGCCTGGGAAATTTGTATGGTCCTATCTGGGTTCCCTGTATCTTCAATTGCTGTGAATTACTTGCAGACCAGTAGATTTCTTACTAATCAAGTGTTATGACAATAACCTGATTTGACAGTACTGATATTGCTATTTCCTTTTTGAGGAAAATAGTGAGGTTTATAGCTAGTCACATTTGGCCTGTATCATTTATATGCATGGGGTACTTCAATCTCAAACACAGTCGGCTCTCTTGTTCAGATTACTGTGGGCTGGTGGATCATACTGGGGAAGCTTTAACTTATTTTTGCCACTCATAATTTAAGATCGTTCCTAATTTGCTTCTAATTATCTACAGTTTGCTCTTGGCTCCTTCTTCGCCTCTCCAATTAAAAAATTATTGCAAAGGATCGCAGCAGTCTAATTAATGTAATGTAATTTTCATAAGACAGGCTGGACTTCCTTTCCAAATATATTACATCAGAAACCACCCATAGCAATCACAACCTGTACTCCATCTCAAAATCTAGGGGAAGTGCGGTTGTTGATATGGTAAAGAATGGACGAATGATTACAATGGCCAAGACCATGGGTGAAATGTTGAAATGGGAAAATATAGACAAGGAGTGTTTGATAACCAATCTGGATACATACAATAAAGCAGAGGAATCAATGTGCTGAGATGAAAAGGATACCACTGAAGACCTGATTTACAGTTTTTCTGAGTTATGTAAATCTGTTAAGGAGTTGCAGCTGTTTCCTCGTCAGCCTTAGAAGGCTAAACATACTTGGCTTGATGATAACTGTTCAAAACAATCTTACAGGAATTTGGTATTAACACTTACATTAATCCCCAGATAAAAAGGGATATAGCCACTCATGCAGATCAGATTACAAAAGAGCTGTTGCCATGAGGAAAAATAAATAAGGGAGGAGGCTTAGAAATCCCTTTTCAGCATGAATTTCTGAGATTTCAAGGGCCAAAACACATCATTTTTCCATCACCACCTATATACCAAGAAGGCTTTGGGAATATGAAAACGTATGTATCATCTCTGCTGAGCACAGATACAGCTATATATTACAAAGGTTGAGAAAGTCAGAAAACCTAACCCTAAACAAATCCATGTTTTCACTTGGCAATTTGGTAAAATATAAGCTTAGGCCTTAATTATGAGTTCACTCTTAAATTCCGACCCCTGTGAAAACCCATGTTTGGACAGGGATCCACTTACTAGTTGTGTGATAATTATCACACCCTAGTAGTTTTGCCCCTGATATATTCCCGCAGGTCAAACCTGCTGAAATTGCTCAGCAGAAAAGCCCAGGGAAAATAGGTCAAACGTGGAATTTGCTGTGTTAAAAACCGATTCGGCATGTTATGCCTCATTATCCTACTCAGAATTCTGAATCACGGGTACCCTGGGGTATTTCATTCATATGGTAATTACCTTGTTTGGTAAATATCCCATCCTATTCCAACACACTTGTAATGAGGGCATAAATGTATATTTGTTTCTGTTAATGAACTGCTGAGCCTTGATGCAAGGTGTGAGCGTGTAGTCGGCTCCTTATGACTTCCAAATGCTCCCAGCCAGACTCCAACTCAGGCAAAAGAAATTATTTATGAATCTGTAGTGTGGCTGCACTGTAGTGGAAAATAAATCAATCTATCCCCGTGCACAATATCGTTTGAGTGGCATAGCTGGGCATTAGGCCACCTGCGGCGGCCCTTGTGTTTGCCACTGAGGTGGCCAAATGTAAGAGTGTGTGTGTGGGGGGGGGGTGCTGACGATTTCTGCTGCCACTGCCCTGTGACAGCCACAGGTTAGAGGGGGGTGCCGGCCACCACCCCAAAACTCGTGCCACCTGGGACGGACTTCGCCACCCCCCTTCGCTACACCTCTGTACTGTATATGGTACACAAACTATAATTGGGTAAAACTGTAATGTGTCAGCACATGCCTCATTCACGAAAATCCTCAGGTACCACTTGGAATATTAGTTGAACTTAAAAATGGCACAAAAAGAACACAAGAAGCTAAATCCATGCATTGAGAGAAAATCACACTAAAGAGGAATCCAGACAATCCAGAATATCTATCTATCTATCTATCTATCTATCTATCTATCTATCTATCTATCTATCTATCTATCTATCTATCTATCTATCTATCTATCTATCTATCTATCTATCTATCTATCTATCTATCTATCTATCTATCTATCTATCTATCCATCCATCCATCCACCCATCTATCTGAACATAGCAGTTGCTAAAATTAGAAGAACAATGAGGGGAACTCATGTAGCTTACACTATACCTTTTACCTTTTAAGCGTTTATAGCACACTGTGTTGAATTATGTGAGGACATAAGCAGTCCATGGCATGGGTGCAAGTTATAATTAGCTCACTGAACTATGACTGACAAACTTCTGTGTTTTTCTTTTTTTGTTTAAATATTACACTATAACTAATATTGTTACCTAACTATAATGTCCTTTTACCCTTTTGTTTTTTCAGTTAATTTCGAAAGTTCTTTTTAAGATTAGTTAATATAACTGCCCTGCATGCAATTATACCGTCACCTTAACATTTGGTTATTTTAGTACATTTTTAGTTTGCTTTTTTAGATATAACGTTAGATCTTATTACAAGCACTAAGACCACAACTATCCCTTTACTGAAAACCAAACAGCTAATTGTAGCACTTGACACACTTAAGTAGTGAACCAGAGCAGTCTAAGGTCTGCTGAGGGAAGGTGGTATGGGCTAGAAATCCCAATTTACTGACACACAACAATGGCACTCAATTAATGGAAATAACTTTGATGATAACCCAAAAAAATATGTTGCCCCTAGCGGGTCATGACACCCATAATGCCAATCCCCCCACCCTATACCAACTGCAACATTTCAATATAAGGAGGTGTAATTTTAAATAAGGCAGACCTATTTATTTGTGAGGGTATCTCCACATCAATATGCAATAGGTAGACCTATTGGTCTTGTCACAGAGTTACCATATCAACATATATAAGACACCTATCAGCTTTTTCAAAAAGTCACCACATTAGTGAATCTGCACATGATAAATTATCATAAAAACCAGTGCACTCAGTGATTGTTAATAGTCTTCAAGCCACATAATGCAGCAACATGAGCAACTACAAGGGACGCCCACACTCTAGTTAAAGAGCATACAGCTCCAACTTGGACACTTAAAAAAATTATAGCAACCTCACCAGGGGTCCTGTTTTTAATGACCGAGGAGACTTGGGATTTATTAAACAGTTCTGGCAGAGTTGCAGCACTCCTTACAGCTCCCCTCAACACTTTTTCATTGTGTTCATGCTCCTTCTTGGGAGAGCACAAGAAGTAAAGCATGCAGGTTAAAGCCCATGCAGAGCATTATGGAGTGCTCTCTGCCGGCGCAGGGAATATTTAATGAGTTTGTCTCCCAGTCCACTTATTTTGTTGTGGGTCCTTGTGTATAGGTATTTTTTTTGTTTTTAGGTGCCCCGGTCCACTGTGGTGCCCCAAATACTTATTTCATTGTCTTTTTTGTAATGCAGTGCTTTGGGGTTCCTAATCCCTCTTGAGCAACTGCAGCCTTGCTTACTCTTGTTTTCTTTTTCAAAGTCAGTGAGGTGAGTAGTCCCTTGGCGACACAGGAGCTGACAGCTGTCATCACACTACCCGCTCAATGACGAGACCCTCTACCGCAGATGTCTTTGTTGAACACCACCCTCCTGAACAACCTTTGACAACCAAGAATGCCCAATAGATGGATCTCTCTGCACCGCCTATTTTACTAGAACTTGAAAACTCACCTTTCCACTGGTATTATAATTTGGCAGGCAAATTGGATAAGAACTGTACCTCAACAAAACCTGTATTTGTAAAGCGCATATTCACCCATAGGCATCTTGGTGCTGAGTAACAGATATTTATTGTTGCCCAATTCAATGGTACTCACTTTGTCAACCTCAGATTAAAGAAAGGGTGAGTGAACCTGCTCGGATTTGAACCTGTGACCATGGTGTCAAACACATGCATCTGCAGTGGACGCATTAGTCCACTGAGCCACCAGAACTGGCAACAAATATGGATCCTCAGGTAATCATGCTCTTCCAACTTATGAAGAAAATAACCAATGTATAGATGCAATGGGCATCAGAAGCACCTATTTCTAGGTGGAATGATTATTCCAGGACAGCTGAAGTGAAGACTACACTGTTGTATATACTATACCATGCTGACAATAGTGTACCTTTTCAGCCCAACTAGGGCCTCTGAAGATACTTACCTGTTCAGTGCACTAAAAGAAGAGTGTTTTGCCTAATTTTAACCATGTTGTGGGGCAATTAAATGCCACCCTTCATTATTAATTTTAGTGCACAGGCAACTCCTGTGGCTAGAAACAGCTGTGTTACAGAGCTCCCTTTGCCTGGCTCAAAAACAGCTGTAGGAAGAAGTTAGAAGGCCTTGTTTTGCTTCTCCATATCCGTTTCATATGTATCTTGGATGGCGTAAGACCTTCTAATAGTCATACTCCTCGATTATGAGAGCCCTGTTTTTAACACCTGTGCACAGGGAATACAATTATACGTTTTATGGGGTTTGCATTATCAATTAATTGTGGATATAAAAAAATCTTATGCAATACCCAATTTTCAGGGCAAACTCACATCAAGGTCTATTTATTACACATAGAAAATTCTGAACCACACGGTACTGGATTTTACTTATGGTAATAAATATCACAACATACTCAGGGGCACATGTAGTAAATGAAGAAACCAAGGGTCTGATATACTTGTGGATTTTCCACTTGCAAAGCAGACAATGAGCTACAATTCAGGTTTTGTGAGTGCAAAAGCCCCAATCTCAATGTATTAAAGAGACAGTGCAAGTCAGGAGTATCCGTACTTGCGACTAGCAAACATGTGTATCAGGTACTAAAACCTAAAAAGAGTGTTGTCAATTTAAAAAAGTACAAACTGTCGGCTAGAGACAGCTCCCACAATGTCAATATAAACATATCACATGTCTGTGCAAAAACCTCAATCTAGTTTGTGATCCCAACCCAGTTCCTAGGTTCCAGGAAAATTACCATATTTGATTTGGTCGGGGCGTGAGAAGAGCTGCCTGCCTCTGAGGTGACTCACCTCATAGAGTAAGGAATCTAATGAGAAAGACAGACGTGGTAGAAAGATGGGCTGTTTTGCTCCTTTATAAATGTTCAAAATACGTCTACATCTAAACTGATTCTCGCTGCTAGCATCTGGCCATCCTATTTAGATTTCAGATACAGCAAAACAACAGAGTTAGGAGGTGTTCAAGAGCTATACAGTAATTGGCAGGTCCTGATGGGCCCTGTGAGCATCTGTTCTGTCCGCATGCTTCCAAGGCGAAAGTACCTCTTGTAGACATTAAACCATATGCCTCTGTGCTGATTCAAATTGAATGAAGTATGTTTAACACACCCCTGAAAGCAAAAGCTTTCTCCGCAAGTGTTTCTCTGTTTACTGATTCAAGTTCAAACCACCCCGAGAAAGGGGTTATATTGGTTGTGTGAATCACGGCAGTGCACTTGATACAGAGTATTTGCAATAAGATCTACGGTAGCTGTGGAGAAAGTGAACGATATCTATCTTAATTGATGAATTCACATTCAAATTCCTTGCCAATCTGGCAATTTACGAACATCTATTGTTGTCTTTAGTCAGTGTTTACGATTTTCACTGCAATTGCAATTTGATGAGTGCTCAAAGAGTGGTATGAAAGCAACTTTGAAATTATTCCAGCACCATATTTCATGACTGGAACAAAAAAGTTTAACTTTCTCGTGAAAGCATGCAGGTATTTCTTGATTAATGTGCATTTGATTTCACCCAAGGTGCGAAGAAAAGTCTAAAATACGGGAAGACACTGTCAACAGCACACCCATCCCTTACCCGAGCATACACTCACTAGTTAGTAATAAGTAAATCAAGGTCACGTCCTGCAATAAATATTGCAGATGACATATTGTTTTTATCTAACGCTTTATTCCAAGCTTCTGCCTTTTCCAAGCACTGTAAGTTGCGACCTATGGAAGGAAACAGGGTTTAGTTGGTCAGGCTGGGATTTAGATGTGTGCCCAATTTAAATGTCACCAGAGTTTTTGTGTAGATGTTTTATTGTGGTATGAAAATGCATAAAGGAGAGATCAGTGACAAGTCTTACCTTTCAGGCCTGAAATCCGGCAAACTGTGAATCAGGTTCTGAGTCTGAGAAAAAAATAACGTAATGAAAATGAGGGATTTATATAATTAGCAGCTTTTAAGGGGTCAGAATATACTCACTCAGCCATATTGCTGGCTAATTGCTGCGTTATAGAGAGTTATCATTCCTTTTAGCCCACATTTGTGCCCGTGTTGTGCTAGGAATTCTACAGTTCTTTGATGAAATCTGCGACATCTACCTGGAACTGTTCAACTCTTGTGCTCTAAAAAGTGAAGTTGGACATCCCAAGTACTTTGCAATGTCCCACAAATTGAACACATGGATTGTTAATGCATTAGCTGTACATGCTTGTCCTTCAAATCTCCTCCTCTTCTCCAATCCTCGTAGCCTCCTTCACACCAATACATAACGCAGAGGATGCAAAAGTGGAAGCCGAAACAAAAGCATCAATATCGGCTATGTTTCCCAACTTAGCTGAATGCCGTAAGCTAGTCTTCCCTTCTCTATATGCAGGCACTAATAACTTGATGGAAGACTCCTTTCACTATGGCGGAGCTGCACAGCCTTTGAAGCATCGCATTCACCCCGAACAAAATGAAGGTCAAACTTATACTGCCTGAACACTTCACTGCTTCTGCTACTGATGACCACTTAGTAAATTATTTTAAATCAATGAATACTGAAAACCTATTAAAAAAGCATGGGGGCATATTACCAAGCCTGGCGATATTGGAGTATCGCTGCTTTAGCGGCCGTTTTCAGCCGCCAAGCGGCGATAATTATATTGCCCTATTAGCAAGCTGTCGCTAATTGATGTTAGCAACAGCTTTTAGACGATAGCGAGCGGTTTGGGGCCCGCTTTGCATGTCAGCGATATTTATCGCTAATGACATGCAAAGTGGGCGTACCCAACCAGTTAGCTACTGAAAGCAATCGCTAACATCGCTGTCGCCTATTAGCAAGGCAGGCTAGCGATGGAAATAGTGGAGAAGTGTGGCTCAATGGTTAAAGCGGCAGACCCTGAAGCTGAGGTCTGTCCTGGAACCAGGGTTCAATTCCTGCCTTTGTGGGTCTTGGGCTCAATTTCCTCGGACCTGATAATTCTCGCCTCAGCGCCTATTCTAATCATTGGTCCCACTCTGTAACTCTGGGCAATAGCTTGCTTAATCTCCACAATGGCCCCAGCTGGGATACCTGGTTTTACCTTGGTCGTTCCCAGAGTGGACAATTCACAGGGAAAAGCCAGGAAGGGTTCCACAGTGGTATGCGTTACAGCGCCAGGACACTCCAATTGGGGTATTAGTGTGCTTTACAATTACAAATCACGTTTATATTTACAAATATTTGCGCTAAGCGCGAATATCTCCAAACATTAACGCTTGCTCAGACCAGTTCTTAGCCATTAAATCCAATATGATATTGTGGCTAAGTCCCTGTTAGCAATAATGCTTGATTACCTGGGATATTCTTGCATTTCGCTGCTAACGCCTGAAATTTTATCGCATTTGAGATAAAGGTTGCTAATAGCACGTTATCTCTGCGATAAAATCAGGAGAAGCACGGCGATCGAAAAAATTTCGCTAAGCTTAGTTAGCGATAATTTTCGCTAGTTGTTGATAATAGGCCCCTATGTGACAAAAAAGATAAATGTACTGAACTGTGCAACATTTTTCCTTTACAAAAGAAGATACATTTCATGCATAAAAATAACTAGGTCCCTACTAAAACTGAAGGCCACCCACCACAATACATTTTAAAAAAATCGAATAAAAGTTCAAATAAATCCAGGCATGCTGCCACTCAAACAAACAATACCGTTATATACCAGTTTTTCAACTTACTTGTGATATCTCAGAAACAAAGCCCTTGAATCCAATAGTATATATGCAGCAGAAAAGGAGAGTAATCCTTCCAGCTTCATATTCCCAATGAAAAGCAACCAGGAGAGGGACAAAGAACTGGGAGAAGCCTGCTGTACAGGAACAGGTAGTTGGAGTCTCTGGGGCACTTCCTTATGGTTTGAAAAAAAAAGTTTAAAAAAATGTCTTTTTGCACAGAAAAAAAACAACTCCAACGGCCAGTTTGAGAAAATAATCCACTCCAAATGCCTCTCAGCTGCATTCTTAAGTGGAAAAGCTGCACAACGCTCCGTTTGCAATTGCCATCAGCTCTAAGAATGGTAGATTGGTGTGAGTGAGCCCGAAGTCTTGTAGGAGCTCTCTAGCGATGTGAGACGTCTTGCGCACGTGTCCTGAGAGCCTTGGTGCTTGTGGTTGGGTGTAAAAAAAAAACTTGAGCAGGCAAATGGAAAAAAAACTCCTCTTCGCGCCTGAATGGCGGAATCCAGGAATTCTGCTTATCTCCACGGAGCGTGGATTTCTGAATTTCGCAAGCTTAGCTGAGTTTACTGTCCGGGGCATTAATAGCTAGCACAGCCAGGTAATATTATCTGACTTTGTTGATAATCATTGTTAGAAAGTGGATTATTAGTAGCAATAAGTAGTGACTGACGTCTAGTAATAAGGCCACAAACACAATAAAAGGGTCAGTAAAGTTCTCGATAACTTATTCCCTTACTCAACCCTTGGTAGCTGGCAACAAGCAGGCAGGCATATCATAGGAGGTAGTTGGGTAAAGCATTCGAAAACACCAATACATTAAATAAGTAAATCACAACACACAATACAAATCCAACTTCAATTTATAGAAATAGATTATATTTTTATGAATAAATAGACCCCGAAACAACGAAGATTCAATGTAAGGACCCTGACATATGAACTTTTAAAGAATAAACACTTTCTAGTGCTTAAAAAAATATAGCGCCACTTTATGACATCTGGTTGCGCTTGATCAGTA
The DNA here is from genome assembly GCF_964263255.1 of Lissotriton vulgaris. Classification (NCBI taxonomy): domain Eukaryota; kingdom Metazoa; phylum Chordata; class Amphibia; order Caudata; family Salamandridae; genus Lissotriton; species Lissotriton vulgaris. Next base: position 1,576,567,012 of record NC_141685.1, read on the forward strand.
AAAAGTCAAAGTTTGAGGCTGACTGCAAAACAGCCCTGGTTCCGCTACGCTAAGCGGGAGGCCTCGGTCAAAATGTTATCTTACACTTAGAATCTTTTCTTGAGCTTTTTTTCTCCAACGTTGAGAAAGCCACTTCTTCAGACCTGATTCGGTGTTGGTTCGCCAACCTGTATATATGTGAGGCCCCGGTCAAATCATGAAAGTTTGGGGCTCTGGAGCTTTCAGTGGGACAAACATGAAATCCAGGTCAGGTTTCTCTTGGAGGTAGCCAGCTTGACTCTCGATGTCAGGTCCGTCGCCTTATGGAGCTTTGTCCAAAAGTTGCTCCTGAAGTTCCCCTTGAGTATTCAAAGCATCTAAAATACAGATCCAAGCGTTTGGAATCTCTTAAATGGCACTTGGGATGTCTGAACTGCAAATCTGACAATGCAACTGGCCCAATCCTTAAAAAATCTACTGGACACATTCCAGGCTGGGCACTCTTGGTGACAATGATGCAGGTGGGCTCTGTTAACCTGAAGCTTGCAGGGAGTCCACTTCTTACACTTTTAGAGTCAGGCATAGACCTTCTGGTGCTCAGTTCCACAGTGTGTAGCAGGTGCAGTCTGGGTGAGTGCAGCTCTCTTGGTGCAGGCCAAGGAGTCAGCAGGGCAGTCCTTCTTCTTCCTGTTTCTTCAGGCAGCAGATCTGAGGAACTATGCAGCTCTCCCATATTTATTTGCAGTTTCTGTGTGTCAAGCATGAGGGTCACCCCTGCCCAACAGGAGGCAGGGTGCCACCCAGGTGTATGACCACTTCCTCCAAAATGTGGCATATTCTTGTCCCAGAAAGCCCCACTCTCACAAAATCCAACATGCAGAAAATCTCTCCTGCGGAGCTGGTTCAGGCTAACCCAAACCACTGGTGCGGCTAATTTTCCTAAACACTCCCTTTCCAACCCTCTCTCTAATCTAATTACTGGGGCTCCTGTGTGGCTGAAAAAGCAGGATGTGGAGGTGGGCCTGTACATCCCTAATGTGACATTCTCTCTTTGAAGATCAGTTTGGCCACCCCTCAACCCCTTCCTGCCCTATGCTCTGCAGCTTGTACTTCTCCACTCAAAGGAAACCTACTGTGTCCTCTGACATGACAATTCACACCTCATCAGACAGCCCAGACACAGCCTTTTAGCATGCTGGCGAATCAAGTGAGAGCTGCTGGAAAGCGAGACTTTAGCTCACAGAAAAGAAAGTTTTTGAACTTCTTTTCTGTAATACTTATTATAAATCTAACAGTGGCAAGTTGCTGGATTTATCACAACTATTAATATGATACCTTGAAGTATATTTTATATGGTCCTATCAATATTTCTAATGAAATAAAATATTACAATGTTAGCTTAGAGAGCCATTCACTACAATGGGAAAAATGGAAGTGTCAGATGTTTCCTCACCAGGCCTTATAAAACATCTTTTGTAATGGCTCTGCATGTAGTTGCAAAGGAGCCTACCCCTAGGGCACCAATGGGAGACCTTAGGGGTGCCGTATATGTAAAAATAAGGTAATTTGAGACTTTGGAAGTGCCTTTCAATCCAAAGTCTAATTTGCATATAAATGTAATGTAAAGGCAGCCTGAAAGGCAGTGCTGCCTTTAAATGACTCAACAACCAAATGATGGACGGAATGCTGACAATGCAAACATTCTCCCCCAGTCAAAAGATCTGGGTTAAATCTATTGTTCTTTTGCCCACTACGCCACCCCAGTTTGGACCCAGTCATATGCAAATCAGTCTTGACCCTGTGCCTCATGAGAACAGTCCATCCCAAACTGCCAGGCCAGGTCCTCCCTGGACCGGAAACAAGCATACTGGGACCAGTTTAAGGGTATGCCACCCTTCTTTAGCCAGGCTAGCTTGAATCCAATGGCACAGTGAGCAAAGGACTCATGTCTTGACATACCCATCCCACTTAGGACAAGTGTTATAACAAACAAATGCTTGACGGAATGCTGACAATGCAAACATTCACCCCCAGTAAAAAGATCTGGGTAAAATCCATTGTTCTTTTGCCCACTAGGCCACCCCAGTTTGGACACAGACATATGCAAATCAGTCTTGACCCTGTGCCTCACGGGAACAGTCCAGACCGAAGGGCCAGGCCAGGTCCTCCATGGACTGGAAACAAGCATCCTGGGACCAGTTTCAGGGTATGTCACCCTTCTTCAGCTAGGCTAGCTTGAATCCAGGTACAGTGAGCAAGGGAGCCATGTCTGGGCATAACCATCCCACTTACGGCGAAAGGTGTTACAGCCTGTGTCTCATGGGAACAGTCCATTAGGTCTACTGGACCACTAAAACTACATACCCTATTACATACTAGGGACTTACAGCTAGGGTGTCAGTACCAATAAAAACTACATCTAATTTGCATATCCTTAATATCAAAGCACTAGCCATGGGACTGGTAAGCAGAGCCCAGGGTGCAATCAGAGCTTGCTACAGAGACCCACTTGGGCCAGTTCAACACAGTACCTTAAATCCTGGGGAGCAGTCTGCATGGCGTGGCTCTGCATCATTCAGCATCGGTTCCAAGAAGCTGTGCGGTGAGGCTTTTGTCAGCCGGCGATGGTTCCGAGAGCTGTCATCTGAGGGGCGAGGTTGTGCAAGGCTTTGTGATGCATCACATCAGAGTTGGTCCAGAACTTAGAGGGTATTATAGAAAAAGGGAGCATGCAGTGAGTGCAAGGTAAGTGGTTTTATTTTATTTCTTTTTTTTCTTTTACCTCATGGTCATCTGTTGACTCCCTTCAAACACCCTCAACAACCCAGTGCTCTTACCTGCACCACCCACCACTACCAGGGACCTGGGCTGGACAATTGTTATTAAAAAGGTGCTCTCTGTGGGGGAAGTGTAGCCTTAGACTTCCACTCCAATAGTGTCATTAAGAAACATTTCTGCAAGTTATTTGGTAATGCGATAAGTGCATTTTCTTCTGACATATCCATTCGTATAATGCAGAAACGGTTCATAATAATATGACACATTATTTATATTTATCAAAAGACAAGTTGCTCCAGCAAAGTGACGGCGCAGTGCGAGTGAAAAGGGTGTTAAAAAAGGGTTCTTGTGCTATAAACAGAAATATATACATGTGACTGATTGGGCCGATGTGTTGTTGTAAATGGCAGTCGTATTATAAGTGTTGAAAACCTCAATCAAAATTGAAACCAAGTGCACATATGTTATTGTCGACATTTCGATCCCTCAAGACAATTACTTAGAACAGGGTCATCATCAGGACACAGTAAAAACAGGAGACACCAGAGGATAGGGTCAAAAAAAAGAATCCAGTCAAATTTGCATGGGAAAATCTCAGAGAACTGCGTGAGAGTAGCAAGGGACTAAGTCATCATTTCTGTTAGGCACAGCTGAATTAGATGATCTACTACCCCTTGTGTCCAAATTGAAGGTGAACATGAAATGTCGGTTCAGTAAGTGTCAAGGCTCTCAACCGTTAAGAAAGACTCAGCTGAGATTGAGTAGACGGATCCAGCCATCATGCTGCCTGTTTCCAACTTTCCTTCTGACAATTACTGAACCGACATTTATATTTCACTATTTCAGAAACAGGAGGCCCGCTAACAAGCCCTTGGAGATCACTTTGGAGTTAAAGCAGAGTCCAGCTCTCCTCCTTGCAAAGTGAGAGAGCAGTAAGCAGCAGGGCAACAAGCAGGAAAGAAATCCTTCCAGACAAACTGTCCAATTGAGTGCTTTGAGCATCACCATAGTTTTTTTGACAGATATTCGGTATAGGTACAGAAGTGTCTTATTTGGGAGGGTCAGAGACCCGGTACTTATACTCAAATGTGCCTTTGATGTGAAGGAAACTTCAAAGAATTGTATTGATGTGCATAAGTACCCCTTTCAAGCCAATCCTGTCTGCCAGGTTATTTATGAGGATCTCCAGACACTGTATGGGGCCACTTCATTACTCCTAGATGTCCTGATGTGAGCCCCCTTTCCTTCCATCTGCCCAGGCCATCCAATAAATGCAGATTTATGCAGAGGGGTGTTCAGCCACCCCTGGCCTTCCTGGGAATATGGCTGTTGGGAAGGAATGCATAAAGGGGAACTGTTACCCAGAATTGTGTATTGGAGACAGGCTGGAGGGCACATAGAGCAAAGTTAGGAGCAGGACAATGCTCACTGTCTGAAAGTGGCATTTTTACACTAGTAGTATTAAATCCCACCTTACCAGCAAAGTGCATTTATCACTACTATTTCACCCATACCAAAAATAATAAAGCTCCTCCCCTAGGATCAGGGATTTCCATTTAGAAGCATGTAAGAGAATTCCCAATGTAAGTTTATGAGGGGAGTAGGCCTCACTGTAGTGAAAAACAGAATCGGCAGTTTTTCATTACCAGGACATGTAAAGCAGACAAGCACATTTCCTTCCCTTTGGCTACATAGCACCCTGCCGTCAGGGTTACCAAGGGCTTTCATTAGGGCTGGGTTATATGTAATAAAAGAGAACGGTCAGGGCTTGGAAAGTAGTTTTACTTGCCAATTCATAGTGACAGCTAACTGCATACACGGGTCTTGCCATGGCAGGCCTGAGACATTGTTAGGTAGCTACTTACATGGGCAACACACTGAGTGCGGCAGGCCCACTAGTAGCATTTAATTTACAGGCTCTAGGCACCTGTAGTGCATGTTATTAGGGCCTTATAAGTAGATTAAATAGGCCAATTGGGTTCAACCCAATGTAACCATGTTTTAGGGGAGAGCGCACAGGCCCTTTAGCACTAATTAACAGCAATAAAGAGTGCAAAGTCCTAGAGCCAGCAAAAATGTGTACAGAAAATGGAGGGAGACAGGCAAAAAAGCTGGAGGAAGGACTCTCCCAAGGCTGTTAAGTTTAACACATGTAATACCTGGTACCCATTCACTAGACCAAATGCTGAAGATTCATCAACACAGTCTGTGAACTGGGTGCCTTTTTTGAGGATCATACATTTTCAGACAGACTTGAGGTTCCGATCTAAAGTTTGTCAGATGGCCCCAAAGCCCCGCAGATTTGCCTTGGCCAACAGTATGAGCAGCACACCATTAATTAGTAACTAGGAGGGGACCTGCATAACAGTGGAGGGTCAAATGCACTGTAAGCTGGGCTGGTTTTAAGCAAGTGTGACCAGTGCATCCACTCCTAGCTCTGAGCTCAGGAGGTGCTGTGTTTAGAAAAAACGTTTGGGTATAAAAACATATGCTGCAGAGTTACTTGTCTGTCCAGCAGTTTTCAGCCAACAATAAACATGTCAAGACAACTCTGGTGATTTATGCTCCTTCTGGAGTGGAATCAGAGTTTTTTCTAGTGCCAGTTTTGACTTATCATAAAGCAGCACAGAGGGTAAACAAATTGCCTGCTGTAAAGTACTTGTAACATGCAGATCAGAGAACTGTACTTTGTGTGGCTAGCTCGGTGATTTCTGCTTCTGACACAGATGTTCTTTTGTTACTTGCAGTTCATAAATAACAGTCCTAATTTAGCACAGTGACCTTCATAACTGTCATCAAACAGTTGCCTGCAAACTGCATAGTATTGGTTAGAATGTTATGGGTTTTCCCCAGTTTTTCATTATCCTAATATTACAAAAAATTGTTCATTTGGATAAAAATACATTCTTATTTGTAAAGCCAACCCAAACAACTGTTGTATGTTTTGAACCCTAGGTTTGTTTTCTCCTTATCAAACACTCTTAAAATATACTGCCTACTAATCTGAATGACAAGTGATTCCTACATCTTGTAGTCCTCTGTCTCTTATGTAATATTGCCTATATACTGATCTACACACATATTATGAACTATCTCTGTATAATGTTTGTATGATGTAAAGTGACCCCCTACACAAGCATAAGTAGCACTGTAAAATTATTTAAATGCTTGTGTGCGAAGGACTGTAATAACGTCTTGCAACCATAATTCGGTTGCAAAACATTAATCAATGCCACTGAGATTAAGTATGTAGAAGAGATGCCCCACACATGCCCCTACCAAGTACTAAATCAGAATTTAATTACAAGCCCAAATTGTGATTCACAGTTTGGGAGTGATGCATCAGAAAAAGCCTTGTTGCAGTCCCAAACATTCTGATTCTGTGAATGAGACCATTTATGAATGAGACCATTTGCGACTGCAGAAAGGCTTCATACCTTCGGCCCCACATCAAGACAGAAAGGAGTCATTGGTTCTAAGGATACATTCATGCATTTATGAGTTGGAGTCCAGCTCTAGAATAGTTGCTAATTTACATATGCACCCTTTCATATAGGTCACAAACTGTGGTCTACCTCATTAATACTCATGAGGTAGGTTGATTTGGGACCCACTAGGAATTGGTTGTTTAAAAATAGAAGGTGAATACATTAGGAATCGCGATTTGCTAATTGCAATTCAGAGAAAATCTAAATTTGGAAATCGCTAGTCCTGAATATCTGCCTAAGCTTAAGCTTTTGCCCTTGGGAGAAATCAGGCCAGCCATCTTTCAGAGAGAGGCACAGTTCCAAACATGTCACAAAGTGTAACAGCTTGCAAAACATTTTGGAGTCTGCGAACAATTTCAACATGTTATTCTCAATTAGATTCACATCTGTATGCAGTACTATATGTTTCCCCTTTGTACAAGCTAAAAGTATGATATCACATTGTCCCTTCTAAACAGGGACTGATGGCTTTTAATACAATAGTTGGATCCAGGTAAAAATTGCAACATCACAGCCCATAATCTTCAGGCAGGTGGACAATAGTTCACAGCCTTCGGAGTCTTAAGCGTTTTCCTGTTTCACTGACACAAGGCTGGTAAGGTGTCAGTCTCAGATGCATTATCTAAGAGAAGAAGGGTCTCCCTAATATTAGGTGGATTGCCTCAGTCATGCACAAAACCCTTCAGGTCCCAACACTTTCATATAATGAGGAAAATTATTTGACAAATACACTGTTATGTCTACCTTCATTTAAACTGTTATCCTCTATGCCCTGAGTACTAAAATTAAAGACCTCTGTGTGTGTGCGCCCAAGCTAGGCATACATAAAGATGGCTGGTTTCATCTCCCTCATCATAGGTTTGTCTATTCCCTGTTGTGAAACATTCCAAGAAGTCTCTCCAATGTTGTTGCTTGTGCTTAAGTAGATCTGGTCTTACTCTGGAATCAATCACCACTAATCATGGGTGAATTTTGCAAATTCGCGATCCGTGAATTTGAGGATTTGCGAATTTGCGATCCGCAAAATTCACGAATTTGTGCGAATTTGCGGACTTTTGTTTTTTGCGTGTTGGCGGGGTTTTTTGCGTGTTCGCGGGGTTTTTTGCGTGTTCGTGGGGCTTTTTGCGTCTTCGCGAGCCGCTTGCATGGCGAAGTTACCCATGCAATCGTTTATGGGAGAGGGAGAGAGAGATAGATAGATAGATAGATAGATAGATAGATAGATAGATAGATAGATAGATAGATTTATAGATAGATAGATAGATAGATAGATAGATAGATAGATAGATAGATAGATAGATAGATAGATAGATAGATAGATAGATAGATAGATAGATAGATAGATAGATAGATAGATAGATAGATAGATAGATAGATAGATAGATAAAGAGAGGGAAAGAGAGAGGGAGAGAGAGAACGAGAGAAAGAAAGAGAGGCCAGATCTCTGAAGGGCCAGATTCCTGAGTTGCCCCTACAGAACATACAGCTTTTAATTTTAGCAAAATGCATATGAAAATTGTGCTGTAAAGGTCTCTTTTAGTTTAACCCCACCTGACAACTCAAAATGGGTGTATTTGCCATCCTCTCCCTTCTTCCTGTTATTTATATCTGTAAGTGCTTCCTGATGAGGTTTAATTCCTTGGACAGGTGCCTCGTTGCCTACTTGTAACTATTCTCTGACCCTGCTTCAAGGGTCAGAGCAGGGTCAGAGAATAGTTGCAAGTAGGCAACGAGGCACCAGGAAGCAATTAGCAGCAGGTGTCCAAGTTGAAGTTAATTTGTTTGTAACCCTTTGTAAAAGGTTACAAAGAAATTAGGTTCAACTTTTGCACCATGCTGCTGTAACCCTTGCTTGGCTGAAAATTCGTCCCCGCGATTTCGCGAGATTCGCGGATCGCGAAATCGCGGAAAATCCGCAAATTCGCCCGCGAAACGGATTTTACGCCCACCCTTAACTCGCCACTTTAGTCTCAAAGACCTATATGTATCAAGAAGGTTTAGGACTTTTCTCAAGAACATGTACTGAACACACAATTAGGTTTTCACACAAATGTCTCTTCTGTAAACTTTAAATGCTCCCCACCTAGCCAGTGTTTTCTTTGAAATATTGTACAATACCTTTGCTGCAATACACTGAAATGCAAAATCTTCAAGCACCACCACCTGTAGCCACCAACATGGTATTTGTTTCAAAGGTTCTACCCCATTGCAGAAATATGTTTCAAATAATATTAATGCAAACTAGTTCTGGCTAGGAATTCCATAACCAAGGCTAGAGGCCTAACTACAAGTTTGGCGTTGCAACCGCCTGAACACTGCAGTCACTATAAAGACGACAGCTCCAGCAGTCTTCAGACCACCGTATTACAAGTTCATACCAGTGTCCGCAGGGTGGTTGCAGAGATCTTGCGGTGGTGGTGATTAGTTTTCTATATATTTCTGGCCCAGATGTGGGCAGTCCAGAAAATGGGTATATGGTACAAAAAAAACTTACCTGACTTTCTCCACAAACAGGGTTTTATTCGTTGGAGTGAATATGCAGCTGTGAAGGGGGGACCTGAAGAAAGGGATCCATGGCAAATTTTAATGGAGAAGACAGGAAAAGGTTGAGTATGCGCCCTAAATCCTTTGTTTCTGCTGACTTGAAGCTGGCAATACCACCACCGTGGTGGGCTCATCAGAAAGCCAATCCATATTACAGACAGTGGGAAAAGTCCTTAGTACCACCCTATGGAAGCTGCTTTTTCCTGACCACAACCCCAGCCGTCGCCACATTTCTGGCGCTGTCGGCTTTTCAGCCACGGTCTTTGCAATAGCAATCTACCCATCTCATAATATGGCAGTTGGACCGCAATGATCGTGGCGGTCGGACTGCGACCACGGGCACAGCGGTACATGGACCGCCAAGCTCATAACAAGTATTGGTGGGTGGAATTTGCGTAGTCGCGTTACGCAAAGTTCTGCGAAACGGTAAAACATCCCTGAAAGCTATGCAGAATTATGTGAGCATGCGGAATTTCTTGTTCCGGCCATTCGCGATGCATTTTTCCTGCATGGAGACGGTGTTTGCTTGCTCGGGGGTAAATATCTCGAGAACTTGGCCATCTTATTTCACTTGTCCCACCCGCTCGCGATGCGTGTTTAATGTTCGCAAACGCGGATGTCCGATGGCGCGTCCGAATGACGTGTTGGCAATTGCACACTCCAGCAGGATCGTGCGGCCGGCTACCAATGGATAGGAAAACTAATTGGCAAACGCAGGGATCCAGGTAACTCGCTCCCGCATGTGAACATGCATTTTGAAAGCGCTAACAAGGAAAAAATCCGCTACGCCACGGTTTGTGGAATTTTCAGCAATTCTGCGTTCTCCGGTGAACGCAGAATTGCCAAAATTCTTCAAATTCCACAGGCGGAATAGGCGATAGCGACGTTAGCTACTGCTTTCAGTCGCTAACTGGTTGGGTACGCCCACTTTGCATATCATTAGCGATAAATATCGCTGACATGCAAAGCGGGCCCCACACCGCTCGCTATCGCCTAAAAGCTGTCGCTAACATCAGTTAGCGACAGCTTGCTAATAGGGCGATATAATTATCGCCGCTTAGTGGGCGAAAACGGCCGCTAAAGCAGCGATAATCCAATATCGCCAGGCTTGGTAATATGCCCCGTAGTGAGGCATGAGTATGTTTTAAATGAGAAAAAATCTGTGAAATACATAGAACTGGGTTTGTACACAATAAGATAAAATGTTAACACCTTACTTAAATACAACTCCACTTAAATGTTCTTTTCAGTGAATTTCTATGCTATTCTCAGAGTAGAGTAATATCCTATGTTGATACAACTGCAGCCTGTACAAACTGCGACCAACTCCTCGATAAGCCTAGGACTTATGCCCACCCCCCCCCCATGGGCGAGGCACCAGACACGGAAAAAATTCCACCTTTTTTTGTATGAGACCTGACAGGGAGGGTATGCTGGCTACCCCTGGACTACCTCAGGACTGTCTATTAATTATAATGGGGTAACTCAGTGACCCTCAGAACCTGAGTACTAAGTTTCAAACCAAAACAATGGTTCTGTCAGGATTCAAGACAAATTGTTTTGTAATGTTGACCACTATTAGATCTTTATAGTACATTTCACATTATCAATCATGGAAATGCTATATACGACATTTGCAAATAAATGGAAGAACACACACCACAGTTTATGAATTTTGCAAAGGTATTATTATTTTTGGAAATTTGCATAAATGTATCCAAGTTTAAAAACATTGGTTGTCCAAAAACAACTGATATTGGTGCGTTATATTTGAGAATGGACAATTAATAGCTCTCCTTTATATTTGTTAGCAAAATATTTTATATGGTGCAGAGGCTTAAGACTGCAGAAATTGCAGTCTCCTTTTCATACTTTCCTAACTCACTTTCTTTAATATTTCATAAAAAATTAAACCTCTATTTTTAGTCTTGTTAGCGATCTTCTGGAATGTTTGACAAGCTCCAATGGTCGATTTATAATTAGTAAAAACATGGGATCTACAAAAATGTCACAAACGTTAATTGCCTAAAATTACAACTCATTCTATTATCTCTGAGGTATTTCTGAGAATTGTAATTACCAACTTAGATTCATTAGAACAATGTCTGCATGACCTCCAGATCAAATTATGCTAATTTTCTTTGCTAGCAGATCTCCCTGTGAAACCATTACATTGACTTCGGTATGAATCCAGAGCCCAGCAGTGAAACTTTTCTTCAAAATTAAATGTCTTAAACCTTTTCATGAAGGCCATAGCGGAAATTTGAATTTTCTATTAATCGTTGTTTTCCTTTTCCGCAGAAACGTTTTCATTTGAATTAAACAAAAGTGAATGTCATCAAAAGGGTCTATCATGTTTTGTGCTAATATTAACAAACTATGATGAATAACTAATTTGCATTGCTGCTTCATTACACTTTAGCAATAGAATGTTATTATTCACGTAATAAATCAATGTGAGAGAGCTTTCTTTTATTTTTCGTATTTTTGGACTTCACAGTTTAGGTTATCTAAAGTGGGTACGCTTTTACATTCCCCGTGCCAGACTTATGCTTTTTCATTTCTTCCGAATCGGCTCTGTTTCCGATCAGATGGAATATGTACTTTCTTGTGTGTAATGCTTGTATGAAATCTTTAGTCGGGATGAACGGCAAAGCTGGATGGAGTTCTTAAACGAATTGAAAATAGGAGAGGGTGGGCTATTTGCAAAAATATACAATGTGTTTTCTGACTTTGTGTGGACAAGTTGGCAAAAAAAAGAGAACGCAAGAACGGAGAGATTGGAGGAAGACCTTTTCGGGAGAGGCACGTGTGCACAGGGTTGTATGTAACATTCGGGGCCGTGGTGTATTTGCAAAGTGCCACGTACTTCCAGGCACAAGGGAAGGCCGAAGCAGACAGAACTCATGTTTGATCCCGTTTTGTCGTTGCCCCATATTCTAAAAGGTGAGGAATGAACACTGACGTCTTCATTTCAACCCTTTTACCATGGAGAGGAACTAATTAAAATATTTGCACAGCACAGAGCACACGTGCATTAAAGGCAACCCGTGCAGTGCTTTTGCTGCAATCGACGGGGTGGAGACTCGAGATGCTGCCAAAGTTAAAAGGGTGGACTGCCAAGCCCTCTCTCAACGCAATGACCATCTTTGTGAGTGTGAAGTGTGTGTGTGCTCTGTGCACTGGCCACAAACCTTGAGTGCACAGTTTCCACATGACAGACGTCACGTGCATTCTAAACTTTCCATGCGTAGTGCTTTAGTTGATTTCGGACCGAGCTCACACATTAGAGGCAAAAAGAAAGGAAAGACAGCATCGTGATTTTGTTGCTAGCCATCAGTGAGCAAATCATGTTTGCAAAAGAACCAAATTCTTTAAAGCAAATATTAAATACTCCATACAGCAAGATCCAACAAGCATCTATGCAAAACTGTGTGGGCCGTGCACACTGCCCCTGCAAAACAGTGTGGGCCGTGCACAATCCACCTGCAAAACTGTGCGGGCCGTGCACACTCCACATGCAAAACTGTGCGGGCTGTGCACACTCCAACTGCAAAACTTTGTGGGCCGTGCACACTCCACTTACAAAACTGTGCGGGCCGTGCACACTCCACATGCAAAACTGTGTGTGCCTTGCAAACTCCAACTGCAAAACTGTGTGGGCCGTGCACACTCCACCTGCAAAACTGTGCGGGCCGTGCACACTCCACATGCAAAACTGTGTGTGCTGTGCACACTCCAACTGCAAAACTGTGCGGGCCGTGCACACTCCACATGCAAAACTGTGTGTGCCGTACACACTCCAACTGCAAAACTGTGTGGGCCGTGCACACTCCACATGCAAAACTGTGTGGGCTGTGCACACTCCAACTGCAAAACTGTATTGGCCATGCACACTCTACCTGCAAAACTGTGGGCCGTGCACACTCCACCTGCAAAACTGTACGTGTCGTGCACACTCCACAAGCAAAACTGTGTTGGCAATGCACTCTCCAACTGCAATAACGTGCGGGCCGTGCACACTCCTCATTCAAAACTGTGTGGGCCATGCACACTGCCCCTGCAAAACTTTGTGGGCCATGCACACTCTATCTGCAAAACAGTGTGGGCCGTGCACACTCCACCTCCAAAACTGTGTGGGCCGTGCACAATCCACTTGCAAAACTGCAAGGGCTGTGCACACTCCACATGCAAATCTGTGCGGGCCGTGCACACTCCAACTGCAAAACTGTGTGGGCCGTGCACACTTCACCTGCAAAACAGTGTGGGCCGTGCACACTCTACTTGCAAAACTGTGTGGGCCGTGCACAATCCACCTGCAAAACTGTGCAGGCCGTGCACACTCCACATACAAAACTGTGCGGGCGTGCACACTCCAACTGCAAAACTGTGTGGGCCGTGCGCACTCCACCTGCAAAACTGTACAGGCGGTGCACACTCAACCTGCAAAACTGTGAGGGCCATGCACACTCCACATGCAAAATTGTGTGTGCCATGCACACTCCAACTGCAAAACTGTGTAGGCCGTGCACACTCCACCTGCAAAACTGTGCAGGCCGTGCACACTTTCCACATGCAAAACTGTTCGGGCCGTGCACACTCCAACTGCAAACCTGTGTGGGCCATGCACACTCCACCTGCAAAACTGTGTGGACCGTGCACTCTCCACCTGCAAAACTCCGAGGGCTGTGCACACTCCACAAGCAAAACTGTGTCGGCAATGCACTCTCCAACTGCAATAATGTGCGGGCCGTGCACACTCCACATGCAAAACTGTGTGGGCCATGCACACTCCACCTGCAAAACTTTGTGGCCATGCACACTCCACCTGCAAAACTTTGTGGCCATGCACACTCCACCTGCAAAACTGCGCGGGCCACACACACTCCACCTGCAAAACTGCGCGGGCCACACACACTCCACCTGCAAAACTGTGTGGACCGTGCAGACTCCACCTGCTGCCATGTGGAAATGAGCTTCTCCTACTGAAAGAAATTGTCCTGCATACTTGCGGGCTTCGAAAAATGGGTAGGGGTTCTGGCCACATAACCCTCTGGTACCTGAGCAAGAGACATCCAAGGATGAAAAAGTAGAAATAAAATTTGCACTAAGGGATTAATCAAACATTTAATCACAAACAAGAAATAATTAATTATCTTGTTGATTACCAGTATTAAAGTACATTCATATTAAAAATTTCATAAATATACGAGTGAACAGAGAGAGTGGCGCAAAGGAACAACACAAATGGAAATAATATATATAACAATACAGCATACAAAAAATATATACAGATCACATATACAAACTGTACAATAAAATTACTACAATCTATCTATATATCAGTGTACCCTAAGAAAAATGTACAAAACTTATCACAGTATCTACTCCTATTTTGAGTGAAATACATCTCAAAGAGGGAAGTCCCAAAATATGCGCCAGAGCTATCATTGTAGAGTGAAATCCATCTCAAAGAGGGAAGTCCCAAAATATGCGCCAGAGCTATCATTTCTCTACACAACATATATTTATCAAGGCGCAAAAGACAAAACTTTGACTAGGTTATGAGTTTCAGGGGACTCCTTGAAGACAAGGTGTCGACGCAGTCGCGGTCGCGTTTCAGCCAGATGTCTTTATGGCTTCATCAGGACATGGGTACTATCAAGCACGGCAAAACCGGCGGAGATCTAAGAGGAATCCAATACCCCCACGGGTGGAAATGAGCTTCGTCCACTGAAGACTATATGTGTTTCTACAATGACTGTGGGCGCCCACCAATAACATCCAATCGAGGGATCTTTAAACACTGTACCACAGGTATTATTCACTTGTGTCTCCTGCCTCAACAACGGGGTCAGGACACGCCGGACTCAAACACGGGGCATTCAATGCTGCAAAAGGTCCGAACGCCAACCAGCATTTGAGCAGATGCAGCACAGAGGCTGGGACTGCAGAGCACATGGTGCACGTTCAATCAGACCATTTTTGAAAAAAGATGGGACCTGTGTGCCTGACATCGCTCCAGCTGCAGCTGGGCTTTTCCAAGTATAATGACCTATTAAGTAACGGCTACTTCTCAATGTGTGGAAAACCAAACAATCAACACTAATCAAGTATTTTGTAAATAGCCACAAACTTTCATGCTGCTCCAATGTCCAAACTAAATATCCATGTTTCACCTTGAAATCATCCCTGTGTCGCTCAAAATTCTACCATCCTGCACAGGGTTTGCCCGTCGGAAAGCATCAGCAGGGCCACTAAGGCAAGGTTACCCAATGATGGAACTCAGATTTGTATTCACTTGAGAAATTTTCAAAAATGATAATTCAATATTCAAACTGGTGATAAGACACATTAAAACACAGCCATACTTAAATGTCTGCATTTGTGAAAGCGAGAGAGCAAAAGAGTGAAATAGCTTTTGAGAAATCGGAGCTTAGAAAGAGACTGATCTGAGCAGGGGAATGAGTGTGTGAGATGGGCAGCCCCTACCCTGCCCCTCCCCCTCCCCACGTCATCACCTGGCAGGTACTCCCACCACCAGCCTCGGCTGCAAGTAAGAGAGGTTTGTGAGGGAAAGGATTTGAAAGAGGAAATGGCATGTGTGCATTCGTTTGTGGGAGGAGTGTGCCATTGAGAGGAGAGGGTGTAGGAGTTTGAAAGGGCTTTGAAAAAAGGGTGTGAAAGGTTAGACTAGAAAACATGTGAAAGTAAGATGTGAGAAAGGAATGTATGAGAGACAATAGTGAGATGATTGTCAAAAAGAGCAGTGTGTGTACTGAGCTTGAGGGAAATTAGAAGAATAGGGAGAGCAGATTTTCAGAGGTTGCGCAGAAATGGATGTCTGGATTAAAAGTAATTCTATGAGATAGGGAAGGGAAGGTGGAGCATGAGAAGAGAGTGTGAGGGTCATGCATTTAAAAAAAGAAAGGGGACGAATGATAAAATACAAGTGCAGGAGAGAAGTTGTGTGTCTAAAGGACAGTCTGAGCCACGAGAGCAGGGGCCATTTCTGCGGAACAAAATACTAGGGGCCTCATTTATGAGGCCCCTTGCTCCATCGGGACGTCACTTTTTATGACGTTCCGTGGCGCAGAAGCCTGCATGATATTTATCAGGCAGCACTATGCCACTTTTTTTTGGCTTAATAAAGGCTGATAAATATCAGTCCCTTTAATGCAGTGTTCTGCATTAAAGGGGCGTGCAATGGATGTTTCTGGGGGCATTCCCAGCAAAATCCGTGGCCTTTGGACACTTCCCCAGATTTATGAGAAATCGTAAATCTAATGCAGTGCCAAAAGCTTACGCCTCCCCAGGGGAGGCGTAAGGTAGGCGCAATGGGGAGAAATATCTTTATTTCTCCTTGTTTTTCCTTTTTGATAGAAAGAGGAAAACACCTCTTGTGATTATCTTTGTACAGAGAGGTTTCCCTTCCTGTACAAAAAACAATCATCTCCGCAAGGCCGGCACCTTTGCACCATTCTGCAAAGGGGCCTGCATTGGCGCAGGCAGTCCATTGTGCGCCGGCGCAGTAGAAAAAAGGACAGCAATGCGCATATTATAGATACAGCGCATTCCTGCCCTTTTCTTTATCCGTAGGGAAGCACAGCAAAAAGGACTGCTGCACTTCCCTACGGCAAAACCTCCTAAATGAGGCCCTAGGTGTATTACTAAGATGCCACCAGCAAGGCTGGAGGGATCATATTTTATTTACGAGAAGCAAATGTGACACTATTGCTAATTTAGATGGTATAGAAAAATGTACCTTGAAAAAGGACTAGCAACAATACTTGTGTTGGCTGTAGATGGTGCGGACGGATATAGAGGTAGTAGAGACAAGAGAAAGAGCATGTAAGAGGTAGACAGGTGAGAGAGTGGGGAACACAAGAAGAGTGTGACAGAGATTTGTATCATAGATTACAACGAGGAGAAGATGTGGCTTCATGGCTAGGCTGCAGACTTCGGAGCTGTGAAACCAAGGTTCGAGCCACGGGGTCGACTCCACATCTTGAGATTATGGGCAAATCACTAAATCTCCCTGTGCATATCAAAAATATGTATGTGTCCTTGTATAACGTAACTGGTGATCATGTAAAGTGCTCCGATAACTTTGGGTCGAGTTTGCGCTATAGAAATCTGCTAAATATAAAATTGAATAGATTAGAGCTAGAGAGTGAATGAAGAGTGGGAAGACTTTTTTGAAGGTAAGAGAAATGGGTGAAAAGATAAAAAGAGGTGAAGCGAGAGGAAATGGAAGAGGCCACGAAAAGATAGAAAAATAAACCAAAAATGTGCAAATGAGAGAGTGAGAGCGAATGAGAATAAGACAGTGGGAACAGGTAGGAATGAAGATGATAGATAGAGTTAGGACCTGTAAATAGAGAGATTGAGCGAGAGAAAGAAATATCTAAAAAAAAGAAGGTGATTGAACACACAGAAGGGACAATGGTTGGGGAGAAAAAAAGAGCAGCATAGAGGCTTTTTTATTTTTACAATTTTGTCAATGAATGAGCTATACTGGGTATATGCTGCTTCCTCCATTCCTTTTCAAACAATGAGTAGGGAAGGGCTCTGTATTGGTATAGCAAGGGGTCAACCATTGAGGTTTAAGGTCAATTGACAATAAGGCATGTGAATGTCAGGAGCTTAATCTAAAATAAGTGACTGCAGAAAGGCTGGAGGATATGACTCCAGGATTTGCAGCATGTCTCTATGCGAGATTTGTAGACTATCAGGAAGCTGACGTAAAATGTGAATAGCGTTAACATTTGCATTTTCACTCACCCATTCACATATACATTCTTCTCAGAAAGTGAAGCACCAGCTTCGGAGTGCTTAACTCTTTAACCTACATGCCGCTCTTGCCTGAACTGTGCATATTCTATAAGTGATGAAAGCTTTACTAGTCTGCCATTATGAAGCTGTCCTGGGGGGATGGATGATTGCACTTGCTGCCTTCTGCTAGAGATGAACGCTTACATTTCTGGGGCTATGATTTATCTATTCTGTGAGGAAGCCAAGCTTGCTGCTCTGCTGCCTGATTAGTGTATGTCCTGTGATGGGGAAAGCTTTCTCTGCTGCTGCTCTAGCTGTACTTGTCACCTTAAAGACTGAAGTGTACAATGTTTCTGCTCAAGGTGTGCCTGTTTTATGAAGAAGAGTTGTTTCCACTCCTGTTGCCCCATATTAGGAAAGAAAACAAATAATATATTGAATGCACTTGCATAGCATGCCATATGAATCAGGAATTGTTTCACAATATTTGATGTGAGATACCACGACCGATTATATTGAGGAAGGCACCTGACCTGAGTTCTAGCTGTCCTGTATGTTAGAGACTACCATGTGATATCCCTCCTGCTTCAGCAACCTGTCTGTTATTTATTCAATATGTTAGGATCAGTTGTTCTGCTGCTATCTATGGCCCTTATTTATGAGGCCTTGCGTCAGTTTTGTGTCGCCGGTGCGTCACATTTTTTTGTGACGCACCAGCGCCGTACAAAATGCGCCTTGTTGCGCCATATTTAAAAAGTGATGCATCTAGGTAGATGCGTCACTTTTTAAACCCCTGCGCCACATTATACCTGAGTCAGGTATAATGTATGCAGAGGGGGCGTTCCCCCGCAAAAAGCCTCGTAATAGTGACGCAGTGAAATCTATGAGATTTCACTGCATCACTTTTAGGATGCTGTTGCGTCAAAATCTTGCGCCTGACTCACAGCAGGCGTAAAACGGACGCAAGCCCTTTCACATGGGGCTTTCCCCATGTGAAAGGACACATTGCTGGAGTTGCGTCACTTTTGTGACACACTCCAGCAATGCGTCACTTTGACGCTTACAGATGCGTCAGAAACACTGACGTATCTGTAAGTCCTTGCGACATGATGCGTGATACATTAAATATGACGCATCATTGGTGTCGCAAGGAGTGCGCAGTGAAAAGTGACGCATCGCTGTTTTCACGCAGCGATGCGTCACTTTTCATAAATGAGGCCCTATGTTTCCAGGGGAATCATTTCCAATTGTGCAGCAGGTACAGGCTCCCCAGGCACAGAAACCTGAGGGGCCTACTGAACCCTGATTGTTATTGTATTCCACAGTACAAGCGGTTAGGGGCTCATTTTCTTTCTTGCACTAGGACTCATGACACACTGACAATGCTACTGCAGGTTATACCATTTTTTGTATTTTTTGTATTGCGAAGATTGGTATTAAACTTTCCACTATAGTAAAGTCAAATGATTTGCATTAACTGCTTATTTTAATATGAATTAAAGATGAATGAAAGAGTGAAGTCTCACAAAATATGTGCAAAGAATTTACTTTTTGTTCTAGATGTGAGAGAAGCAGGTTTTGAAATGGACTAGATAACTATGTAAGCAGCTTCATGGCATGCATATCAGCATTAGCCTCTTCTGTCGTTGTAGCCAACATCAGTTTGTGTTCTGGGGTTTTGAGCCCATAATGATTTCGCTAAAACTGAACACCCACAATGCAACATGCTGTTGGATAAAAATCAAGAAATAGTGGCTGGTATTATTGGCTGAACCTCTGGAATAATGCAGCTGTATTTCACACAGTTACTCAGACAGCATAGATAATTGATTTCTGCTGCATAGCATGGCACAGTTTATAGCACTATTATTCCTTTGTTTGGTCATTTTAGCAACTGTTAAAAGTGTCTGTGCCACTTGGGGAAAATCCTTTACTATGCATTCTTTTTTCACGCATCCCTTTGCCTTGTAGGTGTTTTTACAATGTAAGGTACATGCAAAATAATTAGTACATTTTCTAATTAGTAATTTTATAAATTTTATAATTTGTAATTTTAGGTTTCAGAGGTGAGTAGTGATAAAGGGAGATAAGGTTAATTTTAAGAGGTTTGGGGTGACAAAGAGAGGTAAGGGTGATTTTACAAATTTTAAGGTTCAGTGGTGGGTAGTCGTCAAGGGAAGAAAGTGTAATTTCAGTTTCTGGGGTAAGTAGTAAAGGGTGGTAATGGTAAGGTTAATGTTAGCGTTCAGGGTTGTACAGTGGTAAAGGGAGGTAAGGGTAGTTTTAGGATTCAGTAGTGGGTAGAGGTAAAGGAAGGTAAGGGTAATTGTAGGGTTTAGGGGTGGATAGTGGTAAAGTAAGGTTAGTATTAAATTGTAAGAGTTTGGAGATTTCCCTTCCCCAACACACCCCTCCCCTAGTTTTAAGGATAAAACTAAAAAGGCAAAGCCCCAGCAGATGAGTTTCCCGGGGCCAAAATCAGCCCAGAACGGGGGGAAGGTTAAGCTTAAAAAAACACGGACATTTTAGTTAGGAATTAGAATTTGAAAAACCTTAAAAATTCACTTTTAAAACCAAAGGTTACAGGGACGTTATAGTTAAGAAATAGAGTTTAAAAAAACATTGCAATTTCCGTGAAAAAAACAATGTTTTCAGGGACGTTAAAGTTAGGCTCAGATTTTAATCATACAAAACCAGTGAAATTCAGCGCTCAGTGTCTGAGTGTCCGTGTGGGTGGGTGAGAGGGTATATGACTGCCTGTATGGATGACTCAGTGGGTGAGTCAGTGGCTGTCTGGGATACAAAGTGTGTGTTCGAGAAGGGCTGTAGGGGTAAGTAAGTGTGTGTATAGATGTGTGGGTGAGTGAGTGGGTATGCGAAGGGCAGTATAGATGAGTGATGGGGTATACGACTGACTGTATGGGTGAGCGAGGGAATGTTAGAGTGGCTGTATACTCAAGCATGTGGTTGTGTCAGTGACTGTATAGATGAGTGAGTATGTGTTAGTATATGTATGAGTAGGTAAGTGGGTGTGTATGTAACTGTATGGATGAGTAAGTGGCTGTATGATTAACTGTATGGGTGAGTGAGTAGGTGAGTGAGTAGCTCTATGGGTGACTGACTCAATGTGTAAGGGTCTGTGTGTTTATGGGTGGCTATGTCAGTGTCTCTATTAGTGAGCGAGTGTGTGTATGGGTGAGTGAGTGGAGTTGTGTGTAGAGCAATGAATTGGTGAGTGGGTGTTTAAGTGCTGGTATGTGAATGGTTGTGAATAGTTGTGTGGACGTGGAAGTGGATGTATGAAGGGTTTCATGGAGGTGTGAGTGGGTGCATTGGGGATATTGTGGAGGAGATGGAATTTCAGATGTCATCAGTGACGTCATGAGTGATGTCGTTGACCATGTCACGAGTGATGTAATATGTGAGGTCATAAGCAGTGAATTGCAGGGGCTCGAGGTATTGTTAGTTCAGCTAACTATAACTGCTGAAATTATTTGGTTTTGTATGTATGAGATCTGAGCCTAACTATAATGTTGCTGTAACCTTTTGTTTTTTCAGTGAATTTCCAAGGTTTTTGTATTTATATTTCCTAACTATAACCGCCCTGTAACCTTTGTTTTTTTCTGTGAATTTCTCTGTTTTTTAATGTGAAGTAACACGCCCATCACAATGCACAGTGATGGTGTGGCTGAATACAGGGCCTGTCTTGTTATTGTGCTGCCCCCACCCCAGCTTGCTGCTCCTTCCCCCCCTCCTTGCCAGCCATTGTCCATGACCCTGCTGTCTCCTTAGAGCTGTGTTTGGCTGTTGTTCTGCCATTGCCCTTCTGCATGCCCTAAACTTCTAGCTTGCTGCCTCATCAACCTCCTCCCTACCATCTATTGTCCAAGCACATGCAACAGCTCCTCACTCCTGCCCTGCATGGTCCGATGTGCTGCCACTGCCTTCTGTTTAGCTCAATGTTCTTGTCCACTCCTTTGTCCCTTTGTTCTCCAATTCCATGCAGCATCATTGTCTTCCTTCTGTGCTTATCTTGCTGTCCCTACTCTCCTCCCCCTGCCCTTTGATGTATCTGTGCATTCCCCTGCTCCCTCCTTTCTCCCCACCCTATTTCATGGATCTGCCACACTCCAATCTACTCTAAGTGTTCTGCTGAGCTGCCAATGCCTCTCCCGCCTGCCTAGCATGGTCAGATGGCTCCCACCTGTCCCTGCCACCTCCAACCTGCCTGTCCATGTTCCATTTCCCTATGCCCTTCCACCTGTCCTCCACTGCTCCCTTCTGATGTCCATCCTTTGCTGTGCTGCAACTGCTTCTCCTGTCTGCCCTGCATGGTCTATTGTAAAGTCCCTTCCCCTCTTTTGTCTGTGTCGGCCCCTACCCCTCACTTCTGTCCTCTGTGGTCTTTTGTGCATTTCCCTGCCCCCTCTTGTCCACCATGGCTGTTGTGCTGCCTCTAACCCTCCCACATGCCATGCATGGTCTTCTGTGCGTCAACTGCCCCTCCCACCTGCCCTGTGTGGTCATATTGCTGTCACTGACCTCCCCTCACCTTCCCCCTGTTGGCTCTGTGTATGCCATTATAGTCTTACTGTTGCCCTCAATGTTGTGGTGTTCTTCTAGTGCCCAACCCACCTGCCTACAAAGTTAGCTTGCTGCTCCTGCCGCCTTGCCCCCTGCCCTCCGTTTTTCATGTGCAGACCCCTATCGCCTCCTTCGTGACTTGTTTAGTCCACTATCATTCCCCTTCCCCCTCCTTCCTGCACTTCATTGTCCGTTATACTTTCTGTTTGCTATGATCAGCTTGTTGCACTTACCTCTTTCCCCTCTGCTTTCTGTTGTGAATGTACATGGCCCTGTTCCCTCCCTAATTCTTTCATGGTCAATTTGCTGCACTACTGTCCCGCTTACCCTGTATGATGTATTATGCTGCTGCAACTTCTGATGCCTGCCTTGTAAGGTCAGTTTGATGCTCCCGCCCTCTCTTATCCTAGTCCATGTCCATACCCATTCCTTCTCCCCTCCATGATTGGATGTACATAACTTGCCAACATTTTGAAGCTGGTAAGATGGATTTTTTAAAATAAACCTGGTTATTGATTGCAAATAGGGGATTTTAGGCAGGAGAAAAATAAAATAATGGCTTTTTGGGCTTAACAACATCAACAGTGTCCTGCTTGAATTGGGTCTGTTGGCATTTATGGTTGTACTGCCACTGTTTCTTCCTTCTGGCTTCAATGGTCTTTTATATTGCCACAGACATTCTTGCCTGCACTGCATGGTTTATTTGTTGCCCTGCCTCCCTTTTCCCTGTCTTCCATGGTCAGTTGTGTTGTGCTGCCACTGCCCATCTCATCTGCACAGCATGGTCACTTGTTGTCTCTGCACCCTCCTCCCTGAGAGGGTCTTATTCCCATATAAATCATGGTTAGTGCTCTAAACAGCTAAAATGAGGACATATTTTCTAAGTTCTCAAAAAGCAAAAAAGCACTTTTAAATAATTGGCTATCTTTATGTTTTTTATCCAGTTGATCAATTGATTATATGTTGTACTTCAGGAATAGGATTTAGTGTTACAGCCTTAGCTGCAGACTTTAAAACTGGAGAACCAGGTTCGAGTTTCGGTGTCAGCTCAACATCTGTGATTCTGGGCAAATCACTATCAGCCAGATTCATGAAGCTGAAATCGCCTCGCAAAGGGCCGAATTCTGAGAATCTGGCCCTTTGCTAGCGCTATTTTTGCATTTGGGATTCATCATGTCAAATGCAAAAATCGCAATTCAAAAAATCGCTAAATTGCGAATAATTGCATTTAAGGAATCTCAATTTGAGATTCCTTAAATGCAATTCAGGAACCATTTTAAAATTGCGAATTCGCAATCTGGGGCCGCTATTTACCGCGAAGTGTAACTACGTGGTAAATAGCGAAAATTTAAAGAAATGCCCTTTAGTGCATTTTTCTAAGTTGTATGTTACACACACACATGTCCTTTGGACATGTGTGTGCGCAACACCTGTGTACATTACCATTTCAGGGGTGCTACACGGTCTCCTTTGGACACCCTGGCACCCTTGAAATCGCATCCTTATTTGCGAATCGCTATTTGCTAATCGCAATTAAGGAATGACTCCCCATTCATTCCTATGGCCCTAAAGGCCCATAGGAATGAATGGGGAGTCATTCCTAATTTGCGATTCACAATTGGCGAATCGCAAATAAGGAAGCTGTAGAAATTGCAATTAATATTGCGATTTCAACATGAATTCCGTTTTGCGAGTCTTTAATAGCAATTCCTTAATAATCGCTATTAAGGACTCACAAAACATGACAATGATGAATCTGGGGGTAAATCTCCCCATGCCTAAAACCAAAATGAATGTGTTATTGTATAATGTGACTGATTTCAAGCACACCTAAACATTTGGGTCAAGTCTGTGCTATATAAAACTGCATAAAAACTAAATAATTAACTGTTCTGCACACTTCTGTCACTGGGCTACATTGAGCTACATTTGGGTGGGATTTGTGCTATATTTCAGCTCTTTTTTCTTCGGTGGCCATCTTGGGTGATTAGTTAGTTATGAAACTCCCTAATTTCATCATTTACTGCAGTATCCTTAGTAGAAAATGCTTTCAGTATTCTACTTTGATAACATCAAGATGGCGTTTATATGTGCCATACATTTGGCATAAATTCAGGATATTAACAGTTGAGTTGCTCATTAGACTACTGTAGTCAAACTGGTGCTCACCAGAGAGTTAACTGGCAGCAGTCTGCTACTGGTGTTGAAAGGTTGTGTTTAAGTTGCCATGTTTCAGTCAGAATGTCAGAATGTTTTAAGGAAATAGAAAAGGAAGATATTTAAGAACTCACTTAAATGTGTCCTAATTTTGTTTTCTACAGCACTAGCTATAATTTCTATGGCAAACTGAACACCCTCAATATGTTCGTTTCTAAATTAAATGTTTTAAGGTTTACCAGTTTGATTTAATAAAGATGGCTTAAGGTGTGCCATACTTTTGTCATAAGTAACACAGTTAGTGCTCCAGATGTTCTTTAGAACACTCTGGGAGGTTGCAGTAGAACACAAGGGAATCAGCTATCAGACTTCATTTTCATATGGCTGAGAAAGATAGTGTGAATTTTCATAAAATATGCTCTCATTTTAGCTTCTGGAGCATATTCCTCAACCTCTATAGGGAAATCATGAGAAAACAGTTTTCTCTCAAACATGATTATTGAAAGATTTATATTGTAACTAAAATATGTTATGACTTTTTATACGTTCTCTTTTTTGTGACCCTCAAAACCTGCCATTCACTACAATGCATTTCAGTGCTATCATGTATATTGCAGTGGCAGCCAGTGCAGGTAAGAGCGATGAGGCAGGTCTACAGATGAAGACGGAAAATAACATTTAAAAAAATTGAAACCCCTTACCTTGCACTCGCCGCATATATATATATATATATATATATATATATATATATATATATATATATATATATATATATATATATATATGTATGTATATATATATATATATATATATATATATATATATATATATATATATATATATATATATATATATATATATATATATATATATTATATATTCACTGAAAAAAACATAGGTTTTACACCAGTTATAGTTAACTGGAAATTTTACTGACATAAAACCATTGAAATTCCACGTTATAGTTAGTTGGACTCACTATAACTTGCGCGCCTGCAATGCACTGCTGATGACGTCACATATTACATCACTCATGACATGGTCAGTGACATCGCTCATGACATCACTGATGACACTATCCTTGTGACAGAGTGACAGACCTCCTTTCAGTGTAATGTAACCCTTGAAACACATATTCAAAAATAGAAACTAAAATTTTCAAAAAAATAGAGATACCCATACCAGTTTCAACAATCAATTCAGTATTCAGTAATACCACCATCTATATACACATCCACTCATTCACCACCAGTTCTATATAGTCACTCATACATATATTAACTCATCATATGTAGTGAAACAACTATACATCCTGTTACAGTCAAGTCAAGTCATGAAATTTGTATAGCGCACTACATACCCAGAGGGTTTCAAGGCGCTTAGGAAAGGGGGGAGGATTATTTGTCAAATATCCACGTTTTAAGCTGCTTTCTGAACGCTAGGTGATTCTGGGTGAGGCGAAGGTAAGCGGGGAGTGAGTTCCATGTTTTGGCAGCCAGGTATGAGAAGGATCTGCCTCCCATGGTGGTCTTGTTGATGCGAGGTACAGTGGCGAAGGCTTGGCTGGAAGAGCGAAGTTGGCGGGCGGGGGTGTAGAAGGACAGCCGAGAGTTGAGGCAATCTGGTCCGATGTCGTAGAGTGATTTGTGTGCGTGGGTAGGCAGTCGGAAAGTGATCCTCTTATTGACGGGTAGCCAGTGGAGGTCTCTCAGGTGACCAGAGATGTGTTCGTTGCGTGGGATGTCTAATATGAGCCTGGCTGATGCGTTTTGGATTCGTTGGAGTTTCTTCTGGAGTTTAGCGGTGGTGCCTGCGTAGAGGGTGTTTCCGTAGTCCAGTCGGCTCGTGACCAGAGCATGGGTGACTGTTTTCCTTGTTTCGGAGGGGATCCAGCGAAATGTTTTTCTGAGCATGCGAAGAATGTTAAAGCAGGAGGAGGATACGGCGCTGACTTGTTTGTTCATTGAGAGTGAAGAATCTAGGATGACGCCTAGGTTCCGTGCGTGGTCTGTCGGGATGGGTGCTTTTCCGAGGGCTTCCGGCCACCAGGAGTCATCCCAAGCCGAGGGGGATGTACCTAAGATGAGGACTTCTGTTTTGTCTGAGTTCAGTTTCAGACGGCTTTGTTTCATCCATTCTGCGACTTCTTTCATTCCTTCGTGTAGGTTAGTTTTGGCGGTGCTGGGGTCCCTGGTGAGAGAAAGGATCAGTTAAGTGTCATCCGCGTAGGAGATGATGTTGAGATTGTGTTGGCGAGCGATGGCCGCAAGGGGGCTCATGTAAACGTTGAAGAGGGTGGGGCTGAGTGAGGATCCTTGTGGTACGCCGCAGATGATTTCAGAGGCCTCAGACTTGAATGGTGGGAGGCGGACTCTCTGGGCTCTTCCATTGAGGAACGAGGTGATCCAATCAAGTGCTTTTCCTTGGATTCCGATGTTGTTGAGGCGTTGTAGAAGGGTGCTGTGACAGACTGTATCGAATGCTGCAGAGAGGTCGAGGAGGATGAGGGCGACTGTGTCTCCATTGTCCAGTAGAGTTCGAATGTCGTCTGTTGCTGCGATGAGGGCGGTCTCAGTGCTGTGTTTTGCTCGGAAGCCAGATTGTGAGGGGTCGAGGGATTTGTTGGCTTCGAGGAAGGCGGCAAGCTGGTTGTTGACTGCTTTCTCTATGACTTTGGCCGGGAATGGAAGAAGCGAGATGGGGCGGTAGTTTTTGAGTTCGGTGGGGTCTGCTGTTGGTTTTTTCAGAAGGGCGGTGAGTTCAGCGTGTTTCCAGTCATCCGGGAAGGTGGCGGAGTTGAAGGAGCAGTTGATGACGTCTCGGAGGTGCGGAGCTATGACGGAGTCTGCTTTGTTGAAGATGTGGTGAGGGCATGGGTCTGTGGGGGATCCAGAGTGGATGGAGTTCATCAGGCGGATGGTGTCCTCGGTGAAGATTGGGTTCCAGGCGTTAAGGGTGTTAGCGGGGGAAGATGGTCTGCAGATGGTAGGGTTGGTTGGCTTCCGGGTTGGTTGTCGAAGCTGTTGTGGATGTCAGCAATCTTGTTGTGGAAGAAAGAGGCTAGGGAGTCGCAGAGAGTTTGAGAGGGGGTGATGTCGTTGGAGTTGGCCGAGGGGTTGGAAAATTCCTTGACGATGTTGAAAAGTTCCTTGCTGTTGTGGGCGTTGTTGTCAAGTCGATCCTTGAATGATGTTTTCTTGGCTTTTCGGATCAGTTGGTGGTGAGTACGAATGGCGCTTTTGAAGGCATCCTTGTTGCTGGTGGATGGGTCTTTTTTCCAGGCCTTTTCAAGGGAGCGGCACAGTTTCTTGGATTTCTTGAGGTCATCGTTGAACCATGAGGCCTTCTTGTTGCCAAGTTTGTGATGACGTTTTTTCAGTGGTGCTAAGGTGTCGGCGGTGTTGGATAGCCAAAGGGTGAGGTTGGAGGCGGCTTCGTTGGCATTAGAAGAGAGGGCTGGGGGGTTTAGAAGGAGCGATGAGGAGATCTGGTCGATGGTGATTTTGTTCCAGTTTCTTTGTAGAGTTGGTTGGTGGTGGTTGATGGGTTTTGGTTTGTTGTAGGTGAAGTGAACGCAGCTGTGGTCAGTCCAGAGGAGCTCCGTAGTGTGGCTGAAGGAGACATGGTTGCTGGAGGTGAAGATGGGGTCGAGTGTGTGACCTGCGATGTGGGTGGGGGAAGTGACCAGTTGTTTAAGTCCGAGGTTGGCGAGGTTGTCCAAGAGGGTGGCGGTGTTGCGGTCGTTGAGCTTTTCGAGGTGGAAGTTGAGGTCTCCTAGGAGGAACAATCACTGATAGAAACACATACTTATTTAAAGAAGAACTCTTTCAATCTCTCACTCTCACATATACTCACTTATATACATCTATACTCACATATACTAGGTTAAAACATTTGTAGTTACTGATAAAGGCAGCAGTGAGACAGTCATTCATTCACTAACACACACATATATACACTAAGCCAGTTAACCAATCACGTTTTTATTAAAAAAAACATCCATTAAGATACTTATTTAAACATTTATTTTTCCATCGACCTTTACATATACATATATAAAACATATTGATTTTTCTGAAAGACACACATTCACTGGATGGTGTCATCAGTGATGTCATGAGTGATGTCACTGACCATGTCATGAGTGATGTAATATGTGACGTCATCAGCAGTGCATTGCAGGCGCGCAAGTTATAGTGAGTCCAACTAACTATAACGTGGAATTTCAATGGTTTTATGTCAGTAAAATTTCCAGTTAACTATAACTGGTGTGAAACCTATGGTCTTTTCAGTGAATTTAATAGGTTTTTTAAATGCTAATTCCTAACTATAACTGGTGTGAAACCATTGGTTTTTCAGTGAATTTCTTAGGTTTTTTAAATGCTAATTCCTAACTATAACTGGTGTGAAACCTATGGTTTTTTCAACGAATTTCATAGGTTTTTTAAATGCTAATTCCTAACTTTATATAGGGCCTCATACCTATGTGTTTTTTATTGAATTTCTAAGATTATTTATTAGAAAATGTCTATAGCTAAGAAAGGTATTTTTTTCCAAAAATGAATCCTATATTGTATATTAATATAATACTTTTTAAAAAAAATATATTCATTTTTTTTTTTATGTTTCACCCTGGAGCGCTCCCGGTGCGCGTACCGGTGAGCGCACCGGTGAGCTCAGTAAATCGGCGCGCCCCGGTGCGCGTACCGGGGCGCGTCCCGGGAGCGCACCAAAAAAAAATAAAAAAAAATAATGAAGGAGTGAGCATGAGCAAAGGGGACAGAGACAGTGGTGTAAACAGAAAGAGAGCTATAGGGAAGAACACAGAGGGACTGTGTAATAGATAGTAAAACAGAGAAAAGGTATAAGTGGAAGTAACTGAGAAAAGGAAAATGAATAAGGGAGCAAAAGAAGAGAAGAAAGAGGAAGAAGACTAGTACAGAGGTTTTGGGAGAATGTGAATGGGTGATGAAAGTAAAAGGAAGGAAAGTAAAGGATGGGGAATGATGGGTAGTGACGGAACCAGAGAAAAAGAACAGCGGTCACGGAGGGAAAGAAAAGAGCAGTGAGTGTAAGTAAAGAGGGGTGAAAGAGGGTGGATAAAAGTGAATAAGGGTAAGACATGGAGAAAGAACAGAGAGAGTTAAGGAAGAAGTGACAGAAAGGCACTAAGTGAACCAGAAAAAAAAGGTAAGTGAGGGAGTGTGGGTGAGCAGGGGCACTGAAAGAAGTTGAATGTGGTAGGAAAGTAAGGAAAAGAGAAGTAAACATGGAGGATAAGAATAAGTGAGGGAAGCAGAATAAGGAAACAGGAGTGAGGTAGGGTGAGAGAAAACTACATTTTTTAGTCACACTTACCATATAATTAATGTAAACTTAATTGCATGTTTAAACTACACTTTGTATCTGTGAAAGACAAAAAAAAAGTTATAATTAGTAAAATATATATTTTAAAATAGAAGAAACAGGTCAAGAGGTAAAAAAATCATAAAAATGAACTAAGAAATAAAACAATAGTGAAGGATACAGAAACGGAAATAAAGTAATGTACAAGGACAAAAAGAGGGAAAAAGAAATAGAAGGATAGCATGTTAAAAGTGACGCACCGGTGGCACAAGGCAATCATAAATAAGGCCCAAATGTAAATACCATTGATTTGCCCCTAAAATCGTTTTTTGAATAACATTTTAGAAACACAGCGCAGGTCCTATGTACAAGCATTCAATTTCACTACTGAAACCTCACTATTTCACAAAATACAAATCCTCTATCTTGCAAAAGTTGATAGCAAGCATTATCAAAAAGCAAGACACAAACCAACAGCAAAGACACTCAGGGCCTTATTTATGAAGGCCTTGCCCCACCGGTGCTTCACTTTTTTCCCAAGTTAAAAGTGGCGCACCGGCGGCACAAGGCAATCATAAATAATGCCCAAATGTACATACCATTGATTTGCCCCTAAAATAGTTTTTTGAATAACAGTTTAGAAACACAGCGCAGGTCCTATGTACAAGCATTCAATTTCACTACTGAAACTTCACTATTTAACAAAAAACAATTCCTCTATCTTGCATATGTTAATATCAAGCATTTCCAAAAAACATGCCACAAACCAACAAGAAAGAATCTCAATCTGCTTCCAAATCCGAGGTAATGCAAGTGACATCATTGTAAAAGGTTCAAATATATTTATTTATTGAGGCAAACACTATTCATTTCTTCTCAAAAATATAAAAGCCATCCATTTACCCCAAAATCGTTTTTAAATAACATTTTAAAAACACAGCACAGGTCCTATGTACAAGCATTCCATTTCACTACCGAAACTTCACTATTTCACAAAAGACAATTCCTCTATCTAGCATATTTTAATATCAAGCATTTCCAAAAAACATGCCACAAACTAACAAGAAAGAATCTCAATCTGCTTCCTAATTTCAGGTAACGCAGGTGACATAATTCTAAAAGGTTCAAATATATTTCATTACAGAGGCAGACACTATTAATTGCTTCTCAAAAATAAAAAAGCCATTCTTTTACCCCAAATCGTTTTTTAAATAACTTTTTACAAACACAGCACAAGTCCTATGTACAAGCATTCAATTTCACTACTGAAACTTCACTATCTGCTTCCAAATCTTCTCCATAGAGCAAACAAGTCTCTATCTAAATTAAATGAATCATTACTTACCTATACAAATGCTTTGGGAGATTGAGAACAGTGTCAGACACACACTCCAATTTTTCTTTAGCAGAGCAAAAGGTATGCACTTAATACACTGAAACCAAGACTGGCACAGAAAACCTCTAATTCTGCACACATATGCCTCATTTCAACCAATCAAAACTCTTCCCTCACTATTTTCAACCCAACACCCTTCCCTCTCTCAGACCTTTCTACCTGTTACCATAGCAACTCCCTCCTAACTGAACTCTCAGGTTCAAAAGTTTATTCTACAATGTTGCAAATTAAGTCAGCAAGGATGTTTGACCTCTCGATACACCAGCTTATCCAGGGCATTATTGCTTTAACTGACTTTTTCTTAACCATTCAAATTGATTCTTTCACACAACACAACCATGCACCCTAACTTTCAGTTTTCAACTATCTGAATCCACCAATCATTGCTTGTGATTAAAGAGCATGGAAACTCCACAATTTATTTTTGTAAACTCCTACTGTTCCAACTGCCATTTAATTCCCACACTTCATCTGACTGCACCAGAACCTTCTCTCATCATGTATTCTGAGTGGATTAATGGACATAGCTACATCCACTGGGCTCAAAGGTATGCAGCTAGCAGAAATTTTCACAACCTTGATTTATCAAATGTGGAAATCAAGTGGATTGGCCAGAGAGGATTGAGATGTCACCAATTGATACCATTGGTGAAGACCTTTTTGCATCTGCCAAACCCTGACCTCTTAATAGTGCACTGTGGTGGAAATGGCTTGGGCACTTTGACTGGGGTTGGTCTGGAAATGCTTTTAAAGGACACCTTTTATCAATTGATGACACTTTTTTCTACAAACTGCCTTGGTATATACCAATATATATATCAACAAGGAGAGAGGTAGGGAGAGTCAGAGACACTCTCTTGATCCCCGGTTAAATATCAAACAACAAAAGAAGAGAGGTCTAGTCTGGTCAAGCACAAGGCTACCAGAAATATGGAGCAAAAAGATAAGTGGATAGTATTGATCACAGTCACTCTATTCGAGTGGGATCACAGTCACTCTATTTGAGTAGGAAAGCCCTCACACACCGACCTGGTCAGTGTCATGCTTCATCATCGGGCCCCACCGAAGAGACCGAGTGTCTCTTCGGTGTGCTGCGACGCCAGAAAGACTGCGGAGCTGGTCGTGTGGGGAGGACGTGTTGTGGAAATTATAAATTTAAAAGTGACTAACAGGGTATCAAAAAAACTTTAATGAGTGATCCCTAAGACACGTGTAAGTGGTATATGTGTCTGAATTTAAGAGCCAAGGTTATAAGGATTTTGTTTAAATTCAGCTAAATACCACAAGTTTATTAAAATTAATCAGTCAACATGTTTCTGCCTTTAATGTGGTATATATTCACCATGGCATTCTTCAGGACTAAAACCCCGGCGGTATGGACACTCTAATAGTCCACCCTAACCTGGGGGCGTGAAAGTGAAAAAAAGGAAGTGAAAAAGTGCTTAAAAATTAGGAGAGCAAATTGCTCAATCCAAAAAAAACCCAAATTCAGGGGTGTATCAGCACCTGTAAGGGAAGATATACAAACAAACAGATATAGACATACATACAATTAGTATATATCAGCGTAGACTTATCATAGTGCTCCTAAGATGGTGGCAAACCTATGTGTGCACACAGTAACTGATAACTTATGCACCATCCAAGTAGCCCTTGGGGATATTTATACATGCTCAGAGGTGGAGTGCTAGAGGTGGTTTAAAAACTACTATTGTAGTGAGGGAAATAAAAACGCGATGTGAATTCTCCATGAGGAGGGATCAATTGACCAAATGGTCGGTGACCCCCATAAGATGGTGAATATGGAGAACATCTCACTTTAAAACTGGGCGCTACTTGCACCATGGGTCTCGGGAGGGGGGTTGGAGCGCGCTTGGCACATCCTAAGAAAAGAAGGAGTTACATGTCAGCATAACCCATACAGCACACAGGCACTTAGCTTATGTTGATCGTAATAGTCGTTCCGCTGTGGATGCAGACTCACGCCCTCAGCGCTCAAAACCCGCTTGTCAACCTGCAAGAACCCTCTGAACCGGACCCCGACGATGGGGAGCGAGGCCGGTGAATGAGTATAAGAGCGCTTTGTTTTCGTTAGCGCGCTCGATTCCGGGTTGGGCGTGCCCTGCTCAAAACGAGGCTTGGGGCGCACACGTCCGCTTGGGCGGAGCGCGTTTAGAATCAGACCGAGGCTTGGAATGAAAAGCCTATCCTTGCGCTGCGCTTGAAAAAGGCTTTGCACGCTGGTGGTTGTTAAGGCAACCAAGGGCGCTTTTATGCTTGTGGCGAATAGACAGAGATTATCAGAGCAGGAAGGTGAATTCCCTAATTCTAGGGGTTATACCACTGCTGACATACGGTAAATAAATAGAAAGGGACAGAGTGCACATACTGTCAGAAAGATTGGAACTTTCACAGGCATAAATTAGTCTATTGGCATGATATTGAAGTGCGCAGAGTATTTTATGAAAAAACATGTCGAGTAAGGCATGTTTAAATCAGATCAATTCAGTGTCACGTTAAACAGCTACAGAAATTACGAGGTTCATGATAGGACTGTGTTCCAGGGGATATCATCATTGAGGCCATTGGTATTTGTCCCCAGACGGTACACCCAGCGCTGTTCTTTTTCGAAGAGAAACCACAGAATACGACACCATCAGTGACAACGTCATGGGGACTCCCTAAAATCAGCGGGCACTACCCCTGCTCGGATTGCAGTGTTTGTCACTTAACACAACCTACAAAAACTCTGGTATTGGAAGAAGGGAAAGTGTGGACGCAACGTGATCATACTAATTGCAATTCATGCAATGTGATCTATTTGATCACGTGTTCCTGCAACCTTCGGTACGTGGGCATGACCACTAGAAAAGTGAAACAACGGATCTGCGAACACCGGAGTAACATAAGGTGCAAGAAAATAACAACAAAGTTGAGCCGCCATTTCCTAGACAAAAATCACACCACCAATGACATGAGGTGGACTGTCATTAAAGCAATTGATGGCACAAGGAATATCCAAAATAGACTGTTCGAAAAAGAACAGCGCTGGGTGTACCGTCTGGGGACAAATACCAATGGCCTCAATGATGATATCCCCTGGAACACAGTCCTATCATGAACCTCGTAATTTCTGTAGCTGTTTAACGTGACACTGAATTGATCTGATTTAAACATGCCTTACTCGACATGTTTTTTCATAAAATACTCTGCGCACTTCAATATCATGCCAATAGACTAATTTATGCCTGTGAAAGTTCCAATCTTTCTGACAGTATGTGCACTCTGTCCCTTTCTATTTATTTACCGTATGTAAGCAGTGGTATAACCCCTAGAATTAGGGAATTCACCTTCCTGCTCTGATAATCTCTGTCTATTCGCCACAAGCATAAAAGCGCCCTTGGTTGCCTTAACAACCACCAGCGTGCAAAGCCTTTTTCAAGCGCAGCGC
The DNA here is from genome assembly GCF_964263255.1 of Lissotriton vulgaris. Lineage (NCBI taxonomy): Eukaryota > Metazoa > Chordata > Amphibia > Caudata > Salamandridae > Lissotriton > Lissotriton vulgaris. The sequence continues at coordinate 1,576,601,510 of NC_141685.1, forward strand.
AAGGATAGGCTTTTCATTCCAAGCCTCGGTCTGATTCTAAACGCGCTCCGCCCAAGCGGACGTGTGCGCCCCAAGCCTCGCTTTGAGCAGGGCACGCCCAACCCGGAATCGAGCGCGCTAACGAAAACAAAGCGCTCTTATACTCATTCACCGGCCCCGCTCCCCATCGTCGGGGTCCGGTTCAGAGGGTTCTTGCAGGTTGACAAGCGGGTTTTGAGCGCTGAGGGCGTGAGTCTGCATCCACAGCGGAACGACTATTACGATCAACATAAGCTAAGTGCCTGTGTGCTGTATGGGTTATGCTGACATGTAACTCCTTCTTTTCTTAGGATGTGCCAAGCGCGCTCCAACCCCCCTCCCGAGACCCATGGTGCAAGTAGCGCCCAGTTTTAAAGTGAGATGTTCTCCATATTCACCATCTTATGGGGGTCACCGACCATTTGGTCAATTGATCCCTCCTCATGGAGAATTCACATCGCCTTTTTATTTCCCTCACTACAATAGTAGTTTTTAAACCACCTCTAGCACTCCACCTCTTAGCATGTATAAATATCCCCAAGGGCTACTTGGATGGTGCATAAGTTATCAGTTACTGTGTGCACACATAGGTTTGCCACCATCTTAGGAGCACTATGATAAGTCTACGCTGATATATACTAATTGTATGTATGTCTATATCTGTTTGTTTGTATATCTTCCCTTACAGGTGCTGATACACCCCTGAATTTGGGTTTTTTTTGGATTGAGCAATTTGCTCTCCTAATTTTTAAGCACTTTTTCACTTCCTTTTTTTCACTTTCACGCCCCCAGGTTAGGGTGGACTATTAGAGTGTCCATACCGCCGGGGTTTTAGTCCTGAAGAATGCCATGGTGAATATATACCACATTAAAGGCAGAAACATGTTGACTGATTAATTTTAATAAACTTGTGGTATTTAGCTGAATTTAAACAAAATCCTTATAACCTTGGCTCTTAAATTCAGACACATATACCACTTACACGTGTCTTAGGGATCACTCATTAAAGTTTTTTTGATACCCTGTTAGTCACTTTTAAATTTATAATTTCCACAACACGTCCTCCCCACACGACCAGCTCCGCAGTCTTTCTGGCGTCGCAGCACACCGAAGAGACACTCGGTCTCTTCGGTGGGGCCCGATGATGAAGCATGACACTGACCAGGTCGGTGTGTGAGGGCTTTCCTACTCAAATAGAGTGACTGTGATCCCACTCGAATAGAGTGACTGTGATCAATACTATCCACTTATCTTTTTGCTCCATATTTCTGGTAGCCTTGTGCTTGACCAGACTAGACCTCTCTTCTTTTGTTGTTTGATATTCCAATATATGCCAAAGACAGAAATGGAACTGGTCCAACCAATTTTGTCCACAATTTGAGAAAGCACGGAAAAATGTGAATAAATCTGTTTCTGCTTACATGAGAGACTATGGAATGTGTTCAATATACAGCAATAACTTGCGTTACAACATGCAAGACATCTACAGAGGAGATGGTGTGCACTTCTCAGATGAGGGGAATAGAATATTCCTCCTGAATTTAAGACTGTGCATTGGAACCTACTTGTAGGTACCTAAATCAGCCACAGAACCCAAAAGCTCTTTTAATGGCTACCCTACCTCTGATCACTCATAATGATTTTCTTTTTCTAACTTTTTTCACTATTTTTCACCAAAGTACGCTCCCCGGTACGCTTCCCGGTGCGCGTACCGGGCGCTCCCCCCGTGAAAAATGTAAAAATGTTTTTTTTGGGGGGGGGGCATAAATGGGCCTCCTAAACCCCCCTCAGAAAACCAGGGGGCATATTATCAAGGGGGTTTATCTCCGCTTTTTTGGCTTTAAAAGCCAAGAAAGCGGAGATAAAATTATCTCCCTATTACCTAGCTGTCACTAACACCAGTTAGCGACAGCTAATAGGAGATAGCGACCATCTTGGGCCCCACTTTGCATGTCAGTGATATTTATCACTAATGACATGCAAAGTGTGTGTGCCAAGATGTTAGCGACTGAAAAGTCGCTAACATCGCTATCTCCTATTACCAACTTTTGCAGATATTCGCGCTAAGCGCGAACATCTCCAAAAGCTAACACATGCCCTGAGCAGTTCTTAGCCATGTTATCCAATGGGAGGAGGATAACATGGCTAAGAGCATTAGCTCGGTAATGCATGAATATGAATATCGCTGACTTTTCAGCGATATTCATGCATTGCCGCGATTTTTATCGCATTTGCGATAAACCTTGGTAATGCCAAGGTTTATTTGCGGTAAAAATCGCCGCAGCTCAGCGGTAAATTTTTGTCCCTAACCAAGCAATAGCGATTATCGCTATTGCTTGGTAATATGCCCCCACGAGTGTCAGGAAGTGTCTACCGTGCCCCCTTCTACCCATTCCCAAGTTGTTTGGCCTCCATCTTGTGTCTCAATTCTACCGAAACACAAAATGGAGGACTCCCTTAACGCTGCCGGTCCGCGTACCGGGGCGCGTACCGGTAAGCGCTCCCTAAAAAAATGTGGGAAAGTAATTTACATAAAAACCACTGGAGACACTTACACCAAATATAGAATAGGCCCTACTACATAGCAGTCCCTACCATTTACCCAAATCTGGTGGTATTCCATTGAGCCATTTGGGCTGTAGCCCTGTCTAAATATCCTGAGGAAAATTACATGACAAAAACACATATGAATCTGTTTGAATTTTCAACCAATTAAAATGTTACTTACATTTTGAACTTTTTTTTGCTGACATTTGATTGGTTAGGTACATGAATATATATGAAAAATTAGAGGGAAACACAGCCATTTTGACTAATACTACCTAAGGTACATTTGGAAAGAATTTTGACAGAAAACTTCAACTTCTTTGAAAACGGTGAGTTGTTAATTTGAAAGGAGAACTATGTTATGCACTTTAAGTTAATTTGGGAAAACGTTTTCTGATAGTTATATACTGTCCCTCTGTAAGAGCTAGAGATTGAGATAGACTTCTCTCGTATAATTATGAATTTACTTACGCTTCATCACATGCACTTTTTATTAGTTCTACTTCCTGCCTGAAACCATACTCTGCCCAAAGATAACTTCACTGTTAAAAACCCAAAAGTACCTGTCTGAACTTAAACCCAACAGTGCCCTAACTCTACTGATATATTTATTTTTTATGCAATTTACAGCAAAAAAATGGAAGGAGAAAAACAATCAACTGTTATTTCTTTTGAAGTAAAGGTGGAAAATCCAGAAGAACTAAACGATTAATTTAATTTCATGGATGACTCTTTCGACCAACAGTTACTAGAATCTTTGGAACAAATAGAATCATGTACTAATGATTATTTGGAAATTCCTTACAGTATACTATGCAACTTTTTTGTGTTACATAGTAAGTTTACTCATAGTTACTACCTTTCTCCCACTATATTATCTCCAATGTGTATTTTACATGTCTTTTTCATCATAAGGGAACAGGATAGATTACCCAGGATCCCCTAGGACTTCTCAGGGATTGCTTAAAATATATGTTTCTGCTTTCCTGACAGACTATGTTATGAATTCTATATACCACAATAACTTCTATAACAACATGCAAGATATCTACAGAGGTGACGGTGTACATTAAATTTAAGACTCTGTATTGGTACCTACATGTAGGTACTTAAATCAAATTAAAAAAAACAACAAAAAGATTAACAGCTACTTTTTTTTAAAACTGTCATTCTTTTTCCCCATGGTATGCTCCCCGGTGCGCTCACCAATGCGCGTACCGGGCGCCCCCGCGAAAATCGAAAAAAAGTTTTGGTTTTTTTGCCCCGCTGGGCCCCTTTAGGGCCCACACATCAAACCTAGGGGGTCAGGGGAGGTCCACCCTGCCCCCTTATGGTCATTCCCCCCTTTGTTTTTGCCACCTCTTGTGTCTCGATCCTACCGAGACACAAGATGGCGGCCGCTCCGGACTGTTTCAAATGTTTACTTACACCCGAGAGCCAATCAGCTTTCCGTGCGCAAGTCGCGTAGCGCGCCCGGTGCACTCCCCGGTGCACGTACCGGGGCGCGTCTATAGATATATATATTTTTTTAACCTAAATTACTCAAAATCCAATGGAGCACATATCTTGAGACATAGCAAAGGCACATCGGGCTACCAGTCCCTACAATTTTGCCAAGTTTGGTGGAAATCCATTCAGCCGTTCGGGCTCAAAGTGAGTTCGACCGCCCTATGGAAATTAACATGGAGAAAACACGTTTTGGGACATGGATATATATATATCCATAGTAAATCTGCAACATTCTATTTGGAATAACTTTGGCGCCGGTAGATGAATCTTCACGAAATGTTCAAAACTTATGGCCCGCTTTGGTCCGCTCCTAACCTGAAAGTCTCTGGGAGATTCGTCAATTGTGGACCCAGAAAAAAGGAGTTTCCCAAAACATGTTTTCCCCATCCAATTTTCCATAAGGACCATTAATCGCAGCTACAGCCCAAACTGCTGAACCGAATTAGACCAAATTTGACAGAGAGGTAGACCTTGGTTCAGAGTCATGCATTTTGCTTAAATGGTGTAAATCCGTTCCGTAGTTTTTTAGATATTAAAGGAAAAATGGTACATATATATCTGGGCGGAGCCTAACCGCACACCTGCAAAATGGAATATGTTGAATATGTTTTAGAATGTCCATGTGCACTAGGATACGTGGGCAGTACAAAATTGCCTGTGCACAGAAGAGTTCTACAACATATTCGCGCAATTGTGAATAAAGATCAAGCATATCCAGTTGCGAGGCATTTCGAGGCAGTCCATGATAGCAACCCGACCCTGTTGAATTACTTTGCCATTGACTGTATACCTTTGTCCCGCAGAGGGGGCAATCGGGAAAGTGCACTCCGCACACTTGAGGCCAAGTACATTTTAAATCTAAATACTAAATCCCCTTTCTGATTGAATGTGACGGAAGATTTATATACATGTTTATAAATTATTTACAACTTATGTATATTTGACAACTTTAGCTCATATGAATTTTGACCGCGTAGACTGTATTCTCCTTTTTGAAACGTTATAGAATCTGTGCACTGGACTATTTTATCTTATGACTTAAAGTTTGTAATTCACTTGGGTGACTCACATATATTGTTATTATACACTTATTTATTTAGCATAAACCTCTGATGGCCTTAAAATTAGGGGGATTTTTTTGCTAATAGTTCGGCCATTGCCCTTTTTTCTTAATCATTTTTAGCCAGCTGTGTTTACCGACTTGGGCTCTATTGAGAACCCCTGAGAAAGGGATGATTGTACACATAATTCAGACTTAGCAGCCTCTATACACTTACACCTGATAATACTATAACCATGGTATTAAGTGAGTAAATGGGGATCTGTTGAAAGACGCCATTATCGATGGACGTCTCAGGCATCAAAACCTCTCTAACATGTAGACATATAGATTCGGGGTTTTTGTATACGCGACATTTCGCCCATTCTTACCGCCGTTTATTGGTGGAATCAATGCTTGTTTATTTACTAATTTTATAAATATTTCTATTAGAATATTTATGTTTTTAAACACTGATATATATTTATGAATTTATATCCATTTACCGTGGTTATTTATTATAAATATCAAATTGTTGGCAAAAAAGAATGAATATTTACTTATGCTGCTATATCTAGTCGAAAGGAAAGAATTGAATGTATTATTTATTGTGTACTTTTCTGCCGTGATTCAATATGAATAGTACGTCTTCTATGACTCTGTTTGACTTGACACAGCTGTTTGTAATAACATTAGCACTTTAAAAGGGTGTTTCATCTAACGTAACGCGTCATGTGATCAAGGTCCAGGAGGGACCGAAATGCGCCATGGCGGCTTTGTTGCAGGGTGATTGAAAATAAAATTGGCACAAAGAACTTTTGGGTCCGCGTGTTCATCTGCTTGCTGAAAAGCACACAATCAAGTCCTGAATGGACCCCACAAGTGGGCCCGTCCTCGATCCCTTGTACGGCTGCTGTTTCACTTCCGTGACCACCACTTGTGGGGTCCATCCAGGAATGATTGTGTGCTTTCCGCACCACAGTTTCCAGAATGCACAGTCTCATTGGAGCCTCCCATCGGCGGGTGAGTCATATGAAATTGGAGAAGTGTGTCAGCGGGTGTGCACACCGCTTCCGTTAAAGCCCCTGAAGAGAAGCAGATGGAGCTTCGAAACGCGTCGGGCAGATCCATTATGGAGCGGCATCTACAAGCGGATCCCCGTCCTCATCTACACATATATCAAGGTGCTGTTCGTGTGCTACTCAAAAGGTGGACAACCTGGAGCGACAATTTACACGCGGCAGTCCAGCCGCGGAGTATGCACCACCCCGTTACCCTTGGGGGTCACGGAAGTGAAAGAGCAGCCATACATGGGATCGAGGACGGGCCCACTTGTGGGGTCCATACAGGACTTGATTGTGTGCTTTCCGCACCACACTTCCCAGAATGCACAGTCTCATTGGAGCCTCCCATCGGCGGGTGAGTCATATGAAATTGGAGAAGTGTGTCAGCGGGTGCGCACACCGCTTCCGTTAAAGCCCCTGAATAGAAGCTGATGGAGCTTCGAAACCCATCGGGCAGATCCATTACGGAGTGGCATCTACAAGCGGATCCCCGTCCTCACCTACGCATATATCAAACTGCTGTTCGTGTGCTACTCAAAAAGTGGACAACCTGGAGCGACAATATATATATATATCCGACTGTTCCCCTGCTGGGTCCTTGTTTCTTATCCTCGGAGAAGAAAGCAGTGTCCATATATATATATATATATATATACATATATATATATATATATATATACGTATATATATATATATATATATATATATATATATATATATATATATATATATATATATATATATATATATATATATATATATATATATATATATATATATATATATATATATATATATATATCCATAGTAAATCCGCAACCTTCTATTTGGAATAACTTTGGCACTGGTAGATGAATCTTCGCAAATTTTGTAGCGCGCCCTGCATCGCAAAATGCGGGTGCGCTCCGAAATTTGTTTTATTTATTAAATTGTTTTTCTTACCTTCAATTATCCATACTCCAGTTTTTCGCACCACCCACCCTGCGCCTTCCCCGCCCCACCTCTCCGCCCCACTGAAACTCCCACCATGGGCCGTGGCTGGAGTGAGTAGTAGAGAGTGAGTAGTAGAGAGAGAGAAGTAGAGAGTGGTAGAGAGTGAGTAGTCGAGTAGTAGAGAGTGAGTGGTAGAGAGTAGTAGAGTGAGTAGTAGAGAGTGAGTAGTGGAGAGTAGTAAAGAGTGAGTAGTAGAGAGTGTAGTAAAGAGTAGTAGAATAGTATAGAGTGAGTAGTAGAGAGTGAGTAGTAGAGAGCCAGTAGTAGAGAGTGAGCAGTGGAAAGTGACTAGTAGAGAATGGTAGAGAGCGAGTAGTAGAGAGTGAGTAGTAGAGAGTGAGTAGTAGAGAGTGAATAGTAGAGAGTGAGTAGTAGAGAGAGTAGTATAGAGTGAGTAGTAGAGAGTAGTAGAGTGAATAGTAGAGAGGGAGTAGATTAGAGCGAGTGGTAGAGAGAGTAGTACATTGTTAGTGGTAGAGAGTAGTAGAGTGAGTAGTTGAGAGTAGGAGAGAAGGGAGTAGTAGAGAGTGAGTAGTAGAGAGTAGTAGAGCAGAGTATTAGTGAGTGGTAGAGAGTAGTAGAGAGTGAGAAGTAGAGACTAATAGTGAGTGAGTAGTTTAATTTGAAAGGAACACAATGAGGGGGTTCATTTAGCCATATAAATTGTGATTAGAGCTGAAAAAAGAAAAATTAGGGCACATTTTGAGTGATTTCTCAAATCCTCTTCTATTTCATTAAGATATTCTGACATGCAGACTGAAACATGCACTTTCAAAACCAGCAGCAGACTTCCCTGGTGAACAGTAGCTTTACTACAATGATCTAATGAGCAATTAAAGTGCTAATATTCTGAATTTATGGCAAATGTGTGACACACCTGAATGCCTTCTTGATGGAATCAACGTAAAAAACTTAAAGTGTTTCCTACTGAGGAGACTGTAGTAAATGAGGAAATTAGGAAACTTCATAACAAATAATTCTCCCAAGATGGCCACCAGAGACAAAAGAACCCACATGTAGCACAAATATCACCCAGATGTAGACCAAGTGTAGCCAAATGACAGAATGTTTCATTTTATTTTTTTTATTTTAAAAGTTTTATATAGCACTAACTTGACCCGTAGGTATCAGAGCGATTTACATACACACTGCGAAAAACAGAAGGACCATTACATTACATAGAAGACAGGCAGTAAATAAGCATGAAAAATACGTGCAACGGAGGGGGAGAGAACAATAAAAAGAGAAAGGTTATTAGTATAGTTCAGTGACCAACTATCCTTGAATGGGAGTCAACTCGGATATTGAAGTCTAGGTTAGTTGATGCTGGTCAGGAAAGTATTTGTTAATATGGCTGAGATACCCGCCACCCCCTCTCAACACAATCCCCAAGAATGGGAATACGGAAACGGTTCTGAACTTTTGGAAGGCGGGAGGGAGTTACCCTCCCGGCCGTATTTATTAAAATATGAAACAAAATTAAAACATTAAAATAACAGTTTCATATCATGTACAATTTCATTTCCACATTACGATGTTCTTGGCTAACCTTAACACATCTCTAATACAAAGGTTCTCCTAGCCGATACTAAACATCCTGCAAATGCATTTCTAAAATTGAAATTGTACATCCTAACATTACGGGCCAACGTCAAGGCCGTAACCGGTGTCAGATCCCTAACCCAGAACTCCCCCCTCACTTGTGAGGGGCGGTCGCACAGAGGATTACACCTTTGTGCCTATTTCCAATTTCCCTTGTCTTGACGGGGGCCCCATGTTAACTCGACGCCATCTTAGTGGTCGTCCGAGGACTCGTGTGAGGTGTCTAGAAGGTAGCGTAGACCCCCCTCCCACCCCACACAACTTACCACATCTGCCGTCGCAGATGTCCTGGCCCCGGGAAATTCCCAGGAGAGGCCCTGCAGCCCCTCCTCCCCAGGGAGGGGCCTATGGCCGCCTTCCCTTTCGGTGTCCCCATCCTTAGAGGGGACCGCCTCCCCGTTGAGGGGCCAATGGCCGCCTCCCCCCGGGCGCTCCCATCCGTAATGGGTGACGCCCCCACCTCTAGGGATCTTCCAATTACTGCTCACCGATCATGACCTTACCGCCCGACCAAAAAATAAATACGACAAACTAAGGCTAAAAGAGGAGAAAAACAATTATACTTAAGCATTCCAAGTATAAACTCTACAGAACATCACTGTTCAACACTGGTGCACTACTTTTGAATAACATGTTAAAATTGAAGATCATCAACTTTATTGCATATCAAATCACCAACTTTATTCAGAACAACCTGTAAGAAAAAAAAATACCACGTCACACGACTTTATTCAAACAACTCGCTGTCATCAGGGGCTGGTGGGTGGGTCAAAATTGGCTCTTCGTTCCGTCTCGAGCTCACGTGCAAACGGGGAGGTGCAGCTTCAGAGCACAGGAACAAGAGGATGCTTTCTTGGCTTGTCGCTCCTTTTATCCTTCTTCGGGCGGGCGTGGACCCACCTCCAATCCGCCTCCGGGGCGTGGCTAGCGGCTTCGGTGTCTAGGACAACCCACTCTTGGGCGGGAAAAGGCGCGCCCCGGCTACGCCGCTTCGGGCATACCAGCCGAGACTCGCCTCCCGCCCAAAAACGGCTTCCCGGGGGGATCGGGGTACTCCACCATACGTTCGGGGGGACCGAGTGGTCGCCCCTTTCCATATGGCTGAGATACCCGCCACCCCCTCTCAACACAATCCCCAAGAATGGGAATACGGAAACGGTTCTGAACTTTTGGAAGGCGGGAGGGAGCTACCCTCCCGGCCGTATTTATTAAAATATGAAACAAAATTAAAACATTAAAATAACAGTTTCATACCATGTACAATTTCATTTCCACATTACGATGTTCTTGGCTAACCTTAACACATCTCTAATACAAAGGTTCTCCTAGCCGATACTAAACATCCTGCAAATGCATTTCTAAAATTGAAATTGTACATCCTAACATTACGGGCCAACGGCAAGGTCGTAACCGGTGTCAGATCCCTAACCCAGAACTCCCCCCTCACTTGTGAGGGGCGGTCGCACAGAGGATTACACCTTTGTGCCTATTTCCAATTTCCCTTGTCTTGACGGGGGCCCCATGTTAACTCGACGCCATCTTAGTGGTCGTCCGAGGACTCGTGTGAGGTGTCTAGAAGGTAGCGTAGACCCCCCTCCCACCCCACACAACTTACCACATCTGCCGTCGCAGATGTCCTGGCCCCGGGAAATTCCCAGGAGAGGCCCTGCAGCCCCTCCTCCCCAGGGAGGGGCCTATGGCCGCCTTCCCTTTCGGCGTCCCCATCCTTAGAGGGGACCGCCTCCCCGTTGAGGGGCCAATGGCCGCCTCCCCCCGGGCGCTCCCATCCGTAATGGGTGACGCCCCCACCTCTAGGGATCTTCCAATTACTGCTCACCAATCATGACCTTACCGCCACAGGCCGGATAGTTGACCGGCTATCCGGCCCCCCCACAAAAACTCCTACTTAAAGGTCATGGCTGCAAACTCTTTAACCAAGCTACGAAGTCTCCTATGAGTAAAGAATTCCCCACCCGGGACAAATGGACTCCATCCTCTAGATACATTCGGTCCCCCCTGATACACCCATGCGGAATAGAATGCAATGTACTAGTACGGAACAATCTACCAAGCTTGTTATTCACCTTCTTCACTGAATGATTTACAGCAGCCACCGAAATAGCCCCCCGCCACACTTTCAGTGGAATCATATGGGACCATGCAATCGTGCACCCTGGAACCCTTCTCGCCAACCAACTTACTGTGGATAGTATCGCCTCGAGAAGTAGTCGTCTACCAGTGGTCACCAAATCATTGCCCCCAAGATGCACTATGATTATAGATGGCGGTGACCTTGTCCGCCCTAACAAGCCCGCCATAAAAGTTTGAAACTGGTCAATACAGAGCCCGCCCCTTCCGTAGAAGGTCACCCTGTACCCGTATTCCCCAGCCATGTGAATCATGTCACCTGCCTTGAATACGTCCGCGGCACGCCTCACGTATGAGTGGCCCACGACCCACACCACTCTCTCCTCAGCCGGTGGTCTTTGACCGCTGGTTCCCAGGTGTCGGGTCGACTGCACAGTCCGCCCCGCCTCGTAAGCTTGCGAAACTGTAAACCAAACAAAAACAAGAAGCGTGAGTGCATGATATCAGCTTCACAACATGTGCAACCGCACATACCTTTTGTAACAATTCGAGGACCAACGCCCCAACTGTTTTACTTTTTCCACACTCAGACCCCTGGCTGTAGCCTCTGTAGCAGCCCCTATCCGGAAGGAATGGGTCCCAAACTCGCACGGGTTCAAGCCCGCGGCTGTAATTGCCATCGCAAGCACCCGCTGGAACTGAAATCTAGTCAGTGGGGTGGCGTCTGCGTGCCTCAGCAAGGTTCCCCCCCATGATGCCGCCCTGTGCTCCAAATACTCCTCAACGCATGCAACCGGGCACATGGGAGATCCGGGAATCCGCTGGACTACTACACTGTCCCCGATCGCACCCTGATCGGTCTTGGACCTGGCAAACGAGACCATCATCGTCTCCCCCTTAATTTGTATGTGCTCTCGGCACAGACCTCCCCCCGTATCCTGCTTGTTCTTTGCTACCAGTTCGCTAACCCGCATAGCCCCATGAAATGCCAATGCAAAAGCGGCCCGGAATAGCACTGTCTCAGACTGAGATGAACATGTTGCAGGGAGTACGGACAGTAACAGGGCCAACCTTTCCAGACCTATCGGGTGCCTTTCATCCACTCTGCGACCCTCAAGGCGTTGCCACCCACGCAGCGCCTTCTGTACTACAAAAGACGCTGTGGGGTCCTGGATACCATGAGCCCGAGCCATAAAAGAAATGGCGGCCCGGTGCCTCTGAGCCGTAGCTACTGATTTGCCTGCCTGATGTAACGACAACAAAAATTTCAGGACATACTCTTCTTGGCCCCAAAGCTCCCCCCTAGCAGAACCCAAAAAGGACCAATAGGAACGGAACGCCCCTTTGTATGCCTTCCTTGTCCTGGGTGCTAAACTCTCTCCCACGAGGTTTTGTAGTTCGGGGCACCGAGAGACCAGAGAGCTTCGGGAAATGGTGCCGCCACCGGGTCCGCTGTGGGCAGAAAATCCCAGAAGTCCTGCATACGGGAACGAGAAAGCGCATCAGCTGCTTGATTCAGCACCCCTGGCACATGTCTTGCCCTAAAAAGGACGTTCAGTTGCATACATAGCAAGACAATTTCCTTAAGCAATCTCAAAATCCATTTGCATCGTGCTGCCTGACTATTGATACACTCAACCACGGTCATGTTATCAGACCAGAACACCACAGAGTGATCCCGAAACCCCTCAGGCCATGTTTTCAAGGCCACCAGAATAGGGAATAATTCAAGAAACCCAATGTTACCTGTAAGCCCACTCTCATGCCACCACGACGGCCATGTTTGGGCTGACCAGTGATTACCCAATATGGCGCCAAAGCCCATACTCCCTGCTGAGTCTGTCCACAACCCCAGCTCCTCGGAGGACACCGCCGGTTTGTTCCAGACCACACGACCATTGAAATCCGCCAGGAATGCCAACCAAATGCGCATGTCCTGGTGAACCTCTGCCGAGAGCCTTGTGCGGTGGTGGCCCTCTTTAAGGCCGACCATGGCTTGTGCAATCGAGCGGGAAAAAGGGCGAGCCATTGGTATCACTCTAAGGGCAAAATTCAGCTGACCCACAGTCTGTTGTAATTGATGCAAATTCACCTTTGTCTCGCTAATACATGTTTCCAGCGAGGCCCTGAATTTTGTTACCTTTTCTTTGGGCAACCGGAAGCAACCCTCTTCGGAATCGAGCTCTATTCCAAGAAACTCGATCGAAGTAAACGGTCCCACAGTCTTACCTGGCGCCAATGGCACACCGAAATGTCTCATGAGATCACAAAATTCATTCAAAGCCTGTGCACATTCGGAGTCCCCGGCTGCCCCCAGGAACAGAAAATCGTCAAGATAATGCATAACATGCGTAAACCCCGTTATTCTTGTGAACGCCCATTGAAGAAAACTACTGAATTTCTCAAAATACGCACAAGATATGGAGCAACCCATTGGCATACATTTATCCATGTAATAGCGTCCCTGAAACATGAAACCAAGGAGACGCTGGTCGTCTGGGTGTACCGGGAGCAACCGGAACGCTGACTCGATGTCCGATTTGGCCATCAGCGCTCCGGGCCCCAGGCGATTCAACATGGCGACGGCCTCATCAAAAGACGCATATATCACACCGAACAAACTCCCGGGTCAATCGCATCGTTCACCGAAAGACCCCTCGGAGCTGACAAGTTATGTATCAACCTAAATTCGCCTGGGTCCTTTTTGGGGACTACTCCCAGGGGTGAACAAACAAAATCATGAACTGGCGGTCTGTCATATGGTCCGGCAACCCGACCCCGGGTCACCTCTTTCCCAATCTTTGCTTGTACCACAGTTGTATTCTGCAGAACCGACAGTTGGTTCCTACATTGTGTTTTACCCTGAAAATTCCCCGCCGGGATGCGGAAACCATACAAGAACCCATCTCGCAACACCCCAGCGGAGCTATGATCCGGGTATTCATTGAGCCAAGGAATCATTGCCATGGTATCAACCGGGGTAGGTAGAGGCGCCCCACGGACTATTTCAGACCTGTTTGGTGCCCTCTCTACTTCCCGTGTCACCCGTTTTGGCTCTGCACATGGTCTCGGGATGCGAGGACTGCCCACACCCTGTACATTCATGTCTAAACTTGCATGACCCCTGGGGCCTTGTACACTTGCCTCTGTTAAAACTCCAGCATGCCCCTTTTTTACCTGAGTTGCCATTGGTCCTTGAGTGCTGATCATTGCCTGATCCCGCCCGAAAGGGCGCCCCAGGCGAGTGGCGGGAAAACTCGCCCCCGTTCCCCCCCAACAATGGCGACTTTGCCATGCCTGATTTCTCCATTTTTTGCCAGGAAATGGAGTCGAAACAATCCCACGTCAGAGATGCGTCAAACTCCTTGGACTTACGGAATATGCTATTGTACAAAAACCATTGATTACCCTCATATGTCTGAGAAAACTCCATGATACGTGTCTGATACACGGGTAGTTCAGCCAACAGTTCGGGCCTTCGTTCCCCCATAATTGCGGTGAACATCCCAAACGCTCTGCCCCAATTACCTATCGTTTCGTCAACTCTGAAGGCGGCCATTTTTGCGCGCCAAACACTAGGGTGCAGAAATTCCTTTTGAATTTTCACATGCTCAATCTCATAATGATCAGTTAGTAACGAAAACATGTTTACATATTTATCAGCCCATATCCTCTCTTTGACTTCCATCGGGATATGCTGAGCCACTTTTTTCCGTCCTTGAGGGTACCGACCCCTCCCCCGCCATCGGCAATAGCTGCTTACCTGAACCGGTAGCTGTGACCGTAGTCGCTGCCGAACTCACGCCCGCTACTGGTTGTTCCACGGGAGCCTGCGGGGGAACAAGAGGATATGGTGCCTTCGCAGCATCTCTCGATTGCCGCAACTGCTTCATCACTGCTCTGGCATCATCAGCCGTGGCCCCCTCGCTATCTTTCCCCAACCATGCTGCCAACTGTGCAGCCAGTTCGGGAGGCATATCCTCCCCATTCACGGGGGTGACTACAACCGGAATTGATTGCCCCTCGTTCGGGACTGGGATCGGGGCCTCAGTCGGTGTATCTGGGTGCGCCGGCGGCGCCTCGGGAACTGGGGCCTCCCCCCCTGACGCTCCCTTCTTGGCCCTTCTACCTCTCCTGTTAGGGACTACTCCCGGCAATGGAAAAGGCGCGCCCCGGCTACGCCGCTTCGGGCATACCAGCCGAGACTCGCCTCCCGCCCAAAAACGGCTTCCCGGGGGGATCGGGGTACTCCACCATACGTTCGGGGGGACCGAGTGGTCGCCCCTTTCCAGGAGATGGAGTTTGAGGTCCCTTTTAAAACAGGAGAAGGAGGGGTTGCATCTGAGGACTCTGGGGAGAGCGTTCCATATCCTGGGAGCGGTGCCAGAGAACGATCGGTATTGGGTGGTTTTCTTTCTCATTTTCGGCGGAATACGAAGGAGTGAGTTGGAGCTTCTCAATGTTCTAGATTGACCTACTCTTACCAGTTTGTTGTCCAGGTAGTTGGGGGCCGGAGAGTGGAGTGTTTTGTGTGTGATGCAGGCCAGTTTGTAAATACATCTCCCTTCCATGGGAAGCCAATTGATGGAGTTGAGAGCTGGAGTGATGTGTTCAAATCTTTTTACTCCACATACAAGTTGAGCAGCCATGTTCAGCACTGCCCTTAGGGGGGCTCGGTGAGCTTTTGGAGTCCCTGTAAGGATGGTGTTCCCGTAGTCGATTTTAGAGAGAACTAGGGATTGGACTACTGTCTTGAGGTTATCATGGGGAAGAAAAGGTTTCAATTTCTTGAGTTGTTCTAGAGAGAAAAGAACACTTTTTGCAGAGTTTTTGATGTGGGCCTCCATTGATAAGTTCTTGTCAAGGGTGATGCCTAGAGACTTAACTGAGCCAGATAGGACGATGGGGCAGTTCAGGGCAACCAGATTCTTGATCCATTCTTGGATAGGACAATGGTTGCTTTTTGGAGAGATAGGATTAGTAAAGTTGTATCTGGGTTGAGCTTTAGGTGGTTAACATTGAACCAGGTTTGGATCTCAGTTAGTGTGGGATTGAGGTGTTGGATCTCGCTGGGAGACTTGATTTTGAGGTGTCATCCGCGTAAAGGTGGTAATTTACTCCAGCTTTTTTCAAGATGAATAGATTGAAGAGGGACGGGGAGAGGATCGAGCCTTGTGGGACCCCAAGTGTGACTTTAGTTGTTTTCTAGAGACAGGAGTTGATTTTAATTTGCTGTGAGCGATGTTGGAGGAAAAAGGTGACCCATTTTAGTACTGTACCATTAATGCCGGAGCGCTTCGACAAGGTCTCCAGAAGAGCTGGATGATTTACTGTGTCCAATGCCGCAGATAGGTCAATAAGGATGAGTAGGCACATCACCATCATTTAAGGCCTTGTGAATGTCGTCGGAGACGTTGAGTATAGCTGTATCCATGCTACAGCCTTTCCTGAATCCAGATTGAAAGGCATTAAGGAGGTTGAACTCATCAATGTGTTTATTGTGTTGGTGGAACACATTTCTCCAATGTTTTTGCAAGGAATGGGAAGTTCGAGATAGGTCTGAGGTTGTTAAGATCTTTAGGGTCGGCCCCAGGTTTCTTGAGAATGGGTGTGATTTGTCCTAATTGCAGGGAGTCTGGGACACAGCCTGAGATGGGAGAGGCGATGATGATTTTTGTCCAGAATGGGGAAATGGTGTGGTTGAGTTCTTTTATAATTGTGGATGGGAGTGGGTCCATGGTGTGGGAGGAAGGTTTTAGATTAGAAATTATATTGAAGACCTCGTTTTCCGACATTAGCTCAAAGTCGGACCAATGCTCCTTGTTTTTTAGCTGGAGGTCAGTCTGATTGTCCTTATTCAGAACTCTTTCTGCGATGTCGAGGGTGGTTGAAGGGGGGGAAGGTTAAGAGGGAAGAAGGGTTGGTGGTTTGTAAGAAGGATTGGTCAATTTTAGAGACTTTATTAGTGAAGAAGGTGGCAATTTCTGCACATCGCTCATTGGTGGCTTTGATTTCTTGAGAGGGAGTGCAGTTAGTTTGGCATTTGACAATGCTGAAGAGTTCTCTGGGTCTGTAACTAGAGTGCTAACAGTCTTACTTATGACAAAAGTATGGCACACCTGAAGCTATCTTGATCGGAATAAAGTGGTAACACTTAAAATATTTAATTTACAAAGGAACAAAATGAGGCAGTACATTTTTCAATAGAAATTAAGATTAGTGATGCAGAAAGAAAAATGAGGGCACATTTTGACTTCTCAAATCCTCTTCTATTTCATTAAAAAATTCTGACATGCTGACTGAAACATGCACTTTGAATACCAGCAGCAGACTTCCCTGGTGAACAGTAGCTTTACTACAGTGATCTAATGAGCAACTATAGTGCTAACATTCAAAATTCATGGCAAATGTGTGACACATCTGAAAGCCTTCTTTATGGAACCAAAGTAAACACGCATTGAAAATGCAATAGGTCTCGCATTCGTTTAAGTTGAAGCAATTTTGTTTGTAATTAGTGTTTTTCAAACTTTCATGTAGATAACATGCATATGTATGCATATATGTATATGTATATGTATGCATGCATTATTATTTGTATGTATATAGATATGCATTATATATATATGTTTATATATGTATATAGATATGCACATTCATATATATATAAATGCATATGCATATATATATATATATGCATATGTGTGAGAGGTGTAGAGGTAGAGGTGTAGAGGTAGAGGTGTAGAGGTAGCGAGGTAGAGGTAGAGAGGTAGAGGTAGAGAGGTAGAGAGAGGTAGAGAGGTAGAGAGTAGAGAGTGAGTAATATAGAATAGAGAGTGAGTGGTAGAAAGTAGTAGAGAGTAGCAGAGTGAGTAGTAGTGAGTAGTAGAAAGTGAGTAGTAGAGAGTAGTAGATAGTGAGTGATAGAGCGAGTGTAGTAGAGAATACTAGAGAGTAGTAGAGAGGAAGTAGGAGAGTGGGTAGTAGAGAGTGAGTAGTAGAGAGTAGTAGAGAGTAAGTTATAAAAAGTAGTTGAGAGTGAGTAGTAAAAAGTGAGTAGTAGAGAGTAGTAGAGAGTGAGTAGTAGAGAGTGAGTAGCAGGGAGAGTGTAGTAGAGTAGTAAAGAGGGAGTAGAGAGTGAGTAGTAGATAGTGAGTAGCAGAGAGAGTCGTAGAGAGTATTAGAAAATGAGTATTGAGTAATAGAGCGAGTGTAGTAGAGAATACTAGAGAGTAGTAGAGAGTAAGTAGGAGAGTGGGTAGTTGAGAGTGAGTAGTAGAGAGTAGTAGAGAGTAAGTTGTAAAAAGTAGTTGAGAGTGAGTAGTAAAAAGTGAGTAGTAGAGAGTAGTAGAGAGTGAGTAGTAGAGAGTGAGTAGCAGAGAGAGAGTAGTAGAGTAGTAAAGAGAGAGTAGTAGAGAGAGTGAGTAGTAGAGAGTAGTAGAGAGTGAGTGGTAGAGAGTGAGTAGTAGAGTGAATAGTTGAGGGAGTAGTAGAGAGTGAGTAGTAGAGAGTGAGTAATAGAGAGTGCATAGTAGAGAGTAGTAGGGAGTAAGAAGTAGAGAGTGAGTAGCAGAGAGAGAGTAGTAGAGAGAGTAGTAGAGCGTAGTAGAGTAGTACGGAGAAAGTAGTACAGAGTGAGTAGTAGAGAGTAGTGGAGTAGAAGAGAGTGAGTACTAGAGTGTTGTAGAGAGTGAGTAGTACAGTGAGTAGTAGAGAGTAGTAGAAAGTGAGTAGTAGAGTGAGTAGTAGAGAGAAGTAGATAGCGAGTAGTAGAGAGTGAGTAGTAGAGAGTAAGTAGTAGAGAGTGAATATTAGAGAGTGTGTAGTAGAGAGAGAGTAGTAGAGAGTGAGTAGGGGAGAGTAGTAGAGTGATTAGTAGACAGTGAGTAGTAGAGAGAGGAGAAGAGAGTAGTAGAGAGTGAGTAGTAGAGTAGTAGAGAGTGAGTAGTGAAGAGTGAGTCATAGAGAGTGAGTAGTAGAGAGTAGTAGTGAGTGAGTAGTAGAGAGTGAGAAGTAGAGAGTCGTAGCGAGTGAGTAGTAGAGAGTGAGTAGTAGAGAGTGAGTAGTAGAGAGTAGTAGAGAGTGAGTAGTAGAGAGTGAGTAGTAGAGAGTGAGTAGTAGAGAGTAGTAGAGAATGAGTAGCAGAGATTGAGTAGTATGGAGTAAGAGAGTAAATAGTAGAGAGTAGTAGAGTGAGTAGTAGAGAGTAGTAGAGAGTGAAGAGTAGAGAATAGTCAGTCAGTTTCAGGCAGTGTCAGCCAGTTTCAGTCAGTCAGTGTCAGTCAGTCAGTGGCAGTCTGTGGCAGTCAGTGTCAGTCAGTCAGTGTCAGTGACAGTCAATAAGTGTCAGTCAGTCATTCAGTGTCAGTCAGTGTCAGTCAATTTGTGTCAGTCAGTGTCAGTCAGTCGGTGTCAGTCAGTCGGTGTCAGTCAATCAGTGTCAGTGAGTGTCAGTCAATGAGTGTCAGTCAGTGTCAATCAGTCAGTGTCAGTCAGTCAGTGTCAGCTAGAACAGCTCTGCTGACCTGATTTCTCTGGCTCTACAGCAGGTCTACTGACCTGGTTCTGTGACTCAAGAGCAGCTCTGCTGACCTAGTTCTTAGGCTACAGAGCAACTCTGCTGATCTGGTTCTCTGGCTCTACAACAGGTCTGCTGACCTGGTTCTCTGGCTCTAAAGCAGCTCTGCTGACCCTGTTCTATGGCTCTAAGCAGTTCTGTTAACATGGTTCTCTAGCTCTAGAGCAGCTCTGCTGACCTGGTTCTCTCCTTCTAGAGCAGCTCTGCTGACCTGGTTCCCTACCTCTAAAGCAACTCTGCTGACCAGGTTCTCTGCCTCTAGAGCAGCTCTGCTGACCTGGTTCTCTGGCTCTGAAGCAGTTCTGCTGACCTAGTTCTCTCCCTCTGAAGCAGCTTGCTGACCTGGTTTCTCTGGCTCTACAGCAGCTCTGCTGACCTGGTTCTCGGCCTCTAGAGCAGCTCTGCTGACCTGGGTCTCTGGTTCTAGAGCTGCTCTGCTGACCTGGGTCCCTGGTTCTAGAGTAGCTCTGCTGGCATGCTTCTTAGGCCTAGAGCAGCTCTGCTGACTTGGTTCTCTGGCTCTACAACTGCTCTGCTGACCTTGTTTCTCTGGATCTGCAGCAACTCTGCTGACCACGATGCACGCACCCAACTTTGCGAAAAAATATTTAAAAATAATATAAGTTTATTATAAGTACAAATATATTATTTTTATGAATATCTTTGATAATCCCTTGCCCTAATATGTATATTAAAGACACATACAAATCATTTTGGAACCAAATTTTTTTTGCGGGAACAGTCCGAAGCCACTTTATTGCAGGGAATACAGGTTGGGCGAATGCATTTCGTGGTGGGATTTCAGCCTATCCAGACACCTGAATGACCAATGGTTCCACCAAAGTAAAACACACACCAGTAGGGGATCCTTGAACGCGCGTCACTGGCATCCGCGCTACATTGGACCTATCCGGAATCAACACAGTATTCTGGGTATTGTAGTCCACTTGCGCTGCAATTAGGCACAGCAGGTGGATCCAAGCATCCGCTGAGGGGCGGGTCTGGCAGTAACCAATGCCGCACAGACAGGACACTTGAAATCACCCACAGTGAACCATGAACTTACTTACCTGTTCTGACAGTTTCCTGGCGCTGATGAAGGCTTAAGTGAAGCCGAAATGCATTCGCCCAAGCTGTGTTCCCTGCAATAAAGTGGCTTCCGACTGTTCCCCTGCTGGGTCCTTGTTTCTTATCCTCGGAGAAGAAAGCAGTGTCCATACCCATAGCGCGTATGCCAGTGACGCGCGTTCAAGGATCCCCGCAACATTGAAGAGGATTCAGCCCTACTGGTGTGTGTTTTACTTGGTTGGAACCGTTGGTCATTCAGGTGTCTGGATAGGCTGAAATCCCACCACACCCCAACAAAGGAAGAAGCGAGCAGTGTAGGCGCCATTCGGCTCCTCTCTGGGCGAGGTGATTTGCACACTTGTCTCTGCTAACCTGACTCTGATGCTACGATGGTGGTTGTTGCGGTTTGGGGGCCTGAGGGGGCACCTTTCACAGGCAGAGAACGGCATTCAACATATCCGTGGGGCCCTGTTTGGAGCAAGTCCATCACTTAAACATTGGACCTATCCGGAATCAACACAGTATTCTGGGTATTGTAGTCCGCTTGCGCTGCAATTAGGCACAGCAGGTGGATCCAAGCATCCGCTGAGGGGCGAATGTGGCAGTAACCAATGCCGCACAGACAGGACACTTGAAATCACCCACAGTGAACCATGAACTTACTTACCTGTTCTCACAGTTTCCTGGCGCTGACGAAGGCTTAAGTGAAGCCGAAATGCATTCGCCCAAGCTTTGTTCCCTGCAATAAAGTGGCTTCCGACTGTTCCCCTGCTGGGTCCTTGTTTCTTATCCTCGGAGAAGAAAGCAGTGTCCATATATATATATATATATATATATATATATATATATATATATATATATATATATATATATATATATATATATATATATAACAGCTCCATTACTGACGAAGGCCGAGTGCCAAAAGCGCTTTGTGTGAGATTAAAACTACTTTGTGCATCTATCTTTGGAGTGCTGCCTCCTATTTCCCGAAGATTGCGGGGAGGGATTGTTGAAGCTGACATATATATATATATATATATATATACATATATTTATATATATATATATATATATATATATATATATATATATATATATATATATATATATATATATTATATATATATATATTCCTCCACCATTACGGTCATAAAAGATCGATCGCTGTCATAGGGCGGTCCGAGTTGGGTAGCCTGTACCCCAGCAAATTCTTTCCACAAACACTTCCCAGTAAGGATGATACTCGGACACCCGGGTTGCCTTGCAAGTGAAATTTTATTCGGCAGATAGAAAAACGACGCATTCCGCCATTACGGCTTGTTCACGCTCACCGAGTTACTTTAGACGCCATCTTAAATACGTGATAAAGAAAACACCAATGTGTAAAATGAAAATAGTGGCGGACATTTTAACATGGAGTGTAAACAATTGTTATGTGTGCCAGATGTAAATTCCGCTCGCAATGTTACATTGCTACATGAGATCGTAATTCATACATATATGTAGTATAAAATAATACAATGTACATTTCTCAAAATCAATATGTAAAGAAATATTTGCAATTCGTAACTGATGCGATATAATGGCAACAATATCATTCCAGGCGGCCGGGTAAGGTTTTTGGGCACAGAAAATCAATTATTAAAGATAAAATCAAAAACCGTGATCTGACACAGAGATATGTATCACATGACCGCACAAAGTGTATAAACCATGATTTCATTGGGTATTATCGAGATCACTCTGTAGCGAGGCCATTCATTGGTTGATAACACGCTGTCTGTTACCATGGTATCAGAAGATATATAAACATCCATATTACTTCTAAGCCCAAGTGGGCGTTGATCCCAAATATGATTTCCATAAAATCATTCCAAGATAGTCCATGCCCATGTGGGCTTTTAAACAAGATATCAGTCCTTATACACATATTCATTGGTTGATAACATCCTGTCTGTTACCATGGTATATGATGATATATACATCTATGATACTTCTAAGCCCAAGTGGACGTTGATCCCAAAAGTGATTTCATCATTCCAATCTTAGTCCATGCCCATGTGGGCTTTTAAACAAGATATCAGTCCTTATACAAATATCAACGGTTTAATCGTGGTTGCTTTCTGTTGGTAATGTTATCTTAAATCCACGCCCCAGTTGGCAACTGATAAATTTCCCGGCATCACACTAATATGTCCGTCAACATAAGAAAGTGACCAAATTCTGAAAAGTGAATAAAAACATGTATGTTAAAAACATGTATGTTAAAAACAAGCAGACTAGTACAGTGGGAATGAAAATTCAACAATCGTCAAGTGTAGTTACTCATACAGATGAAATGATAGCTCCTCACTTACATTGAGGCCCTTAGGTGTTAAACAGTGAAAGTCAATTATATAGCGTGATTCCAGTTTGCGAAGTGATAATTCTCTATTACCACCCCGCACACCTAAATTGACACAATCAATTACAACCATCTGCACTAGATTTTCATTTTGCATATGTATCTCTCGAAAGTGGCGTGCAATGGGATATTGTTTATTGTTGCTTCTTATGGCACGTAAATGTTCAAGCACCCGTTTCTTTGCCTCATGCTTGGTGCTGCCAACATACCATTTTTCACATGGACAAATCAAAACATATACACTATATGGAGTGTTACATGATAGTCTCTTTCTTATAACAAACTCCCTAGATGTATTGGGGATTGATAGTGTCTTAACATCTTTGCTATTCTTACAAGCTTTACATTTGTGGCAGCATTTGAATCCTTGGAATTTGCTATTTTCATCAGAGTCAGTACTGGTCACGTAATTGTGACTCAATTCGTCAGGTAGAGATCTACTTTTTCTAAAGGTGATCTGAGGGTTATCATTCAGCTCTCTCTTCAGATGATCATCAGTCATGAGTACATGCCAATGTTTGCGAAAAATTCTGCGTATCTCACTGGCCTGTCCTGAGAATGTTGTGATGAATCTTATATTATTAGAATCTTCCTGATCTTTGTTAGGATAAAGCAGTTCATCTCTGGATTTCATTTCTGCTCTTGTTGCTTCCTCCGTGATCATTTTTCTACTATATCCACTCTCTAGGAATCTTTTGTGCATCAATTTTTCTTCCTCTTTATAGGCTGCCAGAGTGCTACAATTCCTTCTGGCGTGCAAAAGCTCTCCATACGGACTACTCTGCACCCAGTTTTTTGGATGGCAGCTCTTAGCCCTGAGAATACTGTTGCCCGCTGTTTTCTTGCGGAAAAGTTTGGTGGTAAGTGCTGCATTCTACACCTCCACCAACACGTCAAGAAACTCTTTTTTTTCTTTGCTGACATGTTGAGAAAATTGCAGGTTCAGAGTATTGTTATTAAGCTTCTCAATGAATAGATTCACAGATGCTATGTCCCCTGACCAAATAAAAAAGATGTCGTCAATGTACCGCAGCCACAGGACAACGTTGGTAAATTCTGCCATCTCGCTGGCAACCTGCTCTTCCCACCAGCCCATGAAAAGATTCGCGTAGCTGGGGGCGAAGCAGGTTCCCATGGCAGTGCCCTGTGACTGCCTGTACACGACTCCATCAAAAATAAAGAAATTATTCTCCAAACAAAACTCAATCATGGACAGAATCATTTGGGAATGATGCAACAAAGATATAGATCTCATTTTCAAAAAGTGTTGAGCAGCTCTCAAACCCTGTTTATGTTGTATACTGGTGTATAAGCTGCTCACATCTAGAGTGACCAATAAGAAAGTGCTTTCCCAATGGATTTCATTGATGGTAGTCAAAAAATGGGTTGTGTCTTTCAAGTAAGATGGAAGGGCCATCACGTATGATCTGAGATAGTGGTCTATATATTTTGAAGTGTGCTCCAGGAGGGAGCCAATGGAGGACACTTTGGGTCGTCCCGGGGGATTTGAAGCATCCTTGTGGAGTTTAGGGAGTAGGTAGAGTACAGGAATTCTGGGGTGGGCACAATACAGATAATAGAATTCCTCCCACTCTAAAAAACCCCTCTCCCTCAATCCACAAGACGTTCCCTGTACAGAATATTAGACTTCAGTGTCTCATCATGATTGGTTTTTATATAGCAAGTATTGTCATTCAATTGCCTATAACCTTCAGCTAGATATTTATCTTTATCTAAAATGACCACATTGCCAGCCTTGTCAGATTGTCATATCACAATACTTTTATCCGATTTTAAGCTGTCTATAGAGGCAACTTGCTCTTCTGTCAGGTTCTTATGTTTATTTGGCAATTTCTGGTAACGTACTTTCTGAGGGTCAAGTAAAACACCCTTCTCAAACACCTCAATGGCGTCACATTGTACCTGGGGTAGGAATACAGATTTAGGCTTAAAATTCGTACCTGAATTGGCCCCCAACTCAATACCGCAAGCCCCCCAATCAGGAGTAGATTCAACATTGTCCTGATCCTCAGTTAGTGCATGTAACAGTTCAATATCACAAATATTGAGATTGCTCTCAGTAGTTTTCTTACTTACAGTTCCAGAATCCTTAGGTTTCGTATTGAACCATTTCTTTCATTTCAATTTCCTTGAAAAGAGGAATAGGTCTATCCATGTCTGTGCATAGTCAAAATTGGACGATGGGCAAAAGGAAAGGCCCAACTCCAGGTTTCAATTTCACTTGTGGATAATGATCTTTGTGATAAGTTCACCACAGTCATATTTGTTGTTTTTTCTTTCCCCTGGTTTCCATTCCCACCGGAGTGTTGCTGGCGTTTGATCCTCCTCTTTTTGGCTTGCTGGTTGCGCCTGTTCTTCCTCTGTTTTCTCGACCCCATCCTCGTGAGTTCCCCCTCTCCCCCTGGGAGTCTGTCCAGTTCTGATTTATCATCTGGAACTGTAATAAAAAATTGTTGTTCTTGTTCTGTGGATCACTTACTATCTCCTGGTTCAGGCCTGAAGTTGAGGCATCCGAGATGTTTCCATCGGAGACGTCACTCTCCACAGTCTCACTAGTATTCACATCGGGTTTAGACATTTGAGCTACAGCTGCGCCTTTCTTAGTAAATAGGTGGTCATATTTCTTATGAAATG
Source organism: Lissotriton vulgaris (assembly GCF_964263255.1). NCBI lineage: Eukaryota > Metazoa > Chordata > Amphibia > Caudata > Salamandridae > Lissotriton > Lissotriton vulgaris. The sequence goes on from NC_141685.1 coordinate 1,576,627,075, forward strand.
TCAGCGTGCGTCCCATTTTTTAGTCTTTGTAGTCACGGAGGAGTTTTCTCTGTTTTTCAGCGGTGATTTCCTCTTCTAGCTTCTCCATTCTTGCTAGAAGTTTTTTCATGAAGTCATCTCTTGCCTCTTTGGTCATTAGCTGTTCGACTTCTAACATAATTTCCTCGATTTCTTTCAATATTTTTGCACGATCTTTGAGTGCATATTTCACCAAAATCCTCATCATGTGATAGAGCACGAGGCAGAGTTGTCAGACCATTCCTCTAACATCTCAGTGTCAGGGACTTCGTACGTCGGAATGATAAAAATACGGAGGCCCCTGGGAACCCGCTTGACATCACTGATGACACCATCCAGTGAATGTGTGTCTTTCTGAAAAATAAATATGTTTTATATATGTATATGTAAAGGTCGATGGAAAGAATAAATGGTTAAATAAGTGTGTAAATGGATGTTTTAAAAAAAAAAATGATTGGTTAACTGGCTTATTAAGTGTATCTTTGTGAATACATATATTAGCGAGTAATTTTTAAATATTTAAATATATGTATCAGTGTTTCACTTTGTGTATAAGTGGCTGAATGGGTTGGTGACTGACTCACTGTTTGTATGTGTTTTGAAGACAGCATATGTGCAGGACTGTATGGGTTGATGAGTTTGTATATGTGTGTGTTAGTGAGAAAATGACTGTCTCACTAGTGTCTTTATTAGTAACGACATATGTTTTAATCTAGTATATGTGAGTATTGATGTATGTAAGTGAGTATATGTGAGAGTGAGAGATTGTAAGAGTTCCTGTTTAAATAAGTATGTGTTTTTATAAGTGATTGTTTAAGAGAGTAAGTATGTGTAAGTTTCGTTAGAAGTAAGGTGGTTATGTGTGTATAGTTGTATTTGCAAATAAATGGATGTTCAATAGTTTATTTGCATGTGTGAGTATGTGTGTGAGTAACTTTTGGATGACTGTCGGTGTGTAACAGGATGTATAGGTGTATCACTACATATGATGAGTGAGTATATGTATGAGTGACTATATAGAACTATTGGTGAATGAGAGGATGTGTATATAGATGCTGGAATTACTGAATTGGTTGTTGTAACTAGTATGGGTATCTCCATTTTTTTGAAAATGTTAGTTTCTATTTTTGAATATGTGTTTCAAGGGTTACATTACACTGAAATTAGGTCTATCACTCTGTCACAAGGATGGTGTCATCAGTGATGTCATGAGTGATGTCACTGACCATGTCATGAGTGATGTAATATGTAACGTCATCAGCAGTGCATTGCAGGCGCGCAAGTTATAGTGAGTACAACTTACTATAACATGGGAATTTCAATGGTTTTATGTCAGTAAAATTTCCAGCTAACCTATAGTTTTTTTAGTGAATTTAATAGGTTTTTTAAATGCTAATTCCTAACTATAACTGGTGTGAAACCTATGGTTTTTTCAGTGAATATATTTATATATGGGCTTTACTTACCTCATATGCACTTACCATGCGTGTAAAGGCATGCTTGGTAAAGAGGTATGAATGGTAAAGGACTCTGAGTGGTAAAAGCTATATGGAAAAGGCTTGCGTGGTAAAGGCATGCAGTCTAATGTAATACATTTGCGGCACATTAGTTCCAGGTTAACACCTCAATCCAGCTGTCAGGAATGGAAAGGTGACTGATTGAACGCACCAGAGGTTCTGCCACTGCTCAGAAAATCATGTAGCACGTTTGATCTAGGAACAACATTTCTATTTTTGAGAAATATTCAAGGTATGCGGAAAATGGTATATTATGTGAGAAATGAAGAAAATCCATGATTATTCAAAATGCTGTGGCCATAGTAACGATTTAGAAAAGGGGGTGGTGATGAACAGAGTGTCTGAATTAAGCAGACTACTCTTACCCAGTCCAAAGATCAGGGCTTGATCCATCACCATTATTTATCTCACTGCCCCATCCCGGCTCAGAACCTGGCTATATGCAAATAAGTCTGTCCCTGGCCCAGTGCATCATGGGAACAGGGCAGACTAAACTACCAAGCCAATTCTTCACCAGAAAGGAGACAAGCTAACGGGGACCGGTTTCTGGCATTTCAGCCGTCTTCGGCCCGGCTTGCTTGAATCCTGATGGAGCAGTGAGAAAGGGACTCATGTCTGAGTATACCCTGCCACACCTATAGTGGCCAAAAACGATTTAGAAAAGGGGGTGGTGATGAACAGAGTGTCTGAATTAAGCAGACTACTCTTACCCAGTCCAAAGATCAGGGCTCGATCCATCACCATTATTTATCTCACTGCCCCATCCCGGCTCAGAACCTGGCTATATGCAAATCAGTCTGTCCCTGGCCCAGTGCATCATGGGAACAGGGCAGACTAAACTACCAAGCCAATTCTTCACCAGAAAGGAGACAAGCTACCGGGGACCGGTTTCTGGCATTTCAGCCGTCTTCGGCCCGGCTTGCTTGAATCCTGATGGAGCAGTGAGAAAGGGACTCATGTCTGAGTATACCCTGCCACACCTATAGTGGCCAAAAACGATTTAGAAAAGGGGGTGGTGATGAACAGAGTGTCTGAATTAAGCAGACTACTCTTACCCAGTCCAAAGATCAGGGCTTGATCCATCACCATTATTTATCTCACTGCCCCATCCCGGCTCAGAACCTGGCTATATGCAAATCAGTCTGTCCCTGGCCCAGTGCATCATGGGAACAAGGCAGACTAAACTACCAAGCCAATTCTTCACCAGAAAGGAGACAAGCTACCGGGGACCGGTTTCTGGCATTTCAGCCGTCTTCGGCCCGGCTTGCTTGAATCCTGATGGAGCAGTGAGAAAGGGACTCATGTCTGAGTATACCCTGCCACACCTATAGTGGCCAAAAACGATTTAGAAAAGGGGGTGGTGATGAACAGAGTGTCTGAATTAAGCAGACTACTCTTACCCAGTCCAAAGATCAGGGCTTGATCCATCACCATTATTTATCTCACTGCCCCATCCCGGCTCAGAACCTGGCTATATGCAAATCAGTCTGTCCCTGGCCCAGTGCATCATGGGAACAGGGCAGACTAAACTACCAAGCCAATTCTTCACCAAAAAGGAGACAAGCTACCGGGGACCGGTTTCTGGCATTTCAGCCGTCTTCGGCCCGGCTTGCTTGAATCCTGATGGAGCAGTGAGAAAGGGACTCATGTCTGAGTATACCCTGCCACACCTATAGTGGCCAAAAACGATTTAGAAAAGGGGGTGGTGATGAACAGAGTGTCTGAATTAAGCAGACTACTCTTACCCAGTCCAAAGATCAGGGCTTGATCCATCACCATTATTTATCTCACTGCCCCATCCCAGCTCAGAACCTGGCTATATGCAAATCAGTCTGTCCCTGGCCCAGTGCATCATGGGAACAGGGCAGACTAAACTACCAAGCCAATTCTTCACCAGAAAGGAGACAAGCTACCGGGGACCGGTTTCTGGCATTTCAGCCGTCTTCGGCCCGGCTTGCACGAATCCTGATGGAGCAGTGAGAAAGGGACTCATGTCTGAGTTTACCCTGCCACACCTATAGTGGCCAAAAACGATTTAGAAAAGGGGGTGGTGATGAACAGAGTGTCTGAATTAAGCAGACTACTCTTACCCAGTCCAAAGATCAGGGCTTGATCCATCACCATTATTTATCTCACTGCCCCATCCCGGCTCAGAACCTGGCTATATGCACTGGGACAGGAACAGACTAATTTGCATACAGCCAGGTTCTGAAACTGGGATGGTGCAGTGAGCTAAAAAACGGTGTTGGATTTAGCCCTGATTTCTTGACTGGGTGAGAGCTTTCTGCTTAATTCAGAGACTCTGTCCCTCACCACCCCTTGTTGTAAATATTTTTGTCCACCCTAAGCGTGGAAGGGTATTCTCAGATGTGAGACCCTTGCTCATTGCACCATCAGGATTCAAGCAAACCGGGCCGAAGACGGCTGTAATGCCAGAAACCGGTCCCCGGGAGCTTGTTTCCTTCCCAGTGTAAGAATTGGCTTTTGTAGTTTGGTTTGCCCTGTTCCCATCATGCACTGGGACAGGAACAGACTAATTTGCATACAGCCAGGTTCTGAAACTGGGATGGTGCAGTGAGCTAAAAAACGGTGTTGGATCTAGCCCTGATTTCTTGACTGGGTGAGAGCTTTCTGCTTAATTCAGAGACTCTGTCCCTCACCACCCCTTGTTGTAAATATTTTTGTCCACCCTAAGCGTGGAAGGGTATTCTCAGATGTGAGACCCTTGCTGATTGCACCATCAGGATTCAAGCAAACCGGGCCGAAGACGGCTGTAATGCCAGAAACCGGTCCCCGGGACCTTGTTTCCTTCCCAGTGTAAGAATTGGCTTTTGTAGTTTGGTTTGCCCTGTTCCCATCATGCACTGGGACAGGAACAGACTAATTTGCATACAGCCAGGTTCTGAAACTGGGATGGTGCAGTGAGCTAAAAAACGGTGTTGGATCTAGCCCTGATTTCTTGACTGGGTGAGAGCTTTCTGCTTAGTTCAGAGACTCTGTCCCTCACCACCCCTTGTTGTAAATATTTTTGTGGCCATAGTAACACATCATTCCAGTGGCCTTATTTATACATTGAAGTGCAACTGTCAGACTTGTAAAATGCAAATAAAATAAAAATTGTCATCCCAACTTCTGCCAGTGGTTGTAAGGACTTAGTAAATTCAATTTCTGCCTTTTCTTTCCTTTAGCCCCTTCGATGCTCATGACGAGCTGAGCTCGTCATGACCACACCCGTTTTTATTGCTGTCCAGCACAGCAGAGGAATATCTGCAGCATCCATGTGGTTAAGCAGTCAAGGGTTAAACAGTCCAGTGGATGGGATGACAGAGATAGCCTTTCAAATGCAGATATTGGCCCTGCACTGCTAATGAGCAAACATTTCCACCCCTTTGAACAACTAATGGGTGTGCTAAAAATAGATTTACCAGAGCAACGTGAGCAGCATTAGGTAAGGTGTTTGAATGGACACTGAAGTTGAAAATTTGGTGCTTGTGTCTCTCCTTCAGAGCTCCTCATTTGGCCTTGAGGATGACGTCAATCATGTGGAGCACCAACACAGGGGCTGCCTTGAACAAGTGCAGCACGGGCTGCAGGCACTGCCCTGCGAGGTATACACGCTGTAATTAGCGGTTCAGGGGAAGCTACAGAACCCCCAAAATAAAGATTCTGAAGTTCCAATAGTAAATAAGCACAAAAAATGCATAGAAATGTTTTTGTGTTGCCAAATTTGCTATGCGGTCAAAGACTGGGGTCAATGTCAGAAACTACTGCATGTTCTTTTGACTTGTCAATTGGTGTTTATTCTCTTTCGCTGACTGTAACGTTAGAGGATTTTCTACAGTGAACTATCTAACAATATTTAAGGGTAACAGTGTGAGAAAGGAAAGGCTGCACAAAGTCATTTTTGTAGCACACAGCATTTAAACAACTGTAAATGAACTGTATGAATATCTCAAAACATTGCAATTTTGTAATTCTGAAGTATGATGGAAACAATTTTTTTGATAGGATCAAAACAAATCGAGAAACTTTATTGAGTGATGTGCAAATGATAAATATTTGCTGAAATGCAATTTCCACATATCATAGTTGGTGCGCTATAAAGTTTTATCAGTAAAACTGCAGATTAATGCGAATTTTGTTGCCATTTAAAAGAAAATGTGTTGCCTACAAATGACAGTACGCTACCACACCTTGCTTTGGAAATACACATGCACCAGTGTGCTTCGAAATGCACCATCAGCTACATACCCAACCATTACCACTCTCTTGCTGAATGAATTTACAATACTTGTTCTTTGCGTGATGCATGGATTATCCATAATCCCTATGACTTCAGCAATGTATTATTGATGAAAGCATCCCCACCCTGAAAATTGTTTCAGCACCACTGCTTTCAGGCATGCCATTAGCAATGTTGCATATGATGTTACATATAAACAAAATTGCTCTGTGGAACCAACACTATACTGGTTGGTTGAATTCGAGCAATGATGAGAATATTGGGTTCTATGGAGCTTTGTGGAGCACTACAATGAAGAAAATAGTTTCTTCGTACCTGTGATGGAGCGAGGTGGAAAAGCAACATTCTGCGTACCCCTTGTGAAGTCATACTTCAATAACGATAACTCGTACTAATGGAATGCCATGCATGACTAACCAACATAGAATAAGAAATGCACCTACACGAATACACGCAGGAAATTAACCTTGCTTATGTTGCAATTATAATCAACTAATTATGTGATTTTGTCATGTTCCAAACTAATGAGCAGCTTTAAGATAATGGAATGCGGCATAAATGTGCTTTTCTTTATGTGTTTTTGTGACAAAACGCGAGGTTAAACCATGTTTAAGTGTGGCTATTTGCTAGGAAACTATTAACAAGGAAATCCTTAGTAAGGGGGGAGGTAAACAGAAGGCTTAAATGACTTAAATTAACATTAATTTGTGTTTGTTTCTATGATAGTCCCCATTTTGACTTGTGAGGCCTAAAAGAAAATGGAGTCACATGATTATTGTGGCCACAAAAGAAAAACGCATGCGCGAGACTGAATGCGAGCAGCTTTTGCCTAGAGTTACTAAAGGTCAAGGACATGTTAGCATGGAAGTGCAGATAGCTGCCAAAATGATGACCACCGTGGTACAGAACGTGAGAAAGAAACCTGAAGTTACAACTAGGAAACAGGACTAGACCGGACTCATGTTAGAACAATGGACCCATTAGAAAACTGTGAATGGAAGGAAATTTTCGATGACGAACTGATGCTCATCCACCCCAAAATTGTCCAATCAGAACTCGCATTTAGGTTAAAAGTAACATTTTTAGATAGGTAGAGCTAGTGAAAAAGGTATAAAAAGTGCTGTTTTTACTGAAGATTTTGGCTCTCTTCGATTTCGTCCCGAGATGCTGCTGGAATACTGATTTTTCATGATATGTAAGAACCTGCCTAACTCTGTTTCTTTTTACAGGGAAAGCACTTTATCTGAGAGTCTAGTTAGGGATGCTGGGGAAACAGATGATTAGTTCGGGAACTATCTGTCTTTTGCTAATCCCTGATATATAAAAATAATGAAATGTCTATCTTGGAGCTTTTCTTAAATAACTGATGTCAGCTGTCCTGAATTTAAATCCTTATGTTTAAATGTCGATTTTTCTGAACTAAATAAATTAAGATGAATAATCTTAGACATGCTGAAGTTGCTATTAATAAAAATAAGATAAATAGAGAATGAAGCTGGTCTTGAGTTTTCCTACGCCTAATTTTTTACTAGCAGATCCATTGACTTCATTGGTGGTGTGTCTAAATAAATGTTGTATTTATAAAAACCATGGTAAACGCTTCTAAACTGCAGGTGTAAATAGTATCAATATGCAAATTAGTTTTAGATACTCCATTAGGATACAGCAGCTCTTCTTTAAATTTCACCGATCCATGAAGTACAGTGTAAGTGGTTATTGGATGATTGACAGTGTTATGGGCCCACTGTTTGAGAATATGTTAGAAATTATACTTCAGGGAAAGCTGACATGGATTTAGAAATTATTTCCTGAGAAGCGCTGCATCACCTGCACTTTACTTTGGTTGGGTTTTCCGTTTGTTTTACTTGCTGTGTCTCAATATATTGTGCCAGACATTGTCCAATAATTCCCATTCTACGATTTTATGCATAGTACTTAGCACAAAGACAATAACTTTCTGTGCATTGTACAATATGTAGGTACAACAAGTATATTCGCTCTGGCTTGCTTATACATTCCAAAGTAAAGTAAATATGTGTTTGTATGGATATATTTACACAAGTTAAGTAGTACCGCCAGCTTTCATTCTATTCCAGAGACGTTTGCTTCCAATGACTCACATTTTATGCTCATTCTAATCCTATGTGTGGTCCGTGCTCACATATATTGCATTTGATGATCTGTATAATAATAATATGTTGATAATGTATTGCACTTGGAAAAGTAAGCATGATCAAAATGAAAAAGGCTAACTAATCTGCCATGTGAAGTGCACTTACCACTACTGGAAGGTTTAATATCAAACACTGCAGTGCGCAGCGTATGCACAATGTTTCTTTTTGTGTCTGAAACCCCTTACCAACATGAAATATGAGAAATTCCTAGTCAGCTGCTTTCATGTGAGTATACGTTTTATGAAAATGTTCAGCTAAAGGATATCTAGAATCAAAGATTTCTGTGGCTGACAAACATTATCTCTGTCAGTGTTTTGGTATGTGTTTAGTGTGCCTACATATGCATATTATTCATAAGCGGCAATAAGGTATTTTACATTTATAATTATTTGAAGCAATATGATTTTCAAACACAAACTGATTCGAAAAGAATGTTAAATCTGGGAACAAGCGGATCATGTTTTGCAAGTGAAACATGTTTTTGCATAATGTATCTATGGATCTTTGAATAAACATGAACACAAAAAACATATGTTGACTGCTTTTAAGGTCTTTGCCATTCCAGTATAGACAAGGACGATTACACTAAATGGGAATTAGTTAATAGAATAATATAAATTGTATTAAAAAAGAACCAGGTCCGCCTGACCTGTCAAAGAGTAAATGCTCCAACTAAGGTTAGGAATTGCACATTTCTGTGATCTTTAAGTACTTGTAGCGTGTGTTTTGCCTTCAGCAAGTATTGCCTCCTTTCGTCAAATGCCTTTTAATTGTCAAAGGTTACTTATCGGTAACTGCATAATTTCCATCTGCTGGTGAGTACATTTTAGAAACATAAGCTGCAGGATGTACCTGTTCGGTATTTGGGTCTCTCCGAGATAAATCACCTTTAAAGCAGCTGTTTCTACAGTCAAAGAATTCCTACTTAAGGATGTTACACAGGAAGAGCATTTGAAAAGCTTTCCATTAAAAAGCAAAACGCCTGATCTCCCTCAATGCCCTCTGAAAATCGATTCCTTATGTATGACTTACTTGATAATGGGCCTTAGGAATTTAGTTTACTGATGAATGGAAGATAAACATTGTCAAAGCCTAAACATCTTTCAAAACGGCTCAACTGAGGTGGGTGTCTACCATGTAAAGTGACTGTGAACCAAGCTGCCAATCGTATGCAATACTAAAATAAAGGAAGTGGTTTGACTTCTGGTTGCAATTTCAAAGGAGAAGGACTGCAGCTTTGAGGCTGGATACGTTCAGCCCATATGGCTGAGATACCCGCCACCCCCTCTCAACACAATCCCCCAAGGATGGGAAAACGGAAACGGTTCTGAACTTGTGGAAGGCGGGAGGGAGTTACCCTCCCGGCCGTATTTATTAACATATGAAACAAAATTAAAATGTTAAAATAACAGTTTCATATCATGTACAATTTCATTTACACATTACGATGTTCTTGGCTGACCTTAACACATCTCTAATACAAAGGTTCTCCTAGCCGATACTAAACATCCTGCAAATGCATTACTCAAACTTTGAAATTGTACATCCTAACATTACGGGCCAACGGCAAGGTCGTAACCGGTGTCAGATCCCCAATACCAGAACTCCCCCCTCACTTGTGAGGGGCGGTCGCACAGAGGACTGTACCTCTGTGCCAACTTCCAATTTCCCTTGTCTTAGCGGGGGCCCCCTGTTAACTCGACGCCATCTTTAGTGGTCGTCCGAGGACTCGTGTGAGGTGTCTAGAAGGTAGCGTAGACCCCCCTCCCACCCCACACAACTTACCACATCTGCCGTCGCAGATGTCCTGGCCCCGGGAAATTCCCAGGAGGGGCCCTAGCCCCTCCTCCCCAGGGAGGGGCCTATGGCCGCCTTCCCTTTCGGCGTCCCCATCCTTAGAGGGGACCGCCTCCCCGTTTGAGGGGCCAATGGCCGCCTCCCCCCGGGCGCTCCCATCCATAATGGGTGACGCCCCACCTCTAGGGATCTTCTAATTCCTGCTCACCGATCATGACCTTACCACCCGACCAAAATAAATACGACAATCTAAGACTAAAGTGGAGAAAAACAATTTATACTTAAGCAAATCGAAGTATAATCTCTACCGAGCATCCGGTGCAACTACTTTGCTGAATAAAACATGCTGAAAAGGAAAAATTATCAACTTTATTACACACCAAATTACCAACTTTATTCAAAACAACCTGTAAGAAAACAATATCATGACACTCAACTTTATTTCAACAATCGCTGTCATCAGGGGCTGGTGGGTGGGTCAAAAATGGCTCTTCGTTCCGTCTCGAGCTCACGTGCAACGGGGAGGTGCAGCTTCAGAGCACAGGAACAAGAGGATGCTTCCTTGGCTTGTCGCTCCTTTTATCCTTCTTCGGGCGGGCGTGGACCCAACTCCAATCCGCCCCCGGGGCGTGGCTAGCGGTGTTGGTGTCTAGGACAACCCCCTCTTGGGCGGGAAAAGGCGCGCCCCGGCTACGCCGCTTCGGGCATACCAGCCGAGACTCGCCTCCCGCCCAAAATGGCTTCCCGGGGGGATCGGGGTACTCCACCATACGTTCGGGGGGACCGAGTGGCCGCCCCTTTCCATATGGCTGAGATACCCGCCACCCCCTCTCAACACAATCCCCCAAGGATGGGAAGACGGAAACGGTTCTGAACTTGTGGAAGGCGGGAGGGAGTTACCCTCCCGGCCGTATTTATTAAAATATGAAACAAAATTAAAACGTTAAAATAACAGTTTCATATCATGTACAATTTCATTTACACATTACGATGTTCTTGGCTGACCTTAACACATCTCTAATACAAAGGTTCTCCTAGCCGATACTAAACATCCTGCAAATGCATTACTCAAACTTTGAAATTGTACATCCTAACGTTACGGGCCAACGGCAAGGTCGTAACCGGTGTGAGATCCCCAATACCAGAACTCCCCCCTCACTTGTGAGGGGCGGTCGCACAGAGGACTGTACCTCTGTGCCAACTTCCAATTTCCCTTGTCTTAGCGGGGGCCCCCTGTTAACTCGACGCCATCTTTAGTGGTCGTCCGAGGACTCGTGTGAGGTGTCTAGAAGGTAGCGTAGACCCCCCTCCCACCCCACACAACTTACCACATCTGCCGTCGCAGATGTCCTGGCCCCGGGAAATTCCCAGGAGGGGCCCTAGCCCCTCCTCCCCAGGGAGGGGCCTATGGCCGCCTTCCCTTTCGGCGTCCCCATCCTTAGAGGGGACCGCCTCCCCGTTTGAGGGGCCAATGGCCGCCTCCCCCCGGGCGCTCCCATCCATAATGGGTGACGCCCCACCTCTAGGGATCTTCTAATTCCTGCTCACCGATCATGACCTTACCGCCACAGGCCGGATAGTTGACCGGCTATCCGGACCCCCCACAAAACTCCTACTTAAAGGTCATGGCTGCAAACTCTTTAACCAAGCTACGAGGTCTCCTATGAGTAAAGTATTCCCCACCCGGGACAAATGAACTCCATCCTCTAGATACATATGATCCCCCCTGATACACCCATGCGGAATAGAATGCAATGTACTTGTACGAAACAATCTACCAAGTTTGTTATTCACCTTCTTCACTGAATGATTTACAACAGCCACAGAATTAGCCCCCCGCCACACCTTCCGTGGAATCATATGGGACCATGCAATCGTGCACCCCGGAACCCTTCTCGCCAACCAACTCACTGTGGATAGTATCAACTCGAGAAGTACTCGTCTCCCAGTGGTCACCAAATCATTGCCCCCAAGATGCACTATGATTACAGATGGCGGTGACCTTGTCCGCCCTAACAAACCCTCCATAAAACTTTGAAACTGGTCAATACAGAGCCCGCCCCTTCCGTAGAAGGTCACCCTGTACCCGTATTCCCCAGCCATGTGAATCATGTCACCTGCTTTGAATACGTCCGCGGCACGCCTCACGTATGAGTGGCCCACGACCCACACCACTCTTTCCTCAGCCGGTGTTCTTTGACCACTGGTTCCCAGGTGTCGGGTCGACTGCACAGTCCGCCCCGCCTCGTAAGCTCGCGGCACTGTAAACCAAACAAAAACAAGAAGCGTGAGTGCAAGACATAGGCTTCACAACATGTGCAACCGCACATACCTTTTATAACAATTCGAGGACCAACGCCCCAACTGTTTCACTTTTTCCACACTCAGACCCCTGGCTGTAGCCTCTGTAGCAGCCCCTATTCGGAAGGAATGGGTCCCAAACTCGCACGGGTTCAAGCCCGCCGCTGCGATTGCCATCGTTAGCACCCGCTGGAACTGAAACCTAGTCAGTGGGGTGGCGTCGGCGTGCCTCAGCAAGCTTACCCCCCATGATTGCCGCCCTCTGCGCCAAATACTCCTCAACGCATGCTACCGGGCACATGGGAGATCCCAGAATCCGCTGAACCACTACACTGTCCCCGATCGCTTTCTGATCGGTCTTGGACCTGGCAAATGAGACTACCATTGTCTCCCCCTTAATTTGAATGTGCTCCCGGCACAGACCTCCCCCCGTATCCTGCTTGTTCCTCGCTACCAGCTCGCTTACCCGCATAGCCCCATGGAATGCTAATGCAAAAGCGGCCCGGAATAGCACTGTCTCTGATTGAGATGACCATGTCGCAGGGAGTACGGACAGTAACAAGGCCAACCTTTCCAGACCTATCGGGTGTCGTTCATCCACTCTGCAACCCTCACGGCGTTGCCACCCACGCAGCGCCTTCTGTACCAAGAAAGACGCCGTGGGATCCTGTATGCCATGGGCCTGTGCCATGAAAGAAATGGCAGCCCGGTGCCTATTGGCCGTAGCCACTGATTTGCCTGCCTGATGTAATGATAACAAAAAATTCTGGACATACTCTTCTTTGCCCCAAAGCTCCCCCCTAGCTGAACCCAAAAAGGACAAATAAGAACGGAACGCCCCTTCATAAGCCTTCCTTGTCCTGGGTGCTAGACTCTCTCCCACGAGGTCTTGTAGTCCGGGGCACCGAGAGACCAGAGAGCTTCGGGAAATGGTGCCGCCACCGGGTCCGCTGAGGGCAGAAAACCCCAGAAGGCCTGCATGCGGGAACGAGAAAGCGCATCAGCTGCCTGATTTAACACCCCTGGCACATGTCTTGCCCTAAAGTGGACGTTTAGTCTCATACACAGCAGGACAATTTCCTTTAACAGTCTCAAGATCCATTTGCAGCGTGCTGCCTGACTATTGATACACTCGACCACGGTCATATTGTCAGACCAGAACACCACAGAGCGATCACGAAACTCCTCAGGCCATGTTTTTAAGGCCACCAGAATAGGGAACAGTTCGAGAAACCCAATGTTACCTGTCAGCCCACTCTCGTGCCACCATGTCGGCCAGGTTCATGCTGACCAATGATTACCCAAGATGGCGCCAAATCCCACACTCCCTGCCGAGTCAGTCCACAACCCCAGCTCCACGGAGGAGACCGCTGGTTGGTTCCACACGACACGACCGTTGAAATCCGCCAGGAATGCCAACCATATGCGCATGTCCTGGCGGACCTCTGCCGAGAGCCTTGTGCGGTGGTGCCCTTCCTTAAGGCCGACCATGGCTTGAGCAATAGAGCGTGAAAAGGGGCGAGCCATTGGTATCACTCTAAGGGCAAAATTTAGCTGACCCACAGCCTGCTGCAACTGATGCAAATTTACCTTCGTCTCGCTAATACATGTTTCAAGCGATGCCCTAAACTTCGTTACCTTTTCCTTAGGCAAACGGAAGCACCCCTCTTCGGAGTCGAGCTCTATTCCAAGAAACTCGAGCGAAGTAGCCGGGCCCACTGTCTTACCTGGTGCCAATGGCACGCCAAAGCGAGTCATGAGATCACAAAATTCATTCAAAGCCTGTGCACATTCTATGTCCCCGGCTGCACCCAAAAATAGAAAATCATCAAGATAATGCATAACATGTGTAAACCCTGTTGTTCTTGTGAACGCCCATTGCAAAAAACTACTGAATTTTTCAAAATACGCACAAGAGATGGAGCAACCCATTGGCATACATTTATCCATGTAGTAGCGTCCTTGAAACATGAAACCAAGGAGACGCTGATCATCTGGGTGTACCGGCAGCAACCGGAACGCCGACTCAATGTCCGATTTGGCCATCAGCGCTCCGGGCCCCAGGCGATTCAACATGGCGACAGCCTCATAAAAAGATGCGTACCGCACCGAACAAACTCCCGGGTCAATCGCATCGTTCACCGAAAGACCCCTTGGAGCTGACAAATTATGTATCAACCTGAATTCCCCTGGGTCCTTTTTGGGGACCACTCCCAGAGGTGAACAAACAAAATTAGCAACAGGCGGCATGTCATATCGGCCGGCAACCCGACCTCGGTTCACCTGCTTCCCAATCTTTGCTTGTACCACTGCCGTATTCTGCAGAACCGACAGTTGGTTCCTACATTGCGCTTTACCCTGAAAATCCCCCGCCGGGATGCGGAAACCATACGAAAAACCATCTCACAACACCCCAGCGGAGATATGATCCGGATATTCGTTCAGCCAAGGAATCATTGCCTTGATATCAATCGGGGTAGGGAGAGGCGCCCCTCGGACTATTTCAGACCTGTTTGGCGCACCCTCTACTTCCCGTATCACCATTTTTGGCTCTGCACATGGTCTCGGGGTGCGAGGACTGCCCGCACCCAGCACATTCATGCCTAAACCTGCAAGATCCCTGCGGCCTAGTACATTTGCCTCTGTTAAAGCTCCAGCAGACCCCTTTTTTACCTGAGTTGCCATTATTCCTTGTGTGCTGATCATTGCTTGATCCTGCCCGAAAGGGCGCCCTAGACGAATGGCGGGAAAACTCGACCATGTTCCCCCCTAAAGATGGCGACTTTGCCGTGCCTGACTTCTCCATTTTCTGCCAGGAAATGGAGTCGAAACAATCCCACGTCAGGGATGAGTCGTGCTCCTTGGACTTACGAAATATGCAATCGTAACAAAACCATTGATTGCCACCATATGTTTCATAAAATTCCATGATACGTGTCTGATACACGGCTAATTCCACCAATAATTCGGGCCTACGTTCCCCCATGATTGCAGTGAACATTCCAAACGCTCTGCCCCAATTGCCTATCGATTCATCAACTCTGAAACCGGCCATCTTGGCACGCCATACACTAGGATGCAGAAATTCTTTTTGATTTTTTACATGCTCAATCTCATAGTGATCGGTCAACAAGGAAAACATGTTCACATATTTATCAGCCCATATCCTTTCTTTTACCTCAATCGGGATATGCTGAACAACTTTTTCCCTCCTTGAAGGTACCGATCCCTCCCCCGCAATCGGCAACGGCTGCTTACCTGAACCGGCCACTGTGACCGTAGTTCCTGCCGAACCAACGCCCGATACTGGTTGTTCCACGGGAGCCTGCAGGGAAACAAAAGGAGACGGTGCCTTCGCAGCATCTTTCGATTGCCGCAACTGCTTCATTATTGCCCTGGCTTCCTCAGCCGTGGCCCCCTCGTTCTCTTTGCCTAACCATGCTGCCAACTGGGCAGCCAGCTCAGGAGGTATATCCTCCCCGTTCACAGGAGTGACTACCACAGGGATCGGTTGCCCCACGTCTGGGACCGGAGTCGGGGCCTCGTTCGGGGTGACCGGGTGCGCAGGGGGTGCTTCGGGAACCGGGGCCTCACCATCCGACGCTCCCTTCTTGGCCCTTCTACCTCTCCCGTTAGGGACCACTCCCGGCAATGCTGGTCCGATGACTCTCTTAGGCCCCCCCACACCATTCATTACCGCCATCAGCTTTTTCATATCTGCCATGTCCTTCATCAGCATACGAAGCAACTGATCGGTCCCGATCCTCTTTCCGACCTTCTTGCTAGGCATCGTCCGCGTATACTCCTCAAGGCCTAGGCCAGGAAACTCCGAACTCACTGAAAGAAGAAACACAAGATTACTTCCTAAAAATGGCTCTTCGTTCCGTCTCGAGCTCACGTGCAACGGGGAGGTGCAGCTTCAGAGCACAGGAACAAGAGGATGCTTCCTTGGCTTGTCGCTCCTTTTATCCTTCTTCAGGCGGGCGTGGACCCACCTCCAATCCGCCCCCGGGGCGTGGCTAGCGGTGTTGGTGTCTAGGACAACCCCCTCTTGGGCGGGAAAAGGCGCGCCCCGGCTACGCCGCTTCAGGCATACCAGCCGAGACTCGCCTCCCGCCCAAAATGGCTTCCCGGGGGGATCGGGGTACTCCACCATACGTTCGGGGGGACCGAGTGGCCGCCCCTTTCCATATGGCTGAGATACCCGCCACCCCCTCTCAACACAATCCCCCAAGGATGGGAAGACGGAAACGGTTCTGAACTTGTGGAAGGCGGGAGGGAGTTACCCTCCCGGCCGTATTTATTAAAATATGAAACAAAATTAAAACGTTAAAATAACAGTTTCATATCATGTACAATTTCATTTACACATTACGATGTTCTTGGCTGACCTTAACACATCTCTAATACAAAGGTTCTCCTAGCCGATACTAAACATCCTGCAAATGCATTACTCAAACTTTGAAATTGTACATCCTAACGTTACGGGCCAACGGCAAGGTCGTAACCGGTGTGAGATCCCCAATACCAGAACTCCCCCCTCACTTGTGAGGGGCGGTCGCACAGAGGACTGTACCTCTGTGCCAACTTCCAATTTCCCTTGTCTTAGCGGGGGCCCCCTGTTAACTCGACGCCATCTTTAGTGGTCGTCCGAGGACTCGTGTGAGGTGTCTAGAAGGTAGCGTAGACCCCCCTCCCACCCCACACAACTTACCACATCTGCCGTCGCAGATGTCCTGGCCCCGGGAAATTCCCAGGAGGGGCCCTAGCCCCTCCTCCCCAGGGAGGGGCCTATGGCCGCCTTCCCTTTCGGCGTCCCCATCCTTAGAGGGGACCGCCTCCCCGTTTGAGGGGCCAATGGCCGCCTCCCCCCGGGCGCTCCCATCCATAATGGGTGACGCCCCACCTCTAGGGATCTTCTAATTCCTGCTCACCGATCATGACCTTACCGCCACAGGCCGGATAGTTGACCGGCTATCCGGACCCCCCACAAAACTCCTACTTAAAGGTCATGGCTGCAAACTCTTTAACCAAGCTACGAGGTCTCCTATGAGTAAAGTATTCCCCACCCGGGACAAATGAACTCCATCCTCTAGATACATATGATCCCCCCTGATACACCCATGCGGAATAGAATGCAATGTACTTGTACGAAACAATCTACCAAGTTTGTTATTCACCTTCTTCACTGAATGATTTACAACAGCCACAGAATTAGCCCCCCGCCACACCTTCCGTGGAATCATATGGGACCATGCAATCGTGCACCCCGGAACCCTTCTCGCCAACCAACTCACTGTGGATAGTATCAACTCGAGAAGTACTCGTCTCCCAGTGGTCACCAAATCATTGCCCCCAAGATGCACTATGATTACAGATGGCGGTGACCTTGTCCGCCCTAACAAACCCTCCATAAAACTTTGAAACTGGTCAATACAGAGCCCGCCCCTTCCGTAGAAGGTCACCCTGTACCCGTATTCCCCAGCCATGTGAATCATGTCACCTGCTTTGAATACGTCCGCGGCACGCCTCACGTATGAGTGGCCCACGACCCACACCACTCTTTCCTCAGCCGGTGTTCTTTGACCGCTGGTTCCCAGGTGTCGGGTCGACTGCACAGTCCGCCCCGCCTCGTAAGCTCGCGGCACTGTAAACCAAACAAAAACAAGAAGCGTGAGTGCAAGACATAGGCTTCACAACATGTGCAACCGCACATACCTTTTATAACAATTCGAGGACCAACGCCCCAACTGTTTCACTTTTTCCACACTCAGACCCCTGGCTGTAGCCTCTGTAGCAGCCCCTATTCGGAAGGAATGGGTCCCAAACTCGCACAGGTTCAAGCCCGCCGCTGCGATTGCCATCGTTAGCACCCGCTGGAACTGAAACCTAGTCAGTGGGGTGGCGTCGGCGTGCCTCAGCAAGCTTACCCCCCATGATTGCCGCCCTCTGCGCCAAATACTCCTCAACGCATGCTACCGGGCACATGGGAGATCCCAGAATCCGCTGAACCACTACACTGTCCCCGATCGCTTTCTGATCGGTCTTGGACCTGGCAAATGAGACTACCATTGTCTCCCCCTTAATTTGAATGTGCTCCCGGCACAGACCTCCCCCCGTATCCTGCTTGTTCCTCGCTACCAGCTCGCTTACCCGCATAGCCCCATGGAATGCTAATGCAAAAGCGGCCCGGAATAGCACTGTCTCTGATTGAGATGACCATGTCGCAGGGAGTACGGACAGTAACAAGGCCAACCTTTCCAGACCTATCGGGTGTCGTTCATCCACTCTGCAACCCTCACGGCGTTGCCACCCACGCAGCGCCTTCTGTACCAAGAAAGACGCCGTGGGATCCTGTATGCCATGGGCCTGTGCCATGAAAGAAATGGCAGCCCGGTGCCTATTGGCCGTAGCCACTGATTTGCCTGCCTGATGTAATGATAACAAAAAATTCTGGACATACTCTTCTTTGCCCCAAAGCTCCCCCCTAGCTGAACCCAAAAAGGACAAATAAGAACGGAACGCCCCTTCATAAGCCTTCCTTGTCCTGGGTGCTAGACTCTCTCCCACGAGGTCTTGTAGTCCGGGGCACCGAGAGACCAGAGAGCTTCGGGAAATGGTGCCGCCACCGGGTCCGCTGAGGGCAGAAAACCCCAGAAGGCCTGCATGCGGGAACGAGAAAGCGCATCAGCTGCCTGATTTAACACCCCTGGCACATGTCTTGCCCTAAAGTGGACGTTTAGTCTCATACACAGCAGGACAATTTCCTTTAACAGTCTCAAGATCCATTTGCAGCGTGCTGCCTGACTATTGATACACTCGACCACGGTCATATTGTCAGACCAGAACACCACAGAGCGATCACGAAACTCCTCAGGCCATGTTTTTAAGGCCACCAGAATAGGGAACAGTTCGAGAAACCCAATGTTACCTGTCAGCCCACTCTCGTGCCACCATGTCGGCCAGGTTCATGCTGACCAATGATTACCCAAGATGGCGCCAAATCCCACACTCCCTGCCGAGTCAGTCCACAACCCCAGCTCCACGGAGGAGACCGCTGGTTGGTTCCACACGACACGACCGTTGAAATCCGCCAGGAATGCCAACCATATGCGCATGTCCTGGCGGACCTCTGCCGAGAGCCTTGTGCGGTGGTGCCCTTCCTTAAGGCCGACCATGGCTTGAGCAATAGAGCGTGAAAAGGGGCGAGCCATTGGTATCACTCTAAGGGCAAAATTTAGCTGACCCACAGCCTGCTGCAACTGATGCAAATTTACCTTCGTCTCGCTAATACATGTTTCAAGCGATGCCCTAAACTTCGTTACCTTTTCCTTAGGCAAACGGAAGCACCCCTCTTCGGAGTCGAGCTCTATTCCAAGAAACTCGAGCGAAGTAGCCGGGCCCACTGTCTTACCTGGTGCCAATGGCACGCCAAAGCGAGTCATGAGATCACAAAATTCATTCAAAGCCTGTGCACATTCTATGTCCCCGGCTGCACCCAAAAATAGAAAATCATCAAGATAATGCATAACATGTGTAAACCCTGTTGTTCTTGTGAACGCCCATTGCAAAAAACTACTGAATTTTTCAAAATACGCACAAGAGATGGAGCAACCCATTGGCATACATTTATCCATGTAGTAGCGTCCTTGAAACATGAAACCAAGGAGACGCTGATCATCTGGGTGTACCGGCAGCAACCGGAACGCCGACTCAATGTCCGATTTGGCCATCAGCGCTCCGGGCCCCAGGCGATTCAACATGGCGACAGCCTCATAAAAAGATGCGTACCGCACCGAACAAACTCCCGGGTCAATCGCATCGTTCACCGAAAGACCCCTTGGAGCTGACAAATTATGTATCAACCTGAATTCCCCTGGGTCCTTTTTGGGGACCACTCCCAGAGGTGAACAAACAAAATTAGCAACAGGCGGCATGTCATATCGGCCGGCAACCCGACCTCGGTTCACCTGCTTCCCAATCTTTGCTTGTACCACTGCCGTATTCTGCAGAACCGACAGTTGGTTCCTACATTGCGCTTTACCCTGAAAATCCCCCGCCGGGATGCGGAAACCATACGAAAAACCATCTCACAACACCCCAGCGGAGATATGATCCGGATATTCGTTCAGCCAAGGAATCATTGCCTTGATATCAATCGGGGTAGGGAGAGGCGCCCCTCGGACTATTTCAGACCTGTTTGGCGCCCCCTCTACTTCCCGTATCACCATTTTTGGCTCTGCACATGGTCTCGGGGTGCGAGGACTGCCCGCACCCAGCACATTCATGCCTAAACCTGCAAGATCCCTGCGGCCTAGTACATTTGCCTCTGTTAAAGCTCCAGCAGACCCCTTTTTTACCTGAGTTGCCATTATTCCTTGTGTGCTGATCATTGCTTGATCCTGCCCGAAAGGGCGCCCTAGACGAATGGCGGGAAAACTCGACCATGTTCCCCCCTAAAGATGGCGACTTTGCCGTGCCTGACTTCTCCATTTTCTGCCAGGAAATGGAGTCGAAACAATCCCACGTCAGGGATGAGTCGTGCTCCTTGGACTTACGAAATATGCAATCGTAACAAAACCATTGATTGCCACCATATGTTTCATAAAATTCCATGATACGTGTCTGATACACGGCTAATTCCACCAATAATTCGGGCCTACGTTCCCCCATGATTGCAGTGAACATTCCAAACGCTCTGCCCCAATTGCCTATCGATTCATCAACTCTGAAACCGGCCATCTTGGCACGCCATACACTAGGATGCAGAAATTCTTTTTGATTTTTTACATGCTCAATCTCATAGTGATCGGTCAACAAGGAAAACATGTTCACATATTTATCAGCCCATATCCTTTCTTTTACCTCAATCGGGATATGCTGAACAACTTTTTCCCTCCTTGAAGGTACCGATCCCTCCCCCGCAATCGGCAACGGCTGCTTACCTGAACCGGCCACTGTGACCGTAGTTCCTGCCGAACCAACGCCCGATACTGGTTGTTCCACGGGAGCCTGCAGGGAAACAAAAGGAGACGGTGCCTTCGCAGCATCTTTCGATTGCCGCAACTGCTTCATTATTGCCCTGGCTTCCTCAGCCGTGGCCCCCTCGTTCTCTTTGCCTAACCATGCTGCCAACTGGGCAGCCAGCTCAGGAGGTATATCCTCCCCGTTCACAGGAGTGACTACCACAGGGATCGGTTGCCCCACGTCTGGGACCGGAGTCGGGGCCTCGTTCGGGGTGACCGGGTGCGCAGGGGGTGCTTCGGGAACCGGGGCCTCACCATCCGACGCTCCCTTCTTGGCCCTTCTACCTCTCCCGTTAGGGACCACTCCCGGCAATGCTGGTCCGATGACTCTCTTAGGCCCCCCCACACCATTCATTACCGCCATCAGCTTTTTCATATCTGCCATGTCCTTCATCAGCATACGAAGCAACTGATCGGTCCCGATCCTCTTTCCGACCTTCTTGCTAGGCATCGTCCGCGTATACTCCTCAAGGCCTAGGCCAGGAAACTCCGAACTCACTGAAAGAAGAAACACAAGATTACTTCCTAAAAATGGCTCTTCGTTCCGTCTCGAGCTCACGTGCAACGGGGAGGTGCAGCTTCAGAGCACAGGAACAAGAGGATGCTTCCTTGGCTTGTCGCTCCTTTTATCCTTCTTCAGGCGGGCGTGGACCCACCTCCAATCCGCCCCCGGGGCGTGGCTAGCGGTGTTGGTGTCTAGGACAACCCCCTCTTGGGCGGGAAAAGGCGCGCCCCGGCTACGCCGCTTCAGGCATACCAGCCGAGACTCGCCTCCCGCCCAAAATGGCTTCCCGGGGGGATCGGGGTACTCCACCATACGTTCGGGGGGACCGAGTGGTCGCCCCTTTCCATTCTCAACCCAACTCCGAGTTCGGCCTGACAAAAGTAAGTGCACAATTTTATGTTTTCTCGAGTCACAATCACAATGGACTCAAGATTGTGCCAACATGAGCCATTACCGCTTATACCAGCTAACTGGGCTGCATCAAGGATATATATTTGCTTAGAAGTGGATTGAGTATGTTTTGCTGACAATAGCTAATTGCACGTATACCAGCTAATTTAAATATATAATAGCTTTAGTACATAAAAAACATATTTCATTTTGCACGTTGAGTATTAACAGCATGTGCTATTTTGGGTTCAAAGAATTAGTAGCGTTTAGCTTACAGTCGTTGTTTTTCCTTTTTTAAATCTGCGTAGTCTGGAGCTATTTGGATATAGCTGCCTGACATTGAAGGTGGACAAACTAGTGATATTTGTTGACTCAAGTTAGTAAAATTTGCTATGAGTTCGGAGGATATCATTCTAGGATATTGAAGCAGAGTGGCAATAATCCTATGTTTTTCCACAGGGGGATTCACTAGATGAGTTTGAAAAAGAATTTCTTTACCGTACCATAATGCAAACATCAGGCATACATGAAGAAAATCTATTGGGAGCTGAGTGTTGAGTATGTTTTTTTAAACAGCTCCCTAAAAGTTGACGTGTAGTTAAACAAATTGTTTCTTTTCTTCTCTTTTAACAGTTCTAAGTTCCGAGGAGAACCCATAAATATAGTCATGGGTTCAAAACACTTTAATAAAAACAGTGCAATTGGTGTACCACCTTATTAACAATGTCACAAAATTACAAAGTATGTGTCCAAGGTTGTTCTTCAAGTGCTCCTTTTTATTTAATTACAATTTGATTTGAAAATATCATAAACTGTGTTGAGCAGACCAGCCAACGCGATTTGTCCAAAACTTTGGGCTTCTTCCGGGCTGTGGAATAACAAATATATACACATATAAATACATTAAAAACATTAAAAAAAACATAACCAACAATATAACCAACAGATAATTACATTGTGACAACACTAACTATACAAATGTTCATTGTGGAAGAGAGTGCTTAACAATGCTCTTATTCCATGTAAACATAAAACTTAAATAATGTAATATATATGTGACTTACCAAGATAACACTTACAGTAAAGTGCATTAAAATTTGAGATCTAAGTTCACATGAATTACATGAAATACGAGACACTGAAACACTCCCCACTTCAGAAAATAGTTTAAGAAGAATCCAAGAAAGAGTGGAGTGCCCCCAAACAGGTGAACAATACTCCAAGAGAGAGGGAAGAGGAGAAAACAGAGGAAAAATATAATACACAAGAAATTGGCCAAACAGCAAAAAGCAAGTGGCATGTGCATACCCTTTCTTGGAAAAAGCAGATAGAACAAAAATGTGGTCCATGCATAACCACAAACAACTGTACATGCAAAGTGAGAGCCCGGGAATAACAAATGCCCCCAAAAGGGACGAGCTCCATTACCCACCATATGCAATGTCATCTTAACATATGGCATCATTGTACACATGGCAATTATAAATATTCAGCATATGGTCATATAGCTGTAGATTGGACAAATGGATCACTCTCTATATGGTCTGTTAGAAAGCGCAGGAAAGAGCATGATGTATCCCAATACTCAGGAGACGTGCTGTGGAAATATAGAGCATACAGGAGCATCTAAACCAATACATGATACTCACATAAAAAGAATGTAAGTAGCTTTGTACTAGTAACAGATGCCGGACTCCCACAGTGCACCCAATTATAGGGAGCCGCCTGGTCACATACAAATAAGGGGGGCCAAAGCAGATACAATCAACAGTTCAGCACCTATAAATAAAGGTGAAAATATCCTAAAGAGGGCCCATTTAGTTGCCCTATGTAAGCTAACAAAAGGGCCTATATTATAAAGATTTTAACAGATAGCAGCCTATAAAATTTATACCCATGCTGCTATATATGGAGCAACCAGAAATATATCCTCAACCTTAGAAAGTGCTTCTGCCATTAGGCAGCAAGCACTTCAAATGAAATAATACAGTCAAAAAAAGAGAGAAGACAAGAACACCACACCTATAACCGCGGAAGTGTGGGGAGAGAAAAACCCATCCAAAACGGTCCTCATTTATTATAAAATCCAAACTCCTCTGTGATGGACAAACAAGTACTGACCACAACACAATCGGGTACCATAAAGATTAAATACCAATATTGTACCAAAAAATCAAAATACCCCTCTGACTTAACCCATGTTGCCACCCATAACTCCAGCGATTTAACACCAGAGTCTCCTTACTTATTTAATTGTTTGCAAGTATAGGAGCCCCCTGCATTGGGACGTAAAGCAGCTTGTAGTGTAAACTTACCATGATATGTGCTAAACCGGGAACATAGTGTAGTCTCCTTCCGTTATGCGGTCAGGAAAGACTGACTGCCCGGATCTCGGTAGTATATAAAGCCTGCGTTCAATTACAAATGCAGAACTGTGGGGAAAGGGGAGTGTCCCACTCTGGAGGGAGCACTAGCAAATACCACAGCGTATTGCAGTGGCCGCCATATTTAGCACCATCGCTGCTTGAGAAATCCCCCTCCTGTGCTGAAGGTCAATGGAAACAGGTGTGGTCATGACGAGCTCAGCTCGTCATGAGTGCAGCTCAACTGTGCCTCATGACGAGCTGAGCTCGTCATGAGCATGGAAGGGGTTAAATGGTTGCTGCCGCATATTTATAACATAAGAGCACATGGAACCTCAAAGTGTCACAATAAGAATTGGTCAACAATAAATCTTGAAATTACCCAGAATATCTAGCAGCATAGAATATCTAAGGAGACAAAACAATAATATGCAAAAGCCAGAGTCTAACTGGCGATAAGTTCAGAGTAACATCTTGGAAAGGTCACCAATACTATTATGTAGCACCCGAGGTATAGATTATTTAAGTAATACATAAGCATCATATTCAGTTGTTGAGGAGGGGGTGACCACCTCTATCCATCTGTTAGGGTAACGAGGATTCAGAAAATCATCACTGCATTAGCAGTCCATAGGTCACAACCTGCAATGCATTTAAAATATAAAATATAAAATGGGGGGGGGAGGGAGGGGAACACCCACAGTGAAAAGAGAAGAATATAAAAACATAGAAAAAACAAAGTATAGTGTCTTCCACCATTGTTGCCTCATGTCTGGTCAGCAGGTGAGCATGTGCAACCTGTACATTTCCTTCTATCCACAGTAAAAACAATAGGAAAGATAACTTGGAATGTTACATACATAAGGCAATATGACAGCCATACAATGGCATCCAAATGAGTTTATAAACTGGAGTTTTACATGCATGAGGATAGATATAACATCCATTTATGACATCCAACACAAGAAAATAAGAAAATGACGGTTACTTTAATTATAACATTGTCGAGGCAGATAATGGTCATGTATTTACAAAAAGTAGTGTAACTCCTCATCACTAATATGACCATATTACACACTGCGTAGCTTACAGATCCAGCCTGCCTCATTTTGTCTTAGAGATAATTCCCTATCACCCTGTTGTATGGTCAATTTCCCTAAACCATATGTCCTTACAGGTTGCATGATTTCCTGCATATGGAATATGAGGGGATATTTTAGATTACCATTTCTTATTGCACATGTGTGTTCTTGAATTCTCATTTTAAGTGGTCTAATAGTGCTGCCCGCGTCGTTCTTGTTACAAGGGCAGCCCAAGATATAAGTAACATATTTGGTCTTACAATTAATCAGGGGGTTAATGTTATGTGCCTTTCCAGTGCTGAAGCAGAATGTCATGGTTTGTCTTTCCCTAATTTACGTCCATTACATTCCTTGCAAGTGTAGAAACCCTTTGTTGTGTTAGACAACCAAGTTTCTGCCTTCAGTGTGGTGATGTAAGTGAGGCAGAGCCAATTTCTCTAACTTTGTCTCCTTCTGTATGTCACTCTGGGTCTGGGAGTTATTGTCTCCCTCAAACTAGGTATGTTTGTGAGGAGGTGCCAATGTTTCCTCAAAACATTGTAAACCATATTACTCTGAATTGTATATTGCGTGTTGAAGGATACCGGGACCAACTTGGTTGTTCTGGGAGCATTAACTGTCAAGGTGGTATCTCTGGATACCTTAGCAATCCTCTTTTCAGCCTTGTCCAAAGTTCCTGGGTGATAGCCTCTTGCCAGAAACCGTTGTCAGGTCTTCTAGATATTTTTTACAAATGTATCATCAGAACTACAATTCCTTCTGATACGCACCTTTTCTGTGTATGGGATGTTATTAATCACATGTTTGGGATGTGCACTGTGAGCATGTAAAGTGCTATTGCAGGCAGTGGTCTTACGGCAAATGGTGCTTTTTTTGTTGGTGTTTTGGACATAGAAATTGATGTCCAGGAATTCAATGTGATCCCTACTGTAGTTGATGGTAAAACATACATTGTAGGGATAGTCATTCCAAAATGCATGATATTCCAGTAGTCTGGTGACAGGTCCATCCCAAAGCATGATAACATCATCGATGTACCTACACCAGTTAATAATATGTTGCGTCCAGTTGGCTGCCCAGGTACCCCAGGGATGCTCCCACTCATACTAGCCCAAGAACAGCCCGTCATAAGTGGGAGCAAACCTGGAACCCGTTGCAGTGCCCTGCACCTGGTGGTATCATTAATTGTCATACAGGAAGAAATGTTTTGATAGTATGATATTTGTCATTCCCATCAACACCTTATTGTGCATGTAATGATCAGTAGTTCTCTGTTCCAGAAAAATTCTAAGGCCCTAAAACCGAACTCTGTTTTGATGCATGTATATAAACCAGTTACATCCATAAATCGAAACACTTTAACCACTAACACACACCAATAAATTGACACTGCAAATCAGGGTGAAAGGGATTGTATATACTACGTTATCAATATCCCTGGTTTTGTCAGTGCTGCACTGTTAGGTTTCTTTGCTCATTGATAAAGGAGAGGAATAAAATGTGTTTATTGTGTAAATAACAAATAAACTCCTGGTTGGGCAGTCAAAAAGCCAGTATTTACAAAAAATATTGAGAACAAAATATTGTCATACCAAAATATCGAGTGTAAAATATTGTGGTATGGAAATATCATCAGCAAGAATTTCGATGTAAAGAATACCGATTTAAGGAAAGTGATATTGATTTTTTAAATATTGACGTTAATAATATAGTTTGAAAAAATATAGTTGATTAAAATATTGTTTTTTAATAATTGTTATGTATTTTAGTTTATATTTTAAATGTTTATGATGTAGTTTTATGTAAAATTAATGTGTGTTTTTAAATATATTTTTTAATATTGTAGGCCCTCATTAGTCGCACAGTCTCTGACTGCAGGGTGGAGGCTTTCCGAGCCTCATTGTGGTTTCATTTTCTACTGCTGCATTACAATGCAGGGGGTCAAAAGTAAAACCGGTCGGTCATTTTGGCTGGATTGTGATGGGTTCAAGGAACCTCTCAGCCAGTCTGAGACTGGCATGAAACCTCTATGGACGGCATTCCCACCATAGGGATTACGATGTCGGTTTCCGACAGACTTTCCATGTTGGGATTTCCGACATGGAAAACCTGTTGAAAAGCAACATTGGGGGCCTCTATCAAGGCTCCCTTCACCCTGTGGCCCCCAGTTGAGGGCCGAGGGGGCATCTATGGTGCTCTCCTGTTGATCTGAGCACTGTGTGGCAGGCTCCCTGAGGTGCCTGCCATGCGGCACAAGGATGACCAGTTTCTCCCATTTGTCTATGGGAGCTTGTGCTACGACTGGTTTATGGCTGCAGCACAAGCGCCCTTAGACACATGGTAGGATGCCACCGCACCATGTGCAGTCGCTTTGTAATCACGGTGTCAGTCTGCCGGCCAGAGGTCAGTTGGTCCAGAGACTGGAAAAGTGTCTGCCCGACATCATGATTAGGACCTTAGTAGTTATTAAATTTAATGTAATTAAATGTTGTATTTTCAAGTTCTGTTGCAGGTTGTGGGTTTATAGAGCAATAGGGTGGGAGGTAATTTAATTATACTAATCTAATGATCATTTTTTATTTAATAATATTTATTTGATTGAGATATAGGGGGAGATTACAATTTCAGTCGTAAAGCCTATTACCATTAGTCAGAAGCTTTCTGACCGTGGTCGGAGGCTTTACGACCGACTTGGTTAGTTTGCAGTCCAACCAACCAATTAAGATGTAGGCGTTTGGCACGTAAACATTTCAATTTGGTACTTCTCATAGCATTTCCCAGCCGGTCTTCCTACATTGAAAGGCTGGAAAGGGCCCCCTTCCCTCCATGGTCTATGGTTGGTGGTCGAGGGGGTACCTAGAGTATCCCCCTCGTAAAAATCCTTCACTGTGTGGCAGGCACCATGAGGTGCCTCCCACAGGTTGCAGGGTTTTACACATACACCTGTTTCTCTATAGGAGCCTGTATTCCGGTTGGTTTTGGGCCGTAACACAAGCTCCTATAGAGCACAGTGGAAATCTGACTAAACAGTGTTCGGTCACATCATAATTAAGCCCGAGCGGAGCAGGCGTAGTACCTCTACACAAAACAACTCTGTGGAACTCCACTCCCTCCCCCCTCCAAAAGTAATTATAATGTTAAAAAAGGTACTTACCTGCCATGGCTGCCTCCTCCTCGCCATGGCCACTATCCTTACTCGTCCCCACTTTCCTTCTTCTTTGATAACCCCTACATTGCGCATCTTTCGCATGCATACATGCAAGATGTACAACGTAGGGGTTGTCTAATAAGAAAGCCTGCGAGGACAAGGAAGGAGAGAGGCAAATGTGAGGAGGAGGTAGCCACGGTGGGTAAGTGCCTTTTTTTAAACATTGTAAATACTTTGGGAGGGTGGAGGGGCTGGCTAACTCTACTCCACCATGAAGTCAGAGTTTTGCCTAAACTTCACGTTTGCAGCGGAAGGCAGAGTAGGCAAAACTCCGGAAATTCTGCTGGCAGAGCTGAGTCACCCACCCGGGGTTAATCCTAATAAGGCAGTCAGAACCATCGAACTCAGGTCGGTTAGTTCTGAGTCAGAGGCTGTGTCGGTCGATAGCAACTCTGACCAACATCATAATAATCCCCTTAATAATGTTACTTGTGCTGATTAATTTTTCTAATGTAAATTTAATATGTGGGTTGTAGTGTTTATAGAGGTGAATGGTGGGAAGTAATGTATTTCTAATGAATTATAAATTAGTTGTTAATTAATATTAATTAGTTAATTGATAATTATGTTAGTTGTGTAATTTGCTTTGTTTCCGTGTGGGTTGATGAGTTATAGGGGTAAAGGGTTGGAAGTAATTTGTTTTTAATAAATCACTAGTTAGTGGGCGATTGCGATGTCGGCTGGAAAGCCCTGACTGCAGGTTTTTCAACCGATATCGTCGGTTTCAATTCCAACCAGCTGATTACAACACAGCCGGCCCGAATTGAAACCTGCCGGTCAGAATGGTCCATAATCCATATGGATGGCATTTTACGCCATCCGGCTTGCGATGCACGGTTTCTGGTAGGCTTTCCATGCAAGGGTTTCCAACATGGAAAGGGAGTCAGAAAGTGTGTTTGTGGGCCCATAGCAGGGCCACCTTCTGTTTTGGCCTCAGGTTTGGGCATTGTTGATCCCTGCACGTTGTGGCAGGCAACCTTGAGGTGCGTGTCACGGGATGCAGGGATTCAAACAATCTCCGATTTCTCTATGGAAGCTTTTGTTACAGCCTCTTTACGTCTGTAACACAAAATTCCATAGAGAAATGTGGGAATGCACCACACTAAATCATTTTTTGTTACATTTTATGAGTGTGTTGTGTGTTTTGTAAGGGTATATATAGCGGACAGTGCAATAATTACAGTTTATTAATAATTATTATTTATTGAATAATAATTGGTTTGTTGTTAAATATTTATATTAATTTAAGTTAAGTGTAAGGTGAAAGTTGTAAGTTTTATGGGGTTGTAGGGTGGGAATTTAGTAAATTAAATTAATGTAACAAATATTTATTGGTTAATATTTTGCTAATAAATATTTTCTAAATAAAAATGTTTATTTTTATCAAAAATCTTTTTGTAGGTATTTATAATATTTGTGAGTATTTGTATTGTGTTTTGATTTATAAACGTTTAAAATAAAAAATATTAGCATTTTTTTACAAGATATTTATATTTCTTTATTATCTTTTTAAAAAAATCATTTTATTTTGTTCAAGATATTTTGTTTGTTTTTAATGTTGCACTGACTGGAGTGGGAATAGTAGATTTTACCCCTCCACACTACAACACTTTCCCTACTGTTGTACTGGCTGGAATAGTTATAGTAAATATTTCCCATCCACAATTAAACACTTTCATTACTGATACATTTACTGAAGGGAGATTTGTAAATTATACCCAGTTTGATTATTTTTTTGTGAAGTGGGTGTAGTGCTTTTTTAAAATATATTTGTAGGTTGTGCAGCTTTGCATAAATTATAGTGGGAATAGTATATGTATTACATGTATATTTTATAATGTATTTTATATTGTCATAACTTATATTATTATGTTTTTGTTTATTTGAAAGTATAATATTTCTAATTATTAATGTTTTAAATGTGTAAAATAGTTTTTTTTACAAAATGTTGAGAATTTTTTTAGATTAATTTTAGTGATTTGTTTTTGTTAAAGATCTTATGTTATTGGTAATTTATACATTTATTTGTTTTATTTTTATATAATATAAAAAACATGTAGTTTAAAATATAAATAAAAATGATTACTTTCATTGTTTTTTATGTCAATATATGTATATATATATATACCTGAAGAGGTACGCACAACAGAATGAAAGATTTGTGGTGATTCATCTTCCTCCCGTCGGAGATATCTTGTTGCAATTAATATCAGCGTGGTTCACCTGAAGAGGACGCACAAGGAACGAAGCGCCATGCAGCCCCGCACCTGAACCTCCTTGTCAAAACCGTCACACGGATTAGGGGTCTGCGGTGCTCCCGGGGACTGGACTCCGGTATCCGGCCCCCAGTCAATCCGAAAAGTGGACTGACACCGGGGGAACCTGCATCATGACATCGCAGCAGAGGTTTTTAAAGTGGCTGGCACCACAACAGGACAATCATCCACCACCCACTGAAGGGTTTTAAAACATTTTACAAATCGGACGCTGGCCAGACTACAGGTACCAGAATGCCATTCATAAACGGAAGTGATTCCTAATGGGCGGAGCTATGCTGAGCTACGTTAAAATTGTAAAAATTACCTGCAGTCAACCAGCGAGCTGAATGTGTGGCAGGCGTAACCTCTTGAAAAAGTTTCTAGCCGAAACGAAACATGTCGACAAAAACGCTTTGTCCTGTTCACCCTGCACGAATAAATGGTCAAAGGCAAGGTTGTGGCGACTCATCCTTCTCCCGTGGGAGACACCCTGTTGCATGAAATATCAGCGTGGTTTACCTGAAGAGGTACGCACAACAGAATGAAAGATTTGTGGTGATTCATCTTCCTCCCGTCGGAGATATCTTGTTGCAATTAATATCAGCGTGGTTCACCTGAAGAGGACGCACACGGAACGAAGCGCCATGCAGCCCCGCACCTGAACCTCCTTGTCAAAACCGTCACACGGATTAGGGGTCTGCGGTGCTCCCGGGGACTGGACTCCGGTATCCGGCCCCCAGTCAATCCGAAAAGTGGACTGACACCGGGGGAACCTGCATCATGACATCGCAGCAGAGGTTTTTAAAGTGGCTGGCACCACAACAGGACAATCATCCACCACCCACTGAAGGGTTTTAAAACATTTTACAAATCGGACGCTGGCCAGACTACAGGTACCAGAATGCCATTCATAAACGGAAGTGATTCCTAATGGGCGGAGCTATGCTGAGCTACGTTAAAATTGTAAAAATTACCTGCAGTCAACCAGCGAGCTGAATGTGTGGCAGGCGTAACCTCTTGAAAAAGTTTCTAGCCGAAACGAAACATGTCGACAAAAACGCTTTGTCCTGTTCACTCTGCACGAATAAATGGTCAAAGGCAAGGTTGTGGCGACTCATCCTTCTCCCGTGGGAGACACCCTGTTGCATGAAATATCAGCGTGGTTTACCTGAAGAGGTACGCACAACAGAATGAAAGATTTGTGGTGATTCATCTTCCTCCCGTCGGAGATATCTTGTTACAATTAATATCAGCGTGGTTCACCTGAAGAGGACGCACACGGAACGAAGCGCCATGCAGCCCCGCACCTGAACCTCCTTGTCAAAACCGTCACACGGATTAGGGGTCTGCGGTGCTCCCGGGGACTGGACTCCGGTATCCGGCCCCCAGTCAATCCGAAAAGTGGACTGACACCGGGGGAACCTGCATCATGACATCGCAGCAGAGGTTTTTAAAGTGGCTGGCACCACAACAGGACAATCATCCACCACCCACTGAAGGGTTTTAAAACATTTTACAAATCGGACGCTGGCCAGACTACAGTAACCAGAATGCCATTCATAAACGGAAGTGATTCCTAATGGGCGGAGCTATGCTGAGCTACGTTAAAATTGTAAAAATTACCTGCAGTCAACCAGCGAGCTGAATGTGTGGCAGGCGTAACCTCTTGAAAAAGTTTCTAGCCGAAACGAAACATGTCGACAAAAACGCTTTGTCCTGTTCACCCTGCACGAATAAATGGTCAAAGGCAAGGTTGTGGCGACTCATCCTTCTCCCGTGGGAGACACCCTGTTGCATGAAATATCAGCGTGGTTTACCTGAAGAGGTACGCACAACAGAATGAAAGATTTGTGGTGATTCATCTTCCTCCCGTCGGAGATATCTTGTTGCAATTAATATCAGCGTGGTTCACCTGAAGAGGACGCACACGGAACGAAGCGCCATGCAGCCCCGCACCTGAACCTCCTTGTCAAAACCGTCACACGGATTAGGGGTCTGCGGTGCTCCCGGGGACTGGACTCCGGTATCCGGCCCCAGTCAATCCGAAAAGTGGACTGACACCGGGGGAACCTGCATCATGACATCGCAGCAGAGGTTTTTAAAGTGGCTGGCACCACAACAGGACAATCATCCACCACCCACTGAAGGGTTTCAAAACATTTTACAAATCGGACGCTGGCCAGACTACAGGTACCAGAATGCCATTCATAAACGGAAGTGATTCCTAATGGGCGGAGCTATGCTGAGCTACGTTAAAATTGTAAAAATTACCTGCAGTCAACCAGCGAGCTGAATGTGTGGCAGGCGTAACCTCTTGAAAAAGTTTCTAGCCGAAACGAAACATGTCGACAAAAACGCTTTGTCCTGTTCACCCTGCACGAATAAATGGTCAAAGGCAAGGTTGTGGCGACTCATCCTTCTCCCGTGGGAGACACCCTGTTGCATGAAATATCAGCGTGGTTTACCTGAAGAGGTACGCACAACAGAATGAAAGATTTGTGGTGATTCATCTTCCTCCCGTCGGAGATATCTTGTTGCAATATATATATATATATATATATATATATATATATATATATATATATATATATATATATATATATATATATATATATGAATTATTATATATGTGTGTTTAATTTTTTTAATTCAATTTCTTATATTTGTTACAATATATAATACATCTATTTTATGTTTTTTAATTAATATTACTATTTGATATTTATTTTTTAATTGCTACACATTTAAAAACAATATCGGTATTGTTTTTAAAACATTTTTGTACTTACTATTATAAGTACAGGACGATGATATTTTTGACTTCGATATTTTGGTCTCAACATTTTTTACCTTGATATTTCGAGGGTTGATAATTTTTCAACCCAAAATTTTTTAACTGATATCTTTTTTTCTTCTGTTGTTTTTTGTATTTTTGTATAACATTGTTTTTTTCCAGTGGTTTGATGTAATAGTGATATTGTTGGGGGACATAGTGGAATGTAAATATTTGGATATGCGCATCTTTTGTGGATGATGATCTTTTAATAAAGGGGAAAAAAGTTTGATTAAAAAATATTGATTATAGTAGTCTTGAAGGTAATTAAGGGCTCTTGTTATGATCCGCCCACCACCGTAACGGTGATTGGGACTGTCCGCCAGAGGTGCGGCGGTCCCGCTGTGGCCATTAGGTGTGGCGGGCGGTGCTCTTGCAGACACTGCCGTCATATTGGAGCCCTTTTCCGCCGGTCACCTGTCTGACTGTCGGAAAAGCAGCAGACGGTCTTTCCGTCCGCTGAGGTCCCCCCGCGATTGTAATATGGTGAGGGAAATGGTAGGTGGGTGGTGGGATATGGTGGGCGGATCGCCACCGCCATACAGGCGGTGGAGATCCGCCCGCTATACTAATGACCCTCTAAGTGTGTGTAAAAGACAGGCCAGTACTGGCAATTTGTTCTGTGTTTTGAACTTTTAGAAAGTAGGCATTTTCTTGTTTAACCAATCTATGCCTCTACCTGTCTGCAGAATCCACATCTTGGCTAGGGTGACAGCCATGCTCTTGTGCATTCTCTCTAGACAGTGACACGAAGGGAGCTGATGTGTGCCTTGCATATCCTGATTGGCCTTTCTGAGCTAGATGGTGGTTCGCCAGCGAGGGGTCATTTCTCCTATTCACATTTTTTCACATGTCACTTGTGAGTGCTGAGAGCTGAATATACTTTGAGTTTATCAGTTCCGGTTTCTTTTGAGCATTCAGAAATACTTTCTTTTGTGTTTGGGATGAAGACTTTTTAACTAATAGGCAAGAGAAACGTGTGACTTGCTACCCATAATATATAGGGGAGAAATGTGTTTATACAAAAAATTATTGTAACATATAGTCCACATTTACGTTAAAAATAATTGCCATAGGGAACTTGGTCAATTTGCTGTTGAAGATTATATGAGTGGAGGGTGACTACGTTTTCCTAAAATGTTCCCTCTTTGTTCCTTGTTGTTTACATGCTTATTACTTAGACCAAATCCTTCCAGTTTTTGTCTCTATTTCATTTATGTCTGGCTAGCCCCTGAGCTGGTTTCGAAAATTGGATCATTTGTCTTCATCCTATCTGCCGTAATTGTCTTTACAGAACTTTTTCTTTTATTATGTGCTTTTTTTTGCCTTTTCCAAGCTCTTTTTGGATAGCACAGTAGTTTTTGAACTAATGAGTGGATTTGAGCTATTTATTGCTTGATTAACTTCACCCCCATGGAATGCCGATATTGTTGAAAACTCCTTTCTGTGCACTGGAAATACCTTTATGAAACATATTGATTATTATCCACAGCTTACACAGACAATTGCATTGTTGTTTGCTCTTGGTCATAATAGCGTTGTTTCGTGTTAGGATGGAGATGCCCTTCTTTTCCTAGATTGACCATGCAGCAGTCCCCGCTCTCTGGGCTTGTTGTAATGTTTGAACTAATGAATCTTCAGAATCATGGCGTGTGCATTTTCTATGGTCTGCTATGGTTTCTGTCCCCTTATTTTGTAGCTGAGACATCAATCTAACTTCGTCGACTAAAGCCCTAACAATGCTTGTCAGGTTAAACACCTTGGGGTCTATTAGGATAGCGGACGGACCAGCGTAGCGGTGCTGGGACCAGCCGCCAGTGGTGTAGCTGTTCCGCACTGGAAATTAGGATGCCACGGTGGCATCCCCCATCCACAACATTGTAGCGGGTGGTGCACACAACACCACCCGCCAAAATGCTGTGGCTGCACTGTGTGCATTTGCATGCACAACGTGGCAGGCACTGTACGGTGACTGCTAAGTTGTCCATGCAAATGCCATATGCCCACCAAGCACCCCAACATCCTGGGAGCCCGGAACAGGCCCCCAACTCAGGAATCTGCATGCCTTTCCATGGCTGGGAAAGGCTGCTACCCGCTGGCATCCTAATATGGCTGGCGGGGTCTAGAAGACACAGCTACCATATGAAACCCTTTTCGACCGGGCAGAACAGCGGTGGATGGTCTTCCCGTCCGTCGCGGTCCCCCGCAATCATAATATGGCGGGGGAAATGGGAGGCAGTGGGGAATGATGCAGGGTGGATCGCCACCACCGTATGGTGACCCTACATCATAATAGACCCCTTTGTCTATGATGTAAACATAGGTGCAAGAGATCGTCTGATTATCGTTTGATTATCTCTGTCTGATTGAGGCTTAGCAATTTGATTTGACAAGTTCAATAACTATGAGTCAATCCCGGTTACATAAAGGGCAAGTGTATTGAGCATCACCTGCTGAATATTTAATTTCTCTGAATGATAGTTTAAATTCCTAGTCATAGCAGTCATTGTGTTTAACATCCTGCTTTATAATCCTGATTGGGCACATGATTGGTCTTCAATGGGGTTGACTTCCCCAGAAAAGTTATCATATTTGGCCAGAAGCATAAGATCATCCAATTTACGTGAGTTTTCTCTAACTTGCCATGATCTTGTGCAGCGGGTATATTTTCCTTGATTATTATCTCTGGTGACATGGATGGTTTAAAGTCTGTCTGATTACTTCTTGTTATTAATATTGGGCTGAAAGGATTTATTAATGAACAGGCCTTTAGCTTATTAGGACTTACTTCATCAAGAATTGTTTGGTCTGATATATTTTTGGTTACGTTGCTTGTAGTCGTTTTCAATTTTAATAGAGTTGTCTTTAACTGTATGGATGAAGACTGGAATATCTCTTGGCTTACATTTTCAAACAAAACCAGATGATAAATCTATTACTTCATAAATTAAGTTTAAACTTGAATCTAAATCTATTGTGACCATAAAATGTGGGTGGGGTATTTTTCGTTTGTTCCTTGAAAGCACACTCCTGCCGGTTTTATTACAAGAGTGAGTTGTGTTAGGTAAGTCATAGGAGTAGTGTACTTGTCCTTTTACTATCATTTTTGGAGGGAAGGAACCAACATCTATGGTAAAGTTGGTGTTGTTATCCACTAATGGTTTTCGATAACATAGTCCTTCTGCTGTTAACTTATTTTCAATTTTTTTTCATCAGGTGATTTCAAACATTACATGGTTTTTCATCTGCCTTCCAGACTGTTTAAAGAAGTCGGCAATCAATGGCTGAGAGATGGGGTGACTAAGTTGTTTTCAGGAACCCACATCCAAAGTAGCACGGGAAAAGATTGAAGTAGCTGTTGAACTAACCGCCTTTCAGCCATTGATTAAGCGGATAAATTAGGATAAAAATTAATGGGTGTTTCATCCAATTTTGATTTATCCAATCTCTTTTTCCACCGTTTTGTTTGATGTGGTTGTGTGGATCCACGAGGGCGACCAGACCACATTTTTATTTTTACGCGTTCACATTCTCAGAAGCTTTAAGACTTTAAAATATTGTAAGGTACAAAACCACATCAATTTAGGCTAAGTTTGTAATAGGTATTGGGCGATCATTAATGACCAAAGGAGATTATAGTACTCGTATGGTACTTGCCACCGTCTACCGGTATGTTTTTTTAAACTGAACCCTTTTTTTCCTACTGTGATGCTGACATCCCTCCGACCACTTTAGATTTTCAATATTGATTAGAGATGTATTGGTCAGGCGTGGCCATGCACTGCAGCAAGATGGCGGCTTGGTGCTGAGCTCCGCTCGGACGCAGAGCTCTTTTTGTGTATACAGCCTCTGTCTGCAACATTGGAGTTTAGCTGACGTCTTCTTGAGGTCGGAGCGGCATTTGAAGCCATTCCGACATCATGCCAGACACTGTGTGACACAGCGGTGGTGAGCATCTCGCCATTTTGTGCTTGCTGCTCACTGCTGTAGACCTCCTACTTAGGTAAAACCGCCATTTTGATACTGACCGCGCGGCAAAGTTTTCTTTTCTTCTCTTTTTTTTTCTAATTGACAATGCATCCTTGACTGCTTTTCCAGAGTGAGCTGCTTTATAGTTTGCCTTGTTAATTTCCTGAGGTGCATTGGAATTCATTGAGTTCATTTTTAATGTCCATCACATGTGAGAGCCTCATATTTTATTTTTGACTATCTACATTGACTCTCCCTATAAAGAAGAAGAGGAAGAGAAGGGATTTTTGTTCTCTTTTTCTTCCTTTTTCCTATGTCTACTGAGTAGATATTTTTTTTTGCATCAATGGGGTAGTGAGATTATGTTTTTCCTTGGCTGACAAATATTTCTTCTACATCCCTGTCCGTTTTTTGCTGTATGCTTAATTAGCTTATCGGCAGGTTGAGATCTCCTTAAGCTTGTGTCAACGTGCGGTCATACTGTGGTCTATACTAAGAGTCCAACATTGCCCACATAAAAGTGCTCGTTGTCTTGAGCCTGTCACTAGCTTTTTCAAGTCTTCAGTTGAGAAGGAAAGTGTGTTTTCCTATTGTATGGGCAGGTTTACATCTCCTTTAGAAGTTGTTTATCATCCTTCTAGATGTTCCACGATGGCCAGTGACATTGCACCTCGGAGCAGAGCTTCTTCTTCTGGTACAAAATCCAAGAAGGCTAAAAATGCCCCCCTCTCACCCATTTTGTCATTGCATAATCCTGTTCTTGATATTATTATGGATGGGGTGAGGGGCTTGAACTCTTTATGCCCACTACTAAGGAGAAGCATCAACACATTGAAGATAGATAGATTACCATGGAAGCGAAGGTACTTGACATGGAACAAAGCATCAGTGATCTACACAATATTTCGACTCAAATTCCTGTATTGGAACAGGAGATTCAGTGTCTTAGGCTTCATACTGAGGACCTTCAAAACTGCAATAGTCTTTATGACTTACCAGAAAATTTGGAGGGTCCGGATATCCTCCTTTTTCTCAAGAAGTTTCTGCCTGAGCTCCTTGATCTTCCACCAGAGCCATCATTAAATATCCAGTGTGCTCATTGCCTTGGACGTATCTAACCAAACTCTTTTAGACCTAGAGGTATTATACTATTATTTTTGGAGTTTACAGATCTCATGCCTGTACTTCAAGCAGCAAAAGAAAAGCGTTGCCTTGTTTGGTCTGTTCATACAATTTATTTCTCTCAGGATATTTCCAACGCCACTAATGCCAGAACAAAGGAGTTTCTCAGATGAGACAGTTAAATATTCGTTATGGCATTTTGCACCCTTGCTTGTGTAAAATCACTCATAATGGTTCTTCACGCTCATTTGATGAACCTGTTAAATTAGGTCATTCCTTCACAGTCTCTCGCTGAATTCTGTGGATATCTCTACTCAACGTCTCCTATCTTTTCCGCCTCGCTAACTGACTTCATATGGCTGGTCATTTTTGTACTTCTTAATTTTTCTTCCTCTGCTGTTCCATCTGTATTTGGTGCTTATACGCCCCATGCTTACTTTGTTTACTTTTTTTCTTAGATCTAGATCTTTTTCCTTGATCTATCTTTTTTCTTCATATTTTCTTTCCTTTATCTATTCTTCTTTTTTTTTTCTTTCCTTTGACAGTTTTTGTACGATGCATGTACCTATTGTTTTTTGTTGTTCTTCATTTTATTTTTCATATTCATCTAATAAGTGGTGTTTTTCTGTTTTCAGCTGTTCTTCTGAAGTGTATCATCTCCATTTATGTATTACCTTCTCCTCCCTCCAATATGTGTTATGTTGTTACCTGGAAAGTTTGTGGTCTTGGACACCCCATAATAGACAAAAGGTACTTTCTTATAAGCTGAATTCTCATGTTTCGTTCATTCAGGAAACTAATTGTAATGATATAGAATCACTTAAAATTAAAAAGACAGTGGGTGGGTAAAATTGTTTATTTTCCAGCCTCCAATCGGAAGGGTGGTGTGGCTATACTGTTTCATAAGTCTTTACTTGTACAAATGTTATCTACACAATGTGATACTGATGGACATTGTGTAATGGCTAAGGTTGTTATACATAATGAAGAACTTGTATTGTTCAATATTTATGGCCCAGCTAAACTGAACCCTGATTTTTGGAATAATGTTAAGATTTTACTTCTTCCATTGCATGTGCTGAGGAGCGGTGTCTGACCTCGTATGGTGAGAAAGACTTGGAGACCTGGAGTCAGAGTCTCTGAGCCCCGTATCAATGAGTGGAGGCTGTGTGTGCGGAGATTAAGGCGAGGCAAGTGGGCAGCTTTGCAGGGGGCGACAAGGCTAGTGCTGCGATTCCTCCGGTTCTCATATGTGCGGAGGCGGTCGGCGCAGGTGCAAGGTCAGTGTGGCTCGCGCAATGGAGAGCACAGAAGAACCCCTCCCAGAAATCCTTCATGCTTCACAGCTGATTATCCACAACCTCCTACGGCTCCTCTCGTCAAGTATCAACTGTGTGTTTGCCCCGTGATGTCCGTTCCTGTTTGCTTGCTGCCCATTTGTCACACAGAGAGGAACCTTCAGTTCCGCTTGCCTAAGGGAATCCATTTCTGTAAAAAAACTTCTCTCCTCTTTCGTTATTGTGTCTACCTGGAATCTCTTACTATCTTCGGGTGCACGTATCACTGCAGCACTGCCCATAACGGTCGACAGATGCAGGGAGCATTGAGTGCTCACGCTGTCAACACAACTTCACCACAGGCTTCAGGACCGCAGTACACGTCAGCACTGCCTGCATTTGTTAATGGATGTGTGGAGCATCGGGTGCTCACGTTGTTAACTACGACTCTTGTGTTTAAAGTACATTTTAATTCGCCCTACCTGGTTTCTTCCTACAGCTTGCTCACTGCTGCCCTTCTCTATCAGGACTTGCATTACTTGATACTTAGAGGAAAGTTCCTCTCACTGCTAAGTTGACTTTGGGTTTCTCGCCCCCTGCTGGCCTTGTTTGAATTTGCAAAAACCCGAGAAAGAGAGTAACCTTGAGTATCCCTGACCTGGCCCTGCACTTGCAAAGGAGGGGAAGAACCACTTTGCAGTTAGTAGTCAGTCACCCGTTGGACACAGCGCAAAACCGGTGATTGGGTACCGAGTTGGAAGAGCTGAGGGGTTGTGTAGCGGGGTTGAGTAGGGTCCAGCACAGGTTAGTGTACTCCTGCTCCCCCGCTCATGGTACCCCACATTCATCAACCATCAACAATCAACCAAAAACAGAGTGGAGGTTGGCTGTAGCCCACTGAGGCCAAAACTCTCAATTTATAAGAGCCACAGGAGTTCCTTTACTCCACAAGGAAACTAAAAATGTAAAGAAGGATACCTAGCCACATTAAGCTACAGTTTAATCACAATGCGGTCTGGAAGGCTTAAGAAATAAACAACAAAAACCCACAAGAAGCTGAACAAAGATCTAACAGAACCACCTCGGAAACCCGAGTTGGTGCAATCCCCCCCCTGGCGCCATCACTGCTCCCTTTAGAGCATCACGATTACAAACCTAGCCCCTCGAGCCACACCACCAAGATGGTAATAATAATCTCTCCAGTGCCCTCCACCCAGCACCATAATATGCAGGATGAAATAAGTAATGATACAAAAAAGAGGACCCTCAGGGATTATTTAAAGAAAAATTGATCAAAAGCCCAAACTCCGACCAACCCCAAAGAAATATTGTCTTCATTAGTTCAGCCCCCCAAATCCCTCCAAACACCGACTTAGTTCAGATTAAAGTGCAGGCCCTGATCCATGAACAACTTCATAATCAGGTCACTGTCACATCTCCAGACAGTTGTTCTACAAGGGACGAACGCCGTACATCAGAAAAAAGGGGTCAAGATCCGTGATTCAGTCTGGAGACATGTCTCCTACTTTGCAACAAGTGCCTCAACTAAACAATGATCAATGTTCATCCACAATATCAATCTCAAGCAACAACAACTCCCCTCTCAACACTAGATTACCCCACAGCATGAAACCAACCCTCACATAGATCACTCAGTCTCCCCAGAAACAAAATAAACTCTACCCCCCAAGCAGTACAGTGGACCAGGACTACTCCGGGTATCATTAAACCATTAACGCCAACAACGCCACCCGTCTTGGGACACCAGGAAACTCCTCTAGCAAACCAAGGGGAACCCAATGATCACTCCCTCTTGGACTTCTCCTTTCTCAAAACAGAATCAAATAAAACTAAAGACGAGACTGACGGTCATGACTCCATAGCGTTTGAATTCACCGCCGCCTGGCCCCAGCTTTTACAAACTCTACAATCCAAAGTATCGGCTTTAAACTACCATTGAGGTAAACTCGATCTGCAAGTTAACCTTCTAAACACACCAGCAGTATGCACAGCAGGGATTGACAACAAATTGGAAGGCTTGAACGGTTTAATTACAAAAGCACAATCCAAAGTCAACATGACCCAAGCAATATGCTGCTGCTCACCAATCATCAATAGCCTGTCAACGCTTCCTCAGTTCCTTGCCCTGGTCCTAACAGAAATAAGGAAATTACCATCAGGTTTGCAAGATACACCATATCACTCATGCTTGCTCACAAACAATGTAACCACTCAGAAAGTTAACAATCAAAGCTTAAACCATAATAAAACCAGCGACAGCAACAAGGTCTTACTAGCAAAAACTGATATTCAACCAACCTACGTTACAGCAC
This sequence comes from Lissotriton vulgaris, assembly GCF_964263255.1. Taxonomy (NCBI): domain Eukaryota; kingdom Metazoa; phylum Chordata; class Amphibia; order Caudata; family Salamandridae; genus Lissotriton; species Lissotriton vulgaris. The sequence continues at coordinate 1,576,669,491 of NC_141685.1, forward strand.
TAGTACCGTTTTCAAGTAATCAAGTGGCTCCCAAGGAGTTCAGTATCTTTCAAACTGCCAAATTAAGTAATAAAAATAATATCCTGTTAAAAACAGAAACATTCCTTATGACTGAGACAAGGCAAGATACGGACACTCGAGACTTAGACTCGAGGTCAAGACCAATAAATAAACCCCTTCAAAACCAACATTTAAGCAAAAGGGAAAGGAAGAGACTATGGAAAAAATGCAATAAATGCAGCACAGCTACCGAAAACACGACTAATGTCCCGACCTATGCCAAAAAGGACAACACAATTCCGCGAGTTCTGATAGCATCTTTTCACTACCACAAAATGTATCTCTGCAAGTACCCACAGAGTCAGTTAGTAAGATGGTATCATCTCCCGCTAACAGTAAAAACCATAAGGATACATCCGTGGCCAGGGGCAAGGCTTTAGTAAAGTCCCCATACCAAATGATTCCAGATGAGTCAGGAGGAGCCATCAAGTCGGAAACATTGCCTCACACGGTCAAGATCAGACCTGAAGACCCAATAGCTTCAACAAATATGGTAAACTCATCAAAGGAAAACAAAAACTGGGAAAAGATTGACCAGTATGAGGACTAATGTAGGTTAAGACGCAAGGAGAAATTTCAAATAACGCTATTCAAGAACCGGGACACAATACATTCCCCCAAGATTGAGGATCACCAACCTCAAGAAGAACAAGTGGGACATAAGCAACAATTACATCATACCCAAAGGAGAATTAATTTACCCCAGACAACAGACAAAAAGAATCATAAGACCCCCGGCCAGGTCTCAACAACAACAAATCTAAAAACGAAATTGATTTTTTATCCCTGAATATCACACCCAAGGACCACATGACATCCTGAACAGAGGGAACATTCTGAAAGTTTTTTAAAACATCCCTGAACTGTGCCATATTGAATCCAACGATATAAATTCAATCAAATTCAAACCCATTGGAAGTAATCAACTGACCGATCCAATGTTAATCACCTTTTCAACCACAATAATCAAGTAGCAGGTTCTAACAATGTCTGATTTACTTAACACATGGGGAATTAAAGCAGTTCAACAAGCTGAACCACGGTACCCATCGGTTCTCGCATAATCCCCGGCTTTACTAGATCAACCAGGACCTTCATCTCTTTCAATATTAGGATCTGCCAAAGGCCGATCCCCAGGAAGGGCCATAAGCGCCGAAACAAAGGAGGTCAAAATAACGGCGTCTGACTGGGCTTGGCTGTCAGCGGCCCTGGTCGAGGGAAACTAAATGTGAACCTTTATTCAACCTGGTCTTTCAGTATGCTCCTTGGATATTAACTGCCTCACTACAAAACTTCAATCTACCAATGTGATAACGTTCTTAAAAAACCACAAGGTCATACTATTGGAGGAAACATGGTCCTTGGTCAGTCTTCCAATAAAAAGATACCTGGAATGTAGAGTCCACGCTCAGAGGTCACATAAACCTGGCCGACCCAGGGCGATCTTTCAATCCACATCTCAGTTAAGCTAAATGTTAATATCGCCCAATTGACATTTAAGGAAGACTGGATCTCTGGTATAAGGATAGATAACTCCAAACAGACCAACCAACTGATCTTGATCAACGTCTATATTTCACCAAGTATTAGGGAGAAAAAACTAACCCTGGGTGTAGTATGCGTAGTGGGGCTACGCAAAGCAATGCAAAGTGGGCGAGAAACTACGCCCACCTTTGCACTTCGCATAGCCCCACTACGCGCCGCATGCCCCCCTCCCCTACATACCTAATTTTAGTAAATGGGCAAAGAAAAATAAATAAAAGGCACTTAACTTGTCCGCTGCGTCCCGGGGCTCCCTCTGCTCGACAAAGTTAATTCTCATCCTCCAAAACTCGCCAGGGTAAGAGTCAGTAATCTATTGTATGCGGATGACTTAGTGATGCTAAGCCACACCAGGGTAGGCCTGCAGAGACTCCTCGATCAATTATCCCTTTATACCACCGGGAACAAATTGGAATTGAACCTAACAAAGACAAGGGCAATCACCTTTGGATCAAGAAATTATCGAGGAGGCGGCTGACTGTACAAAGGCAAACGTGTTTATAAAGCCATCTCATATAAGTACCTGAGGGTCCACATGGATAGAAGGGATTCATTCTCCAAACATAGAGATGAGGTAGAAGCCAAAGCTTTGACAATCCAGGTGGCATTTCAGACCCTTGCCAGGCAACTGTCTGGGCCAAGTCTGACCCCACTCATAACAGTTATGAAGGCAAAAACCATCTATTTCCTCACTTACAGCCAAGGACAGCACTCTCGTGAATAAAATAACAAAAAGAATATTCAAACAAGTGTTGAGCCTTCCGAAATCTTCATCTCCTGCTCAAATACGTCTCGAGTTCGGCCTTCAATACCATCAAGCAGTAGCGGCCGGAGCATTCATCATGCTGTGTAATAAGCTGCTTACCTCCAGAGAAGGAAGCCTGGAGACTCTTCTGTGGCAAGAAATCTCAGCCGGACAACTTGGTAGATCATATTAGCCTTATCTACAAAGCTCCCTAAAACTCCTGGACACAGAAGAAATCTGGAGCACAAATCCACTGGGGCAGGCACTCAAAACCCACATTAAAAGGAACATCTTCCTTTGGTCCTTCCATTCAGACAGAGCCAAATTGGCCCAACGTAAGCATGCCGGAACAATTGTATCACGGTTTCAGCCAGGAATTATGGCCCCATATCTTTCATGTACATATTCTCTGCTATGGAAAAAAAGACTCATGGCCCTCAGAATGGGTGAATGGCCATTACTGTACCACTTGCTGAGCTGGCAACGCATAAACACTAACATAATGTGCAGGGGGTGCGGGAGTATCAAGGAAACAATTGAGCATGTGGCATGTCTCTGTCCCACATTACTCGACGATCGAAAAATCCTGTTAAAGAGCGGATGGAATAAACTTGGTATTCGCATGTGCCGACAAGCTATCATTGCTTCAATGATTCCTGACAATCCACTGCTCAATATCTGATTCACCAAGTTTATGACAAGAGCCACAAGAACATTTATAATCAAAGATTGCCAGCAAGTAAATAATAGTCAATCATAAAAGGGTGGTTTAAGCCCTCTGCTACAATAAACAGTAGTTGACAATGACCTTGTTTTCACAAGGATCATTTCTTGCCCCCCCTGTGCGCCCCAGGAACACTTTAACCATCATACAAGGGGACTTCACCACATTAATGGACCCGCGCTACCAGCGGTATTAACCACTCATTCTCAACGACTAGGGTCTTGCTACGTGGCCTTAGCAGATGTTAAATCAGAAGGGCCAATCATGGTCCCCAACTGTTTTTTAATTGCTCTCTATGAAGTAGCACTGTCCAGATGAAGTAATTATTTCACTAACAAAGATAGATGGTCAGGTCTTTTGTAATTATTGGTGGATGAATCTTACTTTTTTAACCCACTGTGATGATACGAATGGACTAAATGGACACCCCTAGGAAGATTCCCAGAAAAAAAACAAAAAAACAAGATATATGTTTTAAAGCTAAGACACAGCACCGAGACAAAATGTGTGTAAATATTTTAGTAATATTGATATACGTTTTTCTTATCTTCGATAAATGTTTACCATTGTAAAGATTTTTATTAATCAAACAATAAAGTTCTATCTATTACTTCCTCCATTGATGGTCCAAATATTATTGTTGCATGGGATTTTAACCAATTGATTAGACCCATTTGCTGATAGACAGTCCAAATGCAAATTTAACCCTGATAAATCCCATAGGGCATTTCAATATGCCATTGCCTCTCATCCATTGTTTGATGTTTGGAAGACTTGTAATCCTGACTCCCTTGAATTTATGTTTTTTCTAATGTCCATCATACCTGTTCTAGAATTGATTATATTTTGGTTAGTAAACCCTTACTCCCAACTATTCAATCTTCCGAGATTGGATCTATTTTTATTTCTGATCATGCTCCTGTCCTCGCTGCACCAGATCTCTCCCTGAGTTCTCCTAAATTTGGTTAATGGAAACTTAATAATTTTTTGTTGTCAGATACTGTTTTCATTTCTGAAGCCACTGCTTTTATTAATGAGGGTTTTTACTATCAATAATCCTTTGGACACTTCCATTCCTAATAATTGGGATGCCTTCAAGGCCTCTTTTTGTGCCTTTACTATTTCATATCCAGCCAGGAAAAAGAAAACCACAAAGGCCAAGTATGCAATTTTACTTCAACAACTTTAAGCGCTTGAACAAAAATACTTCACCTCTAGATCTTCCTCTGTTCTATATGAATTAAATAAGACCAAATCTGCTCTTAACAAACTTGCAACAGTTGATGCTTATAATGTCCTTCTTAAAATTAAGTCCAAGTTCCACGGACATCAAAATAAAGCTGGTAAGATGCTGGACAATTACTTAAAATGTTTTATCTGAACGTAAAAATATTGGTCCTATCCTGAATAAATCTACTAATAATTTGGTGTCCTCTGATGACTAAATCTCTACTGCTTTTCATGGTTACTTCCAATCACTATACTTTGATGACACAAATCCCTCTAGCCAATTGTATGCACCTTTTTTACGGATCTTCCTAAACCTCCATCGTTGCCTGATGAATTTGAGGTATTAGAAACAGATATCACTCAAGAGATAACGGACGCCATTAAATCCTTAAAAAAATCGAAAGCACCTGGTCCTGATGGTCTCTCTGCTGAATCATTTTCTACTTTTTCTTAACTCTTTCCTTGATGACTTTAAAGATCTGGTTACTTTATGGAGACTTTAATTGTCCTTATTCTTAAACCCAATAAAGATCACACCCTTTGTAAAAATTATGTCCCCATTTCACTAATTAATTATAATTGTAAGATATTTGCTAACATCCTCGCCTCTTGACTTGATAATAATATCCCACTATTGGTCAAAACTGATCAAGCTGGTTTTGTTAAGGGCAGATTGGCGGCGCACAATGCTTGTATGTATGCTAATGTCATCTCCTTTGGGAAAAATACAAATCTCCCCTTGCAGCATTGTCCTTCGATGCAGAGAAGGCTTTTGATCGGATTAACTGGCAATTCATGTTTAAAACACTTCAGTGGTATGGCTTTGGACCAAATTGTATTTCTTATGTTAAACTGTTATATATGTTTTCCTCATGCCAGTATTTTTGTGAACAACCGCTTTTCTAAATATTTCCCTTTATATAGAGGTAGTCCTCTTTCACATTCGTTATTTGTTTTTTGTTTAGAACCCTTCCTTGAGCGCATTTGTGTTAATACACTTATTTCTGGCTTTACACATACCTCCATAGAAACCAAATTGTCAGCCTATGCTGAAGACATTCTGGTATATATGTCCAATCCTATTATCTCTTTTTATATGAAGTTCAGTTGTATTCCAGTATCTCTGGATATAAGTTGAACTTCTCTAAACAGAGGTTCTTCCCTTGAACTTTCTCTGTTATCAATATATATTTAATTATACTAACTTTAACTGGTGTCCTTCAAAAATAAAATATCTTGGTATTTTGTTTTCCTCTACCCTATCTGCCACAATTAGTTTTACGTTTAATGCACTAATTACCAAATTATAATCATTACGTCTTTTTTGGTCACCCCTTTATTTGTCATGGTGGGGTAGACTGGATACTATGAAAATGATGATTGTCCTTTATGCATTATCCATGTTACCTTTTCAGATTCCCATTTCATATTTTTCACAAATTAACTCTATTTGTACTAAGTTTTTTCGGGAATATTAAACGTCTACGTACTGCCCTTGTGAAACTAAAGCATCCCAAAGCAGAAGGTGGTGTGCGTTTTCCTGACTTTAAATTATATCACCCAGCATTTTTAATTTGTCAGTTTTGTGCCTTAACTTATGACTTTGCTGATAACCCTATCTCTCTCTGGATTGTTTTTGAACTTCCCCTATTAGAAGATTTTTTGTTTTGTAACATCATATATATGTCTAATTGTACTTTCATATTAGATAATCCTATTCTAAAATATTCCAACAATTATTATATAATATTTTGTCAGATGGTCTTGATCCATACCAATGTTTTTTGTCCTCTACTGTTTAGTATCATTTTTTTTAAATATATACATAAATCGTTTTACTATATACATTGGAAGGAGAAGGGAAATATATTTATTCATCAGTTGATCCTTCATAATTCTGTTATTCTTTTTTTTCAATTGCAGTTGCAGTATAATTTGCCCTACTCATTTCTTCACGAGTACCTTTTACTATCAACTGCTTTGCAGTCAAATTGAACTGTTAATGACTTTCCATAGCTTCTCACTCACTTACTCCTTCCACACTGATATATAGTATTGCTCATGACCGTGCTTCTCTTTATGAGATGTTGTTATTGCCTGTTATTGAACATTCTAAATCTCATACCGAAGTACTCTCAAAGCGGACTTATCTTTATCCCTTTTTATTCCTTCATGGGATACATTTTGGATCAAGTTGTTCAAAACTTCCATTGCAGCCCGCATCACTCAATCCCTGTACTTCATTTACCGTAGAGCTGTTATTACTGAATTATATGAATGTTCTAATGTATTAAAGTTTTGGCAATCTATTTGGTCTAAATGTATTTCAATGTAATATTCCATTATCAATGCAAAATATTTTTCTAGGTTCCCAGTCACCTACTTTAGATGTTTCTTCTCCTATTTCTTTGTTGTTTGATCTTTTTATTGCGTTAGCATTTAAAGTGATTTTGTCCTGCTGGAAAGATAACTCTAAATAATAATTGTTAACTTGGTGGAACTATATTTGTGATGAACACAGAATTGCTAATGTCTCTTCTCTTTCCTTATCTCAGAAAATTAAAGCTGACCTATTATGGTTACCCTTTACTTCATATTTTTCTACATATGCACCTGCATCTTAGCTTTTATCTTATTTTTCATTCTTTCCCTTTTCTATATTCATTTTATATTTAGCATCTCTCCTTACTCTCTCCTTCTCTTTTTCTTTCTTTTCTTTTCTTTCATCCTTTTCTCATTTTTCTTAAATTATTTACCCATGTTTTCTTCTTATATATTAATTGTTGTATTTTACTCACAATGTGTTAATTTGCTTGATAATGTTTTTCTTTCCTTCATTATCTAAAAACGTAATAAAAAATTATTAAACAAAAGAAATGTGATGTATTGGGTCGGGGAGACATGAGCTTCAAATAAATATATTTTCCACATCTTTATGGCTGTTCTGTTTAACCAATTTGACCTTAAGGTATTTACCCCAGTATTTGACATAATTTCCTTAAGATATGCGAGGCATCATTGCTGCAAGCCTTACCCGATCTCTGACACTTCTGCAGCAATTGCTGATATGTGGTTTTCTCACGCACTATGGACTCTTGTTTGCAGTCCAATATTAATACTGATTTTGGACACTTAATGCTTAATGCTGACTTCTACTGGTACAACTGAAAAAAGAGAGTGTAGGGGGATGACCGCTTGAATAAGCAAGCTGCACCGACCTACTGCGGGAAACTTCCGCCCCAACAAGGGGATCAAACACTAGCTGTACCTGCCTTGCACTTGCCTTACACTCGCGCTGACCTTGGTACCTTCTTGTTCTTGAGAAGAGGTCTGTATAGATGCTTCTGTGGTATGGAACGGCCAATGTGGGGCAGAAGAAGGCTGAATTCACCGTGTTAACTGGGCTGGACTGCACCGCTCCGTTGTTGATGCCAGCCAGAGATGCAGGATAAACGGTCTATGGCAATATCAGCGTTTTCTCTAGAAATATCTATACTGCTATTGGGATGCTTCCTGGGGCCTGAGGACCCTTCAGCCAGTGAAACCTGCAAGCTAGTACAAACTGTCCAGAGCAGGCAGATTGGACAGATCTGACAGTGCCCTTCCCGCTGGGGCTTGCCTGGATGCATCGGCGACAATGTACTGGTGAGAACTGAGTGCCATGCAGGGACAAGGACCATCTTGTAGCTCCTGTACACTGGCAAAATTTCAAGGCAACTTCAGGGCTTTCATGGCTTCAGGGCAGAACAGGCCAGGTCCAACCAGAACAGTCGGAGCTAGAGCAGAGCTGGAGTGGCCTGGTTGCCTCACTGCCTTGCTTGTGACGTTACTTTCTCCAGGAAAAACAACACTGTTCACATGAGACCTTTCTACCAGTGCTAGAGGATGGTGAAAACTCTGAAGTTCCAGAGTCATTCCACCAATACAAAAGTGGGTAAATGCTATCTGCATCCTCAGTCACCAATCATCCATCACTAAATACACAAAATTCCTAAGCTTTCAACTCAACAACAACCTGAACCTTTAAACCCACATATATGACTTATCCAAAGAAGAAAAACTTCAAATCAAACTCCTGTGTGGAGTGAACCATCTTATTCCACCGGAGAATTTCAAGCATATGGTTTGATCTTGTGTCCCCTCAATATTAGAATATGGTAATGTCCTACTCACAGTGATACATAGACTTCATCTGGGGCTCCTTGATAGTAGCCCTCCACTCTTCTCCCAGACTGGTATCAGGCTAAAGGAAGTACAATATCCCATCTTGATTTAACCAGACTGACTACCATTTGAGGAAGGGCATATACTAAAACTAGATTGCATTATTCACTAAAGTTTTCTCCCTCAATCTATCTCTCTGAGAAATTGATTATATTTTGAGGTCGACGTCCTGGGCCATTATATTTTATCTTGTGTGCTTTTGTACACAATTCATTTTATTTACCTACCTTATGATTTATATAATTCACTATCTTTGGTGGTTTGGACTGTGTACTTTGTACTAGGTAAAGCTCTCTACCATCCCTTTAGGTTGAGTCTGTGCCATATAAAATAATCAATAAATACATAACACATTCTGTTATTACCATTCACTTATATCACCTAATAAGTGCCATTTCTACGTTAAATAAGCATTATTTCTAAATGTAATATAAAATGATAATTCTCTGAAACAGAATTATTCTTCAGTAATCTCCAGCAGACAAGATTGTCCTTCCAACATGAGTCATCCACAAAGCAAGGCTGCAGCAACATTGTAGCATGATCGTAGCATAATTGTCTAGCAAGCTCCCCATCAAACCTGAGGAAAGCTGTACCCAACAATCCAAAATAGCCACCATACAACAGATGAGTTTAGGAATTATTGGGAAACGGAATTGCATAGTCAGATGTGATTGTGTAGAACCTCTCCACATACGTGAAGCCTTTCACTAGGCCATGCCAACTTCTTGCAAGCAGAGCCATCCTCTATGCACTTCTCACAGTCTTAGCACAAGTCTGGTTGAAGTAGGCCTGGGCACAATTTTAAATGAGCCGGACAAATGTCAGTAGTTTTGTGTTACTCTTGTGATTCCAAATTAGCAAAAATGATGTGGTTATGCCCACATTTTGAGTAATTGGGGCAATCCAAGAGCACCGGAACAGAGCTCAAGTAGCAGCCTGCTGCTGCTGTTCCTGTTTTGTAATATTAGTAAGGGTGGGCGGAATGCTACTCTCTGCCGGTGAAATTCACAGAATTTTGGCATCTGGATAAATTTCGCCAATCGCCACATGGCCGAATTTTGTCTTGGGTGCACGCCAAAATGGTAAGCTGCCAAGTGCAAGATTTGACATCTACCAGGGGGCCGTTTTCAATTGCGAAGAGGATATACGCCAAGATGTTTTTTAATGCGGATAATCACAACCATTTGTGGTTAGTAGGCTGCCGCTCAAGTAAAAAATATACTTGAGCGGTAGCAAAATCGACTTGAGTAGTTGCACCCTCTGGGACACAGCGTGGTGCCATGTGTACTGACTTTTCTGCAAGCAAAGTGCTCCTGGTGTTACATCACAGCGCAACATGCCTATTTACGCCCGTTGGTGGAGCTCCATGGAATCTTGTGGAGCTTTTTTGTAACTCTGCTGAATTCTTCAGAGTCAGGTTCCTCACACCCCTTGTATTTACTTCCATTTTCTTAGTGCAATATACATCCTCATATTCATTTTTGTAGACAAGGGTGCATCATGTGCTCAGAAAATAGCACTAAATGTAGAATTACACTTCTCACATAATTCTGTGAAATCTCACATAATTTGCTGTACTTTCACATAATTATGCTTCAGCAAATTATGCAAGTTACGCCCACCCCTAGTATGGAGTATGGTACCTCCGTGGCCTGCTGATTACTGTAATCCCTGCCTCCACCTGCCTCCACCTCCTCTTCCTGACAGGAATTTAATGACAATAACAGTGGCTGCATGCATACTGAGAAAGATTTCACCAAGCCATTGATTTATTTTGGATGTAAAAACGTAATAACATGGAGGAAAATAATGTGTAGCTCAAATGCAATAGAAATCAGCAATTATTAAATAAATTGTCCAGATGAAGGTCTTTTCTGTTGAAAAGAAATGAATGGAATAATTGACAAAAGAGAGTAAACAATTATTTTAGTTCATGATATAATGACTATCACACATATTGGTGCACACAACGGGCTCTATCCCATCCCATCACTTTTTTGTTGTGTCCAATGCCCTGAGTGTGACAGGTAGCCCCAGAAATGGTTACTGTACTTTCCTATGATGCTAAAATAAGCAGGAACTAAACTGGAATTGCTTGTATCCTCATTCAGACGGGTCTTGGTGAGGTAGTTTGGGCTGGACGGTTTCCACTAAAACCAGAAAAAGACTGCTTTACATATGGTTGTTTGAGGTGGCATGGTGGGCCAGAAAATGATTGACTGGATTGCAGGCCAAACTAATTACCAGTTCCTGAGACTAACTCAAGCAATCTACCAATCACTTTGCTGTTTTTTTAGTGCAATGCTATAAATTCAATGGTTTTGCTAAGTGTGGCTCAAAGTTCCTTGCAGTACCCATGTGAATATGTGGAATTAGCCAACTTACTATTTAAGCTAAGAGAGAGAATCCAGGAGTTTCATACAGAAATTGCTGTTCTATCTAATTAATACACAATGCTGATATTTTGTGAGCAGATATTTTGCCATTGATATTTGTATACATATATATTGTTGTAATATATATGTAGAACTGTAAACACAACAGCAACTAGTAGTAGCCTGTTGGGTCCTGAGAATGTATCCACTATACTGTCACAATTATTTTTTAACCCTTCTCAGGTGAACCTTTTTTTAATTTTTTTAACGTGTTTTATTTCACTACTCACCTCTCCCTCAGAAGCAGTGAGACACCCTCCACCTTATACTGGACACATGTTGCATCTCTCCCTCAAATTTCTGAGGGAGATTCGTGAGTCATACTAATACTCAGTGTCAATATTACATTGCTGCTGATTTGAGTTGTTTCCTGCATAAAGTGGTTCAATGGGGCAAATCCAATTAGTCAGACTACCCTTGTCTGGTGTTGTATGTGATTAATATATATATATAATCACTCAATATAAGACCAGAAATATTTCTTATTTGCTAATGTCTTCAATTGTTATTTTAAAACAATAGGATATTAGTTGGAAAGCATGTAAATCCTTCTCAAGTAAATATTTGCAACTTTTCGTCTACGGAGAACCAGGGGGCATATTAGCAAGAGCTGTGTTAAAATGATCGCTGTTTAGAAGCCCAGGTTAGATGTTCTGCACATCTAAACTGGGCTTCTATTGGAATTCTATAACGCATATTAGCAAGCCTATTATCGCTGTTTTAGCGGCAGTTTCCTGCCGCTAAAACAGCGATAATTTTAACGAGGTTCTTGCTAATATGCCCCTAAGTTCCTCAATGTATCACTTGATTCTCTCAGGGTAGTAGGGAAGGGCAGTCTAAGGCTTCCTCAAGGCAGGCTGGACCAAACAACACTCAATAAATCATTGTCCAGCCAGTGATTTCTTTTATAAAAAAGGAAAATACTTTAGTACACAAACAGACTATTCAATACTGTGCAGAAAATCAAAGTATATACCGTTTGGCAGATGTAAATACCATCTTAACAGTTCACACACTTGGCAAGCCCTGCAACCTAAACCATGATAGCCCCCCTTATGGACACTAAACATAACATGTTGTGGTATAAATATGAATAGGTTTGTATTATCCTACAATGACATCCATTAATAAATGTAACGTTTCAGTGCTAATTTTATCATTGTCAATAAAGCATTTCAATATTCAAAGAACTGTGTGCATGGGTCTTTGCCCTGCTTTCATAGCTAACAGCAAAGGTCCTTCCACTGTAGAACCATCTGGATAAAATCCTCAGCTTCAAGAGTGCTTAGAATCAACATAAACCTCTCCCAATGTTATCAATGCAACCCCCTAGAAGACTTAGAGTGCCAACCAGAAAGTAAAATGGTTGGGGGGGGGGGGGTCCTTTAGAGTCTGTCAGCCCCTTGAACATGTTAAATTCTATTGGTGGTTCCACTGTCCTCTCTGGGGCACCACAGAAAGAAATGCCTTCATTTTTATTAGGCGGCTATGCCTCACATAGGTTTATGGAGTGATTCCCTCCCTTTTTGGCTATGTCATTAAGCTTGAAATTGCAATGCAAATCAAAATTATGTTTTGCTCTTTTTTCATATATGTTCTGCATCCCTGAGCATGGCCAGGCCCCAACTGAACCCTTGTCATTGTTAGGGACTATGGGAGAACCTCACAGCCATGCAGTCCTTGTCTGTTCTCTCACACTCAGCCCGCTTTCCAGGGCAGCATCAAAGCTGATCCACTTTGTCTTCTTTCACCCTGTAGCAGGGTCAGCTGTTATACATCCAGGAGCCCTGTCCCACAGGCAAGGCATGCGGAGTGGGGAAGCACCAGACACTGCTCCCAGGGTTCTGGTCCTTCCCAACAGCATAGATTGTCAGGGTGCGGTGGAGCTCATGTTGATTTTCTCTCCCTCATCAGTCAAGGACATTCTTCTATTTAGTGTGATAGTGCTCAGCTGTTTTCATCAACATGAGAAATCAATGAAATATAAATGGGATCCCTGAGAAAATGTCTTGGACCTTGGCCGTTTCCATGGACTTCATAAAGCTTTCCAGATGGGGACCCTACACACACCTTATCCTGGATAATCCCCCATTGGGGACCGAATTTCTTCCTATTACCAACGAGCGGATCTTGGGTTTGTTTTGCTCCTGGTGGTGGCCTCTAGTCACCAGGATGGTCAATGTTCAGCTCCCCGGCCTCTGAAATTCCATTTGGCTTCTTGGTACTGTTTGCAATCTTTGATTTCCATCTGTTGAGGGAGAGCTCAGAGTCTGCCCTTCTGCTCTTTAGCTCCTGGCCAAGAACATTTCCTCTCTTCAATGCCTGGTGTTCTGCTCATCCTGGGGTCACTTACAGTGGTACCCCAGAGCCCTAAAGGCAGACCACACTTCCTATCTCCAATCTTCAGGCCCACAGCATCCTTTGAACACATACAAATGAGGATGGGGTGGCACACTACTCACACACCTGCGGTGTCGCCCCTATGGACTCTGGTCAATATAGTAAAGTGTTCGCAATGCATCATCTTTCGATCTTCTGCTATCTTCGCTGTCTTCGCCATCCCTGGACACGTGTTTCGGGGTATTACCCCTCATCAGCAGGGATAGGCTGTGTACTGGGGTTGCCGATAGCTGCCAATATCTGCCAGGTACAGTACCACTCAGGCGCGTAGGTGCGGGATCCCAAGCTCGTCAGCCCGGTGCTCAAGGGAGCTTTAAAGTTACAAATGGGGATGGGGTCGCACACTACTCACACACCGGCGGTGTTGCCCCTAAGGACTCTGGTCAATGTAGTAAAGTGTTCGTGATGCATCATCTTTCGATCTTCTGCTATCTTCGCTGTCTTCGCCATCCCTGGACACGTGTTTTGGGGTATTACCCCTCATCAGCAGGGATAGGCCGTGTACTGGGGTTGCCGATGGATGCCAATATCTGCCAGGTATAGTACCACTCAGGCGCGTAGGTGCGGGATCCCAGGCTCGTCAGCCCGCTGCTCAAGGGAGCTTTAAAGTTACAAATGGGGGTAGGGTCGCACACTACTCACACACCGGTGGTGTCGCCCCTAAGGACTCTGGTCAATGTAGTAAAGTGTTCGCGACTCATCATCTTTCGATCTTCTGCTATCTTCGCTGTCTTCGCCATCCCTGGACACGTGTTCGGGGTATTACTCCTCATCAGCAGGGATAGGCCGTGTACTGGGGTTGCCAATGGCTGCCAATATCTGCCAGGTATAGTACCACTCAGGCGCGTAGGTGCGGGATCCCTGGCTTGCCAGCCCGCTGCTCAAGGGAGCTTTAAAGTTACAAATGGGGTTGGGGTCGCACACTACTCACACACCGGCGGTGTCGCCCCTAAGGACTCTGGTTAATGTAGTAAAGTGTTCACGATGCATCATCTTTCGATCTTCTGCTATCTTCGCTGTCTTCGCCATCCCTGGACACGTGCTTCGGGGAATTACCCCTCATCAGCAGGGATAGGCCGTGTACTGGGGTTGCCGATGGCTTCCAATATTTGCCAGGTATAGTACCACTCAGGCGCGTAGGTGCGGGATCCCAGGATTGTCAGCCAGCTGCTCAAGGGAGCTTTAAAGTTACAAATGGGGGTGGGGTCGCACACTACTCACACACCGGCGGTGTCGCCCCTAAGGACTCTCGTCAAGGTAGTAAAGTGTTTGCGATGCATCATCTTTCGATCTTCTGCTATCTTCGCTGTCTTCGCCATCCCTGGAAATGTGTTTCGGGGTATTACTCCTCATCAGCAGGGATAGGCTGTGTACTGGGGTTGCTGATGGCTGCCAATATCTGCCAGGTATAGTACCACTCTGGTGCGTAGGTGCGGGATCCCAGGCTCGTCAGCCCGCTGCTCAAGGGAGCTTTAAAGTTACAAATGGGGGTGGGGTCGCACACTACTCACACACCAGCGGTGTCACCCCTAAGGACTCTGGTCAATGTAGTAAAGTGTTCGTGATGCATCATCTTTCGATCTTCTGCTATCTTCGCTGTGTTCGCCATCCCTGGACATGTGTTTCGGGGTATTACCCATCATCAGCAGAAATAGGCCGTGTACTGGGGTTGCCGATGGCTGCCAATATCTGCCAGGTATAGTAGCACTCAGGCACGTAGGTGCGGGATCCCAGGCTCGTCAGCCCGCTGCTCAAGGGAGCTTTAAAGTTACAAATGGGGGTGGGGTTGCACACTACTCACACACCGGCGTTGTCGCCCCTTAGGACTCTGATCAATGTAGTAAAGTGTTCGCGATGCATCATCTTTCGATCCTCTGCTATCTTCGCTGTCTTCACCATCCCTGGACACGTTTTTCGGGGTATTACCCCTCATCAGCAGGGATAGGCCGTGTACTGGGGTTGCCGATGGCTGCCAATATCTGCCAGGTATAGTACCACTCAGGCGCATAGGTGTGGGATCCCAGGCTCGTCAGCCCGCTGCTCAAGGTAGCTTTAAAGTTACAAATGGGTTTGGGGTCGCACACTACTCACACACCAGCGGTGTCGCCCCTAAGGACTATGGTCAATGTAGTAAAGTGTTCGCGATGCATCATCTTTCGATCTTCTGCTATCTTTGCTGTCTTTGCAATCCCTGGACACGTGCTTCGGGGTATTACCCCTCATTAGCAGGGATAGGCCGTATAATGGGGTTGTCGATGGCTGCCAATATCTGCCAGGTATAGGACCACTCAGGCGCATAGGTGCGGGATCCCAGGCTCGTCAGCCCGCTGCTCATGGGAGCTTTAAAGTTACAAATGGGGGTGGGATCGCACACTACTCACACACCGGCGGTGTCGCCCCTAAGGACTCTGGTCAATGTAGTAAAGTGTTCACAATGCATCATCTTTCGATCTTCTGCTATCTTCGCTGTGTTCGCCATCCCTGGACACGTGTTTCGGGGTATTACCCCTCATCAGCCGGGATAGGCCGTGTACTGAGGTTGCCGATGGCTGCCAATATCTGCCAGGTATAGTAGCACTGAGGTGCGTCGGTGCGGGATCCCAGGCTCGTCAGCACGTTGCTCAAGGGAGCTTTAAAGTTAAAAATGGGGGTGGGGGTGGGGTTGCACACTACTCACACTCCGGCGTTGTCGCCCCTTAGGACTCTGGTCAATGTAGTAAAGTGTTCGCGATGCATCATCTTTCGATCCTCTGCTATCTTCGCTGTCTTCGCCATCCCTGGACACGTGTTTCGGGGTATTACCCCTCATCAGCAGGGATAGGCCGTGTACTGGGGTTGCCGATGGCTGCCAATATCTGCCACGTACAGTACCACTCAGGCGCGTAGGTGCGGGATCCCAGGCTCGTCACCCCGCTGCTCAATGGAGCTTTAAAGTTACAAATGGGGTTGAAGTCGCACACTACTCACACACCGACGGTGTCGCCGCTAAGGACTATGGTCAATGTAGTAAAGTGTTCGCGATGCATCATCTTTCGATCTTCTGCTATCTTCGCTGTCTTCGCCATCCCTGGACACGGGTTTCAGGGTATTACCCCTCATCAGCAGGGATAGGCCGTGTAATGGGGTTGCCGATGGCTGCCAATATCTCCCAGGTATAGTACCACTCTGGCGCGTAGGTGCGGGATCCCAGGCTCGTCAGCCCGCTGCTCAAGGGAGCTTTAAAGTTACAAATGGGGGTGGGGTCGCACACTACTCACACACCGGCGGTGTCGCCCCTAAGGACTCTGGTCAATGTAGTAAAGTATTCGCGATGCATCATCTTTCGATCTTCTGCTATCTTCACTGTCTTCGCCATCCCTGGACACGTGTTTCGGGGTATCACCCCCTCATCAGCAGGGATAGGCCGTGTACTGGGGTTGCCGATGGCTGCCAATATCTGCCAGGTATAGGACCACTCAGGCGCATAGGTGCGGGATCCCAGGCTCGTCATCCCGCTGCTCAAGGGAGCTTTAAAGTTACAAATGGGGGTGGGGTCGCACACTACTCACACACCAGAGTGAAGGACTGGGTTCTTTAAGACCCAGCGGTGCCAGGGGACAACACCTGAAACCTTCGTGGGTAACCTGCTCCGGCGTACAAATCACAGAGACACGGGACACTTCCTTCGGCGTCAAAGATTCAAGTTTATTTACTGCAGGGAAACACAGAAGTCACAGGAAGTACAACGAGTGTAGTTCGGGGAGACTGCTTCAAATTGGGTCTGTGGATCGCTCCTTTTATACAGAATTCTCCCATAGGTTTACATAGCACACAAAGGTTTACAACCCGGTTCCCACAATTATCCCCGAGAGGGGTCGCTTTGGTCACTTTGATACTCATAAGGTCCGGAACATAAGTGTGGAAACATTTGGCGGTTCCCAACTGTAAAAACCCATCTTCCCACCATTAGTACATTCCAATCAGCAGTAAAACAGATCGAAAAAGGAACAAGGACAGGTGCAGAGGAAGATGGAAACAGTGGGGAGATTGGAAAAGGGTGTAAAAGGGGAGGTATCGGGAAACACGAACTACAGGCATCAAAGGGACGTGCCTAATGAGATGCACGGCTGAGACAATAAACCGGCACGGCGAGATGAGCCTCGAGCGGGGCCATCTGCCTTACAGTATCATCCCCCTCATCATAAAGACACTTACAAAGGACATGTGTCTTCCGCAAATATCTTGGGAGCCCCAGGGTCGCGAAACGGACAACGTCCGTTCGCTGGCTACTTGAGGGCAAGAGACAACATAGATGCCGTATCTAAGATGGAACCCGTGGGTACAGATGAAAAACCCACGTAACAAACGAACGGTTTAAGTTAGCACAGCGAAACTGCGCACACTTACTAAACTCGTCATTTGCGGTTCGTAGATACCAGACTCGACCATATTCGTGCGAGTCGAAAACACCACTTACAATTGTCACGGAACCTCAGACGCTCCTTTTGCCCTCATGTAGGCAAGCACTAGTCGGAATCATACTCGATATTCATCAGATCATCTAGATGTTGCTGTAGCATAGCTCTGTCCAACCGAATTCCATTGGCAACAGGCGGCTGTCTCATACACGTTGTAGCGCAGAGGCCACATAAGGCAGGACCGCACTGCACACAAAGGCAACACGTGAACAGGAACGCCACAACGACTCCGATGATCATCAGAATCTTCCAACCCCAAGTCGACATCAGGCCCCAAAACCACCCAAGTAGCGTCCACCCCCTACATCCACGTGTATGGATTCAGAGATTTTATGCAACTTTGAGATGGCTTGATAGACAGTCGGAGCGTTATCAGGAATGAAAATACAGCAGCTCGAATGGATCACCTTACATACCCCACCTCGATCTGCTAAGATCACGTCTAAAACCATACGGTTTTGTAACGTCATAAGTCTATCCGCCTGAAGTTCTGTGGTGATATTACCAAGGGCACTGGCAGTAATATTAGCTGTCGATTCTACCACTCGAGTCAATTGTCTCAGGTTCCTACTATTAACCATAGGTCCCCAAAACGGGAGGAAACCCTTGAACAAGTCTCCTGCCTCTTGATCGGCAGTATCCTCTTCGCTAATTACGCCTCTCACAACTCTAGTCTTGTGATAATCTGCATCTACAGTGAACGTCGGAGGCAACAAGTTTGCGATAAAACATGAGCCCATGAAGTCAGAGGGCAACCATGCATACGCACGATCATGACAGACAAAGTAGGTACCCTTGGCAGCCAGAAACACAGGGGACGAGATCATCGGCAGCATGTAATTTTCAGTGCAAGCACTCTCTCCAAGTCGGGCTTTCGATCTTCGGCCACGACCCATTAGACAAAAATTACCAATGTGGGGTACGACCCATATCGGAGGCGAGCTTTTAAGCTGTTTATCACTCGTGAGCGCACTGTACTCGACCTTACTCAGGACCCTATAGGCTTGTACCTCTTCCACTGGAATGAGCGACGGCTCATAGATATCTCTATCTAAGTCTTCTATCGCTATGGACAAAGGCTTATAGTACGAGCCAGGGCCAAGGTAGGGAGAACGTGGCTCTCGATTGGGGTGAGAATCTAATGCGCTTCGAAACATTGTTTGAAATGCTCGAGCAGACCCTTGGGAACTATACGGTAACACCAGATATGGAATTCCCTTATCCGTGGTATGTGGCATCAACCCACACACCCAACAATTAGTAGTGTTAACCACTAACTGATGCTGGTGAAGGAGCTGAATAAAGGAATTGTTGCGGAATTCTGCACGTCTAGCCTGATCGTGTTCGGGTAAGAAGTGAAAAGAATGGGGAGATGCAACAGTGGTAGGTTGAGGATTAGGGGTAGGAGTAGGTATGGCAGGAGATAAGAAACAAGACATCATGTAATACACCCCACCCGCCAATAATGCAGAAACAGTCAAAAGCAATACGAATATTTGGAACATAAAACATTTGGTACGACTAAGTTGTTGCAACTTGAACCTTTGCGCCTGAGCTTCTTCCAAGTCCATCAGCTTCGAAAATGCCATCCCCTACGACCGTCCGCAACGTTTCTTGACGCACTTCGTTCTGTGTAGCAGTAGCCAATCCCTAGGAGTTCCCAGGAACCGACGGTCTTTAACCTAGCGTCAAGACCTACTAACCAGAAGGAAGTACACGCGCGGCCCTACGGCCTTTATTCACAATTATGTGTATGCAAAGTGTCTCTCAGCTGTGGAAGCAAAAATATGAGGAACAAAACTCAATGTATATATACAAGAATAATTACAATGATACGAGTGTTCAAACTGATCGTGGAAAACGGGATAATGCAATTGTCAAGGGACAAAACAGGATCTTTTATTAGTCTTTAGTGCTGGATCGCAAAAAGTATCGGGTTTTCCCAGGTCGTGTCTGTTCGTCAAACAAAGGATCCGTTAAAGAGACAGCGTTCTGTTGATCAGTTGAATGTTCTGGTCTTGAGTCTTTTGATGACAAATGTTCAACAGTGTCTTTCTGCTGCACTGAGGATTCTCCGACAGGTTGTGCATCGCTGAAAGGTACAAACGCCGGCAATCCTTCGGTTTCAGTTGATGCAATGCCTCTCCTCACCCACGAGTCTGCCGGCAACGGAATAGGGACTTTTTTGGTATGGGTGGCATGCACCCAGTTTTTCCGACCCTCTAGACGAACAGCAATTCTCGTGGCAAGGAGGACCTGGAAGGGTCCAGTGAATCTGGGCTCCAAATTCTACTTGCGCGAGAAATTTCGCGTCACCACCCAGTCTCCGGGCTGGAGCTGGTGGCCTGGACCCTCCGTCTGCGTCGGCAATGCTTCGTAAACCTGTTGGTGAAATAACCTCAGTTTAGCAGTCAAGTCATGGAGATAATCGATCAACATTGGATACTCAAGATCACAGAACACACCCGGTCTAGGGACCCCCCAAACATTTGCAGGACGACTGAACACTATTTCATAGGGGCTGAGCCCTACTCGAGAGTGTACGGTTGCCCTTGTTGACAGTAGTGCTAAGGGTAAAGCGTCAGGCCACGAGAGACCAGTCGTAGCCTGAATCTTCGCTAGCTTTAGTTAAGGGTGCCGTTATACCCTTCAACCAAACCAGCTGACTGGGGATGATTGGCGCTATGGAATTTTTGATTAATTCCAAGGCCCTTACACACACTCTTCATCACACTCCCCACAAACTCACTTCCGTTATCCGACCATACAATCCGAGGCATTCCATACCGAGGAAAGTATTCCTTCAGTAGGATTTTCGCAGTTGACAAAGCAGTGTTGTCCTTAAGAGGGTAGGCTTCAATCCATCGGGAGAACGCGCAAACCACAACTAAGGCGTATTTCAGGTTATTGCATCGCTCCATATGGATGAAGTCTAATTGGATCACCTCAAAGGGACATGAAGGGGGAGCAAAACTACCAGGAGGAGTTGGAGTTCCCTTACCAGGATTGTACAACATACATACCGTACAATTCTTAACCAAGCGTTCAGCACACTTCGTGATACCATCGTTCTTCCACACAGGAGACAGCAACTTGCAAATACCTTTCGCGCTAATATGTGCTAACCCATGTGCCATTGTCACAACAGCCAGCACATACGCATCAGGCAACATCCATCTTTTCTGGTCCGATAAATCAATCCAACAACCATTTACATCCAACTTTCCCGTACTTTCTTTCCACTTCGTCTTTTCAGTCTCGGTGGCCTCATTCTGAATTGCTTTCACACTCTCGATAGTGTCCTCACACATACTCGATTCTGTAGGCCACCTAACCGAACTCGTCACATACATTCGAGTGCTAAGGTTCCGGGCAGTCTCCTTAGCAGTCTCATCCGCAAACGCATTACCACGACCAACATCATCCGTCACCTTACGATGCGCACTACATTTAACAATCGCCACCTGCTTAGGCAACGTAAGTGCATCCAAAAGATCATTCACAAGCTGACCATGCTGAATCTTCGTACCATGCGATGTCAGAAAACCTCTCTCTCTCCACAACCGTCCAAAGCTATGGGCGACGCCAAAAGCGTATTGGCTGTCGGTAACAACATTCACACGTTTCCCTTTCGCTAACACACACGCTCTGGTGAGAGCGATCAGTTCTGCAGCTTGGGCAGAATTCTGGTTTAATCGTGCAGTCTCAACAACAGTATTCAACGTTACAACAGCATATGCAGTAGTCACATCGCCATTCGGTAATTTAAAACATGAACCATCCACATACAGCATTCCATCTGGGTCTTCCAAAGGAGTGTTTTTAAGGTCCACTCGACCTTTTGTTTCTTCCTCTGTCCTCAAATAACAGTCGTGTTCTGTTATTTCATCTGACTCTGAGCTAACTGGTAACAAAGTCGCCGGGTTCAGAACATTGCAACGTTTTATCTGAATATGACTTGCCAGCAGCGTCAGCTCGTACCCAGACAATCTCGCACTCGTCAAGTGCTGGGTTTTCGTACGATTCAAAAGAGTGTCGACTGCATGCGGAACCATCACCATAAGCATATTATCCATGACCAATCCTGCTGATTGTCGGATGGACACCGCAGCTGCCGCTGTTGCTCTCAAACAACTCGGCAATGCTCTGGCTACCGGGTCCAAGGTCGAGGAAAAATATGCGCATGGACGTTGCTTACCACCAAAAGGTTGCGTCAAAACACTTAACGCACAACCTTCCCTCTCATGAACATATAATGTAAACGGCTTACTGTAGTCAGGAGTACCTAACACAGGAGCCGAACACAATGAATCACGTAGTTCAGAAAAACTTTTCTGACATTCTTCCGTCCATGGTAAAGGAGTTGAAACATCCTTGCACGTGAGAGCTACCAATGGTTTCGCTAGCAATGAAAAATTTGGAATCCATTGCCTGCAATACGACGTGATACCTAGAAAGGCACGCACATCTCTTTGGGTTGTTGGCACAGCCATTCGCGCAATTGCTGCAATTCTCTCTGGGGTCAACCGCCTTCCCTCCTTTGACAATAAGTGACCTAGATAGGTTACTTCTTGACAACAATACTGGAGTTTAGAAGGTGACACCTTGTGATTTAACTCGCAGAGATGTTGCAGCAGCGACACCGTAGCAATTTTGCAAATGTCCTGAGTATCTGCAGCTACGAATAAGTCGTCGACATATTGGATTAAGGCCGCACCAGCCGGCAATGAAAACGCATCCAGTTGACCCTTCAAGGCTTGACTGTAAATCGATGGACTCTCACAGTAGCCCTGAGGAGCGCGTTTGAACCGGAAGCTGCGTCCACCAAGAGAGAAACCGAAAAGGTCTCTGCTCTCTTCTGCAATGGGAATGCTGAAGAACGCATTCTTCAAATCAATCACCGAAAACCAAGATGCAGAAGCTGGAATCAGAGTCAGTAGTGCCGTGATGTCAGGCACAACGGGGAACTGAGGAATCACAATTTTATTCACCTCCCGTAAATCGATAACAAAACGATAAACAGGTGGTTTCGAAGGATCAGTACGTTTAAGAATGGGCAGTACAGGGCTGTTGCACACGTTTCCCCGCGTTTCCTCAATAACGTCTTTCTCGATCAAATCATAGATGATCGCTAACAATGCTCGTTCACCATCAAGAGAGATACGATACTGGGGAATACGTGGCAATCGCACATTAGATTTCAACTGAACAACATAAGGGGAGATGTCAAGCAGGCCCACGTCATTGGGACCCGTTGCCCACAAAGATGCAGGAAGAGAACTCAATTCCGGTGGAAGCTTATCGAGAGACAAGTACATAGGAGAGACAACCCTCTCTCCTAAAGTAAGCTTTACACCCGCAGGAGAACAATACAGAGTTGCATACAAACGCTTAAGCAAATCCAGACCCAAAAGATTTTCACCACAACCCGTGGTCAAAATCAACGGAGCTTCTAGCTCACGAGGCCCAATTGTAAGGGGCAGAGGGCGCGAAACTGGATTGCTAACGGGGGCGCCAGAGAATCCAACGGAAACATTTGTTAAGCCAGACAAAGGTGCGCCAGGGAGTTTCGAATGCTTTATGGAACTTTTCGCTGCACCAGTGTCCAACAGAAAAGGCTCAACGACGCCCGATGTAGCAACTGCGACGTAAGGCCCTCTCTGATCAACCGGAACTAATACCACTCCCTCTCCTTGTCTATGGCTGTCCTAGTAATTACTGTCGTCAGTTCCCTGATCGACGTAATAATCGTCTACATTGTACTGCGCAGATCGTCCTTGCGATGATCCACGTTGATCAAAACAATTATCGGAATTTGATGAGTTATCTGAACGGTCATTCTGAGCACCACGACCCCTACCGCGTGATGTCTGCTGTGAACCACCACGACCTCCTCTGGATGAATTACCGCTATTACGATCGTTTAGAACAGGACAATTGAATTTGATATGACCCTCCTGCCTACAATAGGCACATTGATTGTACCCTAACGAAGATCTTTGGGAAGAGGAGTCATTTCGAGATTGTGATCGATTCGATTGTGGCTGCGATCTATTTTGCTGCAAAGCATTCTGATTCGAACGCGGAGGATAGGCCTGCTGTAACAACACTTTAGTTTTGAGTTCTTTCGTCTTTTTATCAGCACGGTCGTTCTCCTCTTTCTCTCTATTCTCATAATATTGTGCTGTGGCCAATATCTGAGCTGAGGTAGAAACGGCCCACGCACTCTCAGAATTTTTCAATTTATTGTTCAAATCGGGCAATAAGTTCGAAACAAATTTATCCACAAACAACCGTTGACCACCCTCAGTGCTCAGATCCTGACCACTATGGTCGATGAATGCCTCCTCGAACCTCGTAAAGAAGTCGGAGACACTCTCGTCCTTCTTCTGTCTACAAGCTGACAATTTGTCCCAATTCACCCTCATAGCTGGCATTAGAGTTTTCATTAGCGTGATTATTCTCTGGGGAAGAGCAGCAATCAACTGCTCGGGTTTAGCACCACCAGTTTGTCGACCATCCGCCGCTACAATGGCAGCCCAATCACCACCTAATTCGTTTGCGTGATTTTCCTGACGAATCTTAGCCCATACCGGTTGCGGTACAACATTGCCAAACAGCATGTCAATATCAGCAAGATTCATTACCGTAGCATCTACGAGCTGCGATAATTCTTTATAATACCCAGCAGGATTTTTGCGAGGGTCAGGCAGAGATTGCTTCACCTGTAGCACTTCAGAGCGTTTCCATGGGAGATGTATCCATACCCTCTGAAAGAACGGCAAGATCGGGGGGTTTGCCCCAGGATTACCTGGCATCCACACTGGTGGAACCTCTCGCATGGGAAACTGACCAGACTCATCTGGCTGTCTTTCAACATCTTCAACAAAGAGGGCTTGAGGTATAGGAGTGGGACGGAAAGATAGCAACCGTTCAACAGCACGTCGAACATTGGTATCCACTATCAGTCCAGTCGAGAACTGAAGCTGTAGGTCAGACAAAGCGGTCAGCACCTCGTCAGGTGCATCGGCCGATATCTGATCACGAAGAACCTTACACATTTCTTCGAACACGAATCTTTGAGTTGGTATATTGAATTGACAAAACGTATCGAGTACGACACGTGGTGGATTTCTAAGAGGATGTGTCATCCAACCCATCGCCATATTATATAGCAAAGCGCGTTCCCTGTTACCAGGAAGCTGACTACGTCTCTGAGGACCATCTGAACCAGCAGACCCAAGAACAGGTCCGAGAGAATGAAAGAAGCTAGCCGCAAGAGGAGAGGTACGACTACGAGTAGAGGGAGAAGTATAGGACACAGGACTAACAAGCGAAGGAGTAGAGACAGAAGCAACAGCAGGAGTTAACAGAGCAGGAGCAGTAGCGGGAGCAGGAGTATGTGGAAGCGGAGGGGCAGTAGGGATAGCAACAGGCAGAGGAGCAGGAACAGTCGGAAGAACGGGTGCAGGTTGAGGAACAGGCGGAGGAAGAATAGGTGGAAGAATAGGTACAGGGGGAACCACAGGAGCTGCGGTACCCTGTACATACGGAGGTGGCGACTTCATAAGATAGGACATTAAAGGATCCTCAACTGCTTCTTCCTTCTTTTTCGACTCCGTAGGCAAAGCAGGATAACATTTATCTATAGTCATACGCTGTAGTCTATCAAACACTTCCTTTTCCTTAACCTCCTTATCACGCTGAAATTGCTCTGCTTTCTTTACAATGGTAGCAACACCATCTCTCTGATTTCGTTTAGTCTGTCTGATTTCTTTCCGTCAGGCTTCTTTACGCCACAACCGAAAGGCATCAAACATGGCCGGCCTTGACTTTTTCTCGAACAATTTAGCCTCTAGGTTATCTAAGATCGGGGTCTCAAAGCTACCATGAGGTGGCCAACTAAGGACACCGTCCTTCTTAGTATAGCGAATCCAATAATCATTAAAAGTAATCGGGCCTAGCCCATGTTTGCTGTACAGTTCATAAGTCGGAGTTCCAACCGGAGGTATCGGACACGAGTCCTCCAGTCGGGAATCCGCACCACAACGTCTGAAACAACTAAACAAAGTACTACAACCAGGCATCTTGCACACTAGCCGAGTTTCACAAACGTCAAGGGTTACGGGATTTACCAAGTCCCAGCAAAAAGCGAAAACCCTCGGTTTTTGGCGGCTGCAGTCGTCAAACAACACAACAAAGTACCAAGAACCACAAATGCAATGGAACCATGCAACCACTAAGCAACCACAACCAAGAACTCTGGGAGCGACCCACAAATACTTAACTCAAAGATCGATGGTGTCACCAGGAAGGCCCGTCAGTCGTCTCGCTCTACCAAGGTCTACGCCTGGCGCCAAAACAGGTCTACAGTCAGGGCAGCAGTCCGTCACAGCCGTCAGGAGGCGGGAATCTTCGCGGGAAAAGTCTTCGGGCCACTTGTTTCCACAACAGGATCGATGAAGCGGAGTGCACCTTCCCTCGGAGATTTCACACGAAGTTCCTCACGATCGTCGGGCTTGGACCGGTACCACTGATGCAGCCCCACGTTGGGCGCCAACTGAAGGACTGGGTTCTTTAAGACCCAGCGGTGCCAGGGGACAACACCTGAAACCTTCGTGGGTAACCTGTTTCGGCGTACGAATCACAGAGACACGGGACACTTCCTTCGGCGTCAAAGATTCAAGTTTATTTACTGCAGGGAAACACAGAAGTCACAGGAAGTACAACGAGTGTAGTTCGGGGAGACTGCTTCAAATTGGGTCTGTGGATCGCTCCTTTTATACAGAATTCTCCCCTAGGTTTACATAGCACACAAAGGTTTACAACCCGGTTCCCACAATTATCCCCGAGAGGGGTCGCTTTGGTCACTTTGATACTCATAAGGTCCGGAACAAAAGTGTGGAAACATTTGGCGGTTCCCAACTGTAAAAACCCATCTTCCCACCATTAGTACATTCCAATCAGCAGTAAAACAGATCGAAAAAGGAACAAGGACAGGTGCAGAGGAAGATGGAAACAGTGGGGAGATTGGAAAAGGGTGTAAAAGGGGAGGTATCGGGAAACACGAACTACAGGCATCAAAGGGACGTGCCTAATGAGATGCACGGCTGAGACAATAAACCGTCATGGCGAGATGAGCCTCGAGCGGGGCCATCTGCCTTACAGTATCATCCCCCTCATCATAAAGACACTTACAAAGGACATGTGTCTTCCTCAAATATCTTGGGAGCCCCAGGGTCGCGAAACGGACAACGTCCGTTCGCTGGCTACTTGAGGGCAAGAGACAACATAGATGCCGTATCTAAGATGGAACCCGTGGGTACAGATGAAAAACCCACGTAACAAACGAACGGTTTAAGTTAGCACAGCGAAACTGCGCACACTTACTAAACTCGTCATTTGCGGTTCGTAGATACCATATTCGTGCGAGTCGAAAACACCACTTACAATTGTCACGGAACCTCAAGAGGTAAGGACTCTGATCAATGTAGTAAAGTGTTCGCGATGCATCATCTTTCGATCTTCTGCTATCTTTGCTGTGTTCGCCATCCCTGGACACGTGTTTCGGGGTATTACCCCTCATCAGCAGGGATAGGCCGTGTACTGGGGTGGCCGATGGCTGCCAATATCTGCCAGGTATAGTACCACTCCGGCGCGTAGGTGCGGGATCCCAGGCTTGTCAGCCCGCTGCTCAAGGGAGCTTTAAAGTTACAAATGGGGTTGGGGTCGCACACTACTCACACACCGGCGGTGTCGCCCCTAAGGACTATGGTCAATGTAGTACAGTGTTCGCGATGCATCATCTTTCGATCTTCTGTTATCTTCCCTGTCTTCGCCATCCCTGGACACGTGTTTCGGGGTATTACCCCTCATCAGCAGGGATAGGCCGTGTACTGGGGTTGCCGATGGCTGCCAATATCTGCCATGTATAGTACCACTCTGGCGCGTAGGTGCGGGAGCCCAGGCTCGTCCGCCCGCTGCTCAACGGAGATTTAAAGTTACAAATGGGGGTGGGGTCGCACACTACTCACACACTGGCGGTGTCGCCCCTAAGGACTCTGGTAAGTGTAGTGAAGTGTTTGCGATGCATCATCTTTCAATCTTCTGCTATCTTCGCTGTCTTCGCCATTCCTGGACATGTGTTTCGGGGTATTACCCCTCATCAGCAGGGATAGGCTGTGTACTGGGATTGCCGATGGTTGCCAATATCTGCCAGGTATAGTACCACTCAGGCGCATAGGTGCGGGATCCCAGGCTCGTCAGCCCGCTGCTCAAGGGAGCTTTAAAGTTACAAATGGGGTTGGGGTCGCACACTACTCACACACCGGCGGTGAGGCCCCTAAGGACTCTGGTCAATGTAGTAAAGTGTTTGCGATGCCTCATCTTTCGATCTTCTGCTATCTTCGCTGTCTTCGCCATCCCTGGACACGTGTTTCGGGGTATTACCCCTCATCAGCAGGGATAGGCTGTGTACTGGGGTTGCCGATGGCTGCCAATATCTGCCAGGTATAGTACCATTCTGGTGCGTAGGTGCGGGATCCCAGGCTCGTCAGCCCGCTGCTCAAGGGAGCTTTAAAGTTACAAATGGGGGTGGGGTCGTACACTACTCACACACCAGCGGTGTCACCCCTAAGGACTCTGGTCAATGTAGTAAAGTGTTCGCGATGCATCATCTTTCGATCTTCTGCTATCTTTGCTGTGTTCGCCATCCCTGGACATGTGTTTCGGGGTATTACCCATGATCAGCAGGGATAGGCCGTGTACTGGGGTTGCCGATGGCTGCCAATATCTGCCAGGTATAGTAGCACTCAGGCACGTAGGTGCGGGATCCCAGGCTCGTCAGCCCGCTGCTCAAGGGAGATTTAAAGTTACAAATGGGGGTCGGGTGGGGTTGCACACTACTCACACACCAGCGGTGTCACCCCTAAGGACTCTGGTCAATGTAGTAAAGTGTTCGCGATGCATCATCTTTCGATCTTCTGCTATCTTTGCTGTGTTCGCCATCCCTGGACATGTGTTTCGGGGTATTACCCATGATCAGCAGGGATAGGCCATGTACTGGGGTTGCCGATGGCTGCCAATATCTCCCAGGTATAGTACCACTCAGGCGCGTAGGTGTGGGATCCCAGGCTCGTCAGCCCGCTGCTCAAGGGAGCTTTAAAGTTACAAATGGGTTTGGGGTCGCACACTACTCACACACCAGCGGTGTTGCCCCTAAGGACTATGGTCAATGTAGTAAAGTGTTCGCGATGCATCATCTTTCGATCTACTGCTATCTTCGCTGTCTTCTTCATCCCTGGACACATGCTTCGGGGTATTACCCCTCATTAGCAGGGATAGGCCGTGTAATGGGGTTGTCGATGGCTGCCAATATCTGCCAGGTATAGGACCACTCAGGCGCATAGGTGCGGGATCGCAGGCTCGTCAGCCCGCTGCTCATGGGAGCTTTAAATTTACAAATGGGGGTGGGGTCGCACACTACTCACACACCGGCGGTGTCGCCCCTAAGGACTCTGGTCAATGTAGTAAAGTGTTCACAATGCATCATCTTTCGATCTTATGCTATCTTCGCTGTGTTCGCCATCCCTGGACACGTGTTTTGGGGTATTACCCCTCATCAGCAGGGATAGGCCGTGTACTGAGGTTGCCGATGGCTGCCAATATCTGCCAGGTATAGTAGCACTCAGGCGCGTAGGTGCGGGATCCCGGGCTCGTCAGCACGTTGCTCAAGGGAGCTTTAAAGTTAAAAATGGGGGTGGGGGTGGGGTTGCACACTACTCACACTCCAGCGTTGTCGCCCCTTAGGACTCTGGTCAATGTAGTAAAGTGTTCGCGATGCATCATCTTTCGATCCTCTGCTATCTTCGCTGTCTTCGCCATCCCTGGACACGTGTTTCGGGGTATTACCCCTCATCAGCAGGGATAGGCTGTGTACTGGGGTTGCCGATGGCTGCCAATATCTGCCACGTACAGTACCACTCAGGCGCGTAGGTGCGGGATCCCAGGCTCGTCAGCCCGCTGCTCAAGGGAGCTTTAAAGTTACAAATGGGGTTGAAGTCGCACACTACTCACACACCGGCGGTGTCGCCGCTAAGGACTATGGTCAATGTAGTAAAGTGTTCGCGATGCATCATCTTTCGATCTTCTGCTATCTTCGCTGTCTTCGCCATCCCTGGACACGTGTTTCAGGGTATTACCCCTCATCTGCAGGGATAGGCCGTGTAATGGGGTTGCCGATGGCTGCCAATATCTCCCAGGTATAGTACCACTCTGGTGCGTAGGTGCGGGATCCCAGGCTCGTCAGCCCGCTGCTCAAGGGAGTTTTAAAGTTACAAAAGGGGGTGGGGTCACACACTACTCACACACCGGCGGTGTCGCCCCTAAGGACTCTGGTCAATGTAGTAAAGTATTCGCGATGCATCATCTTTGGATCTTCTGCTATCTTCACTGTCTTCGCCATCCCTGGACACGTGTTTCGGGGTATCACCCCCTCATCTGCAGGGATAGGCCGTGTACTGGGGTTGCCGATGGCTGCCAATATCTGCCAGGTATAGGACCACTCAGGCGCATAGGTGCGGGATCTCAGGCTCGTCATCCCGCTGCTCAAGGGAGCTTTAAAGTTACAAATGGGGGTGGGGTTGCACACTACTCACACACCAGCGGTGTCGCCCCTAAGGACTCTGGTCAATGTAGTAAAGTGTTCGCGATGCATCATCTTTCGATCTTCTGCTATCTTCGCTGTGTTCGCCATCCCTGGACACGTGTTTCGGGGTATTACCCCTCATCAGCAGGGATAGGCCGTGTACTGGGGTGGCCGATGGCTGCCAATATCTGCCAGGTATAGTACCACTCAGGCGCGTAGGTGCGGGATCCCAGGCTCGTCAGCCCGCTGCTCAAGGGAGCTTTAAAGTTACAAATGGGGTTGGGGTCGCACACTACTCACACACCGGCGGTGTCCCCCCTAAGGACTATGGTCAATGTAGTACAGTGTTCGCGATGCATCATCTTTCGATCTTCTGTTATCTTCGCTGTCTTCGCCATCCCTGGACACGTGTTTCAGGGTATTACCCCTCATCAGCAGGGATAGGCCGTGTACTGGGGTTGCCGATGGCTGCCAATATCTGCCATGTATAGTACCACTCTGGCGCGTAGGTGCGGGAGCCCAGGCTCGTCAGCCCCCTGCTCAACAGAGATTTAAAGTTACAAATGGGGGTGGGGTCGCACACTACTCACACACCGGCGGTGTCGCCCCTAAGGACTCTGGTAAGTGTAGTGAAGTGTTTGCGATGTATCATCTTTCAATCTTCTGCTATCTTCGCTGTCTTCGCCATTCCTGGACATGTGTTTCAGGGTATTACCCCTCATCAGCAGGGATAGGCCGTGTACTGGGGTTGCCGATGGCTGCCAATATCTGCCAGGTATAGGACCACTCAGGCGCATAGGTTCGGGATCCCAGGCTCGTCGGCCCGCTGCTCAAGGGAGCTTTAAAGTTACAAATGGGGGTGGGGTCGCACACTACTCACACACCAGCGGTGTCACCCCTAAGGACTCTGGTCAATGTAGTAAAGTGTTTGCGATGCATCATCTTTCAATCATCTGCTATCTTCGCTGTGTTCGCCATCCCTGGACACGTGTTTCGGGGTATTACCCCTCATCAGCAGGGATAGGCTGTGTACTGGGATTGCCGATGGCTGCCAATATCTGCCAGGTATAGTACCACTCAGGCGCATAGGTGCGGGATCCCAGGCTCGTCAGCCCGCTGCTCAAGGGAGCTTTAAAGTTACAAATGGGGTTGGGGTCGCGCACTACTCACACACCGGCGGTGTCGCCCCTAAGGACTCTGGTCAATGTAGTAAAGTGTTCGCGATGCATCATCTTTCGATCGTCTGCTATCTTCGCTGTCTTTGCCATCCATGGACACGTGTTTCGGGGGTATTACCCCTCATCAGCAGGGATAGGCCATGTACTGGGGTGGCCGATGGCTGCCAATATCTGCCAGGTATTGTACCACTCAGGCGCGTAGGTGCGGGATCCCAGGCTTGTCAGCCCGCTGCTCAAGGGAGCTTTAAAGTTACACATGGGGGTGGGGTCGCGCACTACTCACACACCGGCGGTGTCGCCCCTAAGGACTCTGGTCAATGTAGTAAAGTGTTCGCGATGCATCATCTTTCGATCGTCTGCTATCTTCGCTGTCTTTGCCATCCATGGACACGTGTTTCGGGGGTATTACCCCTCATCAGCAGGGATAGGCCATGTACTGGGGTGGCCGATGGCTGCCAATATCTGCCAGGTATTGTACCACTCAGGCGCGTAGGTGCGGGATCCCAGGCTTGTCAGCCCGCTGCTCAAGGGAGCTTTAAAGTTACACATGGGGGTGGGGTCGCACACTACTCACACAACTGCGGTGTCGCCCCTAAGGACTCTGGTCAATGTAGTAATGCAGGGGTCTCCAAACCGGTCCTGGAGGGCCGGATCCATGCCAGATTTTTAAAATTACTACATGTATCTCAATGGGAATATCCAAAAAATCTGGTATGGATCCGGCCCTCCAGGACCGGTTTGGAGATCCCTATAGTAAAGTGTTCGCGATGCCTCATCTTTTGATCTTCTACTATCTTCGTTGTCTTCGCCATCCCTGGACACGTGTTTCGGGGTATTACCCCTCATCAGCAGGGATAGGCCTTGTACTGGGGTTACCGATGGCTGCCAATATTTGCCAGGTATAGTACCACTCAGGCGCGTAGGTGTGGGATCCCAGGCTCGTCAGCCCGCTGCTCAAGGGAGCTTTAAAGTTACAAATGTGGGTGGGGTCGCACACTACTCACACACCGGCAGTGTCGCCCCTAAGGACTCTGCTCAATGTAGTAAAGTGTTCGCAATGCATCATCTTTCGATCTTCTGCTATCTTCGCTGTCTTCGCCATCCCTGGACACGTGTTTCGGGGTATTACCCCTCATCAGCAGGGATAGGCTGTGTACTGTGGTTACCGATGGCTGCCAATATCTGCCAGGTATAGTACCACTCAGGCGCGTAGGTGAGGGATCGCAGGCTCGTCAGCCTGCTCCTCAAGGGAGCTTTAAAGTTACAAATGGGGGTGGGGTCACACACTACTCACACACCAGCGTTGTCGCCCCTAAGGACTCTGGGCAATGTATTAAAGTGTTCGCGATGTATCATCTTTCGATCTTCTGCTATCTTCGCTGTCTTCGCCATCCCTGGACACGTGTTTCGGGGTATTACCCCTCATCAGCAGGGATAGGCCGTGTACTGGGGTTACCCCCATTTGTAACTTTAAAGCTCCCTTGAGCAGCAGGATGATGAGCCTGGGATCCCGCACCTACGCGCCTGACTGGTACTATACCTGGCAGATATTGGCAGCCATCGGCAACCCCAGTACACGGCCTATCCCTGCTGATGAGGGGTAATACCGCTATGTGAGTATTGTCTGATGGTGCCCGGAGTCAGACCGGGGGTCTGCTGGGTGGTGGGGCTTACATGTAGGCCCCCCCACCCCTTCATGCTGCCCTCTGCTACATTTTGTTCTTCCTGCTTCTGTTCTGGAGTTTTAGGTCACAAGGAATCAAGAGGTGAAGTAAGTACCAGGGATGAGTGGGTTGGACACGCACCAGGGAAGGGAAAACAGGGTACTCAGCAGCCCAGCGGTGTGGTGATACCCACTCGAGGGCGGGACAAGCATATACGTTCTTCTCTGTCCTCAGGGCACGCCTAGACAGTCGGCTCGACAATCTGGAGCCATGGACAGCCAGGGAACCCCCCGCTCCACTGTTCTCACAGATCAGCTGCATAGAGCAGTCCCAGCCCAGCACGTCGCAGGAGGGACTATGGGAAAACTTCATGGCCATGGTCAAGGCTAGAGGACCGGAATGGGCCCAAGGTTTCCTTGACGCTAGACGGCTGGAGGATTCTGGGGTGGTGGCCGACATTCCACCTGAGACACAGGTAGGCCTCGTTGATCAGGGACCTCTCAGATCCAAGAGGGTACGCAAACCCACCAACAAGGACTTCCCCATGGGTATGCCCCCTGCAAAAGCCAGGGTAGTGACCGCCCCACGAGAACCAGAACTCACAGGGGTGCCGGCGGTCATACCGAACATTATGACAGGGGTCGAAAATTTTGTGCAAATGGGTAAGGTGATGGACAATATGCTGTTGTTGATGGGACAGTTTCAAATGGGACCACCACTGATGTAGGGCCAGGGTCCGATACTGCATTGGTCCCTGACATCACAGCACCAGCCATTTCTGCCATCAGCCAGCTGGTGGCGCCAACACAAAATACCTATCAGGTGGCCACACCGAGTCCCCAGCCAACCACTGTCCCGGGGGCAGGTACGACCACACCGCCTCAGGCCAGCACCATCTCCACCCACACTGAACTGCCCAAGGCAGCGGCGGGGCCGACACCCCAGCCACTCGTTACCATGGCACCCTTAGCCTCTGGGCATTGTTCACTGTCTTGGCAAGTGCCCCAGGCGGCCAAGGAGGGTACATGGAGACGTGAATACATTGATATCTTGACCTTACTCATGCATGGGGCAGCAGGGGCAGATACTAGGAAGATTGGGGGGAAAGAGGAGGAGAAGAAGGTGAGATACCAATGCTGACCCGAGTAAACATTTGAGAACTGGGTTGAGGCGTTCACCATACTGTCAGCTGTAATTATGGAAAAGTATCCGGACCAAGGGGAGGATTTAATGCAGTATTCACACACAATACAGCAAGAGGCTAAAGGGACTGGAGGGGTCGGTGGTACAACTACGACCAGGACTTCTGCAAAAGGATGGCCATATGCCCGGAGTTAGGGTGTGACCAAAAAAAGATCCAGCTCTTGGTGTAATACATGTGCAAATTCACTGCGGAGCACAAAGAAGGGGCGGGCAAGTCCAAGAAAGATTAGGATACTCAGAAAGGGACCAAGCAGTCTGGGAAGCACCCGTTTAAACAGCAGTAACTCTGGCACCTGCAAGCTGTTTAATGCAGGGTCCTGCTCATGGGGTAAGGCCTGCAAGTTTGCCCACAGCTGCAGCAAGTGTGGGGCCCCTCACCTGGCCGTGTCTTGTACTGCCAGGCGACATGGCCCCCAGTCCGACATGGGCAGACAAAATAACAAGTGACATAGAGGGGACAGACCTGCATGCAGATTTTCAGCCATCCTCACCCTCACCCGCAACCACCCTGTCTGCGCGTGCAAGCCTGCCAACCTCAAATGTCAAGGGGCCCTCCCCCATCATTTTGCAAAACATTCTCCCCCTGCTCAGGTCCTAGTCTATACGGAAAGACATTCCGCTCCTGGCCCATGGCTTCATAGAAGGGTTTAGGATATCTTACCAGGGCCCCTAGGTTGCAGGGATGCTGAGAATCTGAAGTCAGCTAGGGACCTGCCTGGAGAAGTAAAGGAGAAGGTCCAGAAGGAGGTGGCCCTGGGCAGGGTAGTGGGTCCCTTCAACCCCCCCCCCCTTGGAGCATTTCCTTATCTCCCCGCTGGGTGTGGTCCCCAAGAAGCAGCCTCCGGCCTACCGTTTGATCCACCACCTGTCGTACCCTGAAGGCGACTCTGTGAACCACTAGTTACAGGAAGGGTCTTGTACAGTCTCCTACTGCTCCCTAGACATGGCTGTGGGCATGGTCAGGAGAGCAAAGAAAGGGGCATGACTTGCCAAGGCGGACATTGAGTCTGCCTTCCGCCTACTCCCAGTTCACCCAGCTAGCCAGCACCTCCTAGGTTTCAAATTGCAGGGCAAGTTTTTCTTTGATCGCTGCATGCCCATGGGTTGTGCGGTGTCCTGTGCGTACTTTGAAGTCTTCAGCTCCTTCCTACAATGGGCCCTTTCCTGGACCTACGGGACCGAGGGAGTTACTCACTACCTAGACGAATTCCTGTTCATCGGGGGAGTAGGTACCCAGGAGTGTAGCGAGGGGTTGGAGTGCTTCCAGGCTCTGGCGGGTCATCTGGTGGTCCCCCTTGCACCGGGTAAGACTGATGGTCCTGCTCAGGTTCTCACGTTTTTGGGCATCGAACTGGACACCATCAAGGGTGAATCCAGGCTCCCTGCTGAGAAGGTGGAGGATCTGAGGCAGGATATCCAGGCGTTACTGGGCAAGGACAAGGCCACCCTTGGCACGGTGCAGAGCCTCCTCAGGAAGCTGAATTTCGAAGCCAGAGTCATCCCAGCAGGGAGAGTATTTTCAAGGAGGCTAGTTAGGGCTAAGGTACATAGGAAACACCACCTGGTAAGACTAAGCAGTGGACTGAAGGCGGACCTCTCAATGTGGTCCGAGTTCCTGCTGGATTTTAATGGGACTGTAATATGGAGAGCACCCTGGGCAGGCAGCCCTGAGCAGTGCCTTTTCACAGATGCGTCAGGAAGCGAGGGTTTCTGTGCCATAATGGGGGAGGAATGGTGTGCATAGAAGTGGCCCAATGCATGACGGCAACGCAAGATAACCTCAAACATAATGGTACTCGAGCTGTTCCCCATCCTTATTGCCCTGCACCTGTGGCACAAAGCATTGGCGGAGAGGAAGGTAATTTTCTGGTCCGACAACATGGCGGTGGTGCAGGCAATCAATGGGCAGTCAGCAAGGTGCCCCCTGGTGTTGTGCCTATTGAGGGAAATGGTCAGGGCTGGCTTGCGCTACAACATTGAGTTTAGGGCTAGGCACATTCGAGGGGTCAAGAATGTAGCAGCTGACGCTCTCTCGTTTTCAGTGGCTCTGCTTCCAAGAGGCCTGGCCACAAGTGAGAGCGGAGATGACACCCTCCCAGCACACCTATGGTGCATCCTGCAGTGGAGCAGTGACAGAGATTGTTTGGGGAACGTTTCTTGGCACTAGGGACCAGGAAGAAGTACAAGGCACAGCTTGACACATTCCTAGACGTTACAGAGACACTGAGCACAGGCTCGCTGGCCTCAGTCCAGCAGGTTCAAGCTTTTGTTTTATGGGCCAAAGACCAAGGAAAGAGACACTCGTGGGTCTGCGACCACCTAACAGCTGTGAGTTGCAACATCAATCTGAAGGGGGGCAGGACCCAACCAAGTCGTTCTTGATTAGAGTGGCTCTCAAGGAATGGGTCAGAGATGAGGTTAGGACTCCTGACATGAGGGGCCCCATCGACTTCCCCACCCTACAAGGGATGCTAGATATGGTACACACACCAGGTTACTGACTCTCAATTTGAGGCCAAGCTATTGTTGGCAGCCTTCTGCCTGGCATTCTTTGGGGCGTTCAGGATGGGGGAATTAGTAGCCAGGTCAAAAACAGACACTTCTGGCACCGCCTTGAGTAGCCAGGATGTCAGTCTAAATGACAAGCTAGTGATACACATCAGGAGGTGCAAGACCGATCAAACTGGTGGGGGCGGACATAGTCCTTGAACCGCTGTTAGATCCCAGGTATTGCCCAGTGTCGATAGTTAGGGATTACTTGTCCTTGTGTCCAACAGCACAAGGGTACTTCCTAATACATGCAGACATGGGTCTCCTGACTAAATTCCAGAGCGATAGGATCATGACCGCCTGCCTTAGTTGCACAGGTCTAGCCTGCCCAGACAAGAAGTATTCCAGCCACTCATTCAGAATTGGGGCAGCCACGGCGGCATTTAAGGCAGGCATGGGGCCGGAAGGCATAAAGAGTGTTGGGCGCTGGCAATGTTTTGAGTGTTATATCCGCCCTTGAAGGCTCAGTATGTAAACGTATTATGATTGCTGTGGTTTGAAGTGTTTTCAAGGAGTGTGAATAAAATAGAAATTAAACTAGTTAGTAAAAGATGGCGTCCGTTTATTCACCAGGTTCCCGAGTATAGGTGATCGGCCATTCACACGTCCACAGGATGGCTCAGTGGGCTGCATGCAGAAATTGGATGCGGGATTTCACACAAAAGCAGTTTGCCTGGATGGGCTTTCCGGGGATGAGATGGAGCAGCATCAGGAAGAGACTGGAGCAATGTTTAGCTCTACAGGGTGCCCTGCCCAGCATCTTGGTGATCCATTTGGGGGGCAATGACCTCATTCCCATGGGAAGGAGGGCATTTTTACAAGCCATGAATTCTGACCTGGGGCAAATCAGCAAACTCCTGGGACAAAGCGAACTCTGTGGTCAGAAATCATCCCTCGCAGACTTTGGCAGGATGCCAGGTCCAGTGAGGCGGTGGTGCATGCACGTAAGAGAGTCAATGGGGCTATGTGGAAGTTCACAGACCAGAGGGGACTGGGTTTCATCAGGCATGAACTGATCCAATCCAGAGTTGAGGGGTACCTTGAGAGGGACGGGATCCACCTATCCCCGGTGAGGATGGACCTGTTCCTACTTGACTTGCAGGAGGCACTGGAGATAGCAGGCTGTAGGTGACAGTGTAGCTCTTTGTGTGGGGCTCTGTCATCGACGGTAGTCTCCTTCAGAGCTGTGGCGGAGTTACAGGGCGATCTGGAAGCAGACGGGTACAGTAAGGTTACTTCTGCAGCAGACCGGTACAGTAAGGGGTGCCAGAGCCAAAGACTAGGAGCCTAAGGGCAGGTTCCTGGAAAACCGCGACAGCGCCCCGTTAGTCCTTTGGGTGGTTGGGGGCCTGACCAACCGGGGGTTTTCCCTGCTACGCTCCACCCTGAAAAGGGTGTGAGTAAAAGAGACCAACGTGTCACGTGATCCATAAGAGGATCTGCAAGGTAGCACAGACGGGGTGTCCCCCCAGTGCTGGCTCACCAGGCGGACAGGGCAGCATAGGTTGGCACAGCTGCCCGCCCGTATGATCGCCCGTATGATAACCCACATATTGCATACTCTTGTATGGAATAAACCTGCAGCAATATTTTCCCATAACAAACTTGTCTTGTGTATTTATTAATTCTTGCATGCTCAGACTGGGGGTGGGAGAAGTTGCCGATAATGGCACTAGGCTTCTAGGCAGAGGGGCCGGCCGCCAGCCTCCTGCCGAAGGCACAATGGAGATGCCCACTACGCAGGTAAGGTTCTTGCCACCATCACACTGTTGTTGTGCTGCTCCAGCATCTGTGCTCACCAATCAGAGACTTCAGTCAGCTCTTGACTGCTACCTTTTTCTGCATCTGGTCACCAACAACATTCAGACCTTAAGTGGGGGAGCAGAGAACAAGACAAGTGCGAGTGCCTTAAATGCACCTGGAAATCCTATTGAAAATAAGCGCCCCAGAGTAGGGGGCATGTCAGTTTCATTATTTCCTTAGTATGATCAATACCCCGGATCCTGTTACTTTCAGAGGTGTAGAAATAATAGGGACTACGGGTGGAACCCTGAGAATCGCTGTCATAATGAGGAATTACCGGGTCAGTCGATAATTCCAGGTTCCATTACACCAATAATTCTTTTATTTCCCAAGCAGTTTCACCCTGGGGATTTCAGCAGTAAATTGCAGCTGAAATATCAGTGAGAAACATGGGAGGCCTGTGATGTTTATGTTGACCTTGTAATTCTTGATCTGGACAGTAACGATGCGTCTGGTCCCATCAGGAATGCCAGTGCACTTGGATGAGTTGCTATGTGTCAGAACGTTTTTATTTAGATAGGTTATTTTTATAATAATTATATTTTATACTGGGATAGCGGTCTGAAAGTATTTTCATCAATCTATCATAGCAACCATGAGTAATAAACAAATAATGTGGCACATTTATGTAAAATTGTGTTACGAATATTGAGGTGTTAGGTGCTGTATACCATAAACGTGTGCAATACGTGTGTGTTCATTATGCATGACACCCCATTATGTGCAGTGAAAATGGCCCATCAAGACAAGCACACACTGCCAGCGGACCAACAATTCTGAATCAGAAGATAAACTCATCGGGCTGTCTACACTCCATTGGTAGGCCTTAGGTCTCTGACAAGCCTGAGGAGAACCTCTACGGTCTAGAGTACTGGTGTACAGACTTACATCAGACGCATAGGCAACGACATCAAGAGTGTGGATATCAGGTGACATTAACTGACCCCCAGGTAACATCTGCATGCAAATGTGAAAAGCTACCCTTCATTGTAACATTGTCATATTTTAGGAGCCAGAGAACTGGATATTGCAGATAGAGCGTGCTGACCTTTCTTTAGTAAATACATTTGCTCAACCAAGAAAAAAGAGTTTACTTATGACCGGGGTCTCTGATAATGGTCCCCGATGGCGGTAACCGAACATGTTTTGATGTATGTAAATAATGTCCATTTACATCCGTTACATGTAGATTTATCCCATTTGGGTAGATCACAATATACACTGACTTCAGCCATCGTGAACCAGTTATGGGCACCCCTGAGTTCTGGTTCTCTGCCATATCCTTTTTTCATGTAAAGAAACCCTCTTTTTATTTATCATTTGCTTTTGTTTCATGATACTGCGTGCCTCTGTGTAGTCCCGCAAACTCTGTCCTTAGTTCCGGATATGAGTTACTTACTGTTCCACTTTTGTGGATGTCATATTCTACATTCTGTCGTCTCACACTTGTGAAATGTGAATATGCTTCTTCCTTCGCTTAAATCACATTTTATACGACATTTAACGAGATACCGTGTTCGCTAGCAGTGCTCTAACTACATATAACTACCCCTGAGCATTCATTTGGTTTGGAAACACAGAAGGCATTATATTATAGCAGGGAATACACATTTTGCAAGTATTTATTATGCAGCACTCACTCGTTCTCAATGTTTTCCACGTCTGAGGGCTTCTTAGCGTAGCCTTTATAAACGTCAGTCTCTTTTCCCTCCCTGCTGCTTTGTAATTGCTGCTTTCAAACTCCCAGCAGTTATCGTAGATGATCTGGAATATTCTCCAGGCAGTTTCAATAAAACTTTTTGACATTCCCCACTGTTAGCCTTCCCACGTGTACAGGCATAAAGTGTACATGTCAACATTATTCACATGCTTTGTAATTTTAATGGCATACAGCAGACGTAAGACCTCATTAGCATATTGATGGTGAATTAGGCTAATATATGGACAGAGTCAAATTTCAAATCCCTAGCTTCTTCTTACATTAACAGCAATCTAGGAATGATGGAATGGGCCTGTTTCTGTTAAGGCTAATTCTGGGGTTTGAATTGCACTTCCTCATCTTAAGTAGAAACATAAACTATCTTAAGCACAGACCCTTGATCAGCCGATAAAAGTTAAATTAAATTAATATTTCAGACACAATTTAATGAACTAGTTAATGTAGTATGAGATTAATACTGCGAGGAATAACAGTAATACTGCAAAACAAAAAAACATGCAAAATAAATCGACGACTACATGCAATTTAATGCATGTTATCTGATCTCCTGGATTGCATGCTATGGTGGGCTGGCTTCATTATTTCAAAATGCCCTCTCGGTTTTTTCCTTGGTGTTTTTTACTGTTGGAGGGTGGACTTAAGTACTGCTTCCCATATGTGTTTTACAGTCTACCAGTAAAATTGGATTAAAGGTCTTCAAAATAAAAAAAAAACATTTCTGGAAGGTCTGGAGGAATAATTTATATAACAGAAAACTATGAGGCATTCACCAACCTCAAGTTAGGCATCAGTCACTACCTCCTCCATCTCACACTGTTCATGCACTGGACATACTTTTGCAGTTTTGCAGCTCAAAAAGATCCCAGTGGTGTCATAGAGCTTACCAAGCAACAGCTAAAATACATTAAAACAATTATAAGAACAATTAGTACATATGGACATTTCGCTTTGTTGTTAAAATTTGGAATAACAGAGAGGGAGGTTCAGTTTGAGGTTGAGGGCATCCCAACAAAAAGCCTGGGGCCATATTTATGAAGGCCTTGCGCCACCGGTGCGTCACTTTTTCCCATGTTAAAAGTGACGCACCGGCGGCGCAAGGCCTTCATAAATAAGGCCACTGGTCTTTGCGAGGCAAGTGCGCCCTTCTCCAGGACCCTCTATGAGATCCGCCCAGACTCACCCACTGCCCTTAGTGCAGGGCACAAGGTGATCCGTGCACAGTTCCAGTGGAATCACAACCTCGGTTCTGGTGTTCCAGTCCTTCCGGGAAGAGTCATTGTTTCTATTGCTAAACACTTGAGAGTAAGTCCAGGAAGTGGCAGCTGAGAAGGGTGCCAGCATCGTGTAGCTGGTATCAGAATTTGGATGGGAAGTTGATGCTCCCAGCAGTGTGCAGACATGGGGCTTTTTTCTGTAACTGTTTGGAGAAGCCTAAGTTGATAGAAAAGGGCATCTGCTCTTAGCAGAACTGATGTACCACTCCACCATAGTGGAAGGATGCCTGTGTTAAAGGCAAGATTGTGTTTGTGCAATAAGGGAGACATTCCTGTACAAAATCTTTAGAGGAATATTCATCTTTCTCTGAATGTTGCAGAATACAAAATGATAATGAATGTGTCCCTCAAATTGAATGCTTCTTTGACTAACAGAAGGTCTGACTTAACCACGCAACTGTTATTTCCGAAGATATTTGGTCAACCACCATTACAAAACCTAGTGTACTGGGCCATATCTCCCTAGTTGTTGCTGAACCTCTCTCCATGGCCTTTATTATCCTAAATTAAATAAAAGTCTTGGGTA
Source organism: Lissotriton vulgaris (assembly GCF_964263255.1). Lineage (NCBI taxonomy): Eukaryota > Metazoa > Chordata > Amphibia > Caudata > Salamandridae > Lissotriton > Lissotriton vulgaris. Next base: position 1,576,711,875 of record NC_141685.1, read on the forward strand.
GGGATTTGGCATTTCACTGATGTGCAGACATACAATCAAATCTCAAAGAGTCACCCGTCCTCCTTTCCAGCCTTCTGAAACTATACATGTTCCATATTCACCCCCTATCAATAATCTTCTTGCTTAGTCTGTTACCAGATGTTAATAACACACTCAGCAAGTGTAGGTCTGACTTGAAGGCGAGAATGCACAACGAGGGGAAGGGCAGTTAACAACTAATAACATCAGGCATCCTGTGAGCGATAAGTATATTAGTGCCTGTATCACAATGCTCCACAGAAAGACAAATCAGCCAATATTCCCCATTATTATTATTATTATTATTATATTTGTAGAGTGCGCAGCTACCCAAAGGTTTCCCGGCGCTAGGGACATAAAGAGTGAAGGAAAAAACAGGATCTGGGACATAAAAGACTATTGATTAAACAGCTAGGTTTTTAAATCATTACGGAATTTAAGGTAGTTGGGTTCCGTGCGAAGGTGGAGGGGGAGAGAATTCCAAAGGGATGGAGCCAGATATTAGAAGGAACGTCCGCCCATTCTGGCTCGCTTGATCCTGGGTACTTGAAACTTATGCTGATTGGAGGAGCGGAGGAGACGGGGAGGGCAATATTGGTGTACCAGGGTTTTGAGGTATAAGTGAGCAGTGCCGGAGTTGATTCTGTGCATATAACATAGGGCTTTGAATTTACTGCGATTTTCGACTCGGAGCAAGTGGAGATTTTGTAGGGAGGCTGAGGTGGAAGATGTATTTGGTAGTTTGCAAAGTAGCCGAACCGCAGCATTTTGTACCACCTAAAGTTTACGCGTAACTTCCTTGCTAGCGCCCAGGTATAGGACGTTACCGTAGTCTAGTCTGGATGTTATTAGGGCTTGGATTACGGTTTTTTGTGTTGATTGAGCGAGCATCCATATGATCTTCCTGAGTCACTTTAGGATGACAAAACAAGTAGAGGCAACTTTGACCACTTGTTGCTTCATGGTGATTTGGTCATCAAGAATAATGCCAAGCTTGCGGGCAGTTTTGGAAGGAGAGGGTGGGGGGCCTATCTGAAGTGGCCAGTGATGGGGGCCCCACAAAGCTGTGTTGTTGCCAAAAAGGAGGAGTTCGGTCTTTCCACCTTTCAGTTTGAGTTTGTTGTCATGTGTCCATTTGGCAATGTCAGTGAGTCCAGAGCAGAGTGAGGATGAATTGGAATTGGGATTCGCGGAAAGTGAGTAGATAAGCTGGGAGTCATCAGCGTAGGAGTAAATAGTGAGCCCAGCTTGTTAAGCAATTGTGGCTAAGGGGCTGATATACAGGTTAAAAAGTAGGGGACTCAGTATGGAGCCTTGAGGGCCACCGTATTGTGATTTATGTATTTTGGAAGTGGAGGTGGGGGAAAAGACTTGAAATGTTCTGTCGGATAAAAAACTAGAGAGCCACTGCAGTGCAGGGCCTGTGATGCCGCAGGAATAAAGTGTGTTGAGGAGAATGGGGTGTGAACCGTGTCAAACACGGCACTTAGGTCTAACAGGATAAGTGCCACGGTTTCCCCTTTGTTGACCTGATTACGTATGATCTCAGTGACACCTAGTAGCGTTGATTCTGTGGAGAATCCTGCCCTAAAACCAGACTGAGAATTGTGGAGAAGTTTTCTTGACTCAGTGTAATTAGTGAGTTGGCTATTGATGTGTTTTTCTAGGATTTTAGAAAAGACAGAGCGAAGGGAGATAGGACGGAAATTGGATGGTATTGCGGGGTCAGCATTCGCTTTTTTCAGCAATGGTACTATCATGGCGTGTTTCCATGCGTCCGGAACCTTAGCTTCCCTTAGGGACATGTTGAGTAGTTCCACAATTAAATTGAGGGTAGGGGTATCCAATACTTGTAAGATCTGAGGGGGGATTGGATCCATAGGGGAGCCAGATTTGATACTACTGATGATGTTGCGGAGTATGGAAATGTTAAGAGGATTCCATGTTGCTAAAAGTGTATCAGTCTTGCTGGGGTTAGGTTCCTGTGGGTCATGTTCAGGAGAGCTAATGAGTTCGGAAGGTTCCGAGAGTGTCGGAGTGGATGTTACATTGTCAAAGTCAGGAGGAGGCACCAGAGAGTTCTTGCACAGCTTTAAAAAGTGCTTTGGGCCGATTTTGTGCATTCAGAATGGTTAAGTTGACGTGTTCTGCCCTAGCCGTGTTGCAGAGTGTATGATATTTGGTTAGTGCTGATTTATATGGAAGCTCAATGCTAGGATCATAGTTAGTGCGCCACTGTCGCTCTAGATGTTTACATATGTTTTTTTCTACTTTGAGTGCCTCGGTAAATCACGGGGCGGGTCGGTGATGGTGATTTCACTTCTTCTTATCCTGGGGGAGACATGCATTGGCGGCTGAGCTGAGCCATCTATGGATGACCGCTTCCTCCTCAATGTTCGTTATGGTGTTAATAGGCCTGGAGTTATCTAAGCACAGATTGAATTCGTTTGTGACTAGATTTTTCCAGTTCCTGGCCACCCTGGGTCCGGTAGGTGTTGCTTGGATTGTGGAGGGTCGCTGGATAGTGATTTGGAATTCAACCATGTAGTGATCAGACCATGGTATCGGTAGGTGGTGTTTACATGAAATTGTATCAAGATTAGAAAAAATGGGGTCTAATAAGTTGCCAGCTTTGTGTGTGGGGCCCGAGTTGTGAAGGGTGACATTCAGCGCAGCTAAATCCTAGATGAGATTTGCGCTTGTGGGGCAAGATGTCTCATTCAAATGCATGTTGAGATCAACTATAATTAGTGGCGTGTAGCAAATGGGGAGCCAATATTCCCCATCTGTTTCCTGTCTCTTCTCTTCTTTGGACTTTAGTGAACTTAAAATTTAGGCAAACAACAGCACAGCAGTGTTGTAAACCTTCGGATTTGCTGAGCTAATGCCACCTTTCAACACTGAGAAGAAATTAAGCATGGATGTTTTCTACTCAAGGCATTAACGGAGATTTATGCCATTTGTAAAGGATGCTTACTGAAACTAAGACAAAACACATAACAAGAGGAAGGGCAATTAATAACACATGTGTGAGAGGATTTGGGCTATATGCAAATATAACCCGACCCACTAATCACCCAAAGTATGGGCGCATGCACCGGCCACTTTCTCTCTCTGGTTCATGCTGCGACTGAACCTAAAAGGCAGGCACACAACAGTAGTTAGTGAATGCATTTTAACCATTCTGATTGGCTGGGCCAGACTCGGAATTTCATACAATGTATAAATACATGTGAAGGATATGAAGTTAGGTGTGGGAGTAAAAGTTAGTTGCTTCAGTCTTACTTTCTAGACCAGTTGATCTCTGAAGGGGTGATGAAAATAATGTGGTGGAATGGCTACAAAGGGAGAGCATTATTATGGGCGATGCAAAAATAACTTAAAGCATAGGAATGAACAGGCAGCATGGGAATTCACTCCTCCCTCCCAGCCAGTGAGTGATGTGGCCGGCCAGCTTTAGCGACAATGTTTTTGGCGCCACTCAATGACTACCTCCACCGCGGATTCCCTCCCCACCACCCTTTAACAGTCTCCATAACCACTCTCTCTCAGATGCATTTAATTAATTTTATAGCGTCACTGATAAAAGTGAAAGGTTTCTGAGCACTTTACATAGCACACACATTAAACAGAGACTATCAATCATAGGTGTGTAAATTAGTACATAGGAAATGTGACATAAGTCAGAGGAGGACAACAAGGGGTGGATTCATATATTATCCATACAGGTAGGCAGTATAGTTGAAGAGTACTTGGTCTGGAGAAGCACAAACTCTGAATTTAAAATGTAAGACAATGGATTGTGGCTCTCTTTAATACCAAGAACTGATTTGTACCCAAATGAACCCTTTTTGCAGCATTAGAATAAGTAAAGTCTAGGGAAAAAATCAATACACTCTAATTTATACCTTGAAGTCTGCACGCAGTTCTTTTAAACAGTTAATAGCTCACTGTAAACTGCAGCTACCAAAACGAAGTCTCTGACAAAAGTGGTAACCCACTGACCTGTTTACATTACATTCCCTTTGTGATCTGCATGGTGCAGCCGGCATATTAACCCTCTGTCCTACCTTACCATGAATCAAAGCTTCCACAAGTCAAAACTTTTAGACAAAACTCCAATCTCGCCTGGAAGAACATTAATCACCGGAGTTTTATTGACAAACTAATTGTTGCCTGAAAATTGCTGGAGGCTAGGAACACGGCAGCAGGTGCTTTTAAGCACAATATACACTAGCAAACAGGCGCCCCCATGCAAAGTCAGCACCCGGTGCAGTGGCACCGGTCACACTGTCCTAGAGCCGGCCCTGTGTGGCCCCAATCTTCAAAAACAACAATGCATATTGTTGCAAGAATGATGGCCCCGTGGAAAAGCATGTCACACAATACTCTTTCCCGGGGGTATTTGTGCCCCAAACTGGACATGGGTGGGGATAGGCGGTTTTGAGGGGGAAGGGGCGGGTCTTGGAATTTTGCACATAAGTGTCCAGAGAGGGGTGATCTGCCTCTTCTGGACCTGTGCATCAGCAGGGGAAGGCTTTCTAGGTAGTTAAGAGTTTGTGAGTAGTTCAAAGTTGGTCTAGAAGTTTATCAACGTTGGTAGTCCTACCTTCGTATCGGCTCCCATCTGCTGGAGTGGTTTTTGCCCACAGGCCAGAACAGTGCTTTGGTTCCGGGCGGAGAGAGACATGGTGTCCACCTTCACTGACAAGATACAGGCCGCGCTCCATACACGAGGCGCAGCATGCTGGCACGACCTCCTGCAACCTTGTGTCCTGAAAGAAGTCTGGGTGAGCCTGACTGGGTGAGCCTGAATTGGCCGACACAGTTGGCAGTGAACAGTGTGGCCGCCGCTGTCGCAGCTTACGTCCCTGATAGCGGGGGAGGCAGGCAATATGAGTCAACACGGGTGAGGGAGGAGCCAGAGGCGGTTGAAGGCCTGCAAGATCAAAGCCTAAAGGCGCGTCACCCTCTCAGCCTGCCTGCACACTGAGTAAGCCTTGGGAGGGGCCAGGATTCTGCAGGAGCAGAGCTCCACAAGGGTGAAGCCGACCCAGCTCGGCAATGCAGGAGGGCGGCTGGGCCTCAGAGATAGTCATGCAGAAGGGGAGTGGCCACGGTATGTGGCCCCCCATCCTACTGATAAGATGGAGAAGACAGGGGGCGACGGCCAAGGTCCCCACATTGAAAAAATTGAAAGGCACAAGCAGTGCCAGCCAGGGCAGGGAGGGAGAAGACATTGAGGCTGTCGAGGCTGGGGGAAATTCCACACCTGGAGCAAAAGGGGCAGGAGCACAGGACAGCAGGTGGGGATCTGTTGAGATTGAAGCCCAGATTAAAAAACAGCACTGCCAGGTCCAGGAGTCTGAGGCACACTGGTAACCCTCGTGCAGGGCACAAGAAGATGAGTCAGACAGGGCGTGGGCACCGGAGGTTGCATCTGTAGATGGAGGGGCAACTTCTGACGACAGAGGTGACATGAGCAGTGGTCAGGGACATTTGGTATGGGTCCCGGTGGAGGGGTGACTAGAAAGGACAAGGGGCTGGGTCTAGGGGATCAAGGGTATGGTGATGCACAGAACCCTCTGGGTTGGTGCAGCCAGGTGGGGGTAAGGGCACGGTCAGCATCAGCGCCTGACAAATGAGGGTGCTGCCAGCGGGGTGTAAATCGGCCTGGAGATGCTGGCCAGAAGACATGAGGGGTCCTCTTCAGCGGCCAACACTACCCCGAGGGAATGGTCCATTTTTGCCAGACAGGCCTAGGAATCAACATTGAATATGGATGAATGTGAGAGAGACAGAACAAAAGAGGCACACCATGATGAGTGTGAAGAGGGTGTGTGCGAGGATAAACTGGTCTTGGAGTATGAGAGTGATGACTGGGAGGAAGGTGAGTTGCGTGAAGAGGAAGGAATGGGCAAGTGGGGGACACGCAGCACCAGCGATTGGGAACACAATGGGTACTTTGATTCATGTCTTGCAGCAGTCAAGTGTGTACCAGAGAGGAGCTCAAGAAAAAGTGAAAACCTGAAAAAGTGACCATTGGAAAGAAGAGAGGATGAATGAGCCTTTGCCTCCACATATGGGGGAATGGTGATTAGTTTGGTGCTCTGGGGGGATTGGGACACACAGAAGGATACAATGGAGATCTGTTGGAGTGGATGACGGGGAAGTCAATGGAAAAAAGGATAAAAAGAAAGTACCCGCTCTTATCAAAGATTCGTGCAAGTGCATGAGTGAGAAGAAGTCTAAGGATAAGAAGAGGTACCAGTCAGATAGACAGGGTGATAGCTATGTTTAAATATATGAACATAATCAGTAAGGCCCAAATGCGTTTAGGGGGCTTCGCATGGTTTAGCTAAGAGGAAGAGTTCCGGGCACGGCTGAGCCTGAACCCGGACAAAGCCATGGTGGGAGGTTGACTCAGAGCTATGGATGCAGTGGATGTCATCCACTCAGTCAGCTGCTTCCACATAGCTAGCGGTTTACCCATCACATATCAGCCTTTTCAGCTCAAGCTTGCCTCACCGAGGGTGGGTTACATCCCCAAACCAATAGGAACAAATGTTGTTGCATCCTGGAACTACAACAAGGGTTTATGTTCCTGTTACCCATGTCATTTTAGACATGAGTGTTCAAAATGGGGAGGTACACACCCCATCACTCAATGTTTCACCCTGGCCAGTCCAGCGGAACAATGGAAGTGCGCCCGGGGTAGGGGTCAACAAGGGCACCCTGGAGCATAAGGCAAGCACTCTCATTAAACTAGAAGGACTGCAGCCTTGGCTGATGATCTGTCCACAGAGAGGGGATGCTTTTCTGCTGCTAGGGGGATATCCAAGGGTTTTTGGATTGGGTACCAGGTTCCTAGGACACAGAGGTAGGCTGACAATTTGCGGTCAGCCAAAGAATACCCAGAAATTGAAGTGAACAAACTGGCCAAGAAGGTAGCGGAGGGTAGAATAGTAGGATCTTATGCTGAGTAGCCCATGACCGATTTGATTGTGTCTCCTCAGGGTGTGGGGCCGAAGAAGGTGGAAGGGGAATTTCGGCTCATCCATCATCTCTCTTGGCTGGAAGCTGCATCAGTGAATGACTACATTGCCGAGGAGGATTCCAGGGTGCTATACGTGTCTGTAGGTGATGCATTGGCCCTGGTGCAGAACTGTGGTCATGAAGCTGATTTGGCAAAGTGTTATATCAATTCAGAATTGCAGCTGCCCCCCCATACATCCAGAGGATTTTCAGTTGTTTGGTATTCAGTTTGCTGATAAGGTTTTGCCGATAGGCTGTGCTATCTCCTGTGCACTCTTTGAAGCTTTCAGTACCATCTTACAATGGACCTTCACAAAATCCAGTGGCCACAAAGAGGTGTTTCACTATCTGGACATTTTTTTTTATGGGAAGGAAGGACTCAGGTGAGTGCCTGGAGGCACTGCAACATTTCCAAGACATGGTGAAGGTTTTTGGGGTGCCTTTGGTGTCCTGGAAGATCAAGGGTCCTCTGGTGGTGTTGACTTTTCTGGGCATCAAGTTGGACAGAGTTTTCATGGTGGCAAGGTTACCACAGGCTAAGGTGAGGGAGATACAGTCTTTCTTGCTGGAAGTGATGGGCGAATGCCGGTTTGAGCTACAAAAGGTATAGAAGCTATGTAGTGCAAGCAGGGTGAACTTTCTGCAGGCTGTTGGGCATGGCTATGTCTAGCAGTCATGTCTGATTTGGACATATGGAGGTCGTTTTTGGAGGACTATAGTGGTGTGCCCATAAAATTCTTGGATGAAAACTCGATACGGATACTTCAGATATTCTCTGATGCGCAGGCGCATATGGGTTTGTCTCTTTTCGGATGGTCGTTGGTGTGCTGAATGCTGGCCAGAGTATTGGCTACATCAAGGCCGCAGCATCGCCTACTTGGAGTTTTTCATCTTGATTGTGGCGCTATAATTGTGTGGAGGGATATGGTGAGCAGGAAAGTGCTGTTCCATGTAGACAACATGGCTGTTGTGGAGCTAGTTAATAGACAGAGGGCCTGGGATCTAGGGGTGCTGTGCTTGTTGAGACGCTTTATGCTGATGTGTTTGCATTCGAATATTGTTTTTAAGGCTCAGCATGTACCAAGTGCCCAGTATGACATTGCAGATGCTTAATCTCATTCACATTAGCAATGCTTTTGATCACTGGCACCCAGGGCAGATGCAGTCAATACACTGCTACCGTACAAAGGTTTGGAAGATAGCTGAATGAGGGTCTTTAGCCTGGTTGAGGGATCTTTGGCGGCATCTACCAAACAGAGTTAAGGGCTGACGTGGACCGAGTTCTGGGCTTTTGAAAGAAATGTGGCACGGGGCTAGAATGAGGATCTTGAACAGGTTAAAAGGAGAGTGTTGCATTTTGTACTTTTTTGCATTGACAAAGATTCATCACCAACCACGATTGGTGGCGAGTTGGCTGGGGTTTCATTCTAAGACAAGCTGCATTGGAGTTTTGACCCTGCTGGGGAAGAGATTTTAGGCCGGATGTTGAAAGGTTGGGGCAAACAAAGGGGCGGGATGAGGGCAACACCAAGGGAGACCATCACATTTAAATTGTTGAGGGAATTGTTGGCAACACTACCCGCATGCTGTTATAATGAGTTTGAGGTAGCCATTTTCCAGCTTTGAACGGTCTGGCGTGTTTTTTGGGGCTATTCAAGTTTCGGATCTTTTGGAGACAGCAAGGTCATCGGGTTTACTGCATAACGATGTGCACATGGATCCATGGTGTTTGGGGATATGGTTGCAACGCTTGAAGGCCCATAAACAGGGCTTGGGTAAAGGGGTATGGTGAAGCGGAGGGGGAAGTCAAGCAGTGTGTCTGGTGAGGGAGTGGTGACAGTTCCTGACTTGACCGGGCGTAGGTACAGCAAAATTTTCTGTTCACAAGGTGGAAATCCGATGTCAGCTTCCCAACTTTTATCCAAAAAGGACGGTGCACAGAACAGTATAGTTCAGTCAATTTCCAAAGGTCTTCCAAAAACTTTATTATTCAATTTCTTGGTTAAAAAAGCCTCAGCATCAGCCAACGCGTTTTGTTCCTGTGGAACTTCGCCAGGGCTCATATATAATATCGTGAGGTTTGATTATGGGGAATAACTGGTCATGGTAGGCCACGATAATTGATATGTAGGCAATCTATGTCACTGTTTTCAGTTTATATGGCAGATAAAAGGTAAATGTACACCAACAAATTCCTACGTACCGGTAGATCTCCTCATTCAAATTCGTCAAATCACAATATATTACTAGGATCAATAATTAAATCGTAACACGGGTAGCAGTATGAATTTTGAAGGTGGGCTGTATTCTATATATTGGCATTCCGAAAATCAGGTATTTGCAAATTTACACACCAGCTCTAACATCACTTGTGCTGGAAAACTTTCGGTTTTGTATTTTGCGCTCTGCATACCCAGATGTCCTCAAAGTGAAATGAAATTGTCGAATTAATAGATCCTAGTTACATCTAGAATTTAGAGAAGTTGTCCCCAAAACGGTTATTTAGTGCTTATAGATTCTCAAGAGGAGAAGAACATCACTTGACCCCTCATGTATATGGCCATTGTGCCTTAGTGTTATTCCACTTGACCCGGCACTTAAACTTGGGGTCGCGTGGAATAACACTGAGGCACAATGGCCATATACATGAGGGGTCAAGTGATGTTCTTCTCCTCTTGAGAATATATAAGCACTAAAATAACCGGTTTGGGGATAACTTCTCTAAATTCTGGATGTAACTAGGATCCATTAATTCGACAATTTCATTTCACTTTGAGGACATCTGGGCCTGCAGAGTGCAAAATACAGAACCGAAAGTTTTCCAGTACAAGTGATGTTAGTGCTGGTGTGTAAATTTGCAAATAACTGATTTTTGGAATGCCAATATATAGAATACAACCCACCTCCAAAATTCACACTGCTACCCGTGTTACGATTTAATTATTGATCCTAGTAATATATTGTGATTTGACGAATTCGAATGAGGAGATCTACCGGTACGTAGGAATTTGTTGGTGTACATTCACCTTTTATCTGCCATATAAACTGAAAAGAGTGACATAGATTGCCTACATATCAATTATCGTGGCCTACCATGACCAGTTATTCCCCGTAATCAAACCTCATGATATTATATATGAGCCCTGACGAAGTTCCACAGGAACGAAACGCGTTGGCTGATGCTGAGGCTTTTCTAACCAAGAAATTGAACAATAAAGTTTTTTGAAGACCTTTGGAAATCGACTGAACTATACAGTTCTGTGCACCGTCCTTTTTGGATAATCATTTGGTATCTGTGTCTACAGTGGAGCCAAAGTGTGGCAAGCTCCGGATGTGTGTTGCACTACTCATGGATTAAACTTGTTAAAACTAAGAAATTGGAGTGCCTTACCAGGGTCAGCTGCACTGTGCTTTGTTGGAGCTTCCCAACTTTTGGCTGTGCTGCATATGGGTCTTCGTTGGTCGGGAAGAGTTTCGGCGGCGTTTGGGAGCCACTCTTTTTCAGGATAGGGGCAGCAACATAGTTGGCAAGCCTGGGAAGGGGCTAGAATCAGATCCTTATGATTGGCAGGTGGTGGTCACATTATTGCGAGTGTTATGTCAGGAAATAATAAACGACCAGCAGGGCTTGAGGGGCAGGGGAAGAATGGGGAAAGTGGAGTCTATGCAGATGGAAGCCCAAATGCTGTGTCTTTTTTAATGCAAGTTGTGTGAACGATCCAGGGGCCAAGCTGGTGACCTGGATTATGGGGCATTCATTGGTGCATTGGGCAGCCAAATATGCGGACCAACACATATATATGGCAGGAATCTGGGATTGTACAGCAGCCGCCAACATTAAGTTTTATGGTGGTGGGAATAGTGGAATGCAATGGGGAAGTTTGCTGCCCTGGTTAACAAAGTTGGTTCCGCAAATGGATAGCCTGGACATGCTGCTGATTCATTTGGGGCCAAACGATGGAAGAGGCATGCCTATTTTTGGATGATTGAGTACATTTGTCAAGAATTGCTAATGCTTATTACATGATGGAGCTGAGGGAAAGAGTGTGTCGCCTGTGGAATCAGAATACATGGTGCAAGAGAGATCACCTTTGAAAGGTGTCTGTAGGTAAATGGGGCAGAAAAACACCATCTGGGGTTTATTCTGGGTAGCGGAAGACTTGGGGGGTGGAGAGTCACATGCAGGCTCTTCTACCCCATTGAGGGGGTGAGAAGAGCAGAGCACAGTAGACAAAGCTATGGGCTGTACCTTGTCAGGTGACGAGTGAGCTCAGGTGAGGGTGTTTTAGAAGATAATGAAATAGAGCTTGGGGAGACAGCAAGAATGTAAGGATCAGAGAAGCAAGGATGGAACTAGGTAAGACATTTGGGGAATGGAAGTTGGTGTGAGAGGTGAGTGGCCATGTGATGTGTGGGGGATTGGATTGTGCCTTAATTCACAAAGTTGAGGTTATTGTTTAATAAAATGTAATGATATGTAACCAGGTACTACTAAAACTGTCCTTTTTTGCTATCCCTCGGTCATATGTGTTTGTTGTAGCATGATGACGGATCCCAGGGAAAAGCATGTCACGGACATGGGTGGGGATAGTTTGTTTGAGGGAGAAGGGGCAGGTCTGGGAATGTTGCATATAAGGGTCCAGAGAGGCGTGAGCTGCCTCTTCCTGTGAATCGCCAATGGTCAGGGAATGGTGGACTTGTACTTTGTGCAGTGTTGTTTTTGCCAAAGTTAAGACAAGTTGCAGGGGTTGTAAGTGGAAGTCTTGGGGGGGGGGGTAGAGCCACATGTGGGCACTTCCACACCCTCGGGAGGGAAGAAGAGCAGAGCACAGGAGCACAAGCTGTGGGCCTCACCTTGTTGGTTGATGAGTGAGCTCAGGGAAGGGTGTTTTGAGAGATAAAGAAAAGAGGTTGGGAAGACAGCAAGATATTTAAGGATCAGAGTGGGGAAGAATGGAACAAAGTATGACGTTTGGGGAATGGAAGTTAGTGCGAGATGTGAGTGGCTGCGTGATATGCGAGAGATTGGATTGTGCTTTAGTTCACAAAATTGAGGTTATTGTTTAATAAAAGGTAATGATATGCAACCATGTTTTAATAAAATTACCCTTTTACGCTATCCGTGGGTCATGTGTTTTTGTGGCAACACAATCATTCTAGGGTGCGTGGATGTGAAAAAAGTATGCAAAATAACTGCACCCTTGCTGTAGACAGAGGGTGGGAGCTTCAAAGTGGTACGTCAATGTTGCTGTCAGGAAACCAATACAAGATGATGATGGGAACAAAACCAAATGAACTTTGTCTCTGAGACTTTTGAAACTCATTTTTATGCAGACCACAGGATAATATTGTTGTCAACTGATTATGATGTTATTAGGAAGATGCCAATTGCAAGTCTGGAAAATGTCAGTCCATGTTGCTGGCAAATAAAACAGCCTGACAAGAGAGACTGGCAGTCCCGGAGAGTCTGGTGCAGTGGTTACCCAGAGAAGGGGACTCATTCATTGTTGAAAGAAGGACATACTGTATTCAGACATACAAGGACGCTGTGTGTGAATGCTGAAACTGGTCCCTTCTGCAGGGTCAACCCAGATATTTGCTTTTCTCTGCCTTCCTTTTCAAAACCATTTAATTTACTTGTAAGTCCCTTGTAAATGTTACTACCTGTGTAGATGGCCCGTAAATGAAATGCTACCAGTGGGCAGCAGCCAGCTGTGGCTTCTCCGCAAATCATAGAGGAGTGTTGCCCCACTAGCCCAGAGCCAGCAGCTGAAAAATAAACAATATTTTATTCTTTTTTTATTGTTCAGCTGCTGGCTGACCCAGCATTTGAGGGGTGGGCAGGACCAGGCCATGGCAGATGGGTTAGAGTGATGTGCACTGCTACAGATATGCGCAGTTAGGTTTCCCGAACCCAGCTGTATTGCACAGCTGGGTTAGAGAAATAGCACAGACTCCCTTTGCCTTAGTGAGCATTAAACAAGTCCACTCAGGACAATCCCTGTGCTGTTGTCATGTGACATGAGAGAGGTACGGGAATAGCACAAGGACTACAGGGACTACAGGGACCATGAAACAGAAGAGCACAGACTACAGGGACCATGAAACAGAAGAGCACAGAGGGACGAGGTGGCAGAAGCAGCATCAGGTAATCAGCATTTCTTTATTGATAACCCCCCAACACCCTGGCCCCCTGCACCCTCTCCACCACTTTTTATTTCTGTTGGCCGCCACTGGCAATACTCTTTGTGCCACCCACTAAAGTAGCACTGTAAAACATGCCTCAGACCTGCCACTGCAGCCTGTAGTGCAATTTTAAACTGTGTTACCACCTTGCAATTAATACGTGCTACCTTCAGATTAGAAGCATATAAATGTATGTTGTTTATGCTTAAATGAATTGTAATGTAAAATCCTCTTTTATGGTGAAGTTGGAGTTTAAGTTACAATTCTGTAAATGTCAAAAGTTGGCATTTTGTGCCCAAACTAGCTATGCCTTCTTGCCAGTGCCCTGCATCACATTACATTGAATGGCTCTGCTGTTGGTCTCTGTATATTGCTTCTAGACAGTGACAAAGGAAACCTAGGAGGGAGAGCAACGGTCCTCCTGACTGAATGGCTGGAGAGTAGCTGTACCCTGTCCTGATAACATTTCAAAGGGCCTTGACTGTGGCAAGCCTAATCCATGTGGACCCTCCAACATGAATAGAACTCTTCGCACCAGACTTGAGAAGTTAACTCTTCAGCGAGACTAACCTGGTCCCTGTAACAGAATCAAGCTCTATTGAAGTCGACCTGAATTGGTGGCATCCACCCTAAATAATAATATCTCCATTCTACTGATTGAATTTTGTTCACTATGGTACCATTTCATTTATTAAAAGTTACTTCATCTTTCTAAAAAGTTTTAAGACTTTTGATTTGTTCTCTTGCACGGATCTCTTCAAGCAAACCAATGTTTGCAACTAGCTGATGGTGACTGTAATAAACCAATGCAGTGAAGGAAATCATAAACTATTTTCTTTTCACACGTTGCCACATCCGTATTCATTGCTGCAGGAATCATGCATATAATATTTGCAAATATCTTCTTTAGTAATAAAAAATAAAGAAAAGTGTAAAGAATTGTTTCCATAGTTTGTGGAAATAAATTGAACAGAAAATGCAATTAGTCCTTACCTGTGGCTGCAGCTACTGCACTCTAAAACACTGCTATCGTGCCAGTGCCATGAGGGTTGAGAGAACTACTTATTCGCTTTCCACAGGGTTTGAAAGCCACAAACTGAAGCAAAAATGAAAAATACAGGGGAAGCTGAGGTCTCAGGAATGAATAAGGGAAGGGTACATTTAGACAGAGGGTCAAGGACTTTAATCCTTTAATTTGTTACTGTGGTACATTGATAAATATTTTTTTGACTATGTATCAATGTTGTGAAATACAATTATTATTTATGCATACATTTGGTCTCATCTATCATATCATCTATAAATCAATAGAATTTGAGGTACATCTTAACATTCAAGTGAAAAGGTCAGCCTCATCATAGCTTCAGACCTACTCAAATCGACAGCGTGGATCAATTGGAACTTCTATGACATTGGCACTTGCATCAAACAGGATAAGATAATTGCATAAGATTCGCGGGTGGTGGCAATAAGAAAGATGTATAGTAGGTGTCACAAGTCGTCTGCTTTGGTGGGCACACTGCACAACTCCATCCTCTTCTCTCTGAGGTATCAGAGCGCCAGATCCAGTTGAGGAAGAATCACATTAATAGACCATCAAGCAGAGATATTCAGAGAAGAGGAAGACAAGAAGCAAAATCACTGTAAGATGAGCGCAAATCCCTACTCATCTATTAAAGAACCAGCTGGCCAATATGCAGATGACGAAAATAAAATGTCAAGAATTACAGGAGACATACCCAGAAGAGATGTGGAGTTCTAGAACAGAATGAATCCCATACATGCTGTTGAATAAAAACCCTACCTTCTTCAATATCACCACCCAGGTATCTGTGTGAAGCAGAGGGATACAAATATTTCAAAAGATACAGCATCATCTGGCCAGAGGAAATCAGACCCTGTTTTGGCCTGTTAGGTGCCAGTACCAGGACAACAATAACCTGAAACGTTACAGAAGTCTGCTGGAGAGAAGCGGAGACAACAAATCCCCCTGTAGGCTGGCACCTTGCACACTGCACCAACAATTGAGTACAGAGAGCAGCCCCCAAGGGAAAGGGGTGGAAAAACAAAAAAGGGGAGATTTGTCTGACTGCTTCTACGTTTTAGCTGGGTGTCGTCTGACTTCCTTGGTCACCACTCTCAAAGTTCCCACTGTTAATGAAGCTCAGGATACCTTCTATTAAACGGAAATAGAGGAAAGGTTATAATCCCTGTTAGACCTGGCACCATTGGTATGGGTCTCCCTTCCACTTTTTGCTGTTGCATCCTGTGTTTTTGCTATATGCTTTGGGCACTTTACAACTGCTATGCAGTGCCAAAGTGCAAGTGCTTCCTATTGTAAAGTATTGTAATGTATTAGTGACTCCATGATTGGCTTATTTGGTTTACTTGTCAGACCCTAGTACAGTGCAATGCGTGTGCCTAGGGCCTGTAAATCAAATGCTGCTGGTGGGCTTGTAGCATTGTTTGTGCCACCCACCGGAGCAGCTTGTAACCTATGGTTCAGGCCTGCCATTGAAGAGCCTGTGTACAGCCTGGGGCTGCCATGTCGACTTGGCAAGTGCACCCACTTGCCAGTCCCTAAACCTTCCCTTTTCTACATATTGATCTCCCTTAAGGTAGGCCCAAGGTACTCCCATGGGCAGGGTGCATTGTATGTAAAAGGTAGGACATGTCCTGATGTGTGTGGCATGATAGTGAATTACAGCCAATTTAATTTTTCACTATTTCAAGGCTACCTGTTCCCTTACGCCAGAATGGGCAGTTTGATTATAACAGCTTATAATCCTAACTGGATCAGGGAACTAGGTATAAATTCGAGTTTTGTATGCCTGAACTCAGAATGATAAAATACATCTTTTAGTGAAGTTGGTTTTAACATTCTGTGTTTGAAAATACCACTTTTAGAAAGTATGAATTTTGTTGCCTAACCATCCAGGCCTGCCTCTGCAAGGTTGTGTATTCCATGTCTGGTTTGTGAGTGACAGGGGCTAGGGTGGCTCCGGGAGACAGGGTGAGTCAGCACAAGGCTGAATAGATCTATCTACATGAGGAGTGGTGGGAGGGGTAGCACCTGGACCTGAATAGGGCTGTGCCTGCCTTCCACAATGCTGGCTCCACCTCCTGTGGTGTGTCTGATGACTATGGCCCACACTGACAAAGGAAGAAGTTGTGCACTGGCAGAAGGCACCCAGAACTGGTTTGGACTAGGTACAGACACTCTCTGCCTTAAGAGACAAATGATTTATGAGTATAAAAAGGGGGACCAGACCCCAGAATGTTAGATCATTTCTGGGAATCAAGGCGACCCTTTGCTGAGGAGAAGAACCAGAAAAGCTGAAGGAGGAGACTACCCCTGTGCTGTGTGCTGTTTTGGGTTGGCCTGCAGTGGTTGCTTCATTGCCAAAGAAAGGAGAAAAAGGACTGAGTGTGCTTTCATCATATTGAAGAAGAGTCTCCAAGGGCATGCACTGTGCTTGCCTCCTGCTTGAAGTCTCAGGGATACAAGAGTTCACCACTAGCTCCCCCCTGAATTCTCTTGCTGGGAATTGAAGTGCCTGCTGTTGTGCTGGGCCTTCTAAGAGACTGCGTGTCGCTGGTAGCTGGAAGCACGACTCAACGAAGAGAAACGTGTTGCCGTCGCAGCAGTTGCCATCGCATCGCTAAAGAAGCGTGCTGCCGCTGTTGTCATCACATCATCGAAGTGTGTTGCATTACCGTACTGGTGTGCCGCCGTCGCAGAGGTCGCCGTCACATCACCTGAGAAGTGTGTCGCAGAGCCTGTCGTGGCTCAGAAGTTCATCGCATCTACGTTGTCGCACCCTAGCCAAGACGCTATTTTGTCGCATCACACCGGAGCGTAATCGCATTGGAGTAAGAAACCGGGACGTCAGCTCCGCACACAGTAAGGAAGAGATCCTCAACTCCCCTGCGCAGCATTAAAGAACCGATGCATCCACTCCCCTGAGTGTAAGGAACGGCGCATAACCTTCCCTGCGACCCTTATGTTTGTTTTGCGTTACTCATCCCAGGGACTGTGAGAATAAAGTGTCGCATTCACAATCTAAACTGAACTAAGCTATTTCTACCATTTTAAAGACTTATTGGGATTAAAGTAGTGTGGATGTTTGTTGTTTGGTCTTGTGGTAAGTCTAGTAAAGAGTACTTATCTTTATAAACTGGTGTTGTGTACATCTGTATTGTTTTCACTGTGTTACTGTATGTGTTCACAAATGCTTTACACACTGCCTCTGAGATAAGCCTGTCTGCTCGTGCGATTATTTTTTATAAAATTATGTAAAATTTCAGAATCTCACAAATTTTGCCAGCTTAATTTACATTTCACCTAGGCCTAAGTTTGATATGATTTTGATATGATGTCTATCGTTTGTACTGATATCATTTTGTGACATTCAATCTCTGAAATGATCATGAGTAAATATACTGGGTGGTGGGTGTGGTTATTTGAAAACAAATGAAGTCTCAAGAAAATGTATTGTGCTCCATTGCTTCATAGAGTAAACTGTAGAAACACTCCCATCTGGGTAGTGCAATGTAATAATAGACTATAGTTAGCAGAAAAGTATTTGACATGAAAATCAATCAAATACATACCTTCTTTGAACTATTTAATACATATTTCTGTCAATGATTACTTGGTTCCATACCTCTCCTGTTCACGTTGTGGAATATTTTAGACAGTGAGTATAAATCTTACACAGTGTAGTTTTATATCTAGTTTATATTCATTTAAATTACAATGGTGCTATGGGCAAATTATAAAAGATAGAAGGACATTTAACTGAAACATTCTTTACACAAAACATTATACCCAAAATAATAGTTTACAAAACATTCCTCATAATCAAAACTGAGGAAGTATTTCCAGTAAGTTCTGCAAATTGTGTTTTTTCAGTTGAATACTAGTGCAGGATTGCTATTTCCATCACATAGCACCTAAGTTTAATCTTGCAGTGTTGCTGGAAGGTTAACAGCAGCGACCCATTCAAATTTGAAGAGTGTCTGTCAGACTGAACAAAGGTTAGCCTGACAGACCCTCTTCATTTTCAGGTCAGGCAGCCAGGTGCTGTCCATGTGCTAAATGTGCCTGTACCTGTGCCTGCTTTCCTGCCTGAGCTGGCTGCCTGTGGGTATGGCCTCCTCAACCTGGCGAAGCGGTTGGTTGTCACTGATAACCTCAGACCTGGCTCTTCAGTTTTAAGCCCTGAAGTGCCATGAGACGAGGGGCAATCACTGACGCTCATCACAGACTGGGGTGGGGTCAGTAGTCTCGCTGTCCAGAGCCCACTCTGTGATGAGGTTGGGACTGCCGCCTCCTCTCGTTGGCTGACCCATATCAAGGCCAGCCAATACAAGAAGGCTGAAGTGCCAAATGTTAGGAACCACCAAGGCACGCCCTCCACTAGCAGAGATCACTGCTGTGGCAGGATTTTTTTAAATTTAATATTTGGTACATGCTTGCTTATGTGTATGTATGAATGTATGTGTAATTGTGAGTGCGTGCTCCGAATGTGTGTGTGTGTGTGCATGCGAATGCATGGATGTGAGTGAGTGTGCATGTGTGGGTTGCCTGTCCCCCTGCCTGCTCGAATTACTGGCTACCACTGAAGGTCGGTGAAATTGAATTCTACCACTTTTATCTAGCAGAATCAAGGACATTTAATTCAAATCACTGATATTTAGCTTGGTTTTCCAGACTTCTACGATAATGAATAACCCAGAGATTTAGCTGAACCAATCTCATGTAGGGTTACTGACCCAAGTTATGCCTTTAGCGACACCGTATTCAATGTCATCTTAAGGTCTTTAAGACATCTGGCAGTACGTATTTTTGGGGCCCTTATATGGATCAAATTTGATATTATTACCCAATCCCCGATAATGAATGCCCTCTGTAATGCTAAACAATACTAAAATATAGGTTAAACTTTAATAGTTTCACACAACAGTTGAAATATGTCTTGCTCAGGACCCAAAAATCATTAAAATGACATAAGGAGAGAGACTGAGTCAGAGGTAGAGGTAAGCATGGGGAGAGGCTTAAAAAGAGAAAATAGAATAGACCGTGGTCAAATAAAGATAAAGGTTGCTTTCACATGGGACCCCTGGGATGTGAGCACACCAGGGAATGTCCTCCTTCGCCAATGCCTTAAACCATCTCAGACAGTATTGCCAATCATATATGGGTGAGCAAAGAGAGACGACATATCCTGGCAGTAGAGAAATCCTAACAATAGATAATACTGTTGAGGCAATGTATATTGCATCTGGATTTATCTTAATATAGAGGCGCTGCATGCAACAAGACAGCAATAAACTCATTTGCACAATGGGGGTCCTATATTTCCTTACCCTCAAACACTCGGGACTGTACACCACAATGCTTTCCTTTGTGACAGGTGAATGTATTACTACATATGCTTCACTGGAAACGTATCAGGTATTTTACCATCTGGCAGTGCAATGAGCCAAATATTATGTCACATAGTTCATGGCAGATGGAAAGGTATTAGTTTGTTCTCTCTCTCCTTCACAATTACCATACAGCAGAATTTACAACCCGTGGTAGAAAATATTATTATTATTTTTATTATTATTATTCTGAGTTTTGTATAGCGCCTGGTTACCAATTGGTATCCCAGCGCTTCCAGAACATAACAATGCTGAAACAAAATGAAGAGATTAAACGGAAAACAAGAAAGTTTTTAAAAGTTTACGGAAGCGAAGCAGACTAGCTTCCGATCGAAGTTGTAGGGGCAATGAGTTCCACAGGGAGGCCACATTTATTGAGAACCTTCTGCCACCCGTTCTAGCCTTTTTCACCCTGCCAACCTGGAGGAGATGTTGATGGTCAGAGCGGAGGGAACGAGAGGCCTTGTAAGGCTGGACCATCTCCTCAAGAATGGGAGGGCCTACCCCGTGCAGAACTTTGTGGGCAATACAAAGGACTTGAATTTCACCCTGTCCCTTATGGGGAGCCAGTGCAATGCCCTCAACGCCGGGCGGGCAGATTGACGCCTGGGGAGACCCGTCAAAAGCCTGGCAGCCGCGTTCTGCACTTGCTTCAGTTTATTCAGGGTGGATTCGGGCGCGCCCAGGAATAGCGCATTGCTGAAATCCAGCCGCGAGATGATGAGTCCCTGGATGAGAAGCCTTCGAGTAGCCACTGGGAGCAGAGGCAGAATCTTCTGGGCTGATCGGAGCAGGCCGAAGCACACGCCAGCGGTCTTTTTGGCATGAGTTTTAAACGATAGGTCCTGCTCCAGCCACACCCCCAGGCTCTTGATCTCTTGCTTGGGGGGGGGGGTACCGGTCCCAGACAGTCTGGCCAGCTGCTGGGGGACATAGATGGAGAAGAGTTCCCCAGCAGCATCAACTCCGTCTTGGAGCCATTTAACTTTAGGGCTGAGCTGCACATCCACGTGTGGATCTTCTCAAGACACGTGTGCAGCCTGTCGGGATGGTGCGCTGACTGGGAAAGGCCTACCACCAGCTGAGTATCATCAGCGTAACTGATGATTTTAATACCCAGCGGCAGTACCACACTCTCCAGGGGGGCCATGTAAACGTTGAATAAGGTAGGGCTCAATGAAGAGCCCTGTGGCACACCACACTGGAGAGGGGTTGAAGATGATTTTTCATGGCCTTCCCACACCTCGAATGTACGACCTTCCAAAAAGGAAGCGAACCATTTGAGGGCCAGACCCGTGACCCCCACCCCCGACAGCCGTTGGAGAAGCACCTGATGGTCCACGGTGTCGAAAGCAGCACTGAGGTCCAGGAGGATCACTGCCACTGATCCCCCCGAATCCAGTATCCTCCTTGCATTCTCCACGACCGCCAGCAGGGCGGTGTCAGTCCCCTGACCGGGACGAAAACCCGTTTGGGAATCGCCCAGGAGGGAATTGGCTTCCAAGAAGTCAGAGAGGCGCCTATTCACCAGCTTCTCGGCCACCTTACTAATGCCCGGCAGCAAGGAAATAGGCCGAAAGTTGTCAAGGTCGGCGGGATCGAGATTAGGCTTTTTCAAAAGGGCCTTAACCACTGCCCCTTTCCAACTAGGGGGAACTACCCCTTGGGCGAGGGAGAGATTTATCAAGTCCGTCACAGGGCCGCCGATTGTAGAAGACACCTGTTTGAGATATTTGATCGGTGCTGGGTCTTTCGGGGAGCCACTCTTCATAGACCTCAGAACCGCCAGGACTTCCTCCATCGTGACCGGACCTAGAGAGGCCAGCTCCGCCGAATGCATCTTAAGTTGAGAGCTGGAATTATCCTCCAAAGAGGTGACCTCATCTAGCCGGGGAAGGGAAGCCAGTATATTGTCGATTTTGTTTTTGAAAAACGAGGCCAGTTCTGCGCATTTACGTAATAGTACGTAAAAGGTTCTCAACTGTCTGAAAGAAATGCCATCGCCCATTTGCAAAATATAATTGACTCTTGGCAAAAATATGTGGCCTCCTGTTTCACTGAAAACCTTTTCCCTCCCTTGACCCCCACAACATGTAACCTTGTTCACAAAATTATGTGGAGCCGCTTTACTGAAATTCAGACGTTTGCACTATCAGAGGCTTATCATTGTGGACATTATTTTATTTTTTGATCATGATATAATATGAAGTTTTTCTACTGGGACAGTTTTGACTGTTCCTTTTCACATTTTCTTCACACGTGTACTGTCTAGCCAACCATATTAGAACATATCCACATTAATGACGCGGTTGCACCCCCAATAGAAGGCAGATATTCCCCAATAGTGATACCTGGATCTGTGATGTGGCTCAGACATCAGAGAACAATTATTATGTAAGAATAAGCAACAGTATTAGTATATATAATTACTAGAGGAAGGGTCAGGGGATCCAGAGAAAAAAGAACACTTCCCAGTATTTAATGTCCAGGTGTGATCAATGATTCAAGATGCTGGGGCTGGTTTGTAGTTCACCTATTTTTAATTTAGCTCAAAGATGATCAACACTGGAGTGATAAATTCTAACATTTTCAGGTATCATTTGTACTGTAATGGGATTACTTCTTGTGACAAATGCAAAAAGAACAGTTGATGGACAGAATGCATAACAATGTCATAAATTCACCCCAGTACAGAGATCTGGGCCTAAATCCATCGTTTTTTTGCTCACCATGCACAGGGTTAAGACTGATTTGCATATGACTGGGTCCAAAACTGGGGTGGCGTAGTGGACAAAGAACAATGGATTTAACCCAGATCTTTTGACTGGGGCAGAATGTTTGCATTGTCAGCATTCCGTCCATCATTCGTTTGCTGTATTACTGCTAGTGATGCATTTAACTGCAACAACTATTCAATTAATGTCAGGGGTAATGGTATCATCAGCAGGATGAATTTTACTTCTGAGTATTTGCTCACTGTAAAATGAGCAGAATTCCAGCTAATGTGTTATCAGTCATTACTGTCTTTGACACTGAGCACACCAAGCCTGAGTCTATTGCCTTCCAGCCTGTGCTCTAAATCTGATGTTGAGAACAGCCTGACAGAAACTCTTCTAAACTGTCATCAACCAATTACAGAAGTTCTAGGACAATGTTCAGGTGGTTAGCCAGTTACAGTGAAAAGCGACCTTACACAAATTATTCTAGTAGCTGGAGGGGCACACTTATGTAGTGCTGGTGCCTCCACAAGATTATAGCTCAGTAAGCCCACCCGGAACAATGGCTTCCATGACAAAAGGACACAAATTAATTTGGGAAACACCATTTGTTCTGAGTCACTTCATCAGAATGGTTGAATACATCTTTCTCCAATATCCAATACATAAGCTCTTCAGAAAATCATATTTACCTTTTGTGTGCCCCTCTTGATTCTCCAAATATCTATATACACACTGCCTTGTGGAAGGATAAGAATGCCGACTGCAGGCAACACATTACTTCAGCCACTCAGAACTATTTCACATACACCCTGTTTTGAACATGTTTTGATCCAAAATGGACATTGTCTTCATGGAGATAACAACTCTAACGATTAACTACTGTAGAGCTGACATTCTTGGCGTAGTTTCCCCTGACTTTTTGCCTCCTGACCTCCTTTTTTGCTGACTACATTTTTGCTGACTTTAGGATTCTGGGTACTTAACCACTACTAACCAGGGTTAAATGGCATATGCTCTGTACTCAAAGCGTGGTTACATTGGCCTATGCAGTTAATGGGCTTAAAGGTTCCTAGTAGAATGCACTATGTGTGATCAGGGCCTGTAAATTGCATTCTTCCTGAAAAAGGAGCTACTGTGCTATCAGAGTCAAGTCAAGTCAAGTCAAAGATATTATATAGCGCACTACATACCCAGAGGGTCTCAAGGCGCTTAGGGAGGGGAGGAGGATTACTTGTCAAATATCCACGTTTTAAGTTGCTTTCTGAATGCTAGGTGGTTCTGGGTAAGGCGAAGGTAAGTGGGGAGTGAGTTCCATGTTTTAGCTGCCAGGTATGAGAAGGATCTGCCTCCCATGGTGGTCTTGTTGATGCGAGGTACAGTGGCGAGGGCTTGGCTGGAAGAACGTAGTTGGCGGGAGGGGGTGTAGAAGGACAGTCGTGAGTTGAGGCATTCTGGTCCGATGTCGTAGAGTGATTTGTGTGCGTGGGTTAGCAGTCGGAAAGTGATCCTCTTATTGACGGGTAGCCAGTGGAGGTCTTTCAGGTGACCAGAGATGTGTTCGTTACGCGGGATGTCTAATATGATCCTGGCTGAGGCGTTTTGGATTCGTTGGAGTTTCTTCTGGAGTTTAGCTGTAGTACCTGCGTAGAGGGTGTTTCCGTAGTCCAGTCGGCTCGTGACCAGAGCATGGGTGACTGTTTTTCTGGTTTCGGTGGGGATCCAGCAAAATGTTTTTTTGAGCATGCGAAGAATGTTGAAGCAGGATGAGGATACGGCGCTGACTTGTCTGTTCATTGAAAGTGAAGAATCCAGGATAACGCCTAGGTTCCGTGCGTGGTCTGTCGGGATGGGTGCTTTTCCAAGGGCTTCCGGCCACCAAGAGTCGTCCCATGCAGAGGGGGATGTACCTAAGATGAGGACTTCTGTTTTATCTGAGTTCAGTTTCAGACGGCTGTGTTTCATCCATTCGGCAACTTCTTTCATTCCTTCGTGTAGGTTAGTTTTGGCGGTGCTGGGGTCATTGGTGAGAGAAAGGATCAGTTGAGTGTCATCCGCGTAAGAGATGATGTTGAGGTTGTGTTGGCGGGCGATGGCCGCGAGGGGGCTCATGTATACGTTGAAGAGGGTGGGACTGAGTGAGGATCCTTGTGGAACGCCACAGATGACTTCAGTGGCCTCGGATTTGAATGGTGGAAGGCGGACTCTCTGGGTTCTTCCGGTGAGGAACGAGGTGATCCATTCAAGTGCTTTTCCTTGTATTCTGATGTTTCTGAGGCGTTGTAAAAGGGTGCTGTGGCAGACTGTGTCGAAGGCTGCAGAGAGGTCGAGGAGGATGAGTGCGACTGTGTCTCCATTGTCCAGTAGAGTTCGAATGTCGTCTGTTGCTGCGATGAGGGCGGTCTCAGTGCTGTGTTTTGTTCGGAAGCCAGACTGTGAGGAGTCGAGGGATTTGTTGGCTTCGAGGAAGGCGGCGAGCTGGTTGTTGACAGCTTTCTCGATGACTTTGGCCGGGAAAGGAAGGAGTGAGATGGGGCGGTAATTTTTGAGTTCGGTGGGGTCCGCTGTGGGTTTTTTCAGAAGGGCGGTGAGTTCAGCGTGTTTCCAGCTTTCCGGGAAGGTGGCGGAGTTGAAGGAGCAGTTGATGACGTCTCGGAGGTGCGGTGCTATGGCGGAGTCTGCTTTGTTGAAGATGTGGTGAGGACATGGGTCTGTGGGGGATCCTGAGTGGATGGAGTTCATCAGGCGGATGGTGTCCTCAGTGGAGATTGGGTTCCAGTCGTTAAGGGTGTTCAAGGGGGGAGAATGTTCAGCATATGGTTGGGTGGGTTGGTCTCCGGGTTGGTTGTCGAAGCTATTGTGGATGTCTGCAATTTTGTTGTGGAAGAATAAAGCCAGGGAGTCGCAGAGGGCTTGAGAGGGGGTGATGTCATTGGAGTTGGCCGAGGGATTGGTGAATTCCTTGACGATGTTGAAGAGTTCCTTGCTGTTGTGGGCGTTGTTGTCTAGTCGATCCTTGAATGCTGTTTTCTTGGCCTTTCGGATTAGTTGGTGGTGTGTGCGGGTGGCGTTTTTGAAGGCGTCCTTGGTGTTGGTGGTTGGGTCTTTTTTCCAGGCCTTTTCAAGGGAGCGGCAGAGTTTCTTGGACTTCTTAAGGTCATCGTTGAACCAGGAGGCCTTCTTGCTGCCAGGTTTGCGTTGACGTTTTTTCAGTGGTGCTAGGATGTCGGCGGTGTTGGATAACCATAGGGTGAAGTTGGTGGCGGCTTGGTCTGGGTTAGAAGAGTGGGCTGGGGTGTTTAGAAGGAGCGATGAGGAGATCTGGTTGATGGTGATTTTGTTCCAGTTTCTTTGCAGAGTTGGTTGGGGGTGGTTGATGGGTTTCGGCTTGTTGTAGGTGAAGTGAACGCAGCTATGGTCAGTCCAGAGGAGATCCGTAGTGTGGCTGAAGGAGACATGATTGCTGGAGGTGAAGATAGGGTCGAGTGTGTGACCTGCGATGTGGGTGGGGGAAGTGACCAGTTGTTTAAGTCCGAGGTTGGCGAGGTTGTCCAAGAGGGTGGTGGTGTTGCGGTCGTTGTTCTTTTCAAGGTGAAAGTTGAGGTCTCCCAGAAGGATGTAATCTTTGGAGGGGAGGGCGTGTGGAGTGATGAAGTCCGTGATGTCTTCACTGAATTTTGCGCGGGGTCCTGGTGGTCTGTAGAGGAGGGTGCCTCTGAGTGTGGTCTTGGGGTCGATGTGGATCTGGAAGTGAAGGTGTTCAGAGCTGGCAAGGTTAACGTCAGAGCTCGTTGAGATGTGGATTGATTTTTTATGGACGATAGCGATTCCTCCTCCTGTGTGGCCGGTACGGTCCTTGCGTGTGATCTTATATTCTTCAGCTATGGCAATGGTGATGTCTGGGGCGGAGGAAGCGTTCATCCATGTTTCTGTTAGGAAGGCGACGTCTGGAGAGATGGTGTCTAGTAGATTCCATAGGTCAATGGCGTGTCTGTGGACCGATCGGGTGTTGAGAAGGATGCATTGTAGGTGGTTGGGGTCGGGAATCTGTGGTGTGGTCGTAGCGGAGATGTTGTCGGTGCCGCTGAATTTGCAGGAGTAGCAAGAGAAAGGTCCATGGGTGTGTCCAGGAGCGGCTTGGACGCAGTTGGGGGCGCGACCGGGGTTAAGGGCTAGGAGGGTGGCGGCATCGTAGGTAATTCGGGAGGGCTGGGCAGCGCGAGGGGCAGGGGGTCTGGCGCTGGGCACGGGCTTGGCGCGGACGGGCGTAGACTGGCTTACCTTTGGCGCACCTTCGGCGTGGCCGTAGCGCGTGGACGCTGCGCGTGGGGGCATTGGCCATAAATGGATGGTGGAGGGGGCGGAGCGTGGAAGGGTCAGCTGGGGGGCGGGATCAAGGTGTGGGAGGTGGTGTGGGACGTCACAGCAGACAAAATGGCAGCAACAATAACAACAAATGCTGCGAGGGGCACGTCGAAATTGGCCAAGATGGAGCGTTCAGGGGACAAATAATGCACAAGTTTCTAGTAGTACAAAGCGCTACGGTAACGATGGGGGCGCTATGGATTGTGCAAGCAGATAATACACAGAGCCCAAAGCGAGGGAATTAAAAACGGCAGGAAGCGAGGTAAAGCCCACAGCAATTAATACACAGTCAGTAAGGTGAGCCAAAGCCCCGCAGTGCGCTACGTAGTTGTAAAAGCGCCAATTACACTCAGCAGTTTTCTATAGCAAAGCAAAGCGCCAAATACACTCAGCTGTTTTCAAAGGTAAAGCAAAGCGCCAAATACACTCAGCAGTTTTCAATAGCAAAGCAAAGCGCCAAATACACTCAGCTGTTTTCAAAGGTAAAGCAAAGCGCCAAATACACTCAGCACTTTTCAATAGCAAAGCAAAGCGCCAAATACACTCAGCTGTTTTCAAAGGTAAAGCAAAGCGCCAAATACACTCAGCACTTTTCAATAGCAAAGCAAAGCGCCAAATACACTCAGCTGTTTTCAAAGCAAAGAGGCCCACAGCGTCTAGCAGTGCGCAACGAAGAGGTACTTAGCAGAATTGAAGCGCTATGTCAAGGACTCGAGTGAGGAGGAGGTGAAGTGAGCGACCGCTTCTATCGAGGATATGGCGGTCACAGCTCAGAGGGAGTGGCACCTTTCTACCTGCATTGCTCTGGTGGCCTTTGGCCTGGTGATTGCTGTGTTAGAGGAGGGGCTGCCACTTTACAACTAGCTCTGCTGTGTTGGCATGCTGCCTGCTGCTTCTTGCCCGGGTGTTAGAGGGACTGGACTTGCTCTCTACATCCTTGAACCCAAGATTCTCTAAGGGCTTGCTGACTTTGCTCCTGTTTTCTGAAGTCTTAGGGACACAAAAGACTTCCTGCAACTTTGTTGGTGCTGCTGGAATCTGGTACTGTGAGCCCTACCTTCGGCTGAGGTGCCTCCATCCAGTCCTGGGCATTATAAGTGGGTTCTGGAGCTGTTTTTCTGCAAACAAATAACGCATCAACCCGACTGCATGAGAAAAACTGATGCATTGCTCCCCAATGCTAATGCAGTGTCGAAGCGATGATGACGTGGGTCCTGACTGCAAGGCTCGACAAGGATGCATCGCTGATTCTTCGACACCGTCTGTGAAGCTCGACGATGATGCAGCTCCAGACCTTTGACACTGTTTGTGAGGCTCATCTCCAGTGCAGTGACCAGACACCTGGAAAATTCCAACTCACTGTGTGCTCAATGGCGAAGCTTTGCTTCGTGCAAGGTACTATTTCAGGTTCTGTAGCCAACCTGCCCTCCATCCCGGTCACCGAACTTTGGATTTGTTCCGATCCTTCCCAACCTTAAGTAACTTTTTGCCCGCTGGTGTCTTTTACGCACTTTTTTCACATTTAATCTTTAAAAAATCATATCTTGAGTTCTACTTATTGAATTTTTGTCATTATGGTCTTGTTTTTCCATGTGTCTAAACTGGTGGGGAGTCTTTTTTTTAATGTTTTCACTGTGTTACTGTAATTAATGTGTTGTATAACAAATGTACTTATTGCCTCTTAAGTTAAGCCTGACTGCTATGTGCAAAGCTACTCGAGGATGAGCACAGGTTAATTTAGATTGTGTATCTGACTTACCCTGACTAGGATTTTGACTCCTGCTTTGACAGTGTATATATACTCTACCAATCAGAAACCACAAATCACTAACACTGACCTTAAATGTACCTGCTCACCTATGCCTTCTTGACTATCTCCATTGTCTATCTCCTATCCTTTCATGTAGGCACCACCACCAAATCAAATAAATGGTCCATAGTACAAAGAAATAAAGATCCTTGCTCATGCAAATGCATTCTTCTAACCTACATTTTGATATGGAAAAAGGCACCCACTGTGTTTAGTACTATGCTGTTCTCCCTGAATCTAAAGGGCTAGTCATGAAATATTCCAGTACTTTCATGATGTACTAAGCAAGTGCACCTTTCTCCCCAGGATGTCCGGTGCACGGTGCAATGGTGTATTAGTTCCACACAATTCCCTCCAAAAAGGTTTTGAAAGACATAGATGATATCGGATATTCAGAAAACGCAATGGTAGATGGCGTTTTATCCTCAATTACTTCAAGTAGATTCACAGTCATATGCTACGATTAAGAAGAATCCCATTTGAAAAGGTTTACTAAATAAATAAGCAATACAATTATGTCACAGTCTTGAGGTGTAGGCAGCAGAGCTATGCTTTTTTTTTTAAGTTCAAGAGAATTTTAATAATAGTGATAAGAGAGAAAACCAGGTGTCAAAACAAAATACAACGTGATATCAGAGTAAGAATCTGAGCACAATAATACAATCATAGAAATGCAAGCATTATAATAAAAAAATAAAAAAAAGATCTGGGTACAAGATGAGAAAAAGGGAAAAGGAAAAGGAAATTTACGGTAAGCATAAAATATGAAAAGCATGAGAACATTGGAAAGAAATAAATAAAGATGGTACAATGAAGGATAAGTGGAATGTATCAGGCAATTAAGGAGGTTTAGGAACTTCCTGTTGTGGAGGTGGAAGGTGAAACAAACGTTTACTGCATGAGTCCAGATAAAGTGTGACGGGAGTCCATAAGTCCATGCGTTTCGTAGCCATACATGCCGGGAAAACATGAGCTGTATCGAGTCTATGGTTATGGCATCCATTAAACCACCACGCTTTGAAGGAAATTTTAGAGAAGTCTTTCCAGTTGACTGTTATTTGTTGGAAGGCAGCGGCAAGTAATAAATCAACAATCTGAGGTTTTAGCTCAATGCTATCCCAACAAGGAGAGAGACTGCCCATAAAAACATGTGTGTGAGAAAAGGGGATAGAGGTGTGAAAATTTAAATTAATTTGAGCCCAAACCTGTAACCAAAAATCACGTACATGAGTGCATAAAAATAACATATGAAATAAATTGGCTTGTGGTGACGAACAAGACCAACATGTATGGGGAGTAGTGGGAAAGCGCTTGTGAAGGTCAGAGGGTGTGAAGAGGAGTCTATTGTAAATGAAGAACAAAGTCTGAGTAAGGGTTGCTGCTCTGGAAGATTTGCGGAGTTTAGTCCAGATTTTGTCCCAAAAGGAAACCGACCAAGAGGTACACAAATCATGCTCCCAAGATTCTTCTACTTTAGATTTGGGTCTCGGAGTCTCACCAGCATAAAGGTATTTGTAAATAGCAGTAGCCTTTGGCGTGGTGCGTAAGAAGGAATGAAGTGCGGTATTGGGAGTGGATGGAGCAGGAGGAGGGCAGGGCTGAGAGAGGTTATTATATTTCGGTAGGACTGTATTTTTAAGCAATTGGTATTTACGTGCAAAGGAAGTAGGTAAGTCATAGAGGGAGCGAAGGGTGTCAAAAGATAAGAAAGAGGAATGAGAAAATAGTTGGGAGATCCACTGCAGACCTCGAGTATGCCAAGTTTTCCAAAAGAAGGGTCTGTTACGGATGAGTAAGGAAGTGTTATGCCACATGGGAGAGGAAAGTAAATCAGCAATGGTAGTGGGGGGAGAGTGCGTGGAGGAGAGGAGTAATTTAGTGGTAAACTTAGGAATCGGAGTAGAGATAGAAGTGGGTTTGCGGGAAAAGGAAAGGTACTCAGCAAAGGAGAAGGGAGAAAGAAGAAGGCGTTCAAATTTGGTCCATAGAGGGCATGGGGTGTCAGGATCTATTAGCCAAAAAAAAGCTTGTCTCAACTGAAACGCCTTGTGATAGGCTGGGAAGTCAGGAAAGTTGGCCCCTCCTTCAGATTTGGGACAAATCAGACGTGCTAGAGACATTTGTGACTTCTTTTTACTCCAAAGAAAGGACATTGGAATAGAGTTGATTTTTTTGAAAAATTTGGATGGGACAGGGACTGGAATATTGGAGAGGGTGTAGAGAACAATGGGAGTCAACATCATTTTAATAGTGTCAAGGCGACCCCACCAGGATAGGTAAAGGGGATGCCACTTGGATGTGAGGTCCGTTAATTTTTGAATGCATTTGGACATGCACAGGGAAACGGTATCTGGGATGGTAGGAGTGACATGCATTCCAAGGTACTTGATATTGGAGGGTTTCCACGTAAAATTAGAGGCAGCAAAATCGGGTTTAAAAGTGAATTTAGTTAAGGGGAGGATCTCACATTTATCGTTATTAAGTTTATAGCCGGATATTTGGGAATAAGCATGGACTTCAGTGAGAAAAGCAGGAATGGAAACGGAGGGGTTGGAGACAAATAGCAATATGTCATCCGCATAAGCGGCTAATTTGATGTGGGAGTCTGACAATTGGAAACCTTGGATGGAGGGGTTTTGACGGAGCTTGGAAAGGAAGGGTTCTAATGCCAGATTAAAGAGAAAGGGAGATAAGGGACAGCCTTGGCGGACACCTCTTTTTAAATCAAAAAAAGAAGATATTTGACCGTTAGCACAAACCGCTGCGCGTGGGTTAGAGTAAAGTAGGGAGATTAAGGATATGAAAACAGGACCGAAACCAAACCAACGGAGGGTATGAAACAAATAAGTCCATTCGACTCTATCAAACGCCTTCTCGGCATCCAAGGCAATAGCCGCAAGGGTATGAGGTAAGAGGCGAGACCTAGAAAGGATGTTAAAGAGGAGTCTGGTGTTGTCAGTGATAAAACAGCCCTTGACAAAGCCGGACTGTTCCTCACCCAGAAGGTTCGGGAGAAGAAGGTCAAGACGTGCCGCAAGAGACTTTGCAAAAATTTTATAGTCAATATTGACCAAAGAGATTGGCCTATAGTTTTTACAATGTTGAGGATCCCTCCCCTCCTTGGGTATGAGACAAATGTGGGCGTCTGAAAAAGAGCCTGAGGAGGAACCCAAGGAAAGGAAGGTACCGATAAGGGAATGGAGTCGGGGAATGAGGAGCTGTGAGAAGTGGAGAAAAAATTCAACTGTGAAGCCGTCTGGCCCAGGGGCCTTGTCTTTTTGGAGGGTTTGAAGCGCTTTGAGTAGTTCTTGTTGGGATAGCAGAGCTATGCTTATTTTACTAAATCATACATTGTTTCTATTACTCGGTTTGAGAAGAATTACAGTTTTGAACAGGAGAGATGTTACACCAATACTACAGGCTAGGGTCAAAGGCAATAGTAGCAATATTCACTTAGGTATTAGCGTTAAATATATTTTGGAAATGCTTACAATGTTTTCTCGGGCATCATAAGTTTTAGTAAGCACATGTTTTGTGCTCATTAAAAGTTTGTAATTTTCATTTAGCACTCACATGTATCATTGTCACACATGGATGGATTCTGCTATGTGGGGTCGATCCCTCAAGTGTTACAAGTACATATTTGGGATGCCCCTCACATGCCAATAATTCCAACTGTTATATCAAGGCCAGTATCATAAGAAGGTTGCCACCATCCTGGGATGGATGTCACCAATATGCCAAGCCAAAGTCAGAATTTCCAACATGATGCAAAGACCAACACTATATCTGTGCTGGCAACTCACACCACACACATATCACCATACACACAGCAGCAGCAGTAATGCTGCATCGCACTCTGCTTCTCATGCATCTCAGCTCAGCTCTGGGCTTCTGCTTGGCTCTAGGTTTCTGTTTATGAGCAGGTGACACTCTTGAGAACGAATCACTGACAGAATTTCGACTACAGAAATATCGACCCACAAGAATATCGAGTCAACAATATCGAGGGCAAAAATATCGACATCCTATCTACAACATGGTAAGTACAAAAATATCGAAAAAAAAATATTGATGTAAAAAATATCGATGTAAAAAATATTGTTTTATTTTCTTTTAATATATAAATGTAAAATTAAGTCTATAAGACTAATAAATAAAATAAACATATTTCAAAGTATCTAATAATGTTTAAAAGTAAAAAATAATACATATATATTAAGAATACATTAATTAAATATATACAGTAAATATGTAATATATATGCACTGAACAATAAGTATTAATAATTATTTTACGAATTTATAAATTAATGAAATATATTCTAATTTACTAACACATTTACAAACATAAAAGAGTAACATAAATAAAATGTAAGTAATATAAAAAATAAAATAAACATTTGATATTTTAACAATTAATTAAATAAAACGTTGGATAGAGTAAGGGTAAACATTTCTATTCCTACTCCACAGAGTGCAACAGTAGGGAAAACTGACCCTGAACTCAAAAAACACCCCTTTACCCAAGAACTGAAACTGACCCTGAACCCTAAAAATACCCCTTTACCCAAAAATTGAAAACTGACCCTGAACCCAAAAAATACCTCTTTACCCAAAAACTGAAAACTGACCCTGAACCCTAAAAATACCCCTTTACCCAAGAACTGAAAACTGACCCTGAACCCTAAAAATACCCCTTTACCCAAGAACTGAAAACTGACCCTGAACCCAAAAAATACCCCTTTACCCAAGAACTGAAAACTGACCCTGAACACTAAAAAAAACCCTTTACCCAAAAACCCAAAACTGACCCAGAACACTAAAAATACCCCTTTACCCAAAAACCCAAAACTGACCCTGAACCCTAAAAATACACCTTTACCCAAACTTAATTAATATTATTTAATTAGCAATTAATTATTAATTAACAATAACAAATAAAGTAAATATATTAGCACATTAGCTGTAATTAATATAATTTAATAATTAATATTATTTTTCCCCAATTAATTAATTAACAGTAACTAAACATTATATATAAATAAATTACTCTAATTAATGTAACTAATTAATATTATTTAATTACCAATTAATTAATAATTTTAAATATGTACAAAATTATAATAATTAATTAACTAATTTATATTAATTATTTCCCAATAAATTAAATATAAATTTTTAAAAACATATATTAATTAATTAATTATTAATAAATTACTCCCCACCCCATTCCCCTATAAACCCACATCCCGCTACAAAAAATATATCTCAAATAATCAATTAATTTTTTTCCCAATTAATCAATATTAATTAGCAATTAATTATAATTAATTGATTAATCCTACTAATTATTAATCAACTTACCATGAATAAATTACTTCCCACCCTATTCCCCTATAAACCCACAACCCGCTACAGATCATATATATCAATTAATAAATTTATTAAAATTATTTACCTATTATTTTCACATAATTACCAATTAATTATAATTTATTAATAAATCCTACTAATTACTAATCAATTTACCATAATTAAATTACTTCCCACCCTATTCCCCTATAAACCCACAACCCGCTCCGGTACAAAAACATAAAATTTACTTATAAATTTATTTCTTATTATATAAAATGTATACACATATAATAGTCATTATTTTAAATACTTAAATTAAACATATAACACATACATAATAAAAAACTATACAATAATACAAATATCGATATTAGGGTCATCGGAATTAGTAACATCGATATATATGCTATCGATATTACTAACTTCGATATTACTTACATCGATATTAAGTATTTGGATATTACTTACCTTGGGTCGATATTCTGTCCTACGATATTCTTGCCTTCGATATTATGCACCTTCGATATTTCAGACTCGATATTATGGTAGGTCGATATTTCCTACTCGATATTTTGACTGTGTACCCTTGAGAACACACCAATTATGTGTTTAACAGCACAGGGTCTGTAATATACGGCCACATGCATCATGGTATTTAGGAGTCGCAAACGGTGCGATTCGGTAAAATCAGCCGTTTGCGATTCCTAAATATCTTTTTAGTATGCATCAATCATTTTTGACAAAATCGCTATTTTTAGCGATTTCCAAAAATGCGATTGCTTCTAAGGAATCGCAAATTTGCGATTCCTTAAAAGCAATGCATGATTGTTTTTAAAATTGCGAATTCGCAATTAGGGGGTGCAAATTAGCACGAGGGTGAACCTCGTGGTAATTTGCGAAAAAGAATTAAAATGCTCAAATTAGCATTTTAAACACTGTCATGTTACAGACACACATGTCCTTAGGACATGTGTGTGTGAAACATCCACTTTAAAATACATTTCAGGGGTGCGGGGGGGGGGTCCTTTGGACCCCCCTGCATAAGAATGCATTAACATTTTGGGAATTCTAATTTGCGAATTCCCATTGTTTCCTATGGGCCTTTTGGCCCATAGGAGTCAATGGGAAATGCGAAATCGCAAATTAGAATTCGCATAATATTTGCGATTCGGTAAAAATTGCGATTTTTACAGAATCGCAAATATTATGCGAAAATATACATGCATCCCATTTTGCGAATTCCAAATTGCGATTCCCTATTTTTCGCACTTTGGAATTCGCAAACGGCCGGGATGATGCATGTGGCCGATAGCCCGTAACCAAGCAGTTTACTACTCATGGTGGTCAGTTCTGTTACTGGGTCTGTGCTATGAAAAATTAAGTAAGTGTTTGTCGGGACTACCACGGACTTTGCAGCTCTGCTCGTGAGTTGCACACCCCAATTTTCTGTGAAAGCGAGCATGAAAAGCAAATAAGTTAAACTGTGCATGTGTGAGGAACCATACATGGATTGTCAGTCCACTGAGCAAGTATATGTTTTCCCAACAGTTCGAGGGCCTTAAGATATCTGAGTGCTCCCTATATTAGGTGGAGCTCCATAACTTCTGGCAATTAAAGGGACAGCTAAAAAAAGTACCACCGAACGGCCACATGGGCAATCCAGCTCTTGTATGCTGTTTCCAATGAGTGGATCTTAAGCTAAAAATAAGTTTTAACAACTTGAACTCAGCAAGATTTACTACTGGGAGTTGTAATAATTCATATTTGAAAAGCGTGAACATAACACCCCCTTCAGGGGTTTTAGGCGCTGGGGCCGTCGGGGAGAATACATGAGGTATTACCCAGAGTCACTGATCATGAGCTGAGCTGCTGTCGGGGATCGAACCGATCGAACCGTGATCCATCGGCTCCAGATACAGCCACTCTGGCCGCTGTTCTACACCTCTCTTAATCGGCAGAGTTTTGGCGGTGTGCAAATCGAGAATGAATGGCATACGTTATCTCATAATAGTTACTACCCTCGAAGTGCACGTGCAAATCTCAATACATTTTAAACGATATTCTTATGAACAGCATACATTATAATCATAAATGCACAGTTGATTTTTACATACATACATACATACATCAGCACATCTTTAGAACAGAATTCTTAAGTTCTGCTGTAAAATATTATTTTTTCAATAGTATATACATCTAAAAAGTGTCTCCCTTGATAGTTAGTAATAAGCCATAATAAGAGCGCAGAATAGTATAACTTCCATGCCTCGATCAAACCTTTGTATTTACTATACCTATTTCTCTCACATAATACTGTTAACAGTGAATCACTGAATTCTACAATGCAAATGCTTTCACTTAAAATTACCCTTCAAGTTTACATTTAGGGTGCCATTAAAGCTGGGCGGGAAGCTCCTCCTTCTCTGGCATTACAGAAAATTCAGGCTCGGGAATTGCAGGGGGTGAAAAAAATCTTTTGTGCATTTTGTTCGGAATGACATGCCGGAATCAGTGTTTTGACAACGATTCCTACATGTTTTGCACCATTTTCGCCTCCATTTCACCGGGACATATCGGGTGCTTTCAACAAAATAATTTTTTGGGTGAAAAACTCCAGACGTTTTGTGTTGCTGCAAATATTGAAATCTCGATGATGCTGGTGCACTCATAATGAGGCCCATAATGTGAACAATGTGATGGCTTCAGAATAAAGCATTTCTCTTTGGCTTACTTCAGTGATTATCTAGATGTATTTGACTGTAAATAAACTGTCTTCGGTAAAATAATGATCATCTGAGATTAGGCAGGCATGAACGCAGAGGCACTGCATTAGTGGGATTCCACAAAAACACTGCTTGTAATTCCCCATCAAAGCAACCAAGATGACAATGTTCTTTCAGTCAAAAGAACTGGATGCTGCACCACAGCTATTTTTATTGTTTGATCACGGACATGCATCAAAAGCTACATTAAATTTCCTTCTTCCATTCTCAGAGCTCGTAATATAGAATAATCAACATCAAAACCACGAACCCTTTCTCAGCAACATTAAAAAGAGTGACTTCAGCTAAGAGCGTGCCAGCAGGGCCTTGAACGATTATTTATCATCTTCAAGGAAAAAGTTTATGAAAACTATTACACTTACAACATTCTAGATGCAGAAGTTGGTGTCTTGGATGACATTTGACAAAATTATGCAAAGAAAAGGTTGGCATACGTAAGGGGAAAAATATGAAAAAGAGACGCATAAGTGCATACAATTGCTTCATGAGGATAGCCTGTAATCACAATCAGGCAGAAACTCTGCAACTTGATATTTTAGATGCATTAAATAGCTAATAATCTGCTGCTATGCCTATTCAAATTTACACAGATTGAGCTGCTGGGGCAGTTATCCCCTGCGGTGGTGCTCAAACAAGGCAGCCTTGTGCCTCACACCATCGTACAAATGTGAGTGAGCTCTGTTTAGCATAGGCTCATCAAGGCCTGGATGCTCAGGGCATATCTGAATCGCAATACGCAAGAAATAGTACAAACCTAGCTCAATAACATGAACCTTTCCCCAAAGTCACTTTGGACAAAAACTTCACCCTCAACGGGCACATTGCTAAAAACACAAAGACAGCCTGGTACCAGTTCCTCTTTCTAAAGTGAGTAGACCATGGTTTCAAAAGGGCTGTTCCAGTCCTCACAGTCTTGTCTCTGGTTGTGGTAACACCCTGCTCCAAATCCTTCCAGACTACACACTGTGCTGCAGCGCATCTCATCCAGGGCCTGAAGTAATACAGCCACATCACACCCATTGTAATGGAGCTCTGTTGGTTTTCCGTCACTGCCCCCATCATCTTTGAAATTAGCTGCATCATTTACACAGCCATCATGACCAGCAGTCCCACTAAAGTCAAAGATAACAGGGAAGGGTAGTGGTTAAATGTTATTGGGCATGGTAAGAGTATAGACAGCCAATTAGATACTATGGCATAAGAAGGGTAGAGATTATATGGCATAGGTAGGGGTAGACCTTTCATTGGGAGTATAACAGGGTAGTGCTGAAAGAGGATTGTGAGGGTAACAGTGTTAGTGTATATGCAGGTGCTGAGGGTTTAAGGTATAGGTAAGTGTGGAGGTTTTAACGTGCAGGCAGGGTAGGTAAACAAAGTTATAATTAATAATAGAGGAATAAGTGTATCAGTAACGGTAGAATTGTTAGACTGTAGTCAGCAGTAGAGGTGCTAAGATGGGTAAATATATTGGGGTGTAAGTAGAGGTAGATGTACTAGAGTATATTAATGAGAACTGGTAAAATCCTTTTAGTAGGAGTAAGGATATAAGGAAGGGTTGAGGTACTATTGTACTATTGTATGTAGCATTATAGGTACAGGAGTTCAGGTAGGGTCAGAGATTTTGTGGAATAGGTATGGTAAGATGTATTAAGAAATAGACGGGGTAAACATACCAGTGCATAGGTAAATGTAGAGGTGCCATGGTATAGGTACTGGTTGGGGTAGAAACTAATAAGTAGGGATAGGGGTACTAAGGTTTTGCTAAATGTACAGTAAAATAATTCACTGTCTGCTCTGGCGGCCTATTGAATAGCAACAGGCATATTTCTCATGACTTCTCAGAACCCTATTGCAATTGCCCTGTTGACTCTATATAAGCCGCCAGAGTTCCTGCATCATGGGTTGAAGAGTTGCCCTTGGAGATAACTCCCAGGCTTGGGTTTCAGATTTCACCAACATTTTTCTATACCAAAAAAAGCTGAAACCTTTGTAAAGTTACACCTCATACCTATTGATACAGAGATTGCACACTTGTCTCAGGGTTTAAATCCTTTTACCACTATGAGAAAAATATTATGTCTTTTAAAGGGACTCTCACCCAAAGATATTTTGTGGCATGCTTCATCATAGAGTCATTTTTTTCTTTTTTAGCAAAAAGGCATATTTGGCTCAAGCAGGAAAATGACAACTTTCTAAAAGTCTAATTTTCCAAATAGTAATATACAATCTGACGTAACCATTAAGTTGGATTTTGAATTACTTTTAAAATTAGTCCTTGAATAATTTTTCTAGCCACTCCCAAACTATGGTTAAGCACTATAAGCGGTTATATGAAGTCTAGTGTTTTTTCTGTGATGCAGCCAGTATTGCCACTGTGAAAAATGACTTTGGAGTTTTCTCACTGCCAGGGTATGTAATCCATGTCTTACATTTTAAATACCATGCACACTACCGTATGAATATTAAGGACCTATCCTAGAGGAGTCTTATAAATATTCAAAGGAAACATTTAGGCTGGCAAAAGATTTATTTTGCTGAGGCAAATAAGCAGTTATAAATCTGCACCCCTTATCTGCAGGGTCAGGGCAGGAGAGATGACTGGCATTGTCACTTTAGTGGTTGCACAGTATGTGCTGCAGTCCACGAGTGACATTTAACTTACAGGCCCTGGGTAATCTCTTGTACCATATACTATTGACTTATAAATAATTATCGTTAAAGACTACAATACGTTCTGTTGGGTATCGCAATTTATTCACTTGAAAAGTATCCCAAAATGTCACACCTATGTGCAAAGATCCATGTATGGTCTGAAAGAGTAGAAGGAGTGTAGGCCTATCTTGATCATTTATTCAACACCCCCACAGTCCAATTATTAAAATAGGCAACCCACAACAATGCAATTATTTTATACATTCAAGTCACATACACAGATAATATGAAAACATTTTCATCACATGGGGCAGTCAAGAACCCAGAAATAATAAAGAATGTAAATTGGTGAAGAAGTGACACAAAGTTCAAAAGTGATTGACATAACATAATACAAAATATATACATGAAAGAAATAGAAAAATGCCCATCCTTTTATATCAAATTGTTCACCCAATCTCATTAGTAGTCTTTTTAAGGATGGTTAACAAAGAATATTGACCAATATGGTTGGGGTCGACGCTTAGGCCCTTAATGTATGTGTTAATAGATGCACATCACTGCGGTCTTCCTCCCGACTAGTGACTTGAGGACAGCCTATACGGTAAAACAAAGCCTCATTTAGGAATGGTATATGTTGTCCGGAAAATATTATTTAGAAAAACACAAGGAGGGCCATTGACGACTCACCTAATTAGAACAAATTCATTTGGGAATCAAGACTCTTCCAATCCAGGATGGAGCTCACGACAAGGATCAACTGCCTTCATTTCATAAATCTCTGAGAGTCGCTAGAAGGAGCGGTCGGACGACCACTGGAGTAGAATGCACATCTGCAGTCGAGTGTTCCAGGACGCCTGTATATCCCTGCTGACAGGATCAGTGGCACTGAGCTGCATGTCTCATGCTACTTATCTGCCAGCAACCTACTGTTGACAGGGAAGTGAAAAACATTTCCTATTTTTGCAGGCAAATTTCGTGTGTATAAAATAATTTCTTACTCAATCCTCACAAGCACAACAGGTCAGTGTCAAGACGAGTTGGTACATTGCATAGTTAAAAATCTGATTATTTATAAATGTTTTACATTTCAACCACATGGGTGTTTTCAGTTTAAAGTTTCCATTTCCTTTTCAGTGAACACATGTTCGTGTGGGATATCAACATTCAAGTTATGGTTGCTTAATAAAATGCTATAATATACAGAATCTATTATATTGTGCATTGCATGCGCATTTGAGATAACAACACTAGAGAAAAGCACAATGTATCAAGGTTATCATTGTTCAATAAAAGTACATATACTCCAGAACTAATGGACACTAATTTCCTGGTCAGAAGTTGTTAAGTAACCCTGCTTGTCTGTAAATTCCCTCAAATTTGTTAAGAACTTGGCTTATGGAATATTAATCCATTTACATTCCCTGAAGGTCAAAATGGATGATGTCTCCCCCTCTCAGGTTGCGGGATACCTTCTCCAGTACCCACCATCTCACACTTTCTGCCTGCTGTCCCATGGATATAGAGCTCTTTGCATAGCACATGAATTTTACATAGCAAGGGCACTCAGCTATTCCATTACTTGGTTTGTCCTTATACTTCCGAGGGAACTTCACGTTCCTCTGCGAAATGGCTTTTAAAAGTTCCTAAGATTAATAAATCTAGGAGTGGAGGAAGATCTTTCGTTGATTTGGTTCCCAAACTATGCTATGCTGCCTGTCGCATTATGAAAGATGGTGGATGAACTAAGTTTCAGAAAGCAGTTAACCCCTTCGCTGCGGCGGCTATTCCGCCGCAGCGCTAAAGGGGCGGGCGGCCGCGCGGCGGCCGCATGCTGGTGACAGAGCCGCTCCGTCACCAGCCGCGGTTGAGCTATGCTGGTGACGGAGCGGTTCCGTCATGACCCGCCCCGCTCATTAGAACGCCCGCGCAGGCGCGAAATCAGCGCCACGCAGGCGCGGCGGCCGGGCCATGACGGAACCGCTCCGTCATCAGCACAGCTCAACTGTAGCTGATGACGGAGCGGTTCCGTCATCAGCATGGAAGGGGTTAAAGACCTTGCTGTTCACTGGCAATGCTGAGGATTCTGAGACAGGTATGAACTATCAGCGCTGGGAGGCCAGTGGGGTAGTCATGCGCTCGAGAAAGAATAAAACAGAATAGCGCAGAACACCCACCAATAGAAAATAATAGAAGGGCTTAAAATAACATCCCATAGCAAATAATGTTACATTAAATTAAATTATTTAAAATCTTAACAAAACACAAATACATAAATATAATGCTAAAAATAAATGTAGAAATAAAACATATGTTGTTTGTTTTATTTGAACCTATTTTTATAACCTTTTCTGGACTCTAAAATTAATGTAACCTGATTTTTTATAAGTAGATAATGCAATTAATTTAAATACACACTGTGTTTTGTAATAATTAATATATAATAACTTTACATATTGTTTACTTCTGCTAGGAATGTATTTTTTTAATGTAATCTTTAGAGAAATAATTGTAATTTATTTTAATATATTCGAAATAGTTACATTTTAGATTTACATTAGGTAATTAAACCCCTTAACTGCTGGGCCTTTTCCTTGACCCAATGCTGAGCCCTTTTTCAGCTATTTGGGGTAGTTTGCGCTTAGGGCTCCATGATCGTTCCTCCAGATAAGGTATCCACCCAAAATTTGCATCCTTTTATTCCAAGATCCTTGGAATTCTAAAGATATCCAGGTTTTTGGATTCATTTCGAAAATCTTATTTTTGATTTCAAAACTTTTTATTGGTTGTTTCCAGTAACATAAACATACAATAAAAACATAAGAGTCACAGATGGACACAATCGGAGTGGAGGGTCATTACCTAAGTATAAATAAAAAGATACGTGGGCGATGATAAGCAAAAGGTACCAGATTGAAATAAGTAATGAGATGAACAAACTTGAAAAGAAAAAGTAAAATAACACATAACCTCTATCATGTACATCGCTTATGAAGTATCAACACAAGGGCAGTGAACCACAGGCAGTACCTTCGTCGAAAGTGCCTGACTTGCTGGACTGGTATAAAGGAAGCGATTAAGAGCGTGTCGGGTTGGATCTAGTCGAGATAGTGTGTGAACGTATGGGGCTGAAGCCGGTGGAGTATGTGGGGAATTCAAGGAGGTTTGTGTGCGCTAAAGTAGCTGTCAAGAGAGACCCACATTTGTCTAAGAGGAGGGCACCATGGAGTGTTTTGGAGTGAGATGTTATCAGCACCTCTCAGGTTGGCGACCCAATTTAACCAGCATTTGAAGGAAGTTTTATGAGTGTCTTTCCAATTATTCAAAACCATCTTTACAGCGGCAGTGAGGAGAAGGTCAACTAGGACCTTATTATTATCTGTAAGGGAATCAGCTCTTAGAAAGACAAATACCAATACTAGTTTTATACCATAGTTTGGGAACTTTCCTTATGAGGTAGCATATTTTCCCTATTTTGTGCGCTTTCAACCTACTTTGAGTTTGTGATGGTAACCAGTGTAAAACCCATGGGTGATCCAAAAAAGTCATAGATTTCCAAAATGTAGATGACATTTTCAATTCAGCCAATGGTCATATGGGTCGATCCCTCAAAGCTTTCTCAAGGAAAATAACTGCTGAAATATCAAAATATTATTAATGAATATCAATAAACGGGCTTTTGTGACAACATTTTCATCTGCTACTTTTTTGCACGATGACTGATTTATAAAAGTAATATACCATTAGATCTGCTAGATGATTCTGATTGCTGAAATATATAAGGTTTGTAGGCTGTCCAAGAACCCAAGGTAACCCAAGCCAACAACTGAGCAGCATCCTGCGATGGTTTTGCATTGAGTACCGCGAGTATAAGCCAAACCATATAGTGAAATAGGAAGAGTAAAAAATGGGTATGTAGGAAACCTATGTATTTCTGCAATGGGCAGAAGATGTGGAGTTTATTTGTACATCACTGAATTTGTGGGTACCCGTACTAGCGTAGGATTTAGAGGGTATTTTTCTAAATGTCATGTTTCTATACACTGGCTTACATTTGAAAGGCAGAAATGTAGCAAAATTCATTTGAAAATAACTAATGTTCTACTATTATATTCTTCCACAAGTCTCCCAAAAAAATGGTACCTCACTTGTGTGGGTAGGCCTTTTGCCCACAACAGAAAACGACCCAAAATGCAACATGGCACATCACATTTTCCTCTGAAAACTGACCCTTTTTTGCCATTATCTAGGGAGCCCTAGCAAACCTGTACCTCTAGACA
This sequence comes from Lissotriton vulgaris, assembly GCF_964263255.1. NCBI lineage: Eukaryota > Metazoa > Chordata > Amphibia > Caudata > Salamandridae > Lissotriton > Lissotriton vulgaris. The sequence goes on from NC_141685.1 coordinate 1,576,755,510, forward strand.
ACTAGACACCTAGTGGAACCCAGGATGGGCTGACTTGCATGGCTCTCTCCATTTTTTTTACCCAGAATTCATAGTTAATCTCAAAATTCGTCAAACAAATCAAATTTTCTTACATTTCTTTGTTGGAATGTTCTGGAATCTATGCAGAGTCACAAACTCCCGATAAAAATGTTACCTCACTTTTGTGGGTAGGCATAGTACCCACAGCTGTAAACAGCCAAAATGTAACATTGACACTTCACATATTTCCACTGAAAACTGACCCTCTTTTTGCAATGGTCCTAGCTGAGGATTTTGGGCCCTAGCTATACCGGCATCTAGGGAAACCTAGCAAAAATGTAAATTTATGAAAACTAGATACCGAGGGGAATCCTGGATGGGCTGACTTGCATGGCTCTCTCCAAGTTTTTTTACACAGAATACCTACCAAACCTCATAAGGTGTCTAAAAAAACAAATTTTCCTCTTTTTTCTCTGATAGAAAATTCTGGAATTTTTGGGGGCCACACAATTCCACTCACCTTGCATTTCTCCAAGTCTCCCAATAAAAATGGTACCTCACTTGTGCAGGTAGGCATAGTGCCTGCTATAGGAAATAGCCTAAAAGCCAACATGGACATATCAAATGTTTCCACTTAAAAATGACACTTTTTTGCAATGTGCATACCTGTGGATGTTAGGTGTTGCTCATCTGGCATCTATAGAAATGTAGCAAACTTGTAAATTTCTTGAAAACTAGATACCTAGGCGAATCTAGGATGGGCTCTCGCCCCTTTTTTGACCCAGAATACCCTGCAAACCTCAAGATATATCTAAAGCATTTTCCTCACATTTCTATGATGGAAAGTTCCAGAATCTGCGAGGAGTAACATATTCCAAATACCAAGCATTTCCCGAAGTCTCCTTAAAGAAATGGTATATCACTTGCATGGGAAGGCCTAGTGCCCATGGCAGGAAACGGCCCAAAACATATGGTGGAGACATCAAAACTATCTATCTCCAATTTACCTAGTTTTGCTTTGGGGTAACCTGCAGATTTGGTATCTGCGATCATCTAGGGAAACCTACCAATCCTTGACATTTATGAGAATTAGACACCTTAGGGAGTCAATGAAGGTGTGGCTTACATGGATCCCCCAAATCATTCTTACCCCAAATCCCCTGAAAACCTCAAATGTTGATACAAAATGTTGTGGGATCACCTAGCTGGCACAAATTTCCTACCACCCAGCTTTCCCCCAGGTCTCCTGATAAAAATGCTACCTAACTTGTGTGGGTGGGTCAAGTGCCTGCAACAGGGAAGTGCTACACAAACAAATGATGGACGGAATGCTGAATAAATCATACAGGCACCCCCAGTCAAATGATCTGGGTTAAATCCATTGTTCTTTTGCTCACCATGCCACCCCAGTTTAGACCCAGCCATATGCAAATCAGTCTTGACCCTGAGCCTCATGGGAACAGTCCAGACCGAACTGCCAAGTCAGGTCCTCCCTGACCGGAAACCCAGTTCTTTTTTCTTTTTTTTTACTGCTTGTTATTTGTTATTTTATTGAGATCCCAAATAGTGCCGCTGGGACACGCCTACTCTCTGTGTTGAACCCAACATATTCCCTATTTTGAAATATACTATAAATGTGACCAATTAGTGTGTGTTTTTTTTATTATTTACCCTCAAGAAATTCCTAGACTTCAGCCTACGTTTAAAGACGTTGTTAACAACTTTACGACTTTAGCAATTGTGTTGCAGAGTAAGCATATGGGGGGAGGGGTCAATATAGGCTGAAAGACAGTCAGATACTGAGTGACCAGAGTTGGCGGCCGGGAAGTTCGTCTTCAACTCTGCACAAGCAAGCGATGGTTAACAGTGTCATGGACATAGAATGGGGACTATTTATTAACTAATGAATAAACAAGTGCTCACAAGTGTTCCAGCAGCATCGAAAGTGATAGCGCGCACAGCGTGCTGAATATAAACAAAGCGCATTGCACTTTTGGCGCCCAATCGTACTATGTAAGGCACTAATTTAAAATCAAGCATTTGCAATGCAATAGAACTCACATTTACGCGAGTCCTATTGCATTTTAAAATGGAGTAAAGGCGGGCAAAAAGGCACAAACAGGAGTGCGGGGGTTGGTGGTGGGCAGAAAAATCAAGGACTGTGGGAGGGGGTGGGGGAAGGCATGGGAACCAAATAGTGTTTTCAGTAAAGGGGCCAGTAGTCATGGAAGGACACAAATGACTACATGGCCATCAGGAGGAGGGACTAACAAGCCTAAAACCAATAGGAAGGCTGCATTTAGGACCTAAGCCAATACCAAAGATGGGTCCAGAGTGGGCAGAGCTTACATGGAGCTTCCACGCTACAGTATATACTGCATGCCTTGCAAAGTGAGCAGCGCATGCGCTGCAATGCTAGAGAGACCTAAAAAGGTTCTTCTTAGAACATCCTTTTACCGTTAAAAAAAAGATAAAGTATGCTGTGTGGGTTAGGGAGTAGCTGTATGACTAGCCATACAGGTAACTAAGTGATTACATGAGTGACTGTGAGAATGACTCAATGGGTTTGTGATCAAGGGTATAGCTAAGTGAATAGGTGTGAGGGTGACTGTATAGGTGAGTGAGTAGCTGTTTGAGTGGTTGTATGGGTGAGTGACCGCTAGTGAGAGTGTTTCTATGGGTCACTGACTGCAAGTGTGACACAATTTATGTGTGACACAGTGGCTGGGTGATTAGCTGTACGGGTGTCTGACTGTTTGTCTGAGTGTTTGTATTGGTGAGAGAGTGGGTCCATGAGTATGTATATGAATAAGTGAATGAGAGTATCAGTGGTGTAAGGGTGATTGATTAAGTGCATGATTGTGTATTTGAATGAGTGGATGAGTGGACCTATGGTGTATCTGTGAGTAAATGAATGCATGAGTGATATATGAGTGATTGAGTGTCTAAGTGCATGTATAGGTAAATGAGTGCATGAGTGAGTGTATAGATGAGTGAATGAGTATATCAGCGGTCCACGTGTGATTGATAGAGTGCATGAGTGAGTGCTTGTATGGGTCAGTGAGTTAGTGCATGTGTTTGTGCGCTTGATTTTAAAAAGTGCGCTTTGCCCTTACCTACTCTTCGTTTGCCTAGAAAGTTCACGCCGTTCTCAGCGGCCGAGTGACGGCCTCTGGAACGCGGAACTAGGCAGGACCAAAATCCCATAGGTGCCATATTGGGCGTACCACTGGTTCAGCGGGCTAGTGTTCAGGGCGATTAGGCCCTTCACTACATATTGACCCGAGAACCTCCTCATAGCGGTGATAGTGATAGACTCTTGAGGCGGAAGCCGGGAGTCAGGAATTGCATCTTGTACCTTTTAGGTAATTTTACTCTTTTCTGCACCATTTAGTCGATCATAAATCTAGTGTGTGTCAAGCTTACTTTTGTTCCACCTTACTCAGTTTGCACCACCAGTAGACCGTAAATCTAAATTTGTGTGTCACTTTTAAAAAATTGCTGTGTTTGCGCGCTTGATTTTAAAAAGTGCGCTTTGCCCTTACCTACTCATTCATTCGCCTAGAAAGTTCACGCCGTTCTCAGTGGCCGAGTGACGGCTTCTGGAACGCGGAACTAGGCAGGACCAAAATCCCGTAGGCGCCATATTGGGCGTACCGCTGGTTCAGAGGGCTAGTGTTCAGGGCGATTAGGCCCTTCACTACAAAATGCACCTCCCACCTCGGCCGCGCAGGCGGACGAGCGCAACGGGCACGACGATGGAGTGCCGGAGGTGCGCCAGAGGTAAGCCCGTCTGCGCTCGTCCGCGCTAGACAGAGCTCAGAGCCAGGAATTATAGACAATCCTCATTTGCCCACACTTAGATACTCGCGAGAAGCTCTGCTACACATGAATCGTGAGATTAAACCTCCATGCTTACACTCTGTGCTTGGAGACAATTCCTCCAACCACTGCCTTCACTGCCCATACAAGTTCAACATGAATGAGCCTTCACAAACAACTCACACCCTAATGCGCATGGCCCTAGTCAATTGTAGATCACTCCCTAAACACTCTGTAGAAATCTATCATACCTTAGAAAATCTTCAGCTGGATATACTCTTTCTGACAGAGACATGGCTGGGACCTGACTCAGACACCGACATCATTAAGTCCCTTCCTCCTGGCTTTCTTATCCAGCATGTAGACCGATCAAAAGGGAGGGGAGGGGGAATTGCAATCATCTATAGGGATCATCTTTCCTGCCGCCTCCAAGGCAGCCCCCTTACGGACTATGATGATGTCCTATTTTCGATCCAAATCTCCTCATGTAGATCTCTCTCAGGGCTTCTTATCTATCGCCCACCAGGCCCTACAGGACAGTTTTACAACTCACTCATGGAATATTCAGGAATATTAGCTGCCGCTCACTCCACCTTCATGATCCTTGGGGACCTTAACATCCACTTCGACAAGGGTGAAGACAAACTAGCCCGCTGCTCAGGCTGCAAAGTAGACACCCCACCCACACAATGGGTCACCTCCTGGACCCCATTTTTTCCAACATCCCTGATCTTACGACACTATGTCCTATTCCGCTACCTTGGACAGATCACTTTTTAATATCGCTGAACTGGCGGCTCCCTACCAACGCTTGCCCCAAACCTCCAGCTAGCAAGCCCACTTGCCCTTGGCCACATTAGACCTAGAAAAATGGAAGCACAATTTGGAGCGCTCCTCCCCATCTCTAGACCTCAGTCATGCCTCAGCCGACTCCCAGTTCTCCAAATGGATTGAAGAGCACTGGACAAGACCCTGCCAAAAAAACCTACCTGTAAACCTCGGGGCAAAATCTCCTCGCCATGGTTCACCCAGGAAATACGCCTCCTAAAAAAGATCTGCAAAAAAACTGAAAGAGAGTGGAGATAAAACTTTGATCCTATCAAAAAACTTAAATACAAGCACACGATTCAGAACTATAAAAAGGCCCTCTAAATCGCTCAATCCAAATTTTTTGAAGTTAAAATCAAATCATCATCCAACTCATCTAGGGAGACCTTTCAAATTGCTAAAAAACTTCTCAAAACCCCAGATTCCCCCCCCCCGTTGAACCCTCGGTCAGCCGGTGCAATGAACTAGCCGAATTTTTTGATTCCAAAATCAAGAACATCCTCAACTCCCTCCCCGCACAATTACCAGAAACATCCTCCCTTCCTGATCAGTTCAGGTCTTTTTCACATACGGACGAACCCCGTCTAACTCGGTTCACCCCCATAACTATAGATACTCTCTCCCCCATACTTCACTCAATTAAAAGTGGATCCCCACTCGACCGGGCACCTTTTAACATCTTAAAATCAGTTGCCCCTACCATCCTTCCGTCCATGGCAACCTTGATTAACATCTTGCTGGCCAATGGTATTGTCCCACCTAACTGGAAAAAAGCAATCATCAAAGCCTTAATTAAAAAAACACATTTAGATCCTCTAGAGCTAAGCAACTATCGGCCGATATCCCTGCTTCCAGGCATAAGCAAGATCGCCGAAAAATGTGTCAACCGGCAACTCTCAAACTACCTTGAAACCCATGACCTCCTCAAACCCTCACAGACTGGCTTTAGACCCGGCCAGAGTACGGAGACCGCGATGTTGGCGGTTGTCGAAGAGGCGAGAAAGATCATTGACTCAGGAGGATCAGTGGCAGTGATCCTCCTGGATCTTAGCGCTGCCTTCGACACCGTCAACCACTCGATACTGGTCCATAGGCTCAGCGACCTTGGTATAGCAGAGACGGCCTTGTCCTGGCTGGAATCCTTCCTGAACGACCGGTCATTTCAGGTTCCGGACGGCAATTTCACCTCTAGGCCTACTGATATACACTGCGGCGTCCCTCAGGGCTCATCCCTGAGCCCGACCCTTTTTAACGTTTACATTTCCCCCCTTGAGAAAATTGTCTCCCCATTTGGAATTAAGCTTTTCACCTATGCTGATGACAACCAGCTGGTGGTCTCTCCCAGTCAACAAAACCAATCCCCCACTAATCTCTGCACTTGCCTCAGTGACATTACCAAATGGATGGACATGTCCCATCTCAAGCTCAATGGTGGAAAGACAAAGATCATGGTCCTGGGCAACCAATCACACTTCCGCCCTGATTCCCTGTGGCCACCTTGCATGGGCACACCACCCAACCCTAAACATGAGATCAAGAGTTTAGGAATGTGGCTGGATGAGGACCTTAACTTCTCTACCCAAGCAAGGAAAACTGCGGGCGTCTGCTATGGTCTCTTACGGACCGCCAGAAAAATCCTTCCCTTACTTCCGGCCCAATCCCAAAAACTACTGATTCAGAGACTTGTGATGTCCCGTCTGGACTACGGCAATGCCCTATATCTGGGGGCCCCCAAGAAGGTATTGACAAAACTCCAGACGGTGCAAAACACTGCTGCCCGCCTTCTCACAGGAACACACCGCCGCTGCTCAGCCAAGCCAGCCCTCAATGCCTTGCACTGGATGCCCATCCAGGAAAGAGTGCATTTTAAGGCCCTCTGCACTACCCACAAAATCTTGCAGGGAAGGCCCCACCCATTCTAAAGGACCTGGTCACCCCTACAGGACTAATAGAACCCTCCGCTCTTCTCATGACAACACAACCTGACATCCATACCCAGGATCAAAAAAGCCCGCTCTGGAGGCAGACTATTTGCATACAATGCCTCCAGGTTATGGAATTCACTACTCTCTGTTATTCGGGTTCAGCCCAATCTTCTTCCATTCCGTAAGGCACTCAAGACCTGGCTGTTCCCATAACACCCCTTGCCCAATCCTTGTCATATCTATCACTAGCGCTGGGACGCTCACGGGCAGCCATGCGCTTTACAAATCTGTAAAATAAATAAATAAATAAATAAATAAATAAATGTTAGTGTGTGAGTAAGTGACTGCATCAGTGGTGTATGCATGAATACTTGAGTACATGACTGTATATATGAGTTAGTGAGTTATTGCATTAGTGTGTGTATGTGTGAGTGAGTGCATGAGTGGTCTTTGGGTGATTCAATGAGTATAGGAGTGGTATATGGGGGAGTGACCGAACACATGAGTGACTCTATAGGCAAGTGAGTGGGTATATTACTGCCTGTGTCGTAGAGTATGAGTATGTGTTAGTAGCTATATAGATGAGTGAGTGGGTATATTAGCAAGTATATAGGTGAGTGAGTGGCCATGTGAGTGTCCGTATGGGAGAGTGAGTGTTTGTGATAGTGGATGCATAGGTGTGTGAATGGTTGTGTAAGTGGCTTTATGGGTTAGTTACTGCACGTATCAGCTGCCGTATGGGTGACAGAATGGGTGTGTGAATTATTGTATGAGTGAGTGGATATGTGAGTGGTTGCATGGGTGAATAAGTAGATGTGTGACTAATTGTATAAGGGAGTGAGTGGCTGTGTTAGTGACTGTATGGGGGAGTGAGTTACTGTGAGACTATGTTTTATCAAAAAATTGGGAAACCAACTGATAAGAAATGAATACAGGAGCAGTTTACATTTGAAAATACTTTCATTTGTTATGTATTTGGCAAAATGTCTGTGGTAGGAATAATTGTCTGAGACATCTAACAACATTCAACAGCACCTGGTATGGTAAAAAGAAAAATAACCTAAAGATATGTTAGTATTTTATTTCAGTATTATAGAATCACACTAACATATGTTACTTATACTTTAACATTTAATTACAATGTCATTTTCCCTTTTTTGTTGTTCTCAATTTTCATACTTCTTCACCATAAACAGTGGACAGTATGAAGCATCATCTTCAAACAGCAGGGGAAAAACAATCAATGGATTGTTACAAATAAAAACATACAGGCACATTGCAACTCTATGATTAAGTGAAGATGTGCCTTCCACTCACTACATTTATTTAATTATAACTTTTTTTTTACAGTTACTTCAGTAATATAAAAAAAGTAAGTTAAAAATATTTCAAATACAATTATATCTGGTACAGTATTACAAATAAATTCAAAGTACTGTTCTGTTGTACAGATCCCAGTGAAAACATACTACTATTAGGCCGGATGATGTTTAGGTGATAGTGATCCCTAGAGAACATTCCATAGTATGTTTTTTTTTGCATTTATAGTACAGAGAAGTTTGGTTTATGAAAGAAAATGTTCATTTTTTTTAGTTATTAATACAGTTTTTAATTTCTACTTAAAGCTACTGTAATTTGATTATCTTCATTCAGTTTCTCACTTCAAATACACAGGGGTCGATTCACAGAACTAACTTAAGACAAAATCCTAAACTTACTACTTTTGGTATTCACAGAATTTAGGATTTTGTCTTAAGTTTGTCTTAAGACAAACTTAAGACAGACTTAAGACAGATTCCTAACTTAAGTCTGTCTTAAGTCTGTCTTAAGACAAACTTAAGACAAAATCCTAACTTCTGTGAATACCAAAAGTAGTAGGTTTAGGATTTTGTCTTAAGTTAGTTCTGTGAATCGGGCCCACAGTGTAGTATTTAGATGTGATATTAACAACTCTTGAATTTTGAAGAACACTATACAGACATTACCCCTAATAGTCCAAATAATATCCAAAAGATTGATGAACCATGTGTAAAAATGACTGCACACCACTTTTATATCCAGAATTCCTTGTTAGAACTTTGGTTGAGGAAAGAGAAGATAGAGTTTGGTACTTTGTAAGGAAGTCTTGGTTTGAATCTTAGGTTGATGTAAAAAAATTTCACCCATCTACTTTTGTATTAATTCCTTTGTGACAGATGAAAGCTGAAGTAGTAAAAGTTCTACCTGAAATTAATATTTGTACAACTCTGAAATTTGTAATTTGAGTTTCCAATTTGGAACCATCTCATCTGCTTTGTTGAAGCATTACTATAAAGTATTTTACACTTCTTGTTGGTAATAACATAGATACAATTCTGATCCTAACTTTGGGAGGTCATATTTTAATAATCGTTCTTTAACAATTTCTCAAAGGCTACAGTTTTGGAATCTGGTAATGTTAAACACAGAAAAAACTCAGAATCTATTTTAGTGGTAGATGAGTAATCACAGTCTTCACAACATAGTTCTATGAGTATCTCTGTCCCAAAAAAGCATCAATATTTACATCTTCTTCTTATAAAACTCCAAACATAACCATAATAAATTATTGTGAGTCTTGTTGACTGTTGAGAATAAACATTGCTGATCAACTACATATATCTAAAAGATTTTGAACACCTGAAGCAGTTCCTTCACTCATTAAACGTTGGAGTGAGTGCTACAGTGCAGCACACCGACTTTTTTTAATGAATTTAGTTAACTAAATATGGCAAATGAAACACTACATTGAGAACAACATTTGCAAAGCAATTGACATCTGAACTGTTTTCCAACTGGTAACCTATAATATCGCTGTCATTTTCAACTTTTCGATTATCAGCTTCTACTTTTTCCCTCTAACCTTTCTTTTCTTTTGTAATCTTCTGTTTTGGACAAATTATCTGTCTCTCTTAAACAGGGTATTGGCCTAAATGAGGAGTGCATACACTTCCTAACTGATTGTACTCTCTTACACAGCTTGCACCCGCTGTAACCTTCATTTCATCAAAATCAATCAAAAACAAACCAATGTTCTAACTTGCGTCAATGAAACATATGACATTCCATCCTTAAATGCAGTTCTTCTAATATTAACAAAAGCTGCATCTACTCTTAAAGACTGTGACTTATGGACGGTAACAGCATATGCTAGATAGAGTGGGCACTGTTGGCACTGCACATATAATTCTGTCACTAGCAAAAAATGTACAGCAAAATGGCTAATCTGCTTCACGCCATCTATCTGCTCAAATTTTATGTCCAAGTGTTCAACCTCATCTCTGTTTGGGAAAATAATAAAATCAATTACTTTACCTAATACACCATTTACTAAACATTCCTCTACATTTAAATTACGGCATAAAATTACTTTACAGTTTTTGCTGACGCAGTTTTGGATACAGACTTCTCTAAAGCATTCAATTTTGCTTTTAGTTTACATGTGAGTAGTATTGTAACTTCCTGATGCCCCATTTTATCAATAGCTTTCTCTTCGTCTTTCTCATCCCTGTAGTAATTTTTCATTAAAGTTGGAACACTCTTGAAGTGTTGGCATTAAACAGACTATAGACTTCTGTTCTTCAATGAAATTATCCATTAGGTCAGCTGCTGTAATATTAGATGGGAATAGTTTCATGGTAAGATGACTTTCCAAAGCACATTACCCATTTTTTGTTAAAACTCCTATTCTAATGTTCTTCAGTATATACGCATAATTGGATGCTTGATGCATATTTTTCACTAGTTCCGTGTAATCAAAGTTTACAAAATATTGATATTGCCAATAATTCTCAGAGAATTACTTGTTTCATTATGCACAATTATTTTGGAAATAAAATGTCCTTTTATGGGAGTGAGTTGCTGTAGATCACCATATACAATGACATGCTTTCTATCCAAAAAGGACATCGTAGATTGCTCTCAAAATCTGCTGCATTCTTAAGTGTATGAAAGCAAGCATTAAGTTGTATACTATGCTGACCTTATCAATGGAAAATGCTTCAGTTTCTTCATAAGGGTGGTTGTGGGAACATGGCGGCTGCCGCTTAACGCCCGCTGGTGTTCCGCCAGCATGATTTGATTTAATGCAGTTCTCTCGCCTTTATACACCCCCATTGCTCTACCCTCCCACATACCTGGCACTACGTTGACCCTCTCTTCTTCATTTTGATGTAGAGAGAATGGGGGGCTGTCGTGTCTCCCGTAGATGATATCTGAGTCAGGCGGTGGCTGCGCTCTCCCACCGGTGTGGCACCAAGTTCGCTGCTTGGATGGAGCGGCTGGGAAGCCGCTCTGCTGCCAGGTTGCATTTTCCTGCTTCCAGGTTGCTGGTGGTTGGGTCAGCTCCTGTTAGGAAGCTTTCCATAAGTTGGATCTGGCTGAGGAGCTGCTTTCTACTCGGGGATGTGCATGGGGGACAAATGTATTTAAGACTGGTAGTAAGATCTACCCACTAGGGGAGGGGGTGCTGGATGAGAGTCCCCTTCAAGTTCAAGTTCAAGTTCAGAAATTTGTATAGCGCACTACTCACCCATAGGGTCTCAAGGCGCTTGTGGGAGGGGGTGCATTATTTATTGAATAGCCAGGTTTTAAGTTCCTTTCTGAAGTAAATGTGGTTCTGTGTGAGGCGGAGGTGAGTGGGGAGAGAGTTCCAGGTCTTGGCCGCCAGGTAGGAGAAGGATCTCCCTCCCATGGTGGATCTGTGGATGCGCGGAACTGCGGCAAGCGCTTGGTTGGAGGATCTTAGTTGGCGGGTGGGTGTGTAGAAGGAGAGTCGTGTGTTGAGGCATTCGGGTCCTAGTTTGTAGAGGGCCTTGTGAGCGTGGGTGAGGAGACGGAACGTTATTCTCTTGTTGACGGGAAGCCAGTGGAGGTCTTTCAGGTGGCCGGTAATGTGAGCTTGGCGAGGGATGTCCAAAATGAGTCTGGCCGATGCATTTTGGATGCGTTGGAGTTTTTTTTGTAATTTTGCTGTAGTTCCGGCGTAGAGGGTGTTTCCGTAGTCCAGTCGGCTAGTGACCAGTGCGTGGGTGACCGTCTTTCTTGTTTTGGTGGGGATCCAACGGAAGATCTTTTTGAGCGTATGGAGGTCGTTGAAGCAAGAGGATGAGACGGCGTTAACTTGTCTGGTCATCGAGAGGGAGGAGTCTAGGATGAAACCCAGGTTGCGTGCGTGGTCTGTGGGTATGGGTGCTGTTCCCAGGGCCGATGGCCACCAAGAGTCGTCCCAGGCTGAGGGTGAAGATCCTAGGATGAGAACTTCCGTTTTGTCTGAGTTAAGTTTTAGGCGGCTGTTTTTCATCCATTCGGCTACTTCTTTCATGCCTTCATGAAGATTGGTTTTGGCGGTGTTGGGGTCTTTGGTGAGGGAAAGGATCAGCTGGGTGTCATCAGCGTAGGATATGATATTGAGGTTGTGTTGTTGTGCAATGGATGCGAGGGGACTCATGTAAACGTTGAAGAGGGCGGGGCTGAGTGATGATCCTTGTGGGACTCCACAGATGAGTTCGGTGGCCTCTGATTTGAAAGGGGGGAGTCGGACTCTCTGGGTTCTCCGGGCGAGGAACGAGATGATCCAGTCCAAGGCTTTTCCTTGTATTCTGACGTTGCAGAGGCCTTGTATGAGGGTGCTATGACAGACTGTGTCGAAGGCGGCGGAGAGGTCGAGTAGGATGAGGGCAACTGTTTCTCCGTTGTCCAGTAGCGTTCGGATGTCATCTGTCGCTGCATTGAGGGCGGTTTTGGTGCTGTGTTTGGCTCGAAAGCCGGACTGTGAGGGGTCGAGGGAGTTGTTGGATTCGAGGAAGGCGGCGAGCTGGTTATTGACGGCTTTCTCAATGACTTTGGCAGGAAAGGTAGGAGGGAAATGGGGCGGTAAGTCTTAAGTTCAGAGGGGTCAGCTGTGGGTTTCTTCAGGAGGGCAGTTAGTTTGGCGTGTTTCCAGCTTTCTGGGAAGGTAGCGGAGTTGAAGGAGCAGTTGATGACATCACGGAGATGGGGTGCGATGATGGAGTTTGCTTTGTTGAAGATGTGGTGGGGACAGGGGTCGGTTGGTGATCCTGAGTGGATGGAGTTCATCAGGCGGATGGTGTCTTCAGTGGTGATTGGGTTCCAGGCGTTAAGGTTGTTAGAGAGCGGTTTGGGTTTGGATGTGGGTGGGGTGGACTGTTCTTTCGAAATGTTCTTAAAGCTGTTATGTATGTCAGCAATTTTGTTGTAAATGAAAGAAGATAATGAGTTGCAGAGGTCTTGGGAGGGAGTAATGTTGTTTGAGGCTGCGGTGGGGTTGGTAAATTCTTTGACGATGTTGAATAGTTCCTTGCTGTTGTGGGCGTTGTTCTCGAGTCGATCCTTGAAAGCTGATTTCTTGGTAGATCGGATCAATTGGTGGTGTTTGCGGGTGGCTGTCTTGAAGGTTGTCAGGTTGAGCAAATTTATCAAGCTGATTCCATACACTTCTCTCTAAATGGAAATGAGGCAATTCTCTCTATACCTCTTTCTACATTTATAAATAGGGGGGTTACAAAAATGACTACAGGAAGCCCAATAGGGTCCAGCTGGGGGTTTGTCTTGCAGCATATGGAGAGGGGTAGGATTACACAGAATAGGCACTCCATTTCAACTGGGAAAGTGTGTTGGTATACTCTCCATACTGGGGGCGTCTTGTAACATCTCTGCCTTGGAAGCCCTGCCACATCCCCATTCCGGCTCTGATGCAAATACTATAGTGAAAGAGTGTAGTAAAACCCCGGAGCTAGCCAAGGAAGGTCTAGGAGGGAACGGAGAGAAAAATACACTTTCCACCACTATGGCTGGCAAGATCCCCAGGAGTAGGGGCAGAGGGAAGAAGACTGCTCCATACAAGGTTAAGGTCACCCCCTCCCTGAAATCGTTCTATAAGGTCCTTGCATCCCCTGCTGGTGCCCTGAAAGGAGCAGCTGAAGTTTGTCTTTCTTCCAGAATGGATTCAGGCCTTAATGCAGAGACCCTTACTGGCCCTCCCTCACTGGAGGAATCTCGAGATGTAGCGCAGACCGCAATCTCTATCTCTACATTTGATCAATTCCAGGCGTTGGAGGCAGTAGCTGTTTCAGAGGCTTGTGGGGGGAATTCCCACTTTGGACAGGAGCCCTCGCAATTTACACCATCAATACTGCTGTTAGTCAACCCTCTCAGACGAGCTCAGAAACACTGATAGGTATCCTTCTAGCCTTCAGGGAGGAAATGAAGAGTAGATTTGTAATATCTGAGCTGAACCAAGTTGCTATATAAGCCTCATGTGCTGCTTTGGTGCAGAAACTTGAGGAGGTCTCTCTGAGAACAGAGGCTTTAGAGCAGGAGCTACCTATCCTTAAACAAGCATTGACAAGACGTCTGCAGAGGTGAGCCAGTTAATGCAACAAAATAAGGAATTAAATGATTAAATAAGATCTGGAGCATCTCGAAAACCACTCCCAGAGAAACAACCTCAGACTCATCAATATTGCGGAGAATAAGGAAGGCGCAGATATTAAAGCTTTTGCGATAAAACTGTTAGAAGATACAGCTTTAAAAAGTAAGTCAGATATTGACCTCTCTACTGAAATTGAGTGGGTACAACGAGATCCATTCAAGAGGAATCCTGGACGATAAAAGGCCAAGGAGAATTTCACTTAATTTCCTTTCTTATACTGTCAAGGAGGCAATTTTGTCCTCCACCTCCAAAGAAGGATCTTTTCCAGCAGGCTCCTATTCCTTCTTGTTCAGATCAGATCTCTGCCTTACTACTTCATTAAGGCAGTGGGAGCTAGGGAAAAGTATGGAGAAATTTAGTAAGCTTGGTGCAAAAGCTCAGTTAAAGTTCTTTGCTTCCCTCTGTACAATGTGGAACAACCATATATATTTATACATTGTATTGTATTGTATTACATACTTATATAGTGCAAACTGTCACCCGACGGGTATCCTGGCGCTGTAACCTAGACAGATGGATTTAACAGAAACTGGCCTGATTGTTAGTGGGGGGGGGGGCGCGCTGTAAGAACACGGGTTTAACCCAATGAGTCGCTGGGACCTGGGTGAGTGGTTAATAGTGTTAGTGGGGGACATTGCTCTCATTCCTGGAAAATAGCCAGGTCTTCAGACTCTTTCCAAAACATAGCAAAGAGTTGGCTTGTCTGATCCTCTGAGGTAGCTCATTCCAGAGGTGTGATGCTACTGTGCCAAAGGCCCTGCCTCCCATCCTGGATTTCTTAAATCTGGTAGTTGTTACCAGATTTGCGCTGGAAGAGCGAAGATGTCTAGTAGGCTTGTACCAGGTATATCTCACTTGCATGCATAGAGGGTCCGTATTGTGCACTGCTCTATAAACAATGCATAGAGATTTAAAGCTATCTCTGCCCCTAATGAGCACCCAGTGAAGATCTCTCAGAGCCATTGTGGTAGAGGAGCTACGTTGCTTGTTAAGCACCAGCTTTGCTGCTATAGACTGAACTATTTGCAACCCCCTGCAAGATATGTTGTAGAGCACCTAAATGCAAGGAGTTGCAATAGTTCAGTCTACACAGAATTATGTTCCTCGCCACCAGGGGTCTAGTCTCATTACGCAAACGTGGAAGAATCTGCTGAAGTGCTTTTAGCAGGGTAAAGCACATACTGATCATTTTATTAGCCTGTGACATCATTTGAAGATTTTCATCAACCAAGACACCCTGGTTATGTACTGTTTTGACTTGGACCAGGTGATCATCCTCCGGGGTGAGTCTAAACTCATCGTTCTGTGGAGGAAGGGGATTTGCTGATTGAGGACATTAAGAAGGGAGGAGTAATTAGAATATAGAGGAGTAGTGGTAGGGGTAGGATGGTGTGAGGCGGGTAGTGAGAGCCCTGACAGGGTAGTGAGTGCACTAACTTTCTTTTTTTGGGGGGCAGGCAATGGAGGCCGCTAGGCTTTAGGCCAATGTTGGTAGGGAGGGTTCCTCAGGGGTGGGTGGGATGGGTACGGGGGTCAATGGGTGGGTAGTTTAAGGGAGGCACCTGGTGGGGAGTAGTGGGAAAAAATAGAAAAACAATTGTTTTCTCTCTATCATCTTAGTTTCCTAAATATATCACTATGCCAGCCCGTGGTAAGTGTGATTCTTAGTATGTTGGATGTGGGCGACTAACAAGTTAAAAATTGTATCCTGGAATGTCAACGGGCTTAGATGTAAACGTAGGCAGAGATTGATAATGAAGTATTTGGAAGAGAGTAGTGCTCATATTTGTTTGACCCACTTAGATACCCTAGAAGGGAACACTTTATTTTGAAAAGTCATTAGATAGACCACTACCTAGCATCATAACAGTCTGCACACTGTTTATTTATTTATTTTATTTATTTATTTTGTGTACTTGTAGAGCGCAGTTCTGTCACTCAAAGGGCATCCTGGCGCTTTGAACTTGAGCGGTTGCACTTTTCTCTACTCAAACAATTTTAGGAAACAAATGTGTTTTTAACGCTTTCCTGAACGGAAAGTAGTCCCTGGTGCTTCTCAAAGAGAGTGGCAGGGGGTCAGGATTCTGATTAAGAGATGAGCAGGCTGTGCCATCAAGGCCTCTAAGTCCGAAAAATCTGGGAGGTGGCCGATAGCTACCTTGGACTGTGGGGGGGGGGAGATTTAGCTTGCACCATTTATTATGGACCCAACTTTGAATTTCGAATGGAGCCTAATAGAGGTCTCGGTCACTATTATAATGGGGGGAGTTTTTAATGTTCTGCTGGATCCTGCACAGGATAGATCTAATAGAGATTGATATGACAACACCCCCCGGGCCTGTCAGACGTTAAAAAACATTTTGCTAGTCTGTCCTATTTCTGGAGATACAAGATGGGGACTAGACAGGGTTTTACTTTTCATAGTAAAAAACATGGTAATTTTTCTAAATTGGGCAATTATTTTGTTGACAGGACTATTGTTGAAAAAATAACATCTATAAACAGAACTTCAGGCCTGGGTTGTCATTGTAGACCTTTGAGACCTAGATGGACCCTAAGGAGAGCTACTCTTTCTGATCCTAAAATAGATGAAGTATTAAAACAAGCATGTGGGTTGTTCTTTTAGAACAACCTCGGATCTGCCACCTCCTCGGGATGTCGTATGGGACACGTTTAAGGCCTTCCTCAGAGGGGGACTGCAAAGCTTGTCCTCTGCCCAAAAAAAGGGTTGAACTTTCAAGCCTAAAAATCTTGGAGAATAAAATAGGCTATTTGGAGGGCAGTCTGCTACAAGCTAGTATGCGGCCCCTTGATGTTCAGGCAAGGTTGCAGAAGCAACTTCGAAACACAAGGATAGAATACAGGGTCAATTTAGACCAAAAATGTAATGCTCAGTGGATTGTAAAGTCCCTGCATATTTTTGAATATGGGGAAAAAGCTGGTGCCCTACTGGCCTGGAAGACCCGGACAGACAGGTCTAGGAATCTTATTGAAAAACTGGTTGTAAACGATAGAGGAGACATCTCAGGAAAGCAGGTCTTTTTAGTGTCTCTCTTTTCTAGCCTATATGGGGAAGAAAGTTCTTCTGATTGTAAGTGTATTAAGTTGTGGCTGAGAAAGTTGCAGGTCCCTAACCTAATAGATGCAAATAGTGAGGCTCTTGATGCTCCAATTACTAAGTTGTAGATCTTTAAGGCTAAGAAAGGTAAAGCCGCTGGTACTGATGCCTTACCAAACGAAGTATATATCCTTCTAATTGAGGAACTGATGTAATTTCTGCAATCTCTGTTCAATTCAATCTAGAGGTATGGCGTCGCGTGCTTTAATCTTGGAAAGAGGCCTCCAAGGTTCTAACTTAGAAACCCTGAAAGATCCTACTAGAGCGGACTCTTATAGGCCAAGCTCTCTGCTTAAATCGGATTATAAGATCTAAATGCGTATTTTAGTTGGGAGATTGACTAAGCTCGCTCCTCAGCTTATCCATCTAGATCAAAAGGGCTTTATTCCTAAGAGATATATACAGGAATGTATTAACACATTTGAGGTGATCTATGCAGGAGCCTCGGTCAGGATCTTCCTTAACAGTGTATTATCCCTTAGTTTTTATATACTAAGATGGGCATGGCAGGGTTGCCTTTTATCTCCCCTTATTTTTGATATTTACATAGACCCTCTCGCCCAGCAGCTGAGATTGGATACCTTCGTTCTCTCATTCATTTTCTCGCCTTATGGCTGTAAAGTCGCACTTTATGCCAACGATTTACTAATCTATATGGCTGACCCCCTATCTTCGATCCAGAGAGTTGAACAACTGTTGGTGGAAT
This sequence comes from Lissotriton vulgaris, assembly GCF_964263255.1. NCBI lineage: Eukaryota > Metazoa > Chordata > Amphibia > Caudata > Salamandridae > Lissotriton > Lissotriton vulgaris. Next base: position 1,576,773,380 of record NC_141685.1, read on the forward strand.
TCGGCTCTTTTTCCGGTTATTTAGTTAACACCGCCAAAACCAAGGTTATGTGTTGGAAAATTGCAAATTGGGCGGGGAGAAGTAAATTCTTCCCGCCCAATGTTATTTTACATAATATTGGGAGCAATGAAATTGGTAGAAGATTAGACAATGTGGTGGGGTCAGGAAGTTGCTTTTTCTGCAGTGGTTTAACCGCCGCAAATTTCCATTCTGAGGGGATGTTGGCCGTGGCCAATGAGGTATTTATAATATTGTTAATTGCCGGGTTGACAATGTCAACAAGCATATGTAGGAGCATGGGGGGGCATGGATCAAATGGTGACCCTGATTTGGTTGCCAGTATTGCCCGATGTGTCTCCTCCAGACTAATTGGCCGAAAGGTCTCCAAATAGTCCGAAGGACAAATCCCCATACTGCTAAATTCCCCTAGCTCTCTGACAGGAGCTCCAAAGTCCTTAGTAAGGCTTTGTACTTTTTGCTCAAAGAAATCTGCGATTGTGTTGCAGAGATTTTCAGAGGGTGGAATTTCCTGCACTAATATTTTGGGGTTGTTAAAGCCATTTACTATCTTAAGGATAGCTTTTTGTTTGTTGTTGGCCTTTTCTATTGCTGTAGTGTAAAATCAAATTTTTGCTTTTTTGATGAATGCATGATATGAGCTCCTAGCTGCTTTATAATTACAACGATCCTCCTCTCGATACGCTTTACGCCACCTACGTTCAGCTCTACGTACCTCTCCTTGTTTTCCTTTCAGCGACTGGTCAAACCAAGGGGCCAATAATCTCTGATGGCCAGGCATATTTCTATCCTTAACGAGCCCTGCCTTGTCTTTGAGCTGAGACATCCACTCTCTGAAAGTATTATTGTCTATTTCCAGGTTTCCTATCATGGGGGTCTACAGTCACCCGCCATCGAGAGAAAATCCGGGTGGCCCATGATTGCTTTCCATCCCTCATTTCTGGCCTGAGTGCTCCTTCCAGCCTGCTTGTCCCTCACATCCCCTTCCAGTGAGATGTTAAAAGGCACCAATGCATGATCTGACCATGTCTGGATCCTGGGGTGACTAACTTTGAGTGTAGCAAGATTGGGACACATGCAGTCGAGGATGTGTCCTGCCCCATGAGTGGTATTTAGAGTGAGTGTAGCTAGACCAAGTATGTCCATTGTATCTCTAAATGAGATTGTTGCTGGGTCTGTAGGGGAGTCAAGATGGATGTATATGTCCCCAAGAACTGTCAAATTGGCGAATCTAAGTGCCAGATTGCTAAGTGCATCCCCAATACTTTCCAAAAATTCCTTGTATGGACCTGGGGGCGATAGACCAAAGCACCTGTAAACGTGAAGGTGTCATTGACCTTTATATGGAAGCCCATCCCTTCGGCCCCTTTCAGCTCCTGCAATTCCACCACAGTACAGTTTAGATAATCCTTATGGATAATAGCCACGCCCCACCCTGTTGTTCCCCTCTATCCATCCTTTGTATGCGATAGCCTGGTGGTAGGGCATGTACTATGTTGGGATTACACCATGCTTTAAGCCACGTTTCTGTGATAAATAGACAGTCTAGGTCATCCTCAATTATTAGATCATAGATATACAATGGGTGTTTAGGCATGGACCTTGCATTGATTAGCCCCCCCTTAATTCTTTACAGCCAACTGTAAGAGCAGAGATTTGTGAGAAAGGAAAGGTTTTCTTACATTCTCTACAGCTAACCGGGCCCTTCCATAGGGATAAGTCCAGAAGGTGCCTGACAGGCATAGGAGCTAGAGTGTAGTGATAGAAGCTCCTCCCTGCCGTACTTCATAGTGTTGGACAATTGAGCAGTGTTTCTGGCCCTGCGCCCAGCCAGAGCACGGACGGGCGCATACTGGCTTACCTCTTGCGCACCTTCGGCGCGCCATTGGGGCGCCCGCCACACGCGTCGTCTCCATAGATGCTCTAAGTAGGTGGCTGGGGTCGATCCTATCCAACAACTAGACCGTCAGCCTCAGCCAAGATGGCCGTGTTTGGTGTGCACCAGAAAGTGAGGCTTCTTGCTCCCTCTATGCTGTGCTCTCTCTCTCCACACAAACAGCACTTGCTGCGGTGGACCGGGGAGCAAAGTGGCGGTGAAACGGTGATATTTAAACTTGTATGCACAAAAAAAGGTCTGCACATTGTTAATGCTATTAAAACTTCAATTTGCAATATTTTTTAAAAAGTGTGCTAACTGCCAATATTCTAATTCATTCACGCAGCGCGCTCCACTCTATCTGGATCTGCCTCCTGGGCAGAACACTCGTATTCAGTCAGGTTCTTACCAAGCAGGATTGATTCTGCTTGCGTCTTCACCACACGCCCTCTAAGTAGGCGGCTGGGCTCGGTCCTATCCAACAACTAGACCGTCAGCGTCAGCCAAGATGGCTGAGTATGGTGTGCACCAGGAAGTGAGGTTACACAAAGCTGTTTTTTACTTTGCAGATGCTCTTTGTTGATGTAAGTGAATAGATTCTTACTCTTTTTTTAAGCTTCAGTTTCATTAATACTCTTGATACTGCATGGCAAGCTTCACCAGATAATTCCTGGCATTTTAGTTCATTGTCATGGTCAACAGGTAGCATTAATAGGCAGTGTAAAATAACTTTAATATTATGTTCAGTTAATCCTGTTTGTGCTGTTACTGCACATGACAACTTTGTTTCTGTAGTCTTCTGTAGATATCCAGTGAGAACTTTATTAGAAAGCTTTTTCCAGTAACAGCTGGTCCACTAATGTATAGTAATATGGGTTTGTATGAAGAACAATCACTCTGTTTCCTCTCATGGAAAAATACATACTCTATTTCACATTTAACCTCATTGGAAATGTGTTTTTACTCATTGTTAATTTGATCTACTAACTGTTCAAAATCCACAGTTTCCTCTCTTGCTTGCTGTTTTGCAGTCTCTACTTCATTTATAGCGATAGCTGCTTCATTTTGAATAATTGGTTCTCCAAAAGGACCTTGGCTCGTTGGTCTAGAACTTTGGCTGCTTTGTGAACTCTCCTTGGCTATCTCATCAGCAATGGTTTCTTCCTGTTTAATCTAATCTTTCAACATTTGCAGGTAGGTTGGAAAGACTGAGCACCTAATGGTCTCTTTCACAGCATTGAAAGACTCTTTGTTACACTCATAGTGTCCAAGTAACTCTATTTCTGCGAGCCATGGCTTGAACAACGGCACAAGTGCAAAGTCGAAAAACTCTCTTCTCTTAAGGTTTGGCAACTAAGCTTTCAGTGGTTTTATTTTCTTTGTGTCTGACCAAACAACCATAACATCCAAGTAATTCAATATCTTTCTTCTTCTGTGTTTTCAGTTACATAACTTCTATATGATTACTGCTGTAGTACTTCATAGAGACACGTTTTGAAGATGAGGACTTATTCTTGGATAGTATGAATCCAGCATGTTATTTTTCAGAATGTCTGTACTTTCAGGATCAAATTTGGCGAGACACTGTATTTCTGGGAAATACTTTAGTACTCTATTTTGACAACTTGCAAGGCCTAGGCTTACCCACAGAATTCCTTTTGACTTGGAGAAAAAACTATCTGGGCTCAACCTGCCCGAGCATTCATAAGAACCTATTTCTCTAAGGGAAAGCATTTTCAAGCTGAAGCAGCTTATCAAATATGCAGATGATACTCAATTGACTCTTTCACTTAAAAATAATCAGATAGACTCATCAGTAATTTTCAGGCTTGTATATTAGACATATATATTTGGATGAGTGTAAACTCCCTCAAGCTAAATTGAAGTAAAACTGAACTTCTCTACTGCCCCCCAGTAAAATCCCAGGATCTGTACCCTCCAATGTCGGTCTCTGTCTACAGAGACCCCACTTGGTAATTCAACAATTGTCTGGAATCTGGGAGTAGTGCTGGATGAGATCCCTGATTTTCAGAGCTGTAATACTTAGCAGATTGGAAGAACTTCGGATGCGGGCAGACAGGGGTCAGGCAGCTATTCTTATTCTGCTTGACCTGTCTGCCGCGTTTGACACAGTCAACCACAGGACTCTGCTGAGCAGGCTGGAGGAGGTGGGGGTGAAGGGCTGGGCTCTCTAGTGGTTTCAGTCCTTCCTCATGGATCGAACACAGGCAGTATCCCTCCCTCCTAATCGATCTGATCCGATTAACATCACACATGGGGTACCACAGGGCTCGGCAATCAGTCCGATTTTATTTAATATATATATGAAACCTCTGATTGCAGTCATCAAAGAAAACAAGATTAAGATCATAAACTGTGCCGATGACAGGCAGCTTATTGTTTCATTGGAGGGAGAGCAGTCTACCTCCTTGAAGGAGTTCCACTGTTGATTGTGTGATACAGCTATGTGGCTGATGGGTAATTTATTGCAATTTAATGCTGGCAAAACTGAGGTGCTCTTCTGCTCTGCGGACAGGATTCTTTCAGCCCTGCCCAGTAATTTTTGGCCCAGCAATATGTCAACAGCAGTGAGACCAGTGGATACGGCTCGTAACCTGGGAATCATGTATAATAACAAGCTGACTATGGAAGCTCAGGTTACCAGAACGTTAGGTAGCTGCCTTGCGATCATTAGATCCTTACGGAAAATCTTTCCTTTACTACCCCCTCATGCACGGGCATTAGTTGTACAGAGCACAGTCCTCAGTAGATTAGATTACTGCAATGCCCTGTTGCTAAAATCCCCAAAGTTTCTTTTGGGCAGACTTTTTAGAATTCAGGTCACCGCCGGCAAACTCGCTCTGGGTTGGCCTTGAAGGTTGCCCTCTTCCCGGGCCCTGGCTGAACTCACTGGCTTTCGGTGGGGCAGAGAATTCAATTCAAGTCACTCTGCCTAGTGTTTAAAGCGCTACATGGGTTGGGCCCGGTTGCACTACAGAGGAAATTTCAGTGGTATGTCCCAGATAGAAACCTCTGTTCCACCTCGTCTAGACACATCTCTTTACCTGTACTGTATTGCCATCGCCAGGATGCCTGTTGGGTGAAAGAGTGCTTTAGAAATGAAATAAATAAATTGCAATCCATCTCTCTGGGAGCCTCTAATTTTTTATTAAAGAAATTGGAACACGTTCAGATACTGCTACAATCCCATGTGTATACAGGGGCTCTCTACACCTTCCTTGCACCTCTTTAGTTATCATTCCTCTACATTTCTAGCTACCATTATCTCTCTTGGAATAGGGGAACCATTCTTTATGTGTTCTATTGTAAGTAGTTTTCTTCATTAAAGAAAGGCGTAATATTAGAATTATGTCTCCATTCACCACCGAAAACTTTATAAAAGTCACTTCTATTGATATGCCCTTTCTGTTGGCTGCTTCTCCTCATACTCAACACTATTTTACCCAGTGTCTTCATTCTGTTTACAATCAAAAGAAACAGTTTCCACTTAATTTTTTCATGGTGGTCATTAGGTTGTGAATTACTCTACTACAGAACATTCTAAGTCTGATTTTCATAAACTGAATCTGTCTTTGGCTTGATTTCTGTCCTGTTTTGTACAATCTTTTACGCTTAATATCATTGACTTTTTCAACTTTTTTAGTCGGTCTTAAACTTTATTTGTTTTACTTGATTTTTTACTTTTTCCATTGTTGCAGATAACATTTTCAGAAATGTTTTTATGGAAGGTGGTGGGAGGAGCAGGTACCCAGGAGCTGCACAGTTAGGGGCAAAGAGGGCAAGGTCATCTGCTGGCATCGATATATCGATGACCTTTTCATTGTGTGGAAAGGTAACCTTGAAACAGCTCAGGAGTACATCAATGTACTCAATAACAATCAACTCAACCTGCGATTTTCTGGGACAGTTAGTCCAGTGGCAGCGGACTACCTGGACCTCAAAATATACGCAGAAGATGGTCAACTCCACACTAACCTCTTTAGAAAACAAACGGCTGGCAACTCCACACTGCACGCCAGCAGCAGCCATCCACCCCAATTAATCAAGAGTATCCCCTATGGGGAACTGCTAAGACTTCGTAGGAACTGTTCCAAACCCTCGGATTTCGAAGCGGCTGCTTCGGAATGCATATCCTGATTTAAAGCTAGGGGATATGGCGAGAGAATGCTCCACAACACTCTAAATAGAGTAAGGAAAATAGAGAGACAGTCCCTCTTGACCAGCAACACTGAACAGGTCAACCGTAGGGGTCTGCCAGGTGATGATAAAGGCAAGTTCAGAGTTATAACTCCCTATTCAACAGGTGCGGATAGCCTCAGAGCTATGCTACGTAAGAACTGGCATATCCTTTTAACTGATAATGTGCTCAAAGAAGACCTTCCAACCCAGCCACTCCTAACCTTCAGTAAAGCGAGATCACTAGGCGACATATTAGTGCACAGCCATCTTGATAAAGTGTCTCCAAGAACGAACACTTTAAGGGATCAACGAGGCTTTTACCCCTGCGGCCGCTGTAAAGCGTGCGCAGGTAGTAAACGTGTACTCTCGTATACAATAACAGAAACTGGCAGGAAAATCTACATTAATAAATTCATCACCTGCAGCACACAGTATGCCGTCTACTGCTTGCAGTGCCCCTGTGGCTTACGCTACATTGGGAGCACGATCAAGGAGATAAAGCTCAGAATATTAGAACACATGCGAGCCATCGACAAAACAGATCAGACCTATCCGGTGGCTCGTCATTTTGCGGAAGTGCATAATCGAGACCGGAGTAAGCTCCAGTATTTCGGCCTCGATATTGTACCCCCTAATATTCGTGGAGGTGACCGTCTACGCAGATTAAGGAGACTAGAGTCCCGATACATCATCGATCTGTGTACAAAACATCCTAAAGGTCTTAACAGTGGAGAGGAGATGGCCTTCCACCTAGGGAAATGAGCAGAGAACAATTGATATACACAACTCAAAGATGATAGTGCACTTTATCAAACTGAAATTAGAACTTCTTACATTATCGTACTTGGAACATGTGTATATTAATGTATACAATAGCTCTGAAACCTGTATCCGATTTTCCGTCTTGTATACATCAGTATGTGAGAGACACGTCATTGTTACATAACTTTAAGTACCTGTTTTTTACGGTATAATCTACTACTTTGCATTTAGGTAACATCACTAATACCCTGTGATCCTTATTGAATGAATTCAAAATTTGATCGGATAAAATGCAGGAGTTTAATTCAGATGTCCCCCACATATCTAAACTTTCCACTGTACATAAGATGCACCTTATTCACATTTGTTCTAATTTTGAATTCACGTTATAATTTCCATTTGAAATGTGATTGATTATTGTGAACAATTATACATGCCCCTCCTGATGATGCACGCGATGCATCCCACTTTATACCCACTTGCCTCAAACCCCCCCTTCTCAGCTATGTCTAGCTTTCAACTGTGGTTTGAGAATTGATTTAATTTTCTTTTGTGTACAGGTGATTTGGTACATGTAATATATATGGGGACACAAGCCGATCCACGGCTTTATTGTTTATGTCGATTTTATGACAATTTATTGCGTTTAGCCAAGCAGGGAACAATGCGATTGCCCATCTGTGGGCTTTATATAGCAACTTGCTAATATTGTGTTACATCTACCATACACTAAAAGATGGCCGCCTTTGTCTCATGCTAGGCTTCAGTCCCCTTGTTTGTGTCTACACCTGACTGGAAGTGGGAGTGACCATGTATGTTAAAAACAATGTCGGAAACAAACACAGTGCATCACACACTGACGAAGGCAGACCGCCGAAACGCGTCTGTGTGCACCCTCCGCTAAATAAAATCTAGCGCGTTTGTAACCCTCAACCTCGAGTGCTGTTGTGTTCTTTCCAAGGAGGAGTGGGAAGGACTTTTGGAGCGTCAATATATATATATATATATATATATATATATATATATATATATATATATATATATATATATGTATATATATGTGTGTGTGTATATATATATATATATATTACCTACTGGCTATCGCCAGTAGGTATATATAGTTAGAATTTTTTCTCTATGGGACTTTTGAAAATTCTATGTCTAATAACTTTGGCGTTTGTGGACAGAATCGGCTGAAATTTTCAGGAAAATGGCACATTTTGTTTCTGAGCAGCCCCTGAAAATTTGGTGGGGTTTCGTCAAGGGGGGGCTGAGAAAAAAGGGGGGTCCCAAAACGCGTTTTTTGCATTGAGTTTTCCATAGGGCGGTTGGACTCACTTTTAGCTCGAACGGCTGAATGGATTTGCACGAAACTTGGCAAAATTGTAGGGACTGTTAGCCCGATGTGCCTTTGCTAGGTCTCAATATATGTGCTCCAGTAGTTTTTGAGAAATTAACGTTCAAACCAAGATATATATCTGTAACAGCGCTCTGGGCAGCGATCCGGTCCGCTTACTTTTCGCTTATCGGAACTTTGCGCGCAGAAAGCTGATTGGCTCTCCGGTGTCTGTCAACATTCTAAACAGTCCGGAGCGGCCGCCATCTTGTCTCTCGGTAGGATCGAGAGAGAAGAAGAGGTGGAAAACGAAAGGGGAATTTAATGAAAGGGGGCAAGGTATCCCCCTCTTGACCCCCTAGGAATGTTGTTGGGGTTATTAAAGGGTCCCGTGGGGAAAATAAAAAAAAATGATTTTTCACGGTAGAAGCGCGGCCGCGAACTGGTAGCGAAACGGGAATTCGCCATTTTCTGCTTCGTTAATTAAATTACTAGTTATAAGTGGGTGCGGGAGACGTATCCTAATCCCCTATGTTTTCTGAGGGTGGCTGAGGAGGCTGATATATGTTGATACATCTCTTCCAGCGGCTGTGCGTGAGCTTTTTTTTTTTGCTGCGTGACAGTCCGGAGCGGCCGCCATCTTGTCTCTCGGTAGGATCGAGAGAGAAGAAAAGGTGAAAAACTAAGGGGGAATTTAATGAAAGGGGGCAAGGTATCCCCCTCTTGACCCCCTAGGAATGTTGTTGGGGTTATTAAAGGGTCCCGTGGGGAAAATAAAAAAAAAATGATTTTTCACGGTAGAAGCGCTTCACGGGCCGCGAACTGGGCCGCAAACTGGTAGCGAAACGGGAATTCGCCATTTTGTGCTTCGTTAATTAAAGTACTAGGTATAAGGGGGTGCGGGAGACGTATCCTAATCCCCTATGTTTCCTGAGGGTGGCTGAGGAGGCTGATATATGTTGATACATCTCTTCCAGCGGCTGCGCCATCTTGCCTTTTTTCGAATGCCACAATTTTGTCGTGCACGGCAGCCATTTTAGATGCCAGGCTGGTCCCAGGCTATCACCTAACCCTGCGGATGTAGTTTATGGCCCCAGCTGTAGAGAATTCAGACATGCCAATCCTCCTGATTCAGGCGTGTGAGTACTGATTTCAGTGCTAGTCTCCCGCGTCCCGATTTCTGCAAGCAAAAACCCGGGGGCATATTATGAACAACTAGCGATAATTTTTGTCTCTAACTTGTTTAGAGACAAAAATTATCGCCGCACATCGGCGATTTTTATCGCAGATAAACCTTGCTATTATCGCAGAAAAGTCAGCGATATTCATGTATTATCGACCTAATGCTCTTAGCCATGTTATCCACCTCCCATTGGATAACATGGCTAAGAACTGCTCAGGGCAGGTGTTAGATTTTGAAGATATTCGCGCTTAGCGCGAATATCTCCAAAAGTTGGTAATAGAAGGTAGCGATGTTAGGGACTGTTTCCAGTCGCTAACATCTTGGCACGCCACTTTGCATGTCATTAGTGATAAGTATCACTGACATGCAAAGCGGGGCCCAAGATGGTCGCTATCTCCTTTTAGCTGTCACTAACTGGTGTTAGCGACAGCTTGGTAATAGGGAAATAATTTTATCTCCGCTTTCATGGCTTTTAAAGCCAAAAAAGCGGAGATAAACCCCCTTGATAATATGCCCCACGATTCCTTGGGGGTTTCAGCTGACAGGGCTTGGTATTGTGTTACAAGGTAATTTTTCCATGAAACGTCAGAGGGTCGATGCAGGGGTTCTAGAAGAGGTGATAAACCATTTAAGCCTCATGAACAAGCGCATGGTCTTTTAAAGATTTGTGAAGTACTCGGGGCGGCGGTGTGTGTGTGCCCTCTTTCAGGAGCGGGCGGGGGGGCACTGCCAGCAACTTGCCAGGTCAGGTAGTGTTCAACACGTGCATCACCCTTTCTCTGCCTGCTATTGCGCTCCATGCTTCGGAAAGGTAAGAAAAAGAACGTGCATTTGAGTTTGAAATGTCCGATCCTGCAGCAGCACACTTCCAAAGCCCACACATGACAATAACCCGATTCAAGGCCCCATTCACCCGTTTATAAAAAAATAGATAACACTCCAACAAAGTAAGGTTATAAAACTTTATTAACCACTAACTTTAACGAACGGAACAAAAACTAAAAACATTTAAACATTTCTCAACACAAAAAACAACAATGGTTAGAAGCTGTCTTTTGTGCGAATAGTCCCAAGGCAGCACAACGTGCAGAGTTCTGGACGGCACCCAGGTGATGTCGCCTGGGTGCCGCACTGGTTTAGGGATCCTACAATGCTGCTCCGAAAATTGGCGTGGGGCGTCCCGGGTGGTGCGGGGGGAGGCCTCGTCAGTAGCGGTCTGTTGTGCGAATAGTCTCAAGGCAGCACAACGTGCAGAGTTCTGGACGGCACCCAGGTGATGTCGCCTGGGTGCCGCACTGGTTTAGGGATCCTACAATGCAGCACAGAAAAACAGCGTGGGGCGTCCCGGGTGGTGCGGGGGGAGGCCTCGTCAGTAGCGGTCTGTGTCCAGTGTCACATGGCTGACACAACATGTACGACAGGCACCCAGGTGATGTCCAGTAAACTGCCGCACTGGTTTTGGTATCCTACAATGCTGCTCCGAAAATTGGCGTGCGTCGGCCCGGGGGGGGCGTGGGGGAGGCGGCGTGAACGGGCCTCCCCAGGTGGCGGCCATCTAGCTGAGTTGCGCCCGCTCTTGCGGCTACAGCGTCTCGCTCACCATGTTGTTGAGTTGCTCCCACTCTTGCAGTGCAGCGATAGGCGGCTGCCACATGGCTCTTAAAATGGCGGACGGCTCCTCGGTTTTGGGCCTGGTCCACTGAAATAGCCCTGGGACACTTTGGAACTCGGACGCTTGCCTGCTAGGGCTTGGGCTCCATTCTCGAAAAGCGTCCCCTCAGCCGTGAAGATTGTACAAAAGTCTTGGGGGCCCCCGACTCCCGCAGGCTTCCGGTGGGGAGCGGCTGCCATGATTGCTCGCGGAATGACCACGACGGAGCCACGAGATGGTGGTGCTCTCATGCTGACGCCAGCTTCAGTCTGAATGATCCAGAAACAAGGTGGGGCTTTCATCGTTTGGGAAAAAAAAATGTTCTAAACCAATGAAAAGTGTTATTTTTAGGTCATATGACCAAGCCTTCCATCTTTAGGAAACCAAAAGTAAAATGAACCAATGAAAAGTTTTATAAAGAAGTCACATGACCTGTTATGCGGTATAGGGCTACAAAAACCGTAGAAAATCCGTTGGCACGTGAGGCGGCGTCAGTAGCGGACCGATGTGCGAATAGGCCGAAGGCAGCACAACGCGCTGAGATCCGGATGGCACCGAGGTGGTGTCAAGCAAATTGCCGTACTGGTGTGGCCATCCTACAATGCTGCGCCGAAAGACGGCGTGTCCAGCTGAGTTCCGGTCACTCTTGCGGTACAGTGAGTCGAACGCGCCGAGATCCGGATGGCACCGAGGTTGTGTCCAGCAAGTTGCTGCACTGGTGTGGCCATCCTACAATGCTGCGCCGAAAGACGGCGTGTCCAGCTGAGTTCCGGTCACTCTTGCGGTACAGTGAGTCGAACGCGCCGAGATCCGGATGGCACCGAGGTTGTGTCCAGCAAGTTGCTGCACTGGTGTGGCCATCCTACAATGCTGTGCCGAAAGTCGGCGTGGGGTGCCCCGTTGGCTTATGAGGTGATGTCAGTAGTGGACCGATGTGTGAATAGGTCGGAACCAGCACAAGGCGCCAAGATCCGAATGGCAAGTCCTGGATATTGAGTGCCATAGTTGAGAGTTCTGAGCTGTGGTTGTAAGACTATCTGAAGCTTATTTGCACCTGCTGCAGTTTCACTGTTGCCCAAGGTGGTGTCCAGCAAATTGCTGCAGTGGTGTGGCCATCCTACAATGCTGCGCCGAAAGACGGCGGGTCCAGCAGAGTTCCGGTCACTCTTGCGGTACAGTGAGTCGAACACGCCGAGATCCGGATGGCACCGAGGTTGTTTCCAGCAAGTTGCCGCACTGGTGTGGCCATCCTACAATGCTGCGCCGAAAGACGGCGTGACCAGCTGAGTTCCGGTCACTCTTGCCGTACAGTGACTCGAACGCTCCGAGATCCGGATGGCACCGAGGTGGTGTCCAGCAAGTTGCCGCACTGGTGTGGCCATCCTACAATGCTGCGCCGAAAGTCAGTGTGGGGTGCCCCGTTGGCTTATGAGGTGATGTCAGTAGTGGACCGATGTGTGAATAGGTCGGAAGCAGCACAAGGCGCCCTGCACTGTTGAGCTTTTTTCAATGCCTGTTTTTTGTTGTTTCCCCTCCATCAAAAACAAAAAAGAATATATAAAACTGTGCAAAAATACAAAAAAATGTTTAGAAAAGCAGTGCTTGTAAGACTGTCTGAAGCTCCTTTGCACCTGCTGCAGCTTCACTATTGCCCTGGTGTGGACAAAGATCGCCCATGACTTAGGCTGATTGAGAGTTTGTAGAAAAATGGCTTCAGATTTTCCACATATTATTCTTCAACATTCTTCCTAAATGTAACAATGTGAGACTCACTAGGAGAACGGCTGTTTATCTTTCCTTTCAAAATGCTGCCAACAATATTTTCTGAATGGAAGACACCATCTTGTAGCATAAAGGGCCGAAAGGGGTTCTGGTCTGGCCGATTGTTGGTGAAGACATTTTGACTATATCTTGGACCTGCCCGGCCTCGCCCAAAATGGCGCCGGTATAAATGGGACTCGTAACTCCTTGCCCGCAAATGTATATCTAGAAAATGTTATTGTAAGTGGCCCTGTCTTATTTTAATTACAAAATGTACGTCCACCGATTCCGCAACTGTTAGACACCTTAGTTCTTGCAACCTAATGGCCCGCTCGTTACTTTCCTCTACAGTGTAAATGTCTCCTCATCATATACGATTTCAGTTTGCTCCGTGGCCGGCCCACGTGGTTATAGGCCCGTATTTGTATACTGATATTTTCACAATAAAGGTTTTTAAAACAAAACACGGTAGTAGTATTTACATTGGTAAAGTTTTTACTTTTAGTCACTGTTTTCGAATCAGTAAAAGGCAAGTGAAATAAAGCAGTCCGATTACATGACGGATAAAAGGTATAATATGTAGGAACGCAGTAAAGATAAATGGTCAAGGGCAGTTGTGTTTTTCATTTCTGCAACATAAAGTGATCGATAAGAATCTGATAATCAGGCGTATCGGCGACTAAGACAGCAGGCCGAGTCTCTCTTACTCAACGGCTCCGTCATGGAACGAAGAAACGCCCTTTTTCTCGAAAAAGGAATATATTTTACTTGCAGGATAGTTGTAAATTTTCCGGGAAAGTACATTAGCCTGGAATATTATAACATATGTTTGAAAAAAAAATAATGTTCGAAAAAAATAAAAAGCGTAATTTTTAGGTCATATGACCAAGCTTTTCATCATTAAAATAACAAAAGTAAAATGAACCAATGAAAAGTTTTATTAACAAGTCACATGACCTGTTATGCTTACGTTACGCGCTGCGCGCCGCGCCTCGGATCACTTCCGGGTGCGCTAACGCGGCGTGTCATAAAACGCATTACGCGACAACGTAGGTCAAGAATATAGTCTAAATGTCTCCACCAACCAGCGTTCAGAACACAACCCCTTTCAGCAGTCCAAAAAGTTCTGTTAAATGACAACAGAGGGGACAGGCAACAAGAACCATCAGTCAAAGAGGGGAGGGCAAATTCTTCTCTTCCGGGTCATGTTGGGGCGCTACCGGAACTGATCGAATTGGTAGTCTATAGTGTTTCTGGATGTTTCAGACTAAAGCTGGCGTCAGCATGAGACCACTACCATCTCGTAGCTCCGTCGTGGCCATTCCACGAGCAATCATGGCAGCCGCTCCCCACCAGAAGCCTGCGGGAGTCGGAGGCCCCCAAGACTTTTGTAGAATCTTCACGGCTGAGGGGACGCTTTTCGAGAATGGGACCCAAGCCTTATCAGGGAAGCGTCCGAGTTCCAAGGTGTCCCAGGGCCATTTTAGTGGACCAGGCCCAAAACCGAAGAGCCGGCCGCCATTTTGAGAGTCCTGTGGCAGCCGCCTATCGCTGCACCGCAAGAGCGGGAGCAACTTAACTACATGGTGAGCGAGACGCTGTAGTCGCAAGAGCGGGCGGTAAACAGCTGAATGGCGGAAGAGGCACAGTGTAGCAAAAGCGGGCGGAATGGCAACTAAAACGGTAAAGGGGCGCCCCACTACAGCGTGTCTTCAGGTCAAACGGATTGTGGGACAAAGTCCAGAATAGAAGAGTCATCAAAAGGTAAAAAGTTCCGCCGGACCCCGGGAGCCGGCCGCCTATGTCGGGGGCGATCTCAGGCTACACCAGTGCTATAAGACTTGGGGAGGGGGTCGGAGCCAAGCGTCTTCTCCGAGTCCGTGTCATCACACCGCCCCTCGGGGGCCTCCGTCAAGCGGTTTAGGGAGGTACCATATAACATTGTTTTCAAATGCAGTCAGGTCCACAAACGACCCTCACTTACTTTGGAATAGTGAAGCTGCAGTAGGTGGAAATAAGCTTCAGACAGTCTTACAAGCACTGCTTTTGTAAACATTTTTTGTTTTTTTTGTATTTTTGCACAGTTTTATATATTTTTTTTGTTTTTGATGGAGGGGAAACAACAAAGCACAGGCATTGAAAAAGGCTCAAACTCAGAACTCTGAACTATGGCACCCAATATCCAGGACTTTCCATCCGGATCTTGGCGCCTTGTGCTGCTTCCGACCTATTCACACATCGGTCCACTACTGACATCATCTTATAAACCAACGTTATGTAAATAGTTATTTAATAAAATGTTTTACCCTGTTTCTTTGCTGGTGTGTTGTCTATATTTTTAATATTTGCATAGGGTTTGTCGTTATTTTGGCCGGGGTGGGTGACGGAGCCGAGCTGTCTTGCAGCCCTCATGGTGTGGAGCTCAGTTCATCTCACTATTTTCGTATTTCTCATGAAGGGTTGTTTATAATATTTCTATTTTAGCGAGGTCAAAAAGAGATCCAATTAGTGGCCTACTGATTTTGCTCGATTACTTTTATTTTTTAACACGATTTTTCACGATCTGCAAAGACTAAACAGAGTATTGCGACTTTGTGCTTGTTTGTAAATAGAGAATGAACCAAAGAGAATCAATTGAAAAACAGTAAATGCTTGGATAATAATCAATCAAATGGAGAGACAAGCAGGCACGACGGATTACAACGGGGGTAAAGGCCTGCGTTAACTACCCTTCAGTATCTGCAAAGAGAGAGTACTATTAAGACAAAAGAGGGGAGGGGGGGGGGGTGCAGCGTTCAAAGCACATCAGCGTGCATAAATACGAAAATGTTTTTATCTATCACGTACTTGACATTTTAAAGCTTTTCATATTTGCTATTAAAAAACCAATGAAATTCACAGAAAAAACCATAGGTTATAGTCCATATATAGTTAGGAATTTGCATTTACAAAACCTTGAAAATTCAATGAAAAAACCATAGGTTATAGTCCATATATAGTTAGGAATTAGCATTTACAAAACCTTATTTTACTCGCATAAAACCATTGAAATTCCATATATAGTTAGAAGCGCTAACTATATATCGCGCACCCGCAATCCACTGCTGATGATGTCACATATTACATCATTCATGACATGGTCAGTGACATCACTGATGACATCACTGATGACATCTCAAATGACATCACTGATGACATCACTGATGACAACTCAAATGACATCACTGATGACATCTCAAATGACATCACTGATGACATCACTGATGACAACTCAAATGACATCACTGATGACATCTCATTTGTCATCACTGATCACATCACTCATGTGATAATACAATGAACCTCTTCAGACTCTAATATAACCTTACATACACTCAGTATAAACAGACACTCACAGACTGTCACTCATCCATGGAGTTACTTACACACCTAGTCAGTCATGCAAAGAATCAATCACACCTCCATTTCCTCAACTATACAGTTATACACATCTTACTTATTCAAACATATAATAACACATATTTACTCTCTTATATAATCCCTGATACAAGCTCACAGTGATCGATACAGCCACTCACACATTCACTGGCTCTTATGTTCAGTTATTTATATATGTCAACTCTCACATGTATTGTGTTTTACATACGTACTTACTTGCACATGTAGCAATGAGAAATCCATTCACTCACCAACACACCCATGCACAGTCAACCGCCCATATAGCTGTTTCCACATGCACTCTTGAACTCATACTCCTAGTGAATCAACTGCTTACACATCTATGCACAGAGTCACGCACCTCCCAGCCACCCCCACACACACTCAGCCTCCCATTCAAATACTTGGGCAACCAATCAATAACCCATATGGCCACTCTTATAGCTACTGATCAACACATGCAGCAGCTTACACAACAACAAACATACTGATGCACAAATTAAGACAGTTTAGTCACTAACCCATGCACTCAGTGAGACACATTTAATCACTGTTTCATACAGTCAGTCATGCACCTACTAAATTCTTCATCCAGACATTTATACATCCACTCATTCTTCAATATGTAAGACATATTTCAACTTTACAGACACATACAGTCACTGGATGTTGTCATCAGTGATGTCATCAGTGATGTCATTTGAGATGTCATCAGTGATGTCATCAGTGATGTCACTGACCATGTCATGAATGATGTAATATGTGACATCATCAGCAGTGGATTGCGGGTGCGCGATATATAGTTAGCGCTTCTAACTATATATGGAATTTCAATGGTTTTATGCGAGTAAAATAAGGTTTTGTAAATGCTAATTCCTAACTATATATGGACTATAACCTATGGTTTTTTCATTGAATTTTCAAGGTTTTGTAAATGCAAATTCCTAACTATATATGGACTATAACCTATGGTTTTTTCTGTGAATATATATATATATATATATATATATATATATATATATATATATATATTCCCTGAAAAAATTACATGTTTCAGGGACGTTATAGTTAGTAGGGGATTTCACTCATACAAAACCAGTGAAATTCGGCACTTATAGTTAGCCGAGCTAACTATAACTTGCGCTCCCACAATGCACTGCTGATGACGTCACATATTGCATCATTCATGACATGGTCAGTGAAATCACTGATGACATCACTGATGACAGGAGGCCGGCCTCTCACTTGGGAATTATCGAAAACCCTTTCAGAAACATCCGTAAAACGTTCGCCTCTGCTTTTTACAGAACTTTAATCCCTTTTTTGAAAACCTGAAATATTTCAGAACAACAATAATTTAATTGTTTCTATTCTTTACAACCAGTTAAAATAACAATTAAATATGAGCAGTAGTGACCCACACTAATTATTTCTGCATTGCCCCCAGGACCTGGCCCACCTGAGGGCTTATTGCCAAACAAAGCGCGTGAGACCGCACCTCATTTTTTTAAAAATTTCAGCCGGATATCGCACCCAGCATAAAATTTGGCTGAAATTATTTTTTAGCAGGACTAGGGGGTTAGGGTGTTTCTACCCTGCACCATTTTCTTGTTTTTTAATGTTTTTTCACCCTTTTTCTTGTGACTTGGATACCAAGTCACAAGATGGCTGCCAAGACTCCTAACCAGAATGTGTTGGCAGCCATCTTGTGACTCGGTAACCGAGTCACAAGAAAAAGGGTACAAAAATATAAAAAAACAAGAAAATGGGGCAGAATAGAAACCCAATTAGAGTGAAGCATGTGCTCGGGGGGGGTTCACAAACCCTCCTCTGTGTTCAGATATTGATATTTTTATTTCTTGAATTTCTCAGCAACTACTGAATGGATTTACGCCATTTAACAAAAATAGTGCTTTCTGAACCAAAAGCTACATTTTTGCCAAATTTGGTGCAATTCCGTTCAACAGTTCGGGCTGTAGACGTGTCTAAATTTCCTATAGAAATTAACATGGAGGATACATGTTTTGGGATCCCCTTTTATTCTCAGCCCTCCCTTTACAAATCACCCCGAAACTTTCAGGACAGGAACTGACCTGAGTGAACCATTAGTTTTGAAAATGATGTGAATATTCGACCGGAAGCCCAACATTTTTTTCACCACACTCCTTTGCAATCTTGGTAAAGAAAACCCCGGACACTCAGATATGCTGTGCAAGAAGATTTAATCGTCCAAACTACGCGTTTCGGCTTGCGCCTTGTTCACGTTTGTAAAACACAGTGTAATGCATCACACAATATAGCTCCTGTCAAACATAATCAGAGGACTGAACCACCTCATGTGCTCCCCATATTTTCCTCCAATATTTGGCAGCCATTTTTAACGGTATTCCACATATACAAATATACCTTATCATACATAAAACAACATCACAGCTTAATTCATGTCATCATAATGTTTTGTGCATTTAGTGAATAAAATATCTTTAAACATTTAAAACCTTTACTGCATCATTGTTTGTTAAAATTACCACACCTTGAAAAATTGGCATTGAAGTGGCCTAATAATAACCTCACATTGTAATTTATTTTATACATAATTCCGCCTAATTACAGCCAGCATTGACATGGATTTTAGCTGTCGTAATTCATTTATCTGTCATGGCCGGTCTAATACCTTGGTATATATATATCCACAGCGAAACTCCCAAGTGCCTTTTTGCACAAACAGGAACAGAGACTCTGTGTATTGCTGATGCCAGATTATCTTTATTTCTGCAGTGAATAGAAAATGGTGCTGTCTTAGATGCGTTTCAGACACTAGACGGTATCCTTGATCACAGCTTTAAATGGACTCAATGCAGCACATCATATCTACAAAAAGATTTTAAATGTGCTTTTAAAGTACAAATGTAGCAGTAACCAACTAATAGCAATAATTTGCTTGTGGTGAAAAGGAACCACATGTCCCAGCATGCTACTGAACTGCACGTACTGGGCGGGGCCCACTGGGGGCTGTTAATCAATAAAGCATGTGGAAACAAAACAAAGCGTCATCTGCCACATTTGTCTTAAGCCAGCCTATGAGTAAGAGGTGTCTAAGCCTCGAAACGCGTCAATCATACTGATGTGCCAAAGGGATTCAGCAGGAGAGGCCATGGTTGGAACGATGAGTGTGCCTTTTCAAGCTTTCGGGCATTTGTTTTATATATATATATCCTTGGCTCCCGGCTGTGTCCCTCCAGTTTCTTCCCTCCAGGGGGGAGTGAGCTTCTTGTGCATATGTTGCGTGCTATGCCCTGGGCACTCTTGGCTGACCCGTCTCGTTCTGTGCCCAGAGCTTCAAGGGCACTGCTTCACAGCGTTGTTTGGACTTCAAGGGATTGAAGAGCACTGGGCCCCGCATTCAGGAACAGTGAATCATCGCTGCACATTGCAGTCCGTGACTTCACAGAGAGGTCTTCTCATTGCAGTGGGATCTCCGATACCACACAGGCCTGAACTCATGCGGTCAGACATCAAAGGGGGCCCGGGAGAGAACTTTGTGCGGCGAGGGCACTTGTGATTTTGAACTGCACCTACACTCACTTTTCACTTGTCACCAGCACTCACCAAGGGTTACAGCGAGTCGACAGCACAAGCGCTTACCTGTGAGCCATTATTGTACTTGCTGGGAACCGTAGTCCGTCCAGAGTGACTGCGATGAGGCGTTCTTGCTATTGGTCGACTCAGCTGGGCTTCCACCAATGGGAGCGAAATGGACTGGTTGAAAGGCGGCAGGCAGCAGCTTCTAGTGTTTAGGATTTGATAAAGGCACACCAGCCAAAACATGTCATGCCTTCCACTCCGCATTAAAGAATTTCTCCTTGGCTACCCGCTGTGTCCTTCCAGTTTCTTCCCTCCAGGGGAGTGAGCTTCTTGTGTGTGTATGTGTATGTGTATATATATATATATATATATATATATATATATATATATATATATATATACATACATATATGTATATTACCTACTGGCGGTTACCTACTAGGTTAGGACCTAGTTTCCATAGGAAATCCGCAACATTCTATTTGGAATAACTTTGGCGTCGGTTGACGAATACACACAAAATTCTCCAAGAGAATGGCCAGCTCTGCTCCGCTCCTTCCCTGAAAGTTTCGGGTTGATTTGTGAAGCGGGGGCTGAGGAAAAAGGGGGGTCACAAAACGTGTTTTCTCCATGCAATTGTCCATAGGGACCTTTAAGACGGGCTACAACCCGAACTGCTGAACGGAATTATACCAAATTTGGCAAAAAGATTGGTTCGCAGATTACGCTCTTTGTTAAATGGTGTAAATCTGTTCAGTAGTTTCTGAGAAAATCTAAAGTAAAATCATAGATATATCTCTAGACGAGGTACCGTACGAGTACTGTCTGAGGATAGTGTGCATACCATTACGAGCACGAGCTGCATGCTAATTGGCTGTTGACTGTCTGTCAACTCTCCAAACCAGGAAGTGTTGGCAGCCATTTTGTAGAACCGAGGCACAAGAAAGCAGCAAAAGAAACACGAAAAACACGGGCAGGGTAGAAACACCCTGACCCCATAGGCCTGCTCAGGGGGTCCCACAAGGACCCCCTAGGCAAATATTTTTTTTTTTAAAAAAAGGTACGCGTATGCTGTGAAAAAGAAGAAAAAAACGAAGCCCTGTTATTGTTAATTAGCCCCCGGGGGCCAAATCCCAGGCGGAATGTTTTTATTTATAATGGGTGGCCCAGAGGGGGGCTCACTCCTCTGACCAGGCCTTGGCCGAAATCCTATGTAATGAGCTAACCAGACAAGAGGCACACCCTTCTCGTACATCATGGCCAAGACCTGGAAAGAACTCCCCCTCAGCATCAGATGAAGCCCAACACTGAAAGCATTCAGGAAGAGCCATAACACCTGCCTTTTCAAATGACTAAAACTGCCCAGATTCCCCCCCACTTACTCCCCCAGCGCTTGGAAATCCTCACAGGTGAATTGTGAGGTCTATACATCCCTAATTGATTAATTCATATGCCACAACAGTTTGTGTTTGAGTGTTATGAACAGGCCCTGCCATTGCTTTAGCTGTCTGTAACTCTTAAGGGTAGTGAAATGAGCACATAATCTCTGAGATTGGTTTGGTTTGGCTTCACGTCTGAGAGCTACTTTTAGGGTGCTGGTGAGCTACTAGTAGTTCCCTAGCTAGTAGTTGGAGACACCTGGTGTATATATAGTAATGGGGAATTGTAGTCCCGAAGAATAAATGTAAAGGTTATTACACGACAAAATGCATACTACATAGCACTTTGAATAAGTGCATTCTCAAACGCCTGCCTCACTTCCTGAGTACATGCTTACTGAGTGAATGATTACATTAAAATTCGGCAATAAAGAGAATTAAAAAAAAGTTTTAAAAAAGGGAAGTTACTAGAATAATAAGTCCAAAAAAAGGGGAATGAATGTTAATACTTCTAATAAAAAAATAGTAACCTATAGAAATGCTTTAATAATAAAAACGAGTTTAAATAAAGCATTTTAGAAATTATACAAAACGTAAAAAGTGTGGAAAGAGGCACAATTACATCAACACGCCACGCGCTAAAACAGTGGAAATGCGAACACCTGTCAACTGAAAAACGTGACTTAATAGTGGGGGGGATCAATACATTGATCCCATAGACTGTTAGGTAACCAAAAAGTATATAAACCACACCCATGGGATGATAAGTTTCATTTCAGAGAATCAATATGGGCAAAGAAACTACAAGCAAAGGAATGATTCGGAACTGTGGAAACATCTGCACATTAACTTTCATTTCCTCAAAGAGTACATATTGTTAATGTATATTTAAAAATACGCAGTGGAGTTGGATGAATTTCTACGGAGAATGGAAACAATATTGAAGAGAGGTAAATTATATGAATGGAAATATAGGTTATTTAATGAATTAGTACGTGCAATGTATTGATTAGGAGCGATGTCATAATCTTCAATTTATCTTTTATTTCCAGAGAGGGATGATATTGTTAATGTATATTTTAATTTATATTAAACTGTATGATCCTTCAATTGGAGTTGATTGGCTTACAACCGACAATGGTTTTTTTTTAGCATGCAAGTATTTCTTTATGATTGAAAAATGTACTAAAACCAAAACTCTTTATCTTCTAGAGTGAAATTGGGCTAAAAGTATTTATATTAAGTAGTGCTTTTTGCAAATTTCACTCGTGAAGAATAGGAAGATTATCTTTGAAAGCACTTTTTGAAAAAAAGTAATATAATTGTGGTTTAAAATGTCATGATTGTTAAATGTAATAATGACATGAAATGTACATAAAAAACAGAAAGATGAAGAAGTGAGGGAGTGTTTGTCGTAGAACTTCTATTCTACTTTTTCTGAAAGTAAAAGAAGCCCAAACATTTATAAAAAGATGATGGGGCAACACTTATATAATGTAAACATAAGAAATGAGTGCTTATGATAAAATAAAATAAATGTGGTCGAACACGTGATGCTAATGAAAGTAAAAGAATTTTTGCATTTCACCCATATGATGAATATAAAAGACTCAATAAAAATATTTTGAAAACATGAGCATTTTTCTTTCAAGGATGGTTTGAAAGTTTTACATTTTATAAAAGAACATAGTACTGCACGCTAAAGGAGAAAAGTCAGCACAATTATGATAGAATAGAAAATAGAATAATGTTTTTAAATACTTTTACAGTCAACAAACTCGTAAGCAGAGTACACAGTTTAATTTAAAAGCACCCTACCACAACTAGTTTTTGAAACGCATAGTAAAATAAAGTGCGTCACACAATGAGCTCCATACATGGTGACTGTATTGTAACGTCACATAGAAAAAAGAAAGCAAATCAAAATTAGCTTGATGGAGGTACACGTAAGTACACAACAGCCAATCAAATTTTTTTCAAAATCTGAGCAAGGAAAGGGATTGGTCGCTAATACGTATTCTTACAATGCTTCACAACCAATCAAAAAGAGGTGTTGAAAGTTTATGTTTTTAACATATGAGTAAATGAGATATCTTTGCATGTACACACAGCGAGAGGGAATTATTAAAGATGACTTGCTTTCGCAAGACCCCGAAAGGCTTCTTCCTGAATAAGTGCGCACTTTACTGCCAGACCCCATTTAATGATTATCTAGGCTCTCAAGCCTTAACACGTCAGAAATCATCTTTCATCACTTTCTCTTGTTTTTAGTGTATTGTGTATGGCAGACTGCGTGACCCTATGCTCAGAGCCATCAAAGGCCCTGGAGACTGCCACGCCGAAGACCAGCTCCTGCAGTGTCTCGGAGCCAGGCGGCCCCCCTCCCAACATTTAAAAGCCCCGGGGAGGTGTAAATTAAACGAGACTGAATACGTTAGTACAGCCCACTCAGCTTACGCTACCAGGAAAACACAACAACCCTACATGTCCCACATTTCCATTGTAGTGATTTGTTAGTTCCAGGTCTAGTTGTCAGATCGACACACACACACTTACTCATGGTTGGTATACACCCACAATAATACACTAAGGGGGGCGTGGGTGGGAAAATATTTAATGACCTAGCATTGTTACAGTCCCTATAACAATATAACAAACAATGTGTAACAATGGGTCAACAGAAAAAATATAATGCAGCTATCTAAATGACTGTGTGTGAGAGAGGGACACAATCCCTGAATCCCAAGTATTCTTGGTGAAAAATATGGGAACATATTTTTCACCAAGAATACTTGGGATTCAGGGATTGTGTCCCTCTCTCACACACAGTCATTTAGATAGCTGCATTATATTTTTTCTGTTGACCCATTGTTACACATTGTTTGTTATATTTGTATAGACCCACACCACACCCATTCAGGGCATCTGTTACTACACGCGTGACCCTATACTCCCACACCAAGGCTTCACCCGTGAATGCAGGTATCCTAGGCTGCTTCTCGTCGGATTTTCCAGGCGGATTGCTCAGTTTTGTTATGCGCATTGCTTGAGATGCAGAGGCTGCTTACCCGCTTTCCAGCTCACGGTGATGGTAGCACTTATCAGCTGTTCCACTTTTCAGTTTGGTGTGCGGTACCGTCCTTTCAGCATCTCTGTGTCGGCGGTCTCAGCATGGCGCCAAAGGTTATCTCCAAGGCGGCATTGGTGGTGAGAGCTCGTTCAGATGCAGCTGCAGCAGCAGCCTCTTTGAACGTACGAGAGGGCAGGAGCGACTCTGGTAGCCTCCTGAAAGGAAACAGTAGCAGCAAGAAGAGAGCAGGATTGAAACGCAACCATAGTAAACTAAGAGGCAGCGTGAAGACAGTACCTGCGTTGTTTAATCAGGTAAATGCTAAATCTAAAAATTATGCTGCAGCAGCCAATCAAGCTGACCAAGTCCCTGACGATATGTTGAAAGGCACAGCGGTAGAGACTGGGGTCATGTTATTTCCTGCACCTCATTGTTTTGGCAATGAATTCGTGAAGATGGCAGGTGTGCCTGGCAAGCGATATTGGACGATAATTCTGTGCAAAATCCTTTAAAAATTGAATCGAGTACAGATTCAAGTAATCTGGTGACCTGCATTTTGGGAAATGCAGTCCAAACAAGAAATGAAGTTTTAGGCTTGACATGTGTGCCTGTACCTAGTATAACTGTGGATAAAACGCCCGTAGGTACTAATCAAGTCACAGATATTATTAATCAGCACCGCAAGGAACTAGAAGGTGAAAAAATTATTCTTTATCTGAGCATACTGGGTCATATCTGGATGGGGATGATTTTGATCCTGATTGGACTGATGATGGTAGTGATATTGGGGATTGGAGGCAGAACAAGGTTTTGAGCAGTGGTCAGGGTCCTCGGCATCCCCGCACAGTTCGAAAAGGGGCTGGGCAGATAGTAAGGGGTCCTGTGATTGAGGATTCAGATGCACAAGGACCTTCTGGTCTGGACAATTCGCTAAATGATGGTAGGACATTAACTTCTAAGCAAGATCAAGAATCGGATGTACCTGACCTCCCTTCATGTTTTTCTATTTGTGGGTACAGATACTAATATGAAAAGATGGCTCAACTGTGGTATTACTCAGCTCAGTGATCTTCTACAGGATAATAAACTCTTATCATTTACTGAACTCGCCGGACACACACTGGACGCAGTCTTCTCCTCCAGCCCAGACATCGACTTCAGCCACGCCACAGAGCTTCAATGGACGGACCACAGCTGCGTCCACTTCACCTTCAAGAGAACGACGACCCACCGCCACCAGCAACAGGCCGCCCGCAGAAGCTGGAACAAGATCACAGCAGACCAGCTCGCAAACTCCCTGGGCCAGCACCCTCCTGCCAGCTCAGCGAACCCCAGCCAGGCCGCCGACAACCTCACGAAGTGGATCAGCAACTGCGCGGACGAGCTCGCCCCGCTGAGGACCCCGCCCAGCAGACCCGGCAGCAAGAAAGCCCCGTGGTTCACCGACGAACTCAAGAGCTCCAAGAAGAACTGCCGAGCCCTCGAGAAAGTCTGGAGAAGGGATCCTACACCGGACAACAGGACCTCCCTCAAGCTTGCCACCTGGAAGCACCACCAGCTGATCCGCGCCGCCAAGAAAACAGCATTCAAGGACCGGTTGGACAACAACGCACACAACTGCAAGGAGCTCTTCAACATCGTGAAAGAGCTCTCCAACCCCAGCGCAGGAAACAACGACATCACCCCATCGCAAGACCTCTGCAACTCCCTCGCTTCATACTTCCACAACAAGATCGCGGACATACACAACAGCTTCAACAACCAACCAACGCACACCATGACCGAACAACCACCCCCCACCACCACCCTCCACGCCTGGACCCCGATCAGCATCGAAGACACCATACGCACAATGAACTCCATCCACTCCGGATCACCGACCGACCCCTGCCCTCACCACGTCTTCAACAAGGCCGACGCTGTCATCGCACCCCACCTGCGGGACATCATCAACACCTCCTTCGACACCGCCACCTTCCCTGAGAGCTGGAAACACGCCGAACTCAGCGCTCTCCTCAAGAAACCAACAGCGGACCCCACTGAACTCAAGAACTACCGCCCCATCTCGCTCCTCCCGTTTCCAGCCAAAGTCATCGAGAAGACCGTCAACAAGCAGATGGCCGCCTTCCTCGAGACGAACGGATCCCTCGACCCCTCACAGTCAGGCTTCCGAGCCAATCACAGCACCGAGACCGCCCTCATCGCCGCCACCGATGACATCCGAGCCCTGATGGACAATGGAGAAACAGCGGCCCTCATCCTCCTAGACCTCTCCGCGGCATTCGACACTGTCTGCCACCGCACCCTAGTACAGCGCCTCAGCAACGTCGGAATCCAGGACAAGGCGCTGGAATGGATCATCTCCTTCCTCGACGGAAGAACACAGAGAGTCCGCCTACCACCGTACAAGTCAGAGGCCTCCGAAGTCATCTGCGGCGTCCCTCAAGGGTCATCTCTGAGCCCCACCCTCTTCAACGTCTACATGAGCCCCCTCGCGGCCATCGTACGCAAACACAACCTCAGCATAATCTCCTACGCCGACGACACCCAGCTGATCCTCTCCCTGACCAACGACCCCGCCTCCGCCAGAGCCAACCTGCACGAAGGGATGAAAGAGGTAGCCGAGTGGATGACGACCAGCCGCCTGAAACTGAACTCTGACAAGACGGAGGTCCCCATCCTGGGCTCTTCACCCTCCGCCTGGGACGACTCCTGGTGGCCTCCCGCCCTGGGCACTGCACCCAAACCGACAGACCATGCACGCAACCTGGGCTTCATCCTGGACTCCTCCCTCTCCATGACCAGGCAAGTCAACAACGTCTCCTCGGCGTGCTTCAACATCCTACGCATGCTACGAAAGATCTTTTGGTGGATCCCCTCCGAGACCAGGAAGACCGTCACCCAGGCCCTCGTCACCAGCCGACTGGACTACGGCAACGCCCTCTACGCCGGTACCACCGCCAAGCTCCAGAAGAGACTCCAGCGGATCCAGAACGCCTCAGCCAGACTCATCCTCGACATCCCACGAACCAGCCACATCACCGGACATCTGAGAGACCTCCACTGGCTCCCCGTCAACAAAAGAATCACCTTCCGCCTCCTCACCCACGCACACAAAGTCCTACACGACCAGGGTCCGAGCGACCTCAACAGCCGAATCAACTTCTACGCTACCAATCGCCACCTCCGATCAGCCAACCACGCCCTCGCCGCCGTCCCCCGCATCCGAAGAGCGACTACGGGAGGAAGGTCCTTCTCCTACCTGGCCGCCAAGACCTGGAACTCCCTCCCTCCCGACCTGCGCCTGACCCAAGACCACCTCTCCTTCAGGAAGAAGCTGAAGACCTGGCTGTTCGAGCAGTAGCGGCACCCCCACCCCCCCCCCCAGCGCCTTGAGACCCTACGGGTAGTTAGCGCGCTATATAAGTGTCACTGATTGATTGATTGATTGAACTTCAAACTAAATTCAAACTCACGAATGCTGACTATTTTAAATACCTACAGTGGCACAGCTATTTTAACACATTATCGAAGCAAGAACGTACATCCCTACAACAAATTCCTTTGATTGACTCTATGTATCAAAGAAGGAAAATTGGCTATTTTTACAATCAGCTGTTAGCCCAACATTCAGATGATTTATTTTTTAGACACAATCTTTGGGCTGAGAAATTGGGATTGAACTCAATTAAGATGGAGGAATCTATCCATTTGGCCAACTCTATTCTGCTTTCAGGAAGGAGTAGAACCCAACATTACATGGTGTTATATGGTCTTTATTATATGCCAGCTAAAATCTCAAAATGGGGTTCCTCAGCTGGCACTGCTTGCAATAGATGTGGCCTGCATGCAGCGGACATTGTACACATATTTTTTCTATGTCCGCATCTAAGTAGAATTCTATCAGAAATCCAACATTTTCTTTCCTTGATACTTGGAATTCCTGTAATACTCACATAAGAACTTTTTCTGATAGGAATTTCCTCTATATCCATGATAGACGATCACAAAAATCTGTTATTTATCTCAGTTGGGATTTTTCGCTCATGTGTGACTCAAGATTGGATTAGTCCAGACCCACCCTCCTTTTTTTCTTGTAGAGGTCGTCTGTTGGCAAGGTATATTGTGGAACGTGCTATATATAGAACGAAAGGACGTAAAAGAAGGGCAATGGGAATTAAAATTTGGGAACCGGTGGAGCGATGGATGGAGCGGGAAGGTGGGTCAGCAGTCTAATAAATTAGCTTTATGAGCTAATGATTGTCGTTTATTTAATGTATATTCTTCTCTGTTATTGTATTTTCTTTGCTTTTTCTTTCATCCAATGCCTGTTGTATATATGCAGCATTCTTTTTTTTCCCTTTTTTTTTGTTGTTGTTTTTTTGTATATGCTTGTAACCTGATCAACTTGCAATAAAACAATAAAATAAAAAAATGAAAAAATAAAAAAAGAATCGGATGTACCACCCTCTGAGATTACGCTCTCACTTATTTATCAAACGATCATCGCTCATCGGGAGGAATCGCGCCTAGAGAATGCCCGTACTCAGGTGGTTTGCCGAAGAGTTCAGAACTCAGTTCGGAGAGTAGCAAACACTTGTATGGCGATAGTCGCTAGAACTGGGGAAGCAGAGGAACGGATCTCCAATCTGGAAGACTCATTTATGGCACAGAAGAGTGCTATCGAGCTGATTGGGGCACAGAAGCAGGACATACTATGGAAACTAACTGATTTGGAAAATAGAGCGAGGAGAAACAACCTTAGGATTTTAGGTGTTCCGGAAGGTTGTGAAGGGGCAGATGTAAGACAATTTGTGGTAGAGTTGTTTAAGGAGGCATTCCCGGAAATTGTACAGTAGGACTGGCAGCTGGAGGTCCTTTGGGCTCATCGATTCCCTTTCAAACAATGGCAAAAGGCTGGGGATAAGCCTCGTGCAATCTTGATTTGCCCCTAACAACTTTTTAGCAGGGGGCATGTTGTATGATCTTGCAAGGCCGGACAGGAAAAGGCGCGGAAAAGGCTGCAATTTTTTTGTCCGCCCTGATTTTTGTCCTGCTGATCACTCCCTTTCAGGCAAAAGGGGCCCAGGCCTTTTTACTGTTCTCGTGTAAGTTAAAAATCATTCACCAAGGCCAGACAAAATTCTTCTCATCTGTAATACAGGCCAAGGAATTTCTTTCTACGCTATAATGTTGGTGGGTTATTGGAGTAGCTGCCTAAGGATGCCTAAGGATGCTATATTTCTATTTCGGGCTGGACTGTTCCCATGAGGCACAGGGTCAGACTGATTTGCATATAGCCATGTCTGAACTGGGGTGGCAGAGTGGGCTAAAGAACGGTGATGGATTAAACCCAGATCTTTTGACTGGGTGTGAGTGTTTGATTGATTCAGATGCTCCGTCCATCACCACCCCCGTTTGTACTGCTTTTGGCCGCCATAGGTGTGGCAGGGTATGCTCAGACGTGAGTCCCTTGCTCACTTTGCCACTGGATTCAAGCAAGCCAGGCTGAAGACGGCTGGAATGCCAGAAACCGTTCCTCAGAAGCTTGTTTCCGGTCCAGGGAAGAAATGGCTTGGCAGTTCGGGCTGGACTGCTCCCATGAGGCACAGGGTCAGACTGATTTGCATATAGCCATGTCTGAACTGGGTTGGCAGAGTGGGCTAAAGAACAGTGATGGATTAAACCCAGATCTTTTGACTGTGTGTGAGTGTTTGATTGATTCAGATGCTCTCTCCATCACCACCCCCTTTTGTACCGATATTTCTATTTTAGGCAGAGGGGAAGGGAGATAAGGCAAACACTGTAGCCGGTCTGGACTATACATTTTTTTGGGGGGTTGTGTTTTTGGACGGGTGTTTTTCTGTTATCCAATTCAAATTATTTTTTTGTGATGCATTTATAGTGCTTGAAGTCCTCAGTCCTTCTCTTCTTTGTTTTTTGTATTGATTTGAATAGGTGAAAGAACCTGTGTGGGAGGGAGTCACCATTTCTCTCCATCACAAGGACACCAGTCCTGTTGCCACTTAAGGGGGTTGTTAGGGATGGGGGTAAGGTGGGGAGGGCTCGGTTGGGAGGGCGGTTAGGGGTATGGGAGGTTGGTGTAGGGAGTGTGCTGCAGAGACAAGATTACATAGGGTTTTGAAAGCAATTGCAGAAATGGCATTAAAATTTGTTCTAATGATTATATGGTCATTTTGTTGTATAGTTAAAAAATTGTAAAAGTTACAATGCAGGCTGAGCACGGATTGTTTCGATGGGGCTGGATAAACTTATTATCGGTACAGGGAATGTTTGTGGCCTTAATGATGCTAGGAAGCGGGCCTTGTTCTCTAAAATAGTGAAATCTATGCACCTCAATATATTATGTTTACAGGAGACGCATATACCATGGGGGAGGCGGGGTTGCTTGAAGCTGCCTGGGTTCGATTTGATAGTGTGTTCTAAACAGTCATCATTGATAAGAGGGGTAGCTATTCTGATGTGGTGGGGAGTCGGGGTCTGTAAAAGGGTTAGGGAAGATCGATTGGGCAGATGGGCCATTGCTGAACTGTTAATTGGTGGCAGGGCTTTAACGGTTTGTACACTCTAGGGCTCCAACTTAGACGATCCTGAGGCGATGCAGCACTTAAACGTTGAATTAGCTACTTGGCCGAGTCCACTTTTTTTTGCGGCGATATGAATATTAATTTAACAAGTGATTTTAATATTGCTAAAGATTGTAACTATGTTGGTAGGAAGCCAAAGGTCTTTAAAGCACTTCAGACTTTACTTCAAGAGAATGGAGCCATAGATTTATGGTTTCTTCAAAACAAATCTGATGATGGGTATACTTATTACTCAGCCCCCCATAATAAATATGTCAGATTAGATTATGTTTTTCTCTATGAGCAGGTGGAAGCTGTCTCTTCTATTATTTCTTCTCCCCGGATCATTTCAGATCATAATTTATTGGTAGCTGAATGTCCGTGGCCATGAACTAGAAAACCTCTTCGGGAATGGACATTCGAAAGAAAGTTATTATTTGATGAGAGTTATTGTGTCCATAATCGTAAATGGATGGAGGAATTTTTAAAAATTAATAGGGGCACTGCAACCGATCAGATAGTGTGGGATACTATGAAAGCTGGTTTGCGGGGTGAGACGAAAAGCTTTCTGTCTTACAGGTGGAAGTCAGACAAAGAATAGTTCCAGAGGCGAATGCAAGATTTGAGGGAGGCAGAAGTTGAACTCGTTAGTAAAATCAAGCAGGGATCTAATATAGAATCCAGCCAACAGGAGGTGGCAATAATAAAGGTTGGGTTGTTGGAGTCTTTTAGACAAGATCTCGCTTCAAAATATTTGCAATATCGTACTGAGATGTTTGAGTTTGGTGAGAATTCCGGCAGGGTTCTAGCCAAGAGACTCCACCAGCGAAGCGTACAGAGTGGTGTTATAAAAATCCATGATCAAACGGGTGTAGTTCACGATACTTTGGAGGATATTTTTAGGTCTCAGTTAGGGACTGCAGTGGAGGATTTTTTGTTTGGGTTGGACACTCCAAAGCTGTCCCAGGAGCAGTGTGAAGTCTTGTCCGCCCCAATTCAATGGGAGGAGGTGGAGACTGCTGTAAAGACTTTAGCAAATGGCAAGGCCTGCGGTCCAGATGCAGTGCCACTCGGGTTCTAAAAGTTATTTTTGGGGGAGATCCGACAGGATCTACTTAAAGTACTTAGAGCGGCACAGAAGGATATAGTTCCGGAATCGTGGCAAGATACTACTATAGTTTAAAAAAAAGGGTAAACCAGAACTGCTACCGTCATCTTTCTGACCGATTTCACTAATCAATAGTGATTTTAAAATATATTCTAAAATTCTGGCAGTCAGGTTATCGCAGGTAATTACACCTTTGGTCTCCTTGCACCAGCATGGATTTATTCCGGGTCCAGACACGTCAGATCATGTTAGACGTGTCATAGCATTATTAGATTGGGCGCAGGTCACGGCCTCTCCTCTCGGCGTGATCCGGTTGGACGCCGAGAAGGCGTTCGACAGGGTCTCCTGGGGGTTCTTGTAGGCCGTGCTTCAGTGGAAGGGATTTACTCCCGAATTCATACAGGCGATTCAGGCATTATATTTCTTTCAAAAAGCTACACTTCGTATCTCTGATCAACAAACTATTTTTTTTTTCTATTAGCAGGGGCACGTGGCAGGGGTGTCCGCATTCACCCCTGCTGTTTGCCCTATATATTGATCCATTTTTTAGTGGAATAGAGGGTGATCAGGGCATAGTACCAATAAGGGCTGGGGATTACATTGATCGTACATTAACATACGCAGATGACATCGTTGTTTTAACATCTGATGTTTCATCAGTTTTTAGTACACTCAAGGATATGGCTGAGCAATTTGGGGCGGTCTCTGGGTACAAGCTAAATGTATCCAAAACTCAGGTGGTTCAGACACATGATATGCCATTGTCGGACGCCCCGGTGGTTACTGAAGCTATGTATTTAGGAGTTTTTATAACTGCCGCCGTCAAAACTATCCCAGACCTAAACATTCTTCCGGTGGTTGAGACGGTTAATACTAAATTAGAGCGCTTAGATCATCTTCATCTTTCTCTTTACGGGCGCTGCAGTGTCCTTAAAATGTTAATACTCCCTACGTTTTTATATTTATTTAGGACTATTCCCTTAGAATTTTCTCAAAGTAGCTTGAGTAAGGCTGATAGGGTCTGTTGCAGGTTTTTGTGGGGGTATAGACGGTCTCGTAGAGCAGCCAAGTTGATGTGCCTTTCACGGGATCGTGGGGGCTGGTCGGTGCCAAATTTGGTTCTGTACTACTGGGCATTGATGGCCCAGTCGCTGGGGGTATTACTACTTGGAGATAAAGCTGTGGTCCCATTATGCAATAGTTGGACTATTTTTGAGATAGGTCTGGGTGAAGGGGTTAAGGGTAGTCTGTTGGAGGTGCTGGAGCCAAGCTACTACAAAAGAACAAGATTTAAGGTCATTATACCTGCATTTTCCATCTGGCAGAATATTCGGCGGAAACTACGTATGCCAGGTATTAATATTTATACCCCTTTTAAAGCCGCTCGACTATTGCCTGGTATATTTCAGGATCCTACTATGTTCGAATGGCAAACCCAGGGAGTGCTAGTAATAGGGGATTGTGTTGGGGATGGGCAAGTATTACCTTATGTTCTTATGAAGGATAAATTTCAATTGTTATCACGTGATTTTTTTAAATATTTACAGATTCAAAGTTTTCTTTATAAACATTTGAAGGTCGTACCTTCTATGCTAGATAAATTCCCTAGTATAGAATTGATCCATAAAAGAGTTAGAATCGGCAAGGTATATCAATATTTACTGTCTGTTCTTCCTGATGATATGCTTGCTCAGAGTATTAGATGGTAAGGTAAACTTGGAAAGACCGGTATAGATTTAACGCCGGTGCTTGTGCTTGCCAATGAGGTTATGGTCTCTGGATCCCTCAGAACCCAAAGTTATATGGCAATGTTGGACGTATATTATACACCGGTAACAATCTAAAAATGGGGAAGTAGGGGAGATTCTTGTGCAAGGTGCCGGTTATTTGCGGCTGACATTATCCATATGTTCTTTTCTTGTCCCTCCCTCTCCAGTTTTTGACAGATATGGAGGGTTTTATTAATTCTAGGCTTAAGATCAGGTGCAATCTGACTCCAGAACTGGTGATATTTGGTTGGGATCATGGGAGTAGGGAGGCTGCTAGCCATACGTGTCATGTATCAGCTTTGTTATTTATTGCTATGTCTCAGCTTCGGCTGTGTATAACCGCTCAATGGATATCCCCTGAAGCTCCCCACCTTTTTTGATTGGCGAGCGAGATTGTTGGCCATCTATAGGCTTGAATTCTCAGTTTTTTCTCTTAAGGAAAGGAGGAGAAGACAGATGGCATCTAAGAATTAGACACTGGTTGAGGATTGGATCAAATGAAATGATTACGATTTTTTTTTGTTAGCGGCGGGGTACTATCGTGTTTTTATTTCTGTGTCTTTGTTAAAAAATTATTTGTCTCTTTTCTTTGCTATTGTGTGTATACTCAATAATGAATTTAATATGATGGCTTTTTTTCAAATTTACTTACTGATGTATTAATGCGATGAATGCATTTTTGATTGTAAAAAACCAAAAAAACACATGTGACCCTATCTATAAAAAAGACGGCGCGCATGTGTTGTATGCCATTTTAAAGCTACCGAACAAGGGAGCCCACTATCACATGCGTGGCCTCTTTGGTCACTGAGTTAGTGGTACCCGAAGCACGAATATGTCGTTAGCCATAGAGATATCAAGACTTGGCACCATGTACGAGACTTCTTTGTTGCAGATCTGGACTACATGATGCAGAAGCTGTATTTTCCATGAAAAGGTGAGCAGTGAGGCCTGGGTACGCATCGGAGGGAGTCAAAGGGTTGATACAAAAAGGCGACGCAACGATTTAGACGAACGCACTCCTATATAGTGTATCAATTTACATGTATACATTTTTTCCCAATAGCAGGAACATTTTTATAATCGCTGAAATGTCCGGAATATTACCTATACAAATAGTTTGTATAAAAGTGAGAAGGAACGTGTATGAAAGCGCGATGTTATCTAACTGCACATGAAGATGGTAACAATTACCAATCATAACATCTTTCTTTTACTATCTTTTAGATGTAGAGCATTATGTCCGGCACGTGGTGAAAAACACCGGTGACAGAAAGGTGAGCTGCGAATATTGTTTTTAGTCACTCTCTTATTTCCTCTCTCCATTCATAATAAAAATTACACACAATGTTAACTACCTTTTTATCTTACAGGTTGTGTTTTACAAATTCTGGAAACCCCCGCAAAAGAAACCTATAAAGCTCTACGTTTGTGTATTCTGCGATGATGCGTGGCCACTGTAACAATGACTGAGAAGCCTGCTTCGACACATAGTGCACCCTCTTTGAATGACGCCAATGGCTCAAGGTGTGCAAAGAAGATTGCTTCCGATACAACAACAAGCTATCTGTGAAAGGAGAGAATATGAAGTATGCAGCAGGCGCCCAACTACCCATTAGGCTAACGGTGCTTCATCCCCCCACCCATCTTGTGTGTCTCTTCCATGTTTTAATGTCCTTTTTTCTCTCTCTTTTTTACTATCTCTCACATCGTTTTTTTTCTTTTTTACAGTTGTGGACGCTGTTGTGTCCACTGTGCCGTATAGAACCTTACCTGAGTTTAAGTGACGAACTCTGTTGGCTACAGTGAAGCCTGCTTCGAGACGTAGAGCACCCTCTTTTAATCATGCGTATGGCACTGGGTGAGCAAAGAATTTTGTTTCCAAAACAACAACAAATTATCTGTGAAAGGAGAGAGTGGGTAGTGTGCAGTATAATTACCTCCGAGAAGTGAGAACAGATAGGTTACAACAGTCTGAGGAACAGATCTGCAAGCTTATTGCGCCACTTTTGTGTCATGGGAAAATTGAAGCAAGGAACGTGTAATTTTGCGTATTACTTTTCAAGACAAACTCTCAACTCCAGACTGTGCGAGTCAATGGGGTGCAACAGTCTAGGTACGGAATCTTAAGAACTCACATTAAAATTCACTTTTGTCAGGAGTTTGGCAACTCAGTTTGCGGTGATTAATCAAATGTCCTTTTGTTTGCTTCACCAAACATCCTTCAGAAGCAATCACGGCCTATCGAGTAACAGCAATGGAATTGTCCGCAACGTATTGTATATACTTTGACGTGTAGAAGCAATGTTAAATTCAAGTTGTGAACTCTGATGACCGCAGTGTTTATACAAGGTAAGCACAGTGGCCTCGATATACAATGCCTACAATTAAATGCATTAGAAATAAATCGGCGTATTTGCAATCCTGTTGTGCCACTTTTGTGTCAGTAACGCAGTAGGCACTTCCATATAGACACCCCTTGAACGCTGCACTATAACAGAAGTGAAATGTGCCAGGCATACAGCACACGTAAAATCATAGTGATACCTTGACTTAGTCACATGTACATAATTTTAAACTCTAATTTTCTTTTTTGTTTTGCAGATTACCTATCATACGTCTTTTGGAGTCCACATCAAAATTTGTTTATAATATTGTTTTATTAAAGTTATTTTTCTAGTTGTTTAATATATTGTTATCTTTAAGTTACGTTTACAGTTATTGTTGTTTTAATAAAAGTTAATTTAAAAAACTATATACGTCTTTTTTTGGGGGGCTGACGGTCCACAATAGAAATAATATTTATAATTTGAAGTACTATGGTAAGATGTTTGAGAGTAGGGTTGAAAAGAACTGGCTGTACAATAAGTTATATTTACTCTGGATGCTCTACAAGACAGAAAGAAAATCAAAGTAAAACAAAACAATGTGTGCCAGATTTACAAACCCCTTGCGCCACTTTCGGGTGCAAAGCCACCCCCCTACAAAATTAAAAGTGTGTGGGCCTCAATGACGCCCTTCAAACCACAGAAACAACAACCCCCCGGAGCTTTCTATATTATGTGAGGGGGACTGCGTGGCCCATCCGCCTGGTGCCCTGGAGTCCACCACGCCCAGACCCGGTTCCTGCAGTGTCCTGGGGGGAACGGCCATTACAATGCCGTCATAACCACGCGTGACCGTCACCACAAAGCCATTAGCACGCATATAGTTTTACCACGCATGCTTTTACGATTAGTATGCATTTACTACGCATGATAAAGGCATAAGCGTAGTAATGGCTTTGTGGTGACGGTCATGCGTTGTAATGGCTGTGGCTTATGTGCTTCAAATTAGTTTTTAGGTATTTGTCTGACCAAGTCTGATAAGATCGGAGGCCAAGGACAAACACCGTGGTGTCTGTGGTAGGAAATCTCATGGCTCACAGAGAAGGTAGGCGGGGAGTAAAATAAAAATGAAAGCGGCAGGTATAAAAAAAATAGCAGAGGAAAACTACTAAAATGGCGGAGGACGGAGTACGTAATCAAGGTTTGGCGCCCCAGGCAATACTTTTCAAATAAATATAGATAGAATATGATTATTAATATATTAGAAAAGTGTAGCAGCGGATGAGGCAAACGGCCCGGGAGAAGAAAGTGGCGATGTAACACCCGAAATGAGGAGAGGTTTGCTTGGCAAACTTAAAGAAAAAGAAATAAGTGTGGTCTTGGAAACGAGGCTGCGCATGCGTACAGATTACAACTGGTGCAGAACAAAAACACAAAGTTTTACATACTATGATAGAAATATAGCTCTTTTTTGACCAGTAAAGTTAGTTCTGAAAAGAACAGTTTTTTTTGTCTTTTTTTTACCATAAAAAATAAATTGGAAACAAAACAGTGTCCAACAGGAACAAATAAACAAAGAAAAAAAATTGCGTCGTGAGCAACGGTGCTCCTGTTTGTGCTGTTTAATTAAATTAATTGACTGCTCCCCGTAGCAGAGCATCTCATTGCAAAATTTCGATATTTGGATGTGGAGTCCATGGCAGTGTGGTTGGTGCGCTTGAAGTGCTGGGAACAGCAGGTGATGGATTGTCCCGTAGCCTATCAGAGCAAGCTCTTCCATAAATGTGAGGTTGGTAGTTTTTCACATGGCGAACCATCCTCTTGACAGTGTGGTGTCACAGATTCTCCAGGTGACCTTGCAGCATTTACCTATTTCTGTCCTTCAGGAAAGGTGAAAAATGTCCAGATTACTGCCTCTTTTCTTTTTCCCTGTGACTCCTCAGCTATAAATTCCTCCTCTGAAGAATGTTCTGAAGTGGATTCCAGAAATGCAGCC
Source organism: Lissotriton vulgaris (assembly GCF_964263255.1). Taxonomy (NCBI): domain Eukaryota; kingdom Metazoa; phylum Chordata; class Amphibia; order Caudata; family Salamandridae; genus Lissotriton; species Lissotriton vulgaris. The sequence goes on from NC_141685.1 coordinate 1,576,811,426, forward strand.
ATATTAAAATTGTTTTGTCAAATGACAGGAGCTCCCGACAAGAGATGGTTCTTCTGAGAAAGTCAAAGAAGAATGATTAAAATGGGTGGGGTCTTTCAACAGTTGGAATTGGAAGTGTTATGACCCTTCGGGAGGCGGGAGGCGGATCCAAGATGGCAGAGTGAGGATCCGTGCTGGCTGACTCACCTGTAGGCTCCGTTCTCCTCTCCTTTCCAGAGCATACCGAAGACACGAGACTGCTAAATGGAACTGCACTCCACTGAGCTGTGCGCGTAAAAAACCACAGTACCGCTGATCCTTTTCTTTTAAACAATTAAACTACGTCGGCGGTCTCTCTCCTCCCAACAAGCTGATGCTTCTACTTTCTGATCTGGTTTGGCTGTTCCGGCGGTTGCTACACGAACGGATCGGCAACTCAGGGATCGGCTGGTTTGGCCTTACTTTCAGCCGGCGAGTGACGGCCGGCGTTTTGTGGCTCAGAAGAATGTCTCCTAAGAATCCGAACCCAATCCCGCCACGCCCAACGAGGAACAGCAAACAGGCGGTGGTGGCGGCGGTCCCCCCTGCAGCCCCCGCCGCTATAGTCATCACGCCCGTAGCAGCAGCACCAGCGTCCACAGCGGCAGCAGTGGCTCCTTCCCCGCCGATTGTGGAGGCACTTATCGAGGACACCTCATCAGAGGACAGCGGGTGTCCTGTTTTACCGGAGGGGAAGAAAACTACAGCCACAACTGCTAAACAGGTACTGAGGCCACCTATCCTCTTAGCTGGGACACAAACTAAGGGCCCTGAGGGCACTACCCCTAAGACAGCTAAAACGGGGCCTAAACTGACAGCTAAAACAGGGGGGGCAGCGGGAGAGATTGCTTCACAACCTTTGAGAAAAGCCTCTATAAACCCCAGTGCAATACAGGAAGGGGGAGAAACAGCAATGATCTCAAATAGTCAAGATGCTGATATTAATGCCAAAGCTGATGCTGGTTTGTAAAGTCCCTCTACTGACCCCTCGAGCGCGCAGCTAATGATACTGGGGGACAGCAATGGTGACTGTAATGTTGATGTTGTACAATCGTTGCCTAAAGGGGGTAACCTTTCTATCATAGCCCATGAACTACGGCCGGATTCTATAAATGCCACCCGGCCAGCACTTTGAGACTCAACCTCAAATAATCTAGAGGGGATACCAGAAGTCCATTCGGAGGACATTGAATGGGGGACACAAAACGAACTTGTAGCACATACAACGACTTCAGTGGATATCGAGTTGGACTCGTACGAGGATTACGAGGCTGAGACAGAGACTGAAGATGACTTTTCCGCCAATCCCCCTATGGGGGGATGCATCTCTAAGACTAAAGCCAAGGGCAAACAAAAGGCAAGGAGAAGCAGCAAGGCTGGCGCTATCTAAAGCCAAACAATAACTTAGCTCTAAGGAAGAATATTCCAGACAAAAGTCAACTCAGAAAATGGATTGAAGCAAAGGGTCTGGTCAAAACTATGACGTTAAGGTTATCAAGAGCGAGTCCTACAGACTCTATACCAACACTGATCTCCCCGGATAAGAGCATTCTGATTGACCCGGATAATACACTCCTTGCGGACCGGATCCAAGAAGCACAGTCTCAAGAGCAGGATAACGGGCCGTCGAATAGTTTGGAGTTAACATCAGCACATACAAACAACGCTTTACATCCTATCACTCAACTATCCGCCCACGTAATAGTCAGCCCTTCTTCTTTGGCGGAGCTACCCTCCGGTTCCGTTCCAGCCTCTTCTTCATCTGTTATAGCAAAAAACAGGGGAAACCCACCAGATGAGGGATCATCGAATCAAGACTCAAGAAGGGAAGGAGCCAATACCTCCTCTCTGGATGAAATACTAACGATTTTGAGTAAGCAATTGAGTAACCAACGCGCAGAAGCACAGGAGTACTATCTTCAACTTAGGGAGGACAATAACAAGATGCAATCCTCTCTATGTGATCTTACTACTAAAATTGGGGGGATTTCACAAGAAACTACGGAACTACAGCAACGGGTGGTACATGTGGAGGAGTCAAACACTGAAATGGCAGCAGTAGTAGAAAAGCACGATGATCAGTTGAAGGTATTACAGCTAAAGGTCGAGGACTTGGAGAACAGGCAGAGGCGATCTAACCTAAGACTTTTTGGCATCGCGTAGAGATCAGAGGGCTCAGACCCCAGGGCGTACATTGTAGGGGTGCTCCAGAAGGCCTTTCCTGACTTGGCAGATTGGGACTGGGACTCACAAATTCAGCGGGCTAATCGTCTGCCTTTGTTTCAAAGAAATAGAGAAAATCAGTTCCCACGTCCCTTTCTAATTTATTTTGGCAACTTTCTTTTACTTCAAGCGGTCTGACAGAGAGCCCGCCCTAACTCTCCAATAGCTATAGGGGAGTTTTCGTTCTTTGCATGATCAGATCTCAGCAGGGACACTATGGATAGGAGGGGGCAGCTTCGTAAATTGATGGATCCCATTAAGGTCTGCGGAGGGCAGGTGTTCCTCCAAGAACCCGCTCGCCTTAAGGTTATGAGAAACGGGCGGACACACACCTTTAATGACGTTAAGGAAGCAGAGGCTTATCTTTCTAGCATCAGCTCTAGCCAGAGTCAGAGTCAGACTTAAAATAACTACTACCAGCCCCAAGGGTGGTGAATAAGTTATTAAAAGGGAGGATGGGGAGCACAAACACATAAAGAAGGGGGAGGAAAAGGCGGACAAAAAAGGGAAAAATAAGAAAAAGGAAGAGAAAGAATTTCATTTCTCATTTCATTTTTGTTCGGTATGCACAATGATGTTTGTTAAAAGGGGGGGGGGCAGGAGCCTCTCAGGGTGATTCACCACACGAGCTGCCTCACCAACGGCAGCTGTAACTGGAGGGTGGTTCTTCCCCGGCTGGGGTGAGAGCCAGGGGGGTGGGAGGGGGGTGGGACCCCTTCTCCGCAGGTTGGGGGCAAGGGGAGCTGGGGGGGGGGGAAACTTTATAAAATTTGTTTGCTGGCTGACAGGGGAAAATATGATGAAGAATATGATAAAGACTTCAAATCATTGTTTATCGAATGGTTTATTGGTTGTTTTAGGTGTTTGAGAGATCAAGACTTAGGGGCCGATCAGGATCGCGGACGGACTTGCGTCCGTCCGCGACCCCAGAGCAGGAGGGAACCTCCGCATGGCATGCGGAGTTCCCTCCTGTGCAATTAGGATGTGACCGCCACCCTGGCGGTCACATCCTCTATTTTTAACATTGCGGCGGGTGCAGCTTCAAGCTGCACCCGCGGCAATGTTAAAAATGCACGCATTGCTTTTGCATGCAGAAAGAGGCAGGCACCGTGCGGTGCCTGCCGCTTTCTGCATGCAAATGCAGGGGGGTACCATAGGTACCCCCCATGTGCACCCCCCACCCCCCCTTCACCTAGGGGGCCCGCAACGGGCCCCCGCAGTGAAGTTCCGTATGCTTTTCCACGGCGGGAAACGCGCCGCGGAAAAGCATAATTCACTGCCCATCCTAATATGGTGGACGGTGTCTGAGAGACACCGTCACCATATTAGAGCTTTTCCGCCGCGGTTGTAAGCCAACCGCGGCGGAAAAGCTGCGGACGGAAACCAGGACCCACCAGCCATCCTAATGTGGCGGTGGGTCCTTGGTCAGTCCGCTGCGGTTTTTCCGCATCCTCGGGGCCGGCGGTGGCTTCCGCTGGCCCCGAGGATGCGGAAAAACCGCTATCCTGATCGGCCCCTTAGTATTTGACTATCTGAAGAGGGGTTTAATATTTCTACTATCATTCAAATGCATTTAATAAAATATCTAGCTTGGAACGTAGCAGGGCTTAACAGTAAAAACAAAAGATCTTTGGTGTCAGAAGAGCTAAAACTACATAATCCCCATTTTTGTCTATTATCAGAAACCCACATCATATGGAAAGATAGGAAAATATTAAGTCAAATGGAGTATGACATTCTGGTCTGCTCTACCTTTGGGAGTCCCACAAGAGGGGTTGCTATCCTCAAGGATAAGCGATTTAGGGTTGAAGTAATGCAAACTGCTCACGATAAGGATGGTAGATGGGCTATTGCGCAAATCAATTATGAAAATAACAAGTATGTTCTATGTGTGGTTTATGGATCAAATTTAGACGAACCAATGTATTTCGACCAATTAAATATGAAACTTTTGGACTGGGAGGGGGAAATTATTATAATGGCGGATTTTAATTGCATCATGGACTTTAAAATCGACACAACTAAGCCGTATGCTCATCATAGGATGCACAAGACCAGGACATCTATATTGGACCTATGTCGGACTCATAATATTAAAGACGCTTGGAGATATCTGTATCCAAATACACCAGGGTATACATATTACTCAGCGCCCCACAAGATGTGTACTAGATTAGACATGGCATTAGTCAGCGATAAGTTACTGCAAACTGGCTCCATGACTTTATGCCCCCGAATAACTTCTGATCATAATGCACTAATAATGATATTTGATACACCAAGCATCAGGACACCCCCCAGACCATTCTCTTTCCCTAGACACTTAATCTCAGACCCAACTTATATGACGCAGATCAAAGCCCATCTCAATGAATTTATAAGTATTAATAAGAACTCAACCGGTTGCTGTATGGTATGGGACGCCTGCAAGGCAAGCATTAGGGGTTTTACGCAGGCTTATGTGATCAGGCAAAACGCAGAACGAAGGCAGCACAAGATCATGCTATTAGCAAACATAACTAAACAAGAAGAATTACTGGCCACAGCTCTACAGCTCAACCTCCCAACAATTATAGAAATCAATCTAAAACTTAGCGCATTTAAAAATGATATAAAATCTAATTTCATTCAAAAAAGTAGTGCAAAGATCCATAAATTCAAAATTGCACAATATGAGGGGGGGGGGATAAAATCGGCAAAATCTTAGCCTATAAAGTTGCCGAAGATAGAGCAGACACCCTAATCTCTAATATTCGGGGGCATGGGAACAAACTCTATAATCAGCCACAAGATATACTCGAGCAATTTGCCGATTATTACGGAAACCTATACACTCCAGATAGCCCTGTAGATCAAGATCTAGTCCGGGAATATGTTGATGAATATCCAGTGAGCACAGAGAACCTATCAGGCTTGGGCTTACTGTCTGACGATATAACACTGACAAAATTGCATCAGGCCATTAACTCCCTACCGATTGGAAAAGCGGCAGGAGAGGATACAATACCTTTGGAACTCTATAAAACTTGTAGATTGGAATTAGAACAGCTACTACTGGAAGTCATGCAATCAATTGGGCTAAACGGAATGGCTCCCAAATCCTGGAACAGGACAAAAATAATTTATTTTTTAAAGAAAGATAAGCCCAAGTCCCTGAAGCTAAATGGCGACAAGACAGAGGTCTTGGTCTTTCGGAGAAGCCAAGATGTTTGGTCGAGCGAGTGGTGGCCTTAGTCTCTTGGCACCTGCCCCACTCCCTCCCTATCAGCCAGAAATCTCGGCGTGGTTTTTGACACCTCACTGTCTATGACGCTCCAAGTAAATAGGACCGTGGCCTCATGCTGGGGTGTTATCAGGATTCTAAATAGGATCCGTAACTATCTCTCTCTCCAGGCTCGGAAGAAGATTGCAGTCGCTCTTGTTGGCTCCAGGCTTGATTATTGCAACTCCCTTTATGTGGAGTCCAACAAGGGCCTTATCCATCGACTGCAAATCGTGCAGAATGCTGCAGCACCTTTTGTTCTGGCCCTTCCTTTGGCATCTTCAGCCACGACTGCCAGGAGAGATCTACATTGGCTTCCTGTTCAGCATAGAGTCTTTTTTAAGATTCTATGCCTTACATACAGAGCTCTTGCGGCTGGCACGGACGACGCACTTGGGTCCCTGCTTACCCGTTATATCCCAACCAGATCTCTTCGATCTGCTGGGTTATTTCAACTGGTAGTGCCCCGCACAAGGCTATCCAGATGGGGAGCGAGAGCTTTTTCTGTCGCCGCTCCTAAGCTCTGGAACTCTCTCCCAATTGAGGTTAAAACCTTACCCTCAATTGATTTGTTTAAAAAGGCCCTTAAGACGTGGTGCTTTACTAAAGCCTGCCAATAAGAGAATGCTGGTCTGATCTGCGAGCTGTACCATTTGAATTAGGCGCCTTGACGCGCATTGGGCAAAGTATGCGCATGATAAAACTCATTTCATTCATTTATTCATTCAAGGAGGAGAAGGGTCATATCGGCCTATCTCCCTGATAAATACTGATGCGAAAATATTCGCTAAAATTATGGCACTTAGACTAGCCCCAGTCATGCCCCAAATTGTTAACCCACAACAACACGGGTTCATCTCCGGGAGAGATACACCGACACATGTAAATATGGCCATTACGGCGTTCGATGTTGCGGAGACTGAGTCGACCCCACTCGGCATGATCCTATTAGACGCTGAAAAAGCTTTTGACCGAGTGGGGTGGGACTATTTTTGGAGCGTGCTGTCCAAAATGGGTTTTGGGGGGAACTTTCTGAAGGGTATACAAGCACTCTATGACAAGCCTACCGCCTGTATTAGCTACGGGGGCCTGACCTCATCAGAATTTACCATCATGCGTGGGACCCGTCAAGGCTGTCCCCTTTCACCCCTTTTATTTGCCCTTTTGTTAGAACCATTTTTGCTCGCCCTTCACTCCCAAATCCTGATTGTGCCTTTTAGCTCCGGCTCACAGGAGCTGAAATTGACAGCTTATGTGGACGACATTGCCGTTTATACTTCTGACATTGCCGAAGCGCTGAAAGGAATATCTATAGAGGCTGGGAAATTCGGGAAGGTGTCAGGCTATAAGCTTAATCGACAGAAGACACAAGTTATAGCTAACCACTCACCTACTGTGGCTATTCCCGAGATCTGTGAAGAAGCGACCTACTTAGGGGTTAAATTAAAGGCCAGACTACAAGATATTAATAACATAAACTATAATGAGTTGATCAAAAAAACTATTCTTCTATTAAAAAAATGGAACAGATTGCCCCTGAATTTGATTAGTAGAATTAATCCTATTAAGATGAAGGTTTTGCCAAAGTGTGTTTATTTATTCCGATCTATCCCACTCGCACTAAATAATAAGTTCTTTCAGCACCTAGATGGGGTACTGAGCAGCTTTATCTGGAGTTACAAAAAGGCTAGAAGGTCACTAAAAATGTTGAAAAATAATACAAATAAAGGTGGACTGAACTTTCCAGACTTCAAAATGTATTTTTGGTCTGCGTTTTTTACACGCCTACGTTCATTACTGCATGGAGACAGAGCTCCTTTTTTTCATTTTTTTATGTTGGAACAAGACTCACAATTTTTTTTGCTTAGAGCTAATGACCCGAATTATTACAAGAGGGTGAGATTTAAGACTGCTAGAGACATCGTTAGGATCTGAGTCAATGTACTAAAATTTTGTAAAACAACTTTTTTATAACCCGAAGCTGCCGCTGTGGGGCAACCCAGGCCTTACGGATATCTTCACGGATACTATCACTTATAATTGGGCGGCACTCGGGATTAAGGTATTGGCGGATCTGTACGGCATGCAGGGGTTTCTGGAATTCAATGCGCTCAAACAGATATATGACTTACCGGAAGCCACAAGATACAAACATCTGCAAATGCACGATTATTTGATTAATAAAAAAAAGATTCAAAATATCACTGAATGCAATATATGGACTTGTCTATACTCAAACAAAAACGAATTAGTTATTAGCGAGGCATACAAAACACTTAGGGGGTCATTACGATAGAGGATTTTCCGCATCCCCCGGGCCGGCGGAAGCCACCGCCGGCCCGGAGGATGCGGAAAATCCTCTGCGGACCCACCAGGACCCACCGCCACATTAGGATGGCTGGTGGGTCATGGTTTAGGTCCGCAGCTTTTCCGCCGTGGCTGGCTTACAACCGCGGCAGAAAAGCACTAAAATGGTGACGGTGTCTCTCAGACACTGTCAGCCAGATTAGGATGTGCTTGGGAACATGCTTTTCCGTGGCGGCTTTTCCGCCGTGGAAAAGCATGTGAAACTGCACTGCGGGGGCCCATGGGGGGTACCATAGGTACCCCGTGCATTTGCGTGCACAATGCAGCAGGCACCGCGCGGTGCCTGCCGCTTTGTGCACGCAAATGCTGTGCATGCATTTTTAACATTGCTGGGGGTGCAGCTTGAAGCTCCACCCGGCGCAATGTTAAAATAGAGGATGTGACCGCCACCCTGGCGGTCACATCCTAATCTGAACAGAGGGAACGCCGCATCCCATGCGGACGTTCCCTCGTGCTCTGGGGTCGCGGACGGACTCAAGTCCGTCCGCGATCGTAATGACCCCATAAGTACCTTTAAAATGAATGATGACGATGAACTGGCTGCGAAGTGGGGCACTCAACTAGTTTTAAATATTACCTCAAATCAAATTGAGCACTCCCTGGCTAACATTAACAATCTAGTACGATCATCCAGCCTTAGGCTACAACATTTTAGAACGACCTGTATGCTCTATTATACACCTGAAAGAATCTCTAGATGGTCCCTTAACGCCTCTTTTAGCAATCGTACTAAATGCCCTAAATGTCTAACCGATGCAGCCAATTTAGTACATATGTTGTTCTCTTGCCCCAAACTTAAGACCTTTTGGGGGGACATACAGAATGTTCTCAGATTAAAGAACATCTCGCTACCTACCATCACGGCTGCCTCGGTCTTACTAGACTTCTATCCTTCTTCACCCCCACAATCTGCCTTAGTCACTATACTCATCTCCTGTGCCAAATTAACCTTGGCTAGGGCCTGGACCGATTCGGAACCACCGACGGTTTGGAAGTGGTGGACACTAGTAACAGAGATACATGCCATGGAGCTAGCCTTAGCAAATCTTAGGGGAACACGCTCACTGATCAAATTTAATAGAAACTGGGGCACCTTTCTAGAGTAAAATCTCACTTAAACGTTGCATAATTGTTAACTCTCTCTTTTTTTTCCTTCTGAAAAGAAAAATATGTCTATAGTTTGATTTTGTAATAGGAATTCTTTTACTGTCTCCATATATCAAATCATTTGTTTTACAACATATATACTTTGATGTCTCTTTGTACATGTATGAAACCATCTATGTATTTTTTGTCTTCTTTCTTTTTTTTATGTCAGCTGGCTAACAATAAAAATATTTTTTAAAAAAAAGGAAGTGTTATGACCCAATCAAATCTCTTATTTTAAAGTTACATGGCTTATGCGTAGGGTGCACTTACGGTGCGTGAATGGACGCCTTACGCCGCCATTTGCGTAATTGCTTTTAAAAGTAACATACGCTTACTAAAAGTTAATAAATATTATTTTAATAATCATTCGAGATAATGTCTTCCCTTGATATTTACATTAAATACATAAATATATATTTTCAAACATTATGTCCGGCACGTGGTGAAAAACACCGGTGACAGAAAGGTGAGCTGCGAATATTGTTTTTAGTCACTCTCTTATTTTCTCTCTCCATTCATAATAAAAATTACACACAATGTGAACTACCTTTTTATCTTACAGGTTGTGTTTTACAAATTCTGGAAACCCCCGCAAAAGAAACCTATAAAGCTCTACGTTTGTGTATTCTGCGATGATGCGTGGCCACTGTAACAATGACTGAGAAGCCTGCTTCGACACATAGTGCACCCTCTTTGAATGACGCCAATGGCTCAAGGTGTGCAAAGAAGATTGTTTCCGATACAACAACAAGTTATCTGTGAAAGGAGAGAATATGTAGTATGCAGCAGTCGCCCAACTACCCATTAGGCTAACGGTGCTTCATCCCCCCACCCATCTTGTGTGTCTCTTCCGTGTTTTAATGTCCTTTTTTCTCTCTCTTTTTTACTATCTCTCACATCGTTTTTTTTTCTTTTTTACAGTTGTGTCCACTGTGCCATATAGAACCTTACCTGAGTTTAAGTGACGAACTCTGTTGGCTACAGTGAGCCTGCTTCGAGACGTAGAGCACCCTCTTTTAATCATGCGTATGGCACTGGGTGAGCAAAGAATTTTGTTTCCGAAACAACAACAAATTATCTGTGAAAGGAGAGAGTGGGTAGTGTGCAGTATAATTACCTCCGAGAAGTGAGAACAGATAGGTTACAACAGTCTGAGGAACAGATCTGCAAGCTTATTGCGCCACTTTTGTGTCATGGGAAAATTGAAGCAAGGAACTTGTAATTTTGCGTATTACTTTTCAAGACAAACTCTCAACTCCAGACTGTGCGAGTCAATAGGGGGCAACAGTCTAGGTACGGAATCTTAAGAACTCACATTAAAATTCACTTTTGTCAGGAGTTTGGCAACTCAGTTTACGGTGATTAATCAAATGTCCTTTTGTTTGCTTCACCAAACATCCTTCAGAAGCAATCACGGCATATCGAGTAACAGCAATGGAATTGTCCGCAACGTATTGTATATACTTTGACGTGTAGAAGCAATGTTAAATTCAAGTTGTGAACTCTGATGACCACAGTGTTTATACAAGGTAAGCACAGCGGCCTCGATATACAATGCCTACAATTAAATGCATTAGAAATAAATCGGCGTATTTGCAATCCTGTTGTGCCACTTTTGTGTCAGTAACGCAGTAGGCACTTCCATATAGACACCCCTTGAACGCGGCACTATAACAGAAGTGAAATGTGCCAGGCATACAGCACACGTAAAATCGTAGTGATACCTTGACTTAGTCACATGTACATAATTTTAAACTCTAATTTTCTTTTTTGTTTTGCAGATTACCTATCATACGTCTTTTGGAGTCCACATCACAATTTGTTTATAATATTGTTTTATTAAAGTTATTTTTCTAGTTGTTTAATATATTGTTATCTTTAAGTTACGTTTACAGTTATTGTTGTTTTAATAAAAGTTAATTTAAAAAACTATATACGTCTTTTTTTGGGGGGCTGACGGTCCACAATAGAAATAATATTTATAATTTGAAGTACTATGGTAAGATGTTTGAGAGTAGGGTTGAAAAGAACTGGCTGTACAATAAGTTATATTTACTCTGGATGCTCTACAAGACAGAAAGAAAATCAAAAAAAACCAAAACAATGTGTGCCAGATTTACAAACCCCTTGCGCCACTTTCGGGTGCAAAGCCACCCCCCTACAAAATTAAAAGTGTGTGGGCCTCAATGACGCCCTTCAAACCACAGAAACAACAACCCCCTGGAGCTTTCTATATTATGTGAGGGGGACTGCGTGGCCCATCCGCCTGGTGCCCTGGAGTCCACCACGCCCAGACCCGGTTCCTGCAGTGTCCTGGGGGGGAACGGCCATTACAATGCCGTCATAACCACGCGTGACCGTCACCACAAAGCCATTAGCACGCATATAGTTTTACCACGCATGCTTTTACGATTAGTATGCATTTACTACGCATGATAAAGGCATAAGCGTGGAAATGGCTTTGTGGTGACGGTCATGCGTTGTAATGGCTGTGGCTTATGTGCTTCAAATTAGTTTTTAGGTATTTGTCTGACCAAGTCTGATAAGATCGGAGGCCAAGGACAAACACCGTGGTGTCTGTGGTAGGAATCTCATGGCTCACAGAGAAGGTAGGCGGGGAGTAAAATAAAAATGAAAGCGGAAGGTATAAAAAAAATAGCGGAGGAAAACTACTAAAATGGGGGAGGACGGAGTACGTAATCAAGGTTTGGCGCCCCAGGCAATACTTTTCAAATAAATATAGATAGAATATGATTATTAATATATTAGAAAAGTGTAGGCAAATGGCCCGGGAGAAGAAAGCGGCGATGTAACACCCGAAATGAGGAGAGGTTTGCTTGGCGAACTTAAAGAAAAAGAAATAAGTGTGGTCTTGGAAACGAGGCTGCGCATGCGTACAGACTACAACTGGTGCAGAACAAAAACACAAAGTTTTACATACTATCATAGAAATATAGCTCTTTTTTGACCAATAAAGTTAGTTCTGAAAAGAACTGTTTTTTTTGTCTTTTTTTTGCCATAAAAAATAAATTGGAAACAAAACAGTGTCCAACAGGAACAAATAAACAAAGAAAAAAAATTGCGTCGTGAGCAACGGTGCTCCTGTTTGTGCTGTTTAATTAAATTAATTGACTGCTCCCCGTAGCAGAGCATCTCATTGCAAAATTTCGATATTTGGATGCGGAGTCCATGGCTGTGTGGTTGGTGCGCTTGAAGTGCTGGGAACAGCAGGTGATGGATTGTCCCGTAGCCTATCAGAGCAAGCTCTTCCATAAATGTGAGGTTGGTAGTTTTTCACATGGCGAACCATACTTGCTGTCCCAAATGAGTACTTTTTGGTCGGATTTCCTCTTGACAGTGTGGTGTCACAGATTGTCCAGGTGACCTAGCAGCATTTACCTATTTCTGTCCTTCAGGAAAGGTGAAAAATGTCCAGATTACTGCCTCTTTTCTTATTCCCTGTGACTCCTCAGCTATAAATTCCTCCTCTGAAGAATGTTCTGAAGTGGATTCCAGAAATGCAGCCATATTAAAATTGTTTTGTCAAATGACAGGAGCTCCCGACAAGAGATGGTTCTTCTGAGAAAGTCAAAGGAGAATGATTAAAATGGGTGGGGTCTTTCAACAGTTGGAATTGGAAGTGTTATGACCATTCGGGAGGTGGGAGGCGGATCCAAGATGGCGGAGTGAGGATCCGTGCCGGCTGACTCACCTGTAGGCTCCGTTCTCCTCTCCTTTCCAGAGCGTACCGAAGACACAAGACTGCTAAATGGAACTGCACTCCACTGAGCTGTGCGCGTAAAAAACCACAGTACCGCTGATCCTTTTCTTTTAAACAATTAAACTACGTCGGCGGTCTCTCTCCTCCCAACAAGCTGATGCTTCTACTTTCTGATCTGGTTTGGCTGTTCCGGCGGTTGCTACATGAACGGATCGGCAACTCAGGGATCGGCTGGTTTGGCCTTACTTTCAGCCGGCGAGTGACGGCCGGCGTTTTGTGGCTCAGAAGAATGTCTCCTAAGAATCCGAACCCAATCCCGCCACGCCCAACGAGGAACAGCAAACAGGAGGTGGTGGCGGCGGACCCCCCTGCAGCCCCCGCCGCTATAGTCATCACGCCCGTAGCAGCAGCACCAGCGTCCACAGCGGCAGCAGTGGCTCCTTCCCCGCCGATTGTGGAGGCACTTATCGAGAACACCTCATCAGAGGACAGCGGGTGTCCTGTTTTACCAGAGGGGAAGAAAACTACAGCCACAACTGCTAAACAGGTACTGAGGCCACCTATCCTCTTAGCTGGGACACAAACTAAGGGCCCTGAGGGCTCTACCCCTAAGACAGCTAAAACGGGGCCTAAACTGACAGCTAAAACAGGGGGGGGCAGCGGGAGAGATTGCTTCACAACCTTTGAGAAAAGCCTCTATAAACCCCAGTGCAATACAGGAGGGGGGAGAAACAGCAATGATCTCAAATAGTCAAGATGCTGATATTAATGCCAAAGCTGATGCTGGTTTGTAAAGTCCCTCTACTGACCCCTCGAGCGCGCAGCTAATGATACTGGGGGACAGCAATGGTGACTGTAATGTTGATGTTGTACAATCGTTGCCTAAAGGGGGTAACCTTTCTATCATAGCCCATGAACTACGGCCGGATTCTATAAATGCCACCCGGCCAGCACTTTGCGACTCAACCTCAAATAATCTAGAGGGGATACCAGAAGTCCATTCGGAGGACATTGAATGGGGGACACAAAACGAACTCGTAGCGCATACAACGGCTTCAGTGGATATCGAGTTGGACTCGTACGAGGATCACGAGGCTGAGACAGAGACTGAAGATGACTTTTCCGCCAATCCCCCTATGGGGGGATGCATCTCTAAGACTAAAGCCAAGGGCAAACAAAAGGCAAGGAGAAGCAGCAAGGCTGGCGCTATCTCTAAACGGCTAAAGCCAAACAATAACTTAGCTCTAAGGAAGAATATTCCAGACAAAAGTCCACTCAGAAAATGGATTGAAGCAAAGGGTCTGGTCAAAACTATGACGTTAAGGTTATCAGGAGCGAGTCCTACAGACTCTATACCAACACTGATCTCCCCGGATAAGAGCATTCTGATTGACCCGGATAATACACTCCTTGCGGACCGGATCGAAGAAGCACAGTCTCAAGAGCAGGATAACGGGCCGTCTAATAGTTTGGAGTTAACACCAGCACATACAAACAACGCTTTACATCCTATCACTCAACTATCCGCCCACGTAATAGTCAGCCCTTCTTCTTTGGCGGAGCTACCCTCCGGTTCCGTTCCAGCCTCTTCTTCATCTGTTATAGCAAAAAACAGGGGAAACCCACCAGATGAGGGATCATCGAATCAAGACTCAAGAAGGGAAGGAGCCAATACCTCCTCTCTGGATGAAATACTAACGATTTTGAGTAAGCAATTGAGTAACCAACGCGCAGAAGCACAGGAGTACTATCTTCAACTTAGGGAGGACAATAACAAGATGCAATCCTCTCTATGTGATCTTACTACTAAAATTGGGGGGATTTCACAAGAAACCACGGAACTACAGCAACGGGTGGTACAGGTGGAGGAGTCAAACACTAAAATGGCAGCAGCAGTAGAAAAGCACGATGATCAGTTGAAGGTATTACAGCTAAAGGTCGAGGACTTGGCGAACAGGCAGAGGCGATCTAACCTAAGACTTTTTGGCATCCCGGAGAGATCAGAGGGCTCAGACCCCAGGGCGTACATTGTAGGGGTGCTCCAGAAGGCCTTTCCTGACTTGGCAGATTGGGACTACGATAGAGGATTTTCCGCATCCCCCGGGCCGGCGGAAGCCACCGCCGGCCCGGAGGATGCGGAAAATCCTCTGCGGACCCACCAGGACCCACCGCCACATTAGGATGGCTGGTGGGTCATGGTTTAGGTCCGCAGCTTTTCCGCCGTGGCTGGCTTACAACCGCGGCAGAAAAGCACTAAAATGGTGACGGTGTCTCTCAGACACTGTCAGCCAGATTAGGATGTGCTTGGGAACATGCTTTTCCGTGGCGGCTTTTCCGCCGTGGAAAAGCATGTGAAACTGCACTGCGGGGGCCCATGGGGGGTACCATAGGTACCCCGTGCATTTGCGTGCACAATGCAGCAGGCACCGCGCGGTGCCTGCCGCTTTGTGCACGCAAATGCTGTGCATGCATTTTTAACATTGCTGGGGGTGCAGCTTGAAGCTCCACCCGGCGCAATGTTAAAATAGAGGATGTGACCGCCACCCTGGCGGTCACATCCTAATCTGAACAGAGGGAACGCCGCATCCCATGCGGACGTTCCCTCGTGCTCTGGGGTCGCGGACGGACTCAAGTCCGTCCGCGATCGTAATGACCCCATAAGTACCTTTAAAATGAATGATGACGATGAACTGGCTGCGAAGTGGGGCACTCAACTAGTTTTAAATATTACCTCAAATCAAATTGAGCACTCCCTGGCTAACATTAACAATCTAGTACGATCATCCAGCCTTAGGCTACAACATTTTAGAACGACCTGTATGCTCTATTATACACCTGAAAGAATCTCTAGATGGTCCCTTAACGCCTCTTTTAGCAATCGTACTAAATGCCCTAAATGTCTAACCGATGCAGCCAATTTAGTACATATGTTGTTCTCTTGCCCCAAACTTAAGACCTTTTGGGGGGACATACAGAATGTTCTCAGATTAAAGAACATCTCGCTACCTACCATCACGGCTGCCTCGGTCTTACTAGACTTCTATCCTTCTTCACCCCCACAATCTGCCTTAGTCACTATACTCATCTCCTGTGCCAAATTAACCTTGGCTAGGGCCTGGACCGATTCGGAACCACCGACGGTTTGGAAGTGGTGGACACTAGTAACAGAGATACATGCCATGGAGCTAGCCTTAGCAAATCTTAGGGGAACACGCTCACTGATCAAATTTAATAGAAACTGGGGCACCTTTCTAGAGTAAAATCTCACTTAAACGTTGCATAATTGTTAACTCTCTCTTTTTTTTCCTTCTGAAAAGAAAAATATGTCTATAGTTTGATTTTGTAATAGGAATTCTTTTACTGTCTCCATATATCAAATCATTTGTTTTACAACATATATACTTTGATGTCTCTTTGTACATGTATGAAACCATCTATGTATTTTTTGTCTTCTTTCTTTTTTTTATGTCAGCTGGCTAACAATAAAAATATTTTAAAAAAAAAAGGAAGTGTTATGACCCAATCAAATCTCTTATTTTAAAGTTACATGGCTTATGCGTAGGGTGCACTTACGGTGCGTGAATGGACGCCTTACGCCGCCATTTGCGTAATTGCTTTTAAAAGTAACATACGCTTACTAAAAGTTAATAAATATTATTTTAATAATCATTCGAGATAATGTCTTCCCTTGATATTTACATTAAATACATGAATATATATTTTCAAACATTATGTCCGGCACGTGGTGAAAAACACCGGTGACAGAAAGGTGAGCTGCGAATATTGTTTTTAGTCACTCTCTTATTTTCTCTCTCCATTCATAATAAAAATTACACACAATGTGAACTACCTTTTTATCTTACAGGTTGTGTTTTACAAATTCTGGAAACCCCCGCAAAAGAAACCTATAAAGCTCTACGTTTGTGTATTCTGCGATGATGCGTGGCCACTGTAACAATGACTGAGAAGCCTGCTTCGACACATAGTGCACCCTCTTTGAATGACGCCAATGGCTCAAGGTGTGCAAAGAAGATTGTTTCCGATACAACAACAAGTTATCTGTGAAAGGAGAGAATATGTAGTATGCAGCAGTCGCCCAACTACCCATTAGGCTAACGGTGCTTCATCCCCCCACCCATCTTGTGTGTCTCTTCCGTGTTTTAATGTCCTTTTTTCTCTCTCTTTTTTACTATCTCTCACATCGTTTTTTTTTCTTTTTTACAGTTGTGTCCACTGTGCCATATAGAACCTTACCTGAGTTTAAGTGACGAACTCTGTTGGCTACAGTGAGCCTGCTTCGAGACGTAGAGCACCCTCTTTTAATCATGCGTATGGCACTGGGTGAGCAAAGAATTTTGTTTCCGAAACAACAACAAATTATCTGTGAAAGGAGAGAGTGGGTAGTGTGCAGTATAATTACCTCCGAGAAGTGAGAACAGATAGGTTACAACAGTCTGAGGAACAGATCTGCAAGCTTATTGCGCCACTTTTGTGTCATGGGAAAATTGAAGCAAGGAACTTGTAATTTTGCGTATTACTTTTCAAGACAAACTCTCAACTCCAGACTGTGCGAGTCAATAGGGGGCAACAGTCTAGGTACGGAATCTTAAGAACTCACATTAAAATTCACTTTTGTCAGGAGTTTGGCAACTCAGTTTACGGTGATTAATCAAATGTCCTTTTGTTTGCTTCACCAAACATCCTTCAGAAGCAATCACGGCATATCGAGTAACAGCAATGGAATTGTCCGCAACGTATTGTATATACTTTGACGTGTAGAAGCAATGTTAAATTCAAGTTGTGAACTCTGATGACCACAGTGTTTATACAAGGTAAGCACAGCGGCCTCGATATACAATGCCTACAATTAAATGCATTAGAAATAAATCGGCGTATTTGCAATCCTGTTGTGCCACTTTTGTGTCAGTAACGCAGTAGGCACTTCCATATAGACACCCCTTGAACGCGGCACTATAACAGAAGTGAAATGTGCCAGGCATACAGCACACGTAAAATCGTAGTGATACCTTGACTTAGTCACATGTACATAATTTTAAACTCTAATTTTCTTTTTTGTTTTGCAGATTACCTATCATACGACTTTTGGAGTCCACATCACAATTTGTTTATAATATTGTTTTATTAAAGTTATTTTTCTAGTTGTTTAATATATTGTTATCTTTAAGTTACGTTTACAGTTATTGTTGTTTTAATAAAAGTTAATTTAAAAAACTATATACGTCTTTTTTTGGGGGGCTGACGGTCCACAATAGAAATAATATTTATAATTTGAAGTACTATGGTAAGATGTTTGAGAGTAGGGTTGAAAAGAACTGGCTGTACAATAAGTTATATTTACTCTGGATGCTCTACAAGACAGAAAGAAAATCAAAAAAAACCAAAACAATGTGTGCCAGATTTACAAACCCCTTGCGCCACTTTCGGGTGCAAAGCCACCCCCCTACAAAATTAAAAGTGTGTGGGCCTCAATGACGCCCTTCAAACCACAGAAACAACAACCCCCTGGAGCTTTCTATATTATGTGAGGGGGACTGCGTGGCCCATCCGCCTGGTGCCCTGGAGTCCACCACGCCCAGACCCGGTTCCTGCAGTGTCCTGGGGGGGAACGGCCATTACAATGCCGTCATAACCACGCGTGACCGTCACCACAAAGCCATTAGCACGCATATAGTTTTACCACGCATGCTTTTACGATTAGTATGCATTTACTACGCATGATAAAGGCATAAGCGTGGAAATGGCTTTGTGGTGACGGTCATGCGTTGTAATGGCTGTGGCTTATGTGCTTCAAATTAGTTTTTAGGTATTTGTCTGACCAAGTCTGATAAGATCGGAGGCCAAGGACAAACACCGTGGTGTCTGTGGTAGGAATCTCATGGCTCACAGAGAAGGTAGGCGGGGAGTAAAATAAAAATGAAAGCGGAAGGTATAAAAAAAATAGCGGAGGAAAACTACTAAAATGGGGGAGGACGGAGTACGTAATCAAGGTTTGGCGCCCCAGGCAATACTTTTCAAATAAATATAGATAGAATATGATTATTAATATATTAGAAAAGTGTAGGCAAATGGCCCGGGAGAAGAAAGCGGCGATGTAACACCCGAAATGAGGAGAGGTTTGCTTGGCGAACTTAAAGAAAAAGAAATAAGTGTGGTCTTGGAAACGAGGCTGCGCATGCGTACAGACTACAACTGGTGCAGAACAAAAACACAAAGTTTTACATACTATCATAGAAATATAGCTCTTTTTTGACCAATAAAGTTAGTTCTGAAAAGAACTGTTTTTTTTGTCTTTTTTTTGCCATAAAAAATAAATTGGAAACAAAACAGTGTCCAACAGGAACAAATAAACAAAGAAAAAAAATTGCGTCGTGAGCAACGGTGCTCCTGTTTGTGCTGTTTAATTAAATTAATTGACTGCTCCCCGTAGCAGAGCATCTCATTGCAAAATTTCGATATTTGGATGCGGAGTCCATGGCTGTGTGGTTGGTGCGCTTGAAGTGCTGGGAACAGCAGGTGATGGATTGTCCCGTAGCCTATCAGAGCAAGCTCTTCCATAAATGTGAGGTTGGTAGTTTTTCACATGGCGAACCATACTTGCTGTCCCAAATGAGTACTTTTTGGTCGGATTTCCTCTTGACAGTGTGGTGTCACAGATTGTCCAGGTGACCTAGCAGCATTTACCTATTTCTGTCCTTCAGGAAAGGTGAAAAATGTCCAGATTACTGCCTCTTTTCTTATTCCCTGTGACTCCTCAGCTATAAATTCCTCCTCTGAAGAATGTTCTGAAGTGGATTCCAGAAATGCAGCCATATTAAAATTGTTTTGTCAAATGACAGGAGCTCCCGACAAGAGATGGTTCTTCTGAGAAAGTCAAAGGAGAATGATTAAAATGGGTGGGGTCTTTCAACAGTTGGAATTGGAAGTGTTATGACCATTCGGGAGGTGGGAGGCGGATCCAAGATGGCGGAGTGAGGATCCGTGCCGGCTGACTCACCTGTAGGCTCCGTTCTCCTCTCCTTTCCAGAGCGTACCGAAGACACAAGACTGCTAAATGGAACTGCACTCCACTGAGCTGTGCGCGTAAAAAACCACAGTACCGCTGATCCTTTTCTTTTAAACAATTAAACTACGTCGGCGGTCTCTCTCCTCCCAACAAGCTGATGCTTCTACTTTCTGATCTGGTTTGGCTGTTCCGGCGGTTGCTACATGAACGGATCGGCAACTCAGGGATCGGCTGGTTTGGCCTTACTTTCAGCCGGCGAGTGACGGCCGGCGTTTTGTGGCTCAGAAGAATGTCTCCTAAGAATCCGAACCCAATCCCGCCACGCCCAACGAGGAACAGCAAACAGGAGGTGGTGGCGGCGGACCCCCCTGCAGCCCCCGCCGCTATAGTCATCACGCCCGTAGCAGCAGCACCAGCGTCCACAGCGGCAGCAGTGGCTCCTTCCCCGCCGATTGTGGAGGCACTTATCGAGAACACCTCATCAGAGGACAGCGGGTGTCCTGTTTTACCAGAGGGGAAGAAAACTACAGCCACAACTGCTAAACAGGTACTGAGGCCACCTATCCTCTTAGCTGGGACACAAACTAAGGGCCCTGAGGGCTCTACCCCTAAGACAGCTAAAACGGGGCCTAAACTGACAGCTAAAACAGGGGGGGGCAGCGGGAGAGATTGCTTCACAACCTTTGAGAAAAGCCTCTATAAACCCCAGTGCAATACAGGAGGGGGGAGAAACAGCAATGATCTCAAATAGTCAAGATGCTGATATTAATGCCAAAGCTGATGCTGGTTTGTAAAGTCCCTCTACTGACCCCTCGAGCGCGCAGCTAATGATACTGGGGGACAGCAATGGTGACTGTAATGTTGATGTTGTACAATCGTTGCCTAAAGGGGGTAACCTTTCTATCATAGCCCATGAACTACGGCCGGATTCTATAAATGCCACCCGGCCAGCACTTTGCGACTCAACCTCAAATAATCTAGAGGGGATACCAGAAGTCCATTCGGAGGACATTGAATGGGGGACACAAAACGAACTCGTAGCGCATACAACGGCTTCAGTGGATATCGAGTTGGACTCGTACGAGGATCACGAGGCTGAGACAGAGACTGAAGATGACTTTTCCGCCAATCCCCCTATGGGGGGATGCATCTCTAAGACTAAAGCCAAGGGCAAACAAAAGGCAAGGAGAAGCAGCAAGGCTGGCGCTATCTCTAAACGGCTAAAGCCAAACAATAACTTAGCTCTAAGGAAGAATATTCCAGACAAAAGTCCACTCAGAAAATGGATTGAAGCAAAGGGTCTGGTCAAAACTATGACGTTAAGGTTATCAGGAGCGAGTCCTACAGACTCTATACCAACACTGATCTCCCCGGATAAGAGCATTCTGATTGACCCGGATAATACACTCCTTGCGGACCGGATCGAAGAAGCACAGTCTCAAGAGCAGGATAACGGGCCGTCTAATAGTTTGGAGTTAACACCAGCACATACAAACAACGCTTTACATCCTATCACTCAACTATCCGCCCACGTAATAGTCAGCCCTTCTTCTTTGGCGGAGCTACCCTCCGGTTCCGTTCCAGCCTCTTCTTCATCTGTTATAGCAAAAAACAGGGGAAACCCACCAGATGAGGGATCATCGAATCAAGACTCAAGAAGGGAAGGAGCCAATACCTCCTCTCTGGATGAAATACTAACGATTTTGAGTAAGCAATTGAGTAACCAACGCGCAGAAGCACAGGAGTACTATCTTCAACTTAGGGAGGACAATAACAAGATGCAATCCTCTCTATGTGATCTTACTACTAAAATTGGGGGGATTTCACAAGAAACCACGGAACTACAGCAACGGGTGGTACAGGTGGAGGAGTCAAACACTAAAATGGCAGCAGCAGTAGAAAAGCACGATGATCAGTTGAAGGTATTACAGCTAAAGGTCGAGGACTTGGCGAACAGGCAGAGGCGATCTAACCTAAGACTTTTTGGCATCCCGGAGAGATCAGAGGGCTCAGACCCCAGGGCGTACATTGTAGGGGTGCTCCAGAAGGCCTTTCCTGACTTGGCAGATTGGGACTGGGACTCACAAATTCAGCGGGCTAATCGTCTGCCTTTGTTTCAAAGAAATAGAAAAAATCAGTTCCCACGTCCCTTTCTAATTTATTTTGGCAACTTTCTTTTACTTCAAGCGGTCTGGCAGAGAGCCCGCCCTAACTCTCCAATAGCTATAGGGGAGTTTTCGTTCTTTGCATGATCAGATCTCAGCAGGGACACTATGGATAGGAGGTGGCAGCTTCGTAAATTGATGGATCCCATTAAGGTCTGCGGAGGGGAGGTGTTCCTCCAAGAACCCACTCGCCTTAAGGTTATGAGAAACGGGCGCACACACACCTTTAATGACGTTAAGGAAGCAGAGGCTTATCTTTCTAGCATCAGCTCTAGCCAGAGTCAGAGTCAGACTTAAAATAACTACTACCAGCCCCAAGGGTGGTGAATAAGTTATTAAAAGGGAGGATGGGGAGCACAAACACATAAAGAAGGGGGAGGAAAAGGCGGACAAAAAAGGGAAAAATAAGAAAAAGGAAGAGAAAGAATTTCATTTCTCATTTCATTTTTGTTCGGTATGCACAATGATGTTTGTTAAAAGGGGGGGGGCAGGAGCCTCTCAGGATGATTCACCACACAAGCTGCCTCACCAACGGCAGCTGTAACTGGAGGGTGGTTCTTGCCCGGCTGGGGTGAGAGCCAGGGGGGTGGGAGGGGGGTGGGACCCCTTCTCCGCAGGTTGGGGGCAAGGGGAGCTGGGGGGGGGAAACTTTATAAAATTTGTTTGCTGGCTGACAGGGGAAAATATGATGAAGAATATGATAAAGACTTCAAATCATTGTTTATCGAATGGTTTATTGGTTGTTTTAGGTGTTTGAGAGATCAAGACTTAGTATTTGACTATCTGAAGAGGGGTTTAATATTTCTACTATCATTCAAATGCATTTAATAAAATGTCTAGCTTGGAACGTAGCAGGGCTTAACAGTAAAAACAAAAGATCTTTGGTGTCAGAAGAGCTAAAACTACATAATCCCCATTTTTGTCTATTATCAGAAACCCACATCATATGGAAAGATAGGAAAATATTAAGTCAAATGGAGTATGACATTCTGGTCTGCTCTACCTTTGGGAGTCCCACAAGAGGGGTTGCTATCCTCAAGGATAAGCGATTTAGGGTTGATGTAATGCAAACTGCTCACGATAAGGATGGTAGATGGGCTATTGCGCAAATCAATTATGAAAATAACAAGTATGTTCTATTTGTGGTTTATGGATCAAATTTAGACGAACCAATGTATTTCGACCAATTAAATATGAAACTTTTGGACTGGGAGGGGGAAATTATTATAATGGCGGATTTTAATTGCATCATGGACTTTAAAATCGACACAACTAAGCCGTATGCTCATCATAGGATGCACAAGACCAGGACATCTATATTGGACCTATGTCGGACTCATAATATTAAAGACGCTTGGAGATATCTGTATCCAAATACACCAGGGTATACATATTACTCAGCGCCCCACAAGATGTGTACTAGATTAGACATGGCATTAGTCAGCGATAAGTTACTGCAAACTGGCTCCATGACTTTATGCCCCCGAATAACTTCTGATCATAATGCACTAATAATGATATTTGATACACCAAGCATCAGGACACCCCCCAGACCATTCTCTTTCCCTAGACACTTAATCTCAGACCTAACTTATATGACGCAGATCAAAGCCCATCTCAATGAATTTATAAGTATTAATAAGAACTCAACCGGTTGCTGTATGGTATGGGACGCCTGCAAGGCAAGCATTAGGGGTTTTACGCAGGCTTATGTGATCAGGCAAAACGCAGAACGAAGGCAGCACAAGATCATGCTATTAGCAAACATAACTAAACAAGAAGAATTACTGGCCACAGCTCTACAGCTCAACCTCCCAACAATTATAGCAATCAATCTAAAACTTAGCGCATTTAAAAATGACATAAAATCTAATTTCATTCAAAAAAGTAGTGCAAAGATCCATAAATTCAAAATTGCACAATATGAGGGGGGGATAAAATCGGCAAAATCTTAGCCTATAAAGTTGCCGAAGATAGAGCAGACACCCTAATCTCTAATATTCGGGGGCATGGGAACAAACTCTATAATCAGCCACACGATATACTCGAGCAATTTGCCGATTATTACAGAAACCTATACACTCCAGATAGCCCTGTAGATCAAGATCTAGTCCGGGAATATGTTGATGAATATCCAGTGAGCACAGAGAACCTATCAGGCTTGGGCTTACTGTCTGACGATATAACACTGACAAAATTGCATCAGGCCATTAACTCCCTACCGATTGGAAAAGCAGCAGGAGAGGATACGATACCTTTGGAACTCTATGAAACTTGTAGATTGGAATTAGAACAGCTACTACTGGAAGTCATGCAATCAATTGGGCTAAACGGAACGGCTCCCAAATCCTGGAACAGGACAAAAATAATTTATTTTTTAAAGAAAGATAAGCCCAAGTCCCTGAAGCTAAATGGCGACAAGACAGAGGTCTTGGTCTTTGGGAGAAGCCAAGATGTTTGGTCGAGCGAGTGGTGGCCTTCGTCTCTTGGCACCTGCCCCACTCCCTCCCTATCAGCCAGAAATCTCGGCGTGGTTTTTGACACCTCACTGTCTATGACGCTCCAAGTAAATAGGACCGTGGCCACATGCTGGAGTGTTATCAGGATTCTAAATAGGATCCGTAACTATCTCTCTCTCCAGGCTCGGAAGAAGATTGCAGTCGCTCTTGTTGGCTCCAGGCTTGATTATTGCAACTCCCTTTATGTGGAGTCCAACAAGGGCCTTATCTATCGACTGCAAATCGTGCAGAATGCTGCAGCACCTTTTGTTCTGGCCCTTCCTTTGGCATCTTCAGCCACGACTGCCAGGAGAGATCTACATTGGCTTCCTGTTCAGCATAGAGTCTTTTTTAAGAGTCTATGCCTTACATACAGAGCTCTTGCGGCTGGCACGGACGACGCACTTGGGTCCCTGCTTACTCGTTATATCCCAACCAGATCTCTTCGATCTGCTGGGTTATTTCAACTGGTAGTGCCCCGCACAAGGCTATCCAGATGGGGAGCGAGAGCTTTTTCTGTCGCCGCTCCTAAGCTCTGGAACTCTCTCCCAATTGAGGTTAAAACCTTACCCTCAAATGATTTGTTTAAAAAGGCCCTTAAGACGTGGTGCTTTACTAAAGCCTACCAATAAGAGAATGCTGGTCTGATCTGCGAGCTGTACCATTTGAATTAGGCGCCTTGACGCCCATTGGGCAAAGTATGCGCATGATAAAACTCATTTCATTCATTTATTCATTCAAGGAGGAGAAGGGTCATATCGGCCTATCTCCCTGATAAATACTGATGCGAAAATATTCGCTAAAATTATGGCACTTAGACTAGCCCGAGTCATGCCCCAAATTGTTAACCCACAACAACACGGGTTCATCTCCGGGAGAGATACAACGACACATGTAAATATGGCCATTACGGCGTTCGATGTTGCGGAGACTGAGTCGACCCCACTCGGCATGATCCTATTAGACGCTGAAAAAGCTTTTGACCGAGTGGGGTGGGACTATCTTTGGAGCGTGCTGTCCAAAATGGGTTTTGGGGGGAACTTTCTGAAGGGTATACAAGCACTCTATGACAAGCCTACCGCCTGTATTAGCTACGGGGGCCTGACCTCATCAGAATTTCCCATCATGCGTGGGACCCGTCAAGGCTGTCCCCTTTCACCCCTTTTATTTGCCCTTTCGTTAGAACCATTTTTGCTCGCCCTTCACTCCCAAATCCTGATTGTGCCTTTTAGCTCCGGCTCACAGGAGCTGAAATTGACAGCTTATGCGGACGACATTGCCGTTTATACTTCTGACATTGCCGAAGCGCTGAAAGGAATATCTATAGAGGCTGGGAAATTCGAAAAGGTGTCAGGCTATAAGCTTAATCGGCAGAAGATACAAGTTATAGCTAACCACTCCCCTACTGTGGCTATCCCCGAGATCTGTAAAGAAGCGACCTACTTAGGGGTTAAATTAAAGGCCAGACTACAAGATATTAATAGCATTAACTATAATGAGTTGATCAAAAAAACTATTCTTCTATTAAAAAAATGGAACAGATTGCCCCTGAATTTGATTAGTAGAATTAATCCTATTAAGATGAAGGTTTTGCCAAAGTTTGTTTATTTTTTCCGATCTATCCCACTCGCACTAAATAATAAGTTCTTTCAGCACCTAGATGGGGTACTGAGCAGCTTTATCTGGAGTTACAAAAAGGCTAGAAGGTCACTAAAAATGTTGAAAAATAATACAAATAAAGGTGGGCTGAACTTTCCAGACTTCAAAATGTATTTTTGGTATGCGTTTTTTACACGCCTACGTTCCTTACTGCATGGAGACAGAGCTCTTTTTTTTCATTTTTTTATGTTGAAACAAGACTCACAATTTTTTTTGCTTAGAGCTAATGACCCGAATTATTACAAGAGGGTGAGATTTAAGACTGCTAGAGACATCGTTAGGATCTGGGTCAATGTACTTAAATTTTTAAAACAACTTTTTTTCACCCGAAGCTGCCACTGTGGGGCAACCCAGGCCTTACGGCTATCTTCACGGATACTATCACTTATAATTGGGCGGCGCTCGGGATTAAGGTATTGGCGGATCTGTACGGCATGCAGGGGTTTCTGGAATTCAATGCGCTCAAACAGATATATGACTTACCGGAAGCCACAAGATACAAACATCTGCAAATGCACGATTATTTGATTAATAAAAAAAAGATTCAAAATATCACTGAATGCAATATATGGACTTGTCTATACTCAAACAAAAACAAATCAGTTATTAGCGAGGCATACAAAACACTTAGGGGGTCATTACGATAGAGGATTTTCCGCATCCCCCGGGCCGGCGGAAGCCACCGCCGGCCCGGAGGATGCGGAAAATCCTCTGCGGACCCACCAGGACCCACCGCCACATTAGGATGGCTGGTGGGTCATGGTTTAGGTCCGCAGCTTTTCCGCCGCGGCTGGCTTACAACCGCGGCGGAAAAGCACTAAAATGGTGACGGTGTCTCTCAGACACTGTCAGCCAGATTAGGATGTGCTTGGGAACATGCTTTTCTGCGGCGGCTTTTCCGCCGTGGAAAAGCATGTGAAACTGCACTGGGGGGGCCCGTTGCGGGCCCCCTAGGTGTAGTGGGGGGTGGGGGGTGCACATGGGGGGTACCATAGGTACCCCGTGCATTTGCGTGCACAATGCAGCAGGCACCACGCGGTGCCTGCCGCTTTGTGCACGCAAATGCTGTGCATGCATTTTTAACATTGCTGCGGGTGCAGCTTGAAGCTCCACCCACCGCAATGTTAAAATAGAGGATGTGACCGCCACCCTGGCGGTCACATCCTAATCTGCACAGAGGGAACGCCGCAGCCCATGCGGACGTTCCCTCGTGCTCTGGGGTCGCGGACGGACTCAAGTCCGTCCGCGATCGTAATGACCCCATAAGTACCTTTAAAATGAATGATGACGATGAACTGGCTGCGAAGTGGGGCACTCAACTAGTTTTAAATATTACCTCAAATCAAAATGAGCACTCCCTGGCTAACATTAACAATCTAGTACGATCATCCAGCCTTAGGCTACAACAATTTAGAACGACCTGTATGCTCTATTATACACCTGAAAGAATCTCTAGATGGTCCCTTAACGCCTCTTTTAGCAATCGTACTAAATGCCCTAAATGTCTAACCGATGCAGCCAATTTAGTACATATGTTGTTCTCTTGCCCCAAACTTAAGACCTTTTGGGGGGACATACAGAATGTTCTCAGATTAAAGAACATCTCGCTACCTACCATCACGGCTGCCTCGGTCTTACTAGACTTCTATCCTTCTTCACCCCCACAATCTGCCTTAGTCACTATACTCATCTCCTGTGCCAAATTAACCTTGGCTAGGGCCTGGACCGATTCGGAACCACCGACGGTTTGGAAGTGGTGGACACTAGTAACAGAGATACATGCCATGGAGCTAGCCTTAGCAAATCTTAGGGGAACACGCTCACTGATCAAATTTAATAGAAACTGGGGCACCTTTCTAGAGTAAAATCTCACTTAAACGTTGCATAATTGTTAACTCTCTCTTTTTTTTCCTTCTGAAAAGAAAAATATGTCTATAGTTTGATTTTGTAATAGGAATTCTTTTACTGTCTCCATATATCAAATCATTTGTTTTACAACATATATACTTTGATGTCTCTTTGTACATGTATGAAACCATCTATGTATTTTTTGTCTTCTTTCTTTTTTTTATGTCAGCTGGCTAACAATAAAAATATTTTTTTAAAAAAAAAGGAAGTGTTATGACCCAATCAAATCTCTTATTTTAAAGTTACATGGCTTATGCGTAGGGTGCACTTACGGTGCGTGAATGGACGCCTTACGCCGCCATTTGCGTAATTGCTTTTAAAAGTAACATACGCTTACTAAAAGTTAATAAATATTATTTTAATAATCATCCTAGATAATGTCTTCCCTTAATATTTACATTAAATACATAGATATATATTTTCAAACATTAGGAAACTTTTGCGGTATGTGTACAGTGCGCCATACAAACGTACATGATGTCACGTGGAAGCGTCGATGCGACGCGGAACGTGAAAACGTATTTGTAATGTATTCGTGGTTGAGCGCACAGTATGATTACCCATACAAAGGATGGTCCGATCACCGTTTGCGTAGTGTACGAGTTTTGAAAAAAAATACAAAATGAAAATGTATTAGAATTTGATTTTATTATATTGGAAAAAAAATAGTAAAACAAATATTTTAATTTTGTTTTGTATTATTTTATATTAAAAATGTGTAATGTAACTTAAAAAATGAAATAACTTAAATAATTATTATAAAAATGTTGGAAATTACTATAAAAAGAAATAAATATAATAATTAATACATTTAAAAATTATCATTTACAAAAGCTTCGAAGTGCCCGCAATGCACTACTGATGATGTCACATATTAGATCACTGATGACATTGTCAGTGACATCACTCATGACATCACTGATGACATCTCAAATGACATCACCTATGATATCACTAATGACATCATCCTTGTGAAAGAGTGGCAGACCTCCTCTCAGCGTAATATAACCTTTGATACACAACTTCAAAAATAGAAACTAACATTTTCAAAAATATGGAGATACCAATACCAATTAGAAGAACGTATTCAGTAATTCCAACATCTACATACACATCCACTCATTCACCAACAGTTCTATATAGTCACTCAGACATGTACTCACTCATCATATGTACTCATACACCTATACATCCTGTTACACACTGAAACTCATCCATATAGTTACTCACACACATGCAAATAAACTGTCAAACATCCATTTACTTAAATATACAGCTATACACAGACCACTATACCTACTTCTACAGAAACGTACACATACTTACTTTCTTAAACCAACACTTATAGAAACACATACTTATATATACAGGAACTCTTCCAATCTCTCACTCTCACATATACTCACTTGTATATATCAATACTGGCATATACTAGATTAAAATATATGTAGTTACTCATAAAGATACTATTGAGACAGTCAATCACTCACTAACACAGCCATACACACACTCATCCACCCATACAGTCCTGCACACATGCTGTCTTAAAAAAACATACAATGAGTCACTCATTCATGCATCCATGTGCTAAGTAATACCCCCACCACACCATACAGACACTCATACTGATACTCAAAAAACCAACTAATAACCCATAAACACACTCATGTAGCTACTCACCAAACCATGCAGCCACCTATACACAAAGTGAGACACTGATACAGATATTTAAATATTTAAAAATTATTCGCTAATACATGTATTCATTAAGATACACTTATTAAGTCAGTTATGCAATCTTACAAAAAAACATCCTTTTAGACACTTATTTACTCATTTATTCTTCCATCGACCTTTAGATATACATATTTAAAAATATTTATTTTTCAAAAAGACACACATTCACTGGACGAGGTCATCAGTGATGTCATCTTTGATGTCATTTGAGATGTCATGAGTGATGTCATGAGTGATGTCACTGACCATGTCATGAGTGATGTAATATGTGACGTCATTAGCAGTGGATTGCGGGCGCGAGAGTTATAGTTAGCTGAACTAACTATAACGGGGGACTTTAAATGGTTTTGTATGAGTGAAATGTCCAGCTAACTATAATATGTGTGAAACCAATGTTTTTTTCAGTGAAAATATATATTAACTATAACATGCGTGAAACCTATGGTTTTTTCAGTGGAAAAAAAAATATATATATGTATATTCACTGAAAAAACCATAGGTTTCACACCAGTTATAGTTAGCTGGAAATTTTACTGATATAAAACCATTGAAATTCCCACGTTATAGTTAGATGGACTCACTATAACTTGCGCGTGCAATGCACTGCTGATGACATCACATATTACATCACTCATGACATGGTCAGTGCCATCACTCATGACATCACTGATGACACCATCCAGTGAATGTGTGTCTTTCTGAAAAATAAATATATTTTATATATGTATATGTAAAAGTTGATGGAAGAATAAATGTTTAAATAAGTGTCTAAATGGATGGTTTTTAAAAATTGATTGGTTAACTGGCTTAATAAGACATCATCAGCAGTGCATTGCACGCGCAAGTTATAGTGAGTCTATAACGTGGGAATTTCAATGGTTTTATATCAGTAAAATTTCCAGCTAACTATAACTGGTGTGAAACCTATGGTTTTTTCAGTGAATTTAATATGTTTTTTAAATGCTAATTCCTAACTATAACTGGTGTGAAACCTATGGTTTTTTCAGTGAATTTCATAGGTTTTTTAAATGCTAATTCCTTTGTATATCGAGTTTCTAACCTTTTTTTTTTTTTTACAATTTGCTGTTTTTTTTAAAGTATTCATGTTTTTTTTATATAATTGTTTTCTTTTGCGCTCTGGGTGCGCGCTCCGGGAAGCTTTCAGCTAAGCTCTCCGGTAAGCTTTTCCGTGAGCTCATCTGAAAGCGCACCCAGAGCGCAACTGTCGTTCGTGAAAAAAAATATGAATGAAAAGTTAATAATAATGCAAAACATTTCGTACCATACAAATAAAATTAGTTTTTTTTAATAAGGAAAATGATTATGCATTTCTGTAAAAGTTTGATGACGTCACTTCGGCGCGCAACGTAAGTGCCCTCGGAAGCGCCTACGTTCGCGGCGCATAAACGCACGCAAAAGCGCCTACGATCGCGCCACGTTTGCGCCCCGGAAGCGCCTACGATCGCGCTGCGTAAACGCACCGGAAGTGCTCCGGAGCGCGCAGCGTAAACGCGTCGGGTCATGTGACCCTAAAATAACACTTTTCATTGGTTGCTAACAGTTTTTTTTTACAATGAATGAAATCCCCACCCATTTCCTTCACTTCTTCTTTCACTTTTGTGACTGAAAGACCTGCCTTTTTTACTGTTGCATATTTCTTGATTAATCATGGCTGCCAGACCATCCAGCAGTGAAGATGACTCCAATGATTTCATTGATGAAGAGCCTCCTCAGCCGAAGGTCAAAGAACATTTCATCTGGAAATTTTTTAAGTTTCCAGCAGACCAGAAAAAGGTGAATGCACCAAAAGTAGAGTGCAGGATCTGCAAACAGGTCCTGTCACGGGGTAACCCCCCAAAAAAGTATTCTTTTGGCAACTTCACCATGATTCGCCATGTGGAGAGGAGGCACCCCCAGAATTTTGCCCGGGAAAGTGTCAGGGCTCTGGCACAAGAGGTTCCCAGAGATGGGGCCTCTACATCAACAGGAGGAGCAACTTCTTCTGGGAGAGAGCAATCGCAGGAGCAGGTGGCAAACATACAACCTGCATTTAACCATGGGGTGGTCAAATGCAGATACTGCAATCAACTCCTCACCTATGGGGAGCAAAGTGTCCTGCTCATGGTTCGAGCATTGGAGAACCATCGCTGCCCTTCCCACCCCTAATTTTTTTCTTTTCTTTTTGCTCCTGTTGAGCAGTTTCCATTCCCTGTTTTTGTTCCTGTTCAGTTAAAAGAAGAAAACCAAAAGTTCTTTTCAGAACTACCTCCAATTCTCATCAAAGAGCTATATTCTTAAAAAAATGAAGAGTAAGTGAAATATAGTGCATTGATAATTGAAAGGAGAATGAGTAAGAAAGAACAGAAAGGTATGAGAGGTGAAAGGAAGTGAAGTAGGAGGAATGAAAGAAGGTGAGTGTTAGAAAAGAAAGTTATGACACAGTGAATAAACTGGAGGCCTCATTTCTGAAAAGTGACGCATCGCTACGTGAAAACAGCGATGCGTCACTTTTCTGGACGCACTCCTTATGACATTCCAGATATGTCATATTTAATATATGACTAATCAATTCGCAAGGAGTTACAGATATGTCAGTATTTCTGACGTATCTGTAAACACAAAAGTAACGCATTGCTGGAGTGCGTCACAAAAGTGACGCAACTCCAGTAATGTGTCCTTTCACATGGAAAAAGCACCATGTGAAAGGTTTGCTGTGAAGCAGGTGCAAGATTTTGGCGCAACAGCATCCTAAAAAAGACGCACTGCGTCATTATTACCAAGCTTTTTGCAGGGGAACACCCCCTCTGCATGCATTATACCTGACACTATTTTTAAAAAGTGACGCATCTAGGTACATGGGTCACTTTTTAAAACTCTGCGCCACATTATATCTGCATCAGGTATAATGACCCATCTACCTAGATACGTCACTTTTGAAATATAACGCAACGAGGCACATTTTTTTACACCACTGGTGCGATGCGTCACTTTTCTGTGCGCACTCCTTATGACATTCCAAGTAACGCATTGCTGGAGTGCGTCACAAAAGTGACGCAACTCCAGTAATGTGTCCTTTCACATGGAAAAAGCACCATGTGAAAGGGCTTGCGTCAGTCTAACACCCGCTGTAAAGCAGGCACAAGATTTTGACGCAACAGCATCCTAAAAGTGACGCAGTGAAATCTCAAAGATTTCACTGCGTCGCTATTACAAAGCTTTTTGCGGGAGAACACCCCCTCTGCATGCATTATACCTGACGCTATTTTTAAAAAGTGACGCATCTAGGTACATGGGTCACTCGCCACATTATATCTGCGTCAGGTATAATGTATGCAAAGGGGGCATTCCCCCGCAAAAAGCTTGGTAATAACGACGTACTGAAATCTATAAGATTTCTCTGCGTCACTTTTAGGATGCTGTTGCGTCAAAATCTTGCACCTGCCTCGCATCACTTTTATGTTTACAGATATGTCAGAAATACTGATGTATCTGTAACTCCTTGCAACATGATTCGTCATACATTAAATATGACACATCTGGAATGTCATAAGGAGTGCGCACAGAAAAGTGACGCATCACAACAGCAGTGTAAAAAAATGTGCCTCGTTGCACTATATTTAAAAAGTGACGCATCTAGATAGATGCGTCACTTTTTAAATATTGCATAACAATGCGCATTTTTTTACACCGCTGGTGCGTCACAAAAATTGACGCACAGGAGGCGCAAAACTAGCAGCGCAAGGCCTTCATAAATATGGTCCTGGATTTTCCCCGTGCTTCGCCGGTGCGCGTACCATGCGCTTCCCCCGCGCAAAACGAAAAAAAAAAAAAAAATGTAATGCCCTGCAGGACCCTATTTTAGCCCCTACATCAAACCTAGGGGGTCAGAGGTGGTCTACTCTTCCCCCTTATGGTCATTTGCCCCTTTTTTTTTCAAACCCCTTGTGTCTCGATTTTACCGAGACACAAGATGGCGGCCGCTCCAGACTGTTTAGAATGTTTACAGACACCCAAGAGCCAATCAGCTTCCTGCGCACAAGTCGCGTGTCGCGCCTGGAGCGCACTCCGGTGCGCGCACCGGAGAGCGCCTATAGATATATATATTTTTTTGAACCTAAATTACTCAAAATCCACTGCAGCACATATCTTGAGACATAGCAAAGGCACATCGGGCTACCAGTCCCTTCAATTTTGCCAAGTTTGCTGGAAATCCATTCAGCCGTTCGGGCTAAAAGTGAAATCGACCGCCCTATGGAAATTTACATGGGGAAAACGCGTTTTGGGACCCCCCTTTTATCTCGGCCCCCGCTTGACGTATCCCCCCCAAACTTTCAAGGAAGGACCCGAGCTCGACGAGGCCATTTTCAGGAAATTTTCAGGCAGATTCGTCAACCGGTGCCATCACTGCTGATGATGTCACATATTACATCATTACATCATTCATGACATGGTCAGTGACATCACTGATGACATCACTGATGACATCTCAAATGACATCACTGATGACATCACTGATGCCATCTCATTTGACATTACTGATCACAACACTGATGATATCATTCATGTGATAATACGATGAACCTCTTCAGACTCTAATATAACCTTAGATACAATCAGTGTAAACAGACACTCACAGACTGTCACTCATCCATGGAGTTACTCACACACCTAGTCAGTCATGCAAAGAATCAATCACACCTCCATTTCCTCAACTATACAGTTATACAAACTTTACTTATTCAAACATATACTAACACATATTTACTCTCTTATACAATCCCTGATACAAGTTCACAATGATCCATACAGCCACTCACACATTCACTGGCTCTTATGCACAGTTATATGTCAACTCTCACATGTACTGTGTTTTTACATATGTACTTACTTTGATATGTAGCACTGAGATATCCATTCACTCACCAATACACTCATGCACACAGTCAACCGCCCATACAGCTGTTTCCACATGCACTTTTGAAACCATACATCTAGTGAATCAACTGCTCACACATCTATGCACAGAGTCATACACCTCCCAGCCACCCACACACACACTCAGTCTCCCATACAAATACTTGAGCAACCAATCAATAACCCATATAGTTACTCATATAGCTACTTATCAACACATGCAACAGTTTACAGAACAACAGACATAATGATGCACAAATTAAGACAGTTTAGTCACTAACCCATGCACTCAGTGAGACACATTTAATCACTCACTCATACAGTCAGTCATGCACCTACTAAATCCTTCATCCAGACACTTATACATCCACTCATTCTTCAATATGTAAGACATATTTTAACTTTACAGAAACATACAGTCACTGGATGTTGTCATCAGTGATGTCATTTGAGATGTCATCAGTGATGTCATCAGTGATGTCACTGACCATGTCATGAATGATGTAATATGTGACATCATCAGCAGTGGATTGCGGGTGCGCGATATATAGTTAGTGCAACTAACTATATATGGAATTTCAATGGTTTTGTGTGAGTAAAATAAGGTTTTGTAAATGCGAATTCCTAACTATATATGGTCTATAACCTATGTTTTTTTCAGTGAATTTTCAAGGTTTTGTAAATGCTAATTCCTAACTATATATGGTCTATAACCTATGGTTTTTTCAGTGAATGTTCAAGGTTTTGTAAATGCTAATTCCTAACTATATATGGTCTATAGCCTATGGTTTTTTCAGTCAATATATATATATACATACATATATAAACATATATCATCTGTATATCTATATAAATACAAACATAAATGCATGCATACATATACTTATATGCATACAGATGCATGTTATTTATATGAAAGTTGAAAAAACACTAATAAAAGCAAAGCTAAAAAGCCACCTCATTACAAACAGAATGGCTTTAACTTAAACGAGGGTGAGATCTATTGCATTTTCAATGCTTGTTTGCTTTGGTTCCATCAAGAAGGCATTCAGATGTGTCACACATTTGCCATAAATTCTGAATGTTAGCACTCTAGTTGCACATTAGATCACTGTAGTAAAGCTACTGCTCACCAGGGACGTCTGCTGCTGGTATTCAAAGTGCATGTTTCAGTCTGCATGTCAGAATTTTTTTAATGAAATAGAAGAGGATTTGAGAAGTCACTCAAAATGATCCCTAATTTTTCTTTCTGAAGCACTAATCATACTTTCTATGGCAAAAGTAACCCCCTCATGTTGTTCCTTTTTAAATTGAGTGTTTTCAGACTTACCACTTCATTCCAATCAAGATGGCTTCAGGTGTGCCATACCTTTGTAATAAGTAGGACTGTTAGCGCTCTAGTTGTTCTTTAGAACACTCTGGGACATTCTGTCATTGGGCTATACTTGGGCTACATCTGGGTGATATTTGGGCTACATTTGGGCTCTTTTGTCTCTGGTGGCCATTTTGGGAGACTGCATGTCAGAATGTTTTAATGAAATAGAAAAGGATTTGAGAAGTCACTCAAAATGTGCCCTAATTTTTCATTCTGCAGCACTAATCATACTTTCTATGGCAAAATATACCCCCTCATGTTGTTTCTTTTTAAATTAAATGTTTTAAGAGTTACCACTTTATTCCAATCAAGATGGCTTCAGGTGTGCCATACCTTTGTAATAAGTAGGACTGTTAGCGCTCTAGTTGTTCTTTAGAACACTCTAGGAGGCTGCAGTAGAACACAAAGGAATCAACTGACAGTCTCTGTCCTTGTTGGATGTACATGTTTTACTGAGAATGTCAGACTTCATTTTCACATGACTGAGAAAGATAATGTGAATTTACAGAAAATATGCTTTCAGTTTAGCTTATAGATCCCCTTCCAAACCACTGTGGGAAAATCATGAGATATTAGTTTTCTTTCAAACAATATTCATGATATCACAGCAGAAGGTTTTTTCACATGGTTAAATCACCTTAGAACCCACCACAATTCCTAAAACGAGTATGGTACCATCAACAAATGATTTATAATGTAACTAAAGTCCTAAAACCCTCTATTAACTACAATGCTTTTTAATGATGTGCTATCATGTATATTGGTCCCAAGATGGCTGCCAACACTTCTTGGATGAAGTGCTGACAGCCAATCAGATCAGATGTGTGGTTAGGCTCCGCACAGATATATATCTTTTTTTGAACCTAAATTACTCAAAATCCACTGGAGCACATATATTGAGACCTAGCAAAGGCACATCGGGCTAACAGTCCCTACAATTTTGCCAAGTTTCGTGCAAATCCATTCAGCCGTTCGAGCTAAAAGTGAGGCCAACCGCCCTATGGAAATTAACATGGGAAAAACGTGTTTTGGGACCCCCTTTTTTCTCAGCCCCCCCTTGATGAAACCCCCCCAAATTGTTAGGGGCTGCTCAGAAACAAAATTTTCCATTTTCCTGAAAATTTCAGCCAATTCCGTCCACAAACGCCAAAGTTATTAGACATAGAATTTTCAAAAATCCCATAGAGAAAAAATCCTAACTATATATACCTACTGGCGACCGCCAGTAGGTAATATATGTATGTATATATATATATATATATATATATATATATATATATATATATATATATATATATATATATATATATATATATATATATATATATATATATATATATATATATATATATATATATATATATATATATATATATATATATATATATATATATATATATATATATATATATATATATATATATATATATATATATATATATATATATATATATATATATATATATATATATATATATATATATATATATATATATATATATATATATATATATATATATATATATAAGTGTGGCTCACGGTGTAGAGCAGGCAGACCCGGAAGCTGAGGTCAGACCCGGGACCAGGGTTCAATTCCCGACGCGGCAGGGTCTTGAGCTCAAATGTCCACGGACTCGATAATTCTCGCTTCGGTGCCTGCTCTAATCATGGGTTCTCACTCTGCAAGCTTGCTTAATCTTCACAACGGCCCCCCTGCGGCGGGATGCCTGGCTTTCACCTTGGGGATGCCCTGTAGGGGCTATCTCACAGGGAAAAGCCAGGACGGGTTCCCAAGGCAAGCGCCGGGAAACCTCCGGGTAGCTGTGCGCTCAATAAATGCAATAATAATAATAATAATAATAATATATATATATATATATTCATACCAAATGCCCTTGAGGAGCTCACAGAGGTCACACAATGCAGCTCCTTCCATCCGGTCTGATCACCTTGAGGCTTCTTGCAATTATTTGCATCCATTTCATTTCTCCATTCCCAATGCGTTTCAAGGCCGAACGCCTCTACCGCATGGGCTGCTACACAGGGAAAATGAATGGCTCACCCGTGTTTGTCTCCATGATTGCTTTATTGAAAACACCACCCACAGTGGGCGTGGCACACAGAAAATGCCCGATGGCATGCTGGTACATGTGGTCCCAAAGGTGAGTCATTGTCTCTGTGTTCAAATTAGAAGCATTTTAAATCCTTTAGTAGGTTGGATTGCAGAACTGCAGGCTCGTTTTGCTGTGGACCTGCATGCTACACGGAAAGAAAACTTTCTCTCCAAGCCTTTCCAAGTCTCAGTTCGTATATATATCTTAACGCTCCAAACTGAATTAAGTCAGGAATGATTGTATGTGCTTGACGACATGAAAAATATGAAGACGAAGGAGTGTGTGCCCATCCTTGGCTTGAAGAGATAACAATGTCACATAGAGTATTAGTATTAATTATGCTATGAAATTGAATTAAGTATGTCCAATTTTACATTTAATTTTATGCCATCAGAAAGGGAAATGCAGCTAAGCTCTGTACGCATAAAGAAAATGTTGTGTTTCTTTGAGGGTGGACCCATTTATGGTTTGTATTACGAAGTGCTTATTTAATAATAATCAAATGTTGATGAAATTGAGTGATGGTTTTACCACAATATGTTTTAAGCTGACTGTAAGTCTGTAAATAGAAGTCCTCTTTCTATATTCATGCATTTGTCGGAAATGAAATGAAATAAAAATGGCCGTTTCCGGCACGCCAATTCACCGAAGCGCGTCTGGTCACTGGGAGTCTTTGAATAAAGCAAAAACCACAGTTGATGGACAGAATGCAGAACAATGTCATAAATTCACTCCAGTACAGAGATCTGGGTCTAAATCGATCGTTTTTATGCACTCCACACCACCCCAGTTCAGACATGGCCACATATTCAAATCAGCCTTGACCCTGTGCCTCAAGGGAACAGTCCAGCCCGAACTGCCAAGGATTGTCTGGGTGGGATTGGTATGCTCAGATGTGAGTCCCATGCTCTCCACACCACTGGAGTCAGGCTATCCTGGCTGAAGACGGCTGATAGCCAGAAACCGGTCCTAGGATGCTTGATTCTGGTCCAGGAAAGACATGGCTTGGCAGTTCGGGCGGGACTGTTCCCATGAGGCACAGGGTCAAGGCTGATTTGCATATGGCCATGTCTGAACTGGGCCGGTGTGGAGTGCAAAAATCGATGGATTTAGGCCCAGATCTCTTTACTGGGGTGAATGTATGACATTGTTCTGCATTCTGTCCAGCGCCGAGACGCCTACGGGCATTTGTTCGCGCTTAATCAAATGGCATAAATAAATAAATAAATAAACTGTGTTTTTTGCATATGTCACCCCGAGTGGGATTGGTATGCTCAGACGTGAGTCCCATGCTCTCTACACCACTGGAGTCAAGCTATTCTGGCTGAAGACGGCTGATAGCCAGAAACCGGTCCTAGGACCTGTAGAATTGTAGCGGGGGGCACCCGCGAGAGCACCCTTTCGCAAGGGCGTGTTTTTGGTGCAATTAAAAGGAGCTGTGATTATATATATATATATATATATATATATATATATATATATATATATATATATATATATATATATATATATATATATATATATATATATATATATATATATATCGTGTCCTGCCTATGGTGCCGCAGCAGAGATTCAACTCCATATTCCCCTATTACACCGGCCTGGTATGCTGTCAACATATTGCATCCTGGGAGTGGTAGTTCGGGTTACATCAAAAAAACTTCCACAGGTGTGCAGCATTGCTTGGGGGAGGAGCGGACCTACGCCTGTTATTTTTGAGGCAGCAGGAGAAAACGAGTCAACATGCTTGCATCTGGTGTTGGGCACTGAAGAAGGCAATACACGCCGAAATGCATTTGCCACCACTAGAACTGTTCTCAGAGCAATAAAGTCTGCCTTACTTGTTCCCCTCTGGGTCCTGCTTCATTCTTTGGGAGGAAGTTTTCCTTAATATTTTCTGTGCTTGCCAGATGCACAGTACAGGAACCCACGCAACGCCTAGGGTCTGGACTTAAGCTGGCACCGCTTCACGGCACCCTTCGTTTTCCAGGTATGGATTGGTCAGGAACCCGCCTCTGTTCCAGGGGGCCCTGAACAGATGAGGTATTGCACCTCTGTTTGGGCACTGTGCTCCCGCATTTTGGTCCCTGCTCTATGGACTCGCTGACATGGAGGCTGTGGCGTTATGAGGGGACTCTAGAGCAGGCTTGTTGTTTGGAGGACAGTCGAAGCCATCATCGTGTCCTGCCTATGGTGCCGCAGCAGAGATTCAACTCCATACTCCCCCCATTACACCGGCCTGGTATGCTGTCATCATGTTGCATCCTGGAAGTGGTAGTTCGGGTTACATCAACAAACTTCCACAGGTGTGCAGCATTGCTTGGGGGAGGAGCGGACCTACACCTGTTAATTTTGAGGCAGCAGGAGAAAACGAGTCAACATGCTTGCATCTGTTGTTGGGCACTGAAGAAGGCAATACACGCCGAAATGCATTTGCTGCCACTAGAACTGTTCTCAGAGCAATAAATTCTGCCTTACCTGTTCCCCTCTGGGTCCTGCTTCGTTCTTTGGAAGGAAGTTTTCTTTTATATATATATATATATATATATATATATATATATATATATATATATATATATATATATATATATATAATATATATATATTTACGTTGAACAACGGCCCGAAAGCTTGACAGGTCACTTGGCAGGAGGCCATACCTCAGGACTTCACTTTTCAGTCTTCCTGGCATCGCGGAGAGTCATGTAATTGCCTGAGGCATTTCAATGTCTTTCCCATCTTTTTCACAGGCTTGCTGAAACGAGAAGTAGAAAAAGCTCTCTTTTACTTTCATTTATTCAAATATTTGATTAGTTCATTTCCCACAGTGAGTTTGGTTTAGTACATCTTCTATTGCAAAGCATTTTGGGACCTGTAGTCCCTCTTCGAGCATTTACTCTTCCCTCAATAGGTTTCTGTTACCGTTTCATATATTAAAGGTATTTTTCTTCCTTGGTAAGATTCGTGATGTTTCAGGAGAACACTTCACTTAAGGCTTCCTGCGCCGATTGACTTTAGGAAGGTTCCAGTCACAGCCCCTCTTCAAAAGGTGGTGCTCCTGCCCACAGCAGGGCAGCCAAGTAGAGTTTATGTTAAACAAAGGCCTGAAAGCTTGGCAGGTCACTCGGCAAGAACCGTCCCTCAGGACTTCACTTTTTATTATTATCCTTGGCATCGGGAAGAGTTGTGTAATCACCTGACGCATTTAGATGTCTTTCACATCTTGTTCACAGGCTTGCTGAAACGAGAAGCAGAATAAGCTCTCTTTTATTTTAATGTATTTGCAAATTTGATTAGTTCATTGCCCACAGTGGGTTTGGTTTAGTACATTGTCTATTGCAAAGCATGTTGGGACCTGTAGTCCCTCTTCGAGCATTTACTCTTCCCTTAATAGGTTTCTGTTACCGTTTCATATATTAAAGCTATTTTTATCCCTTGTAAGGATTCGTGATGTTTCAGGAGAACACTTTACGTAAGGCTTCCAGCGCCGATTGACTTAAGGAAGGTTCCAGTCACAGCCCTTCTTCGAAAGGTGGTGCTCCTTCCCCCGGAAGGGCTACCGAGTAGAATTTATGTTAAACAAAGGCCCAAAAGCTTGACAGGTCACTCGGCAGGAAGCCCTCCCTCAGCACTCTCCATGATGCCAAGGAGACTGAAAAGTGAAGTCCTGAGCGATGGCTTCCTGCCAAGTGACCTGCCAAGCTTGCAGGCCTTTGTTTCACATAAATTCTACTCGGCTGCCCTGCTCTTCCGGTCACCTTCCCTGATTAAAATAATGTCCATAGCACGCCCTTTAGTCCAGGGCTTTAAATGTTAATAGTTATGACAGTGCATCCATAAAGGGAGAGGTACTACTGGACACCAGTTCCCATAATGCAGCAGCCCAGTTTATTTGAACAGCCCATTGAAGGGTGTGCTATGGGACAATATTTTAATCAGGGAAGGTGACCGGAAGAGCCCGCTTCATTTCCGCAAAGCCTCTGAAGAAGAAGAGTTGCCATGGAAATGCGTCAGGCACGCAGAATCCCTATTCTCAATCTATATGCATGTTGGATCTCACCCGTACCGAATAAAGGCTTTTTCGCTAGCACTGTGACTCGAGTGCTTCTTGCCTCAGGGCAACTTTGAGCTGGAATATAAACGCGGCGGCCCGGCCGCAACAATGCACCACCCCGTCTTGCAGGGGACCACACGGTACGGTAATTAACGATCCTATTTGTGGGGCCATAGTGACGTATTGAGGACAGATCCTCATGCGGAGGCTCATTCAGGACTTTAAATTTTAACAGTTATGAAAATGCATCCATCAAGGGACATATAATACCGCACACCAGTTCCTATAATGTAGCATCACAGTTTCATTTGAACAGCCCGTTGAAGGGCGTGCCATGGGACATTTTTTGTATTCAGGGAAGGTGAATGGAAGAGCACGCTTTGTTTCCGCAAAGCATCTGAAGAAGTAAAATTGCCTTTGAAACACGCCAGGCACGCGGAGTCGCTGTTCTCAATCTATCTGCAAGTTGGATCTCACCTGTACCGAATAAAGGCTGTTTGGCTAGCACTGTGACTCGAGTGCTTCTTGCCTCAGGGAAACTTTGAGCTGGAATACATATATGTATTATTATCTTTTTTTAAATGTAGGGTAGACTATGTGGGATGCAGGTAGATCGTTTTGTTTGTTTGGGCAGCAAGATTGATCTATATTACAATGTGTATTGGACCAGAACTGGTGTTTCCTGTATTTGTTTAATACATTTTTATTCTTTCACATGCAATGTTAAATTTCGAAAGGAAGTCTTTTCTTTTACCTGTATAATCATGTAAAAATAGATGCAAGTCTGTTTTCAATGTTTACACAGGAACCATTTTCAATCTCATGTTAATATAATTTAAATGGTGTACATGTAAGATGTATCCAACGCGTCACCAATACCACCTTTGCATGTACACAAACCCTGGTGTAGAAGTCTTCTTTTTTGCTGAAATAAGTGCTTGCGGTTAAAAAAAAATTATATACATATCTATATATATATATATATATATATATTCACTGAAAAAACCATAGGTTTCACACCAGTTATAGTTAGGAATTAGCATTTAAAAAACTTATTAAATTCACTGAAAAAACCATAGGTTTCACACCAGTTATAGTTAGCTGGAAGTTTTACTCGCATAAAACCATTGAAATTCCCACGTTATAGTTAGTTGGACTCACTATAACTTGCGCGTGCAATGCACTGCTGATGACATCACATATTACATCACTCATGACATGGTCAGTGACATCACTCATGACATCAAGAAAACATTTTTTTTTTTGCCCCGCGGGGCCCTTTTATAACCCCCACATCAAACCTAGGGGGTCAGGGGGGGTCTACTCTGTCCCCTTATGGTGTTTTCCCCCTTTGTTTTGGCCACCTCTTGTGTCTCGATCCTACCGAGACACAAGATGGCGGCCTCTCCGGACTGTTTGGAATGTTTACAGACACAGGAGAGCCAATCAGCTTTCCGTGTGCACCTCGCGTGTCGCGCCCACTGCGCTCCCCGGTGCGTGTACCTGGGCGCGGCCATAGATATATATATTTTTTTGAACCTAAATTACTCAAAATCCACTGGAGCACATATCTTGAGACATAGCAAAGGCACATCGGGCTACCAGCCCCTACAATTTTGCCAGGTTTGGTGGAAATCCATTCAGCTAAAAGTGAGTTTGACCGCCCTATGGAAATTAACATGGGGAAAACATGTTTTGGGACCCCCCTTTAGACTCGGCCCATACTTCACGAATCCCCCCCAAACTTTCAGGAAAAGACCGAAGCTCGACGAGGCAAATTTGATGACATTTTCGGGCAGATTCGTCAACCGACGCCAAAGTTATTCACAATAGAATTTTGAGATTTTGCATTGAAAAAAATCCTAACTATAACTACCTACTGGCGACCGCCAGTAGGTAATATATATATATACATACAGAGAGTCCGCCTACCACCGTACAAGTCAGAGGCCACTGAAGTCATCTGCGGCGTCCCTCAAGGATCCTCGCTCAGCCCCACCCTTTTCAACGTCTACATGAGCCCCCTCGCGGCCATCGCACGCCAACACAACCTCAACATCATCTCCTACGCTGACGACACCCAGCTGATCCTCTCCCTGACCAACGACCCCGCCGCCGCCAGAGCCAACCTTCACAAAGGGATGAAAGACGTAGCCGAGTGGATGACGACCAGCCGCCTGAAACTGAACTCTGACAAGACGGAAGTCCTCATCCTGGGCTCCTCGCCCTCCGCCTGGGACGACTCCTGGTGGCCCCCCGCCCTGGGCACCGCACCCAAACGGACAGACC
Source organism: Lissotriton vulgaris (assembly GCF_964263255.1). NCBI lineage: Eukaryota > Metazoa > Chordata > Amphibia > Caudata > Salamandridae > Lissotriton > Lissotriton vulgaris. Next base: position 1,576,855,906 of record NC_141685.1, read on the forward strand.
ACGCACGCAACCTAGGCTTCATCCTGGACTCCTCCCTCTCCATGACCAGACAAGTCAACGCCGTCTCCTCGTCGTGCTTCAACATCCTGCGCATGCTACGGAAGATCTTCCGGTGGATCCCCACCGAGACCAGGAAGACGGTCACCCAGGCCCTCGTCACCAGCCGTCTGGACTTCGGCAACGCTCTCTATGCCGGAACCACCGCCAAGCTGTAGAAGAGACTCCAGCGGATCCAGAACGCCTCAGCCAGATTCATCCTCGACATCCCCCGACGCAGCCACATCTCCGGACATCTGAGAGACCTGCACTGGCTCCCCGTCAACAAGAGAATCACCTTCCGTCTCCTCACCCACGCACACAAAGCCCTACACCACCAAGGCCCGAGCTACCTCAACAACCACCTCAACTTCTACGCTCCCAAACGCCATCTCCGATCAACCAGCCACGCCCTCGCCGCCATCCCCCGCATCCGAAGAGCGACAACAGGAGGAAGATCCTTCTCCTACCTGGCCGCCAAGACCTGGAACTCCCTCCCTCCCGACCTGCGCCTGACCCAAGACCACCTCTCCTTCAGGAAGAAGCTCAAGACCTGGCTGTTCGAGCAGCAGCGGCACCCCCCCCCCATGCGCCTTGAGACCCTCCGGGTGAGTAGTGCGCTTTATAAATGTCTTTGATTGATTGATTGATTGATTATATATATATATATATATATATATATATATATATATATATATATATATATATATATATATATATATATATATATATATATATATATATATATATATATATATATATATATATATATATTACCTACTGGCGGCCGCCAGTAGGTATATATAGTTAGGATTTTTTCTTTATGGGACTTTTGAAAATGTCTAATAACTTTGCCGTTTGTGGACGGAATCGGCTGAAATTTCCAGGGAAATGGCACATTTTGATTCTGAGCAGCCCCTGAAAATTTGGGGGGGTTTCGTCAAGGGGGGGCCGAGAAAAAAGGGGGGTCCCAAAACACGTTTTTCCCATTCATTTTTCCATAGGGCGTTTGGCCTCACTTTTAGCTCGAACGGCTGAATGGATTTGCATGAAACTTGGCAAAATTGTAGGGACTGTTAGCCCGATGTGCCTTTGCTGGGTCTCAATATATGTGCTCCAGTGGATTTTGAGAAATTAACGTTTTAAAAAACAGATATATCTGTGAGAGCGTCCCGGGTAGCGCTCCGGTTCGCGTACTTTTTCGCGTTACGGAACTTTGCGAAGTGAAGCTGATTGGCTCTCCGGTGTCTGTCAACATTCTAAACAGTCTGGAACGGCCGCCATCTTGTCTCTCAGTAGGATCGAGAGACAAGAGGAGGAGAAAAACGAAGGGGGAATTTAATGAAAGGGGGCCCCTAGGAATGATGTTGGGGTTAATAAAGGGTCCCGTGGGGCAAATAAAAAAAATTAGATTTTTCACGGTAGAAGCGCTTCCCGGTTCGCGAACCGTGTCGCGAAACGGGAATTCGCCATTTTGTGTTTCGTTTTAATTAAATTACAAGATGGAGGAAAAACAATGTGAGAAATGGGTATAAGCGGGTACGGGAGACGTATCCTGACCCCCTATGTTTTCTGAGGGTGGCTGAGGATGCTCATATATGTTGATATATGTCTTCCAGCGGCTGCGCGTGAGCGTTTTTTTTTTTTTTTGGGCTGCGTGACGTCTGTTAACGTTCGATTCGAAGGAAATCAGGAAGTGTTGACCGCCATTCTGTCACTGCGAGTAAATATATTGTTAAAAATAATTGTTATAAATTAATCCGTATTGATAAACATTGTCTGGGCCATCTTGCCTTTTTTTCAATGCCACACTTTTGTCTTGCACGGCAGCCATTTTAGATGCCTTGACCAGACCCACTCTCTGCACGTTGCCGATCCTCAGCATGGCTCCCCACCCTCGCAAGCATCTCCCCCACGCACTGGTCACCCCTGCTCTCTCTCTCATGCATGGGCCATAAACCTCCCCCCATCTGCACTGCTCTTCCCTGAGAATCACACGCTGTGTCTGCCCGACACCTCCCTTTCACCCTATTCACTACCGCACCCTCTGATACTCCTCTTCCTCTGTGTCTGATTGTCCAGGCCGGTCCCAGGCTATCACCTATCCCTGCGGATGTAGTTTATGGCCCCAACTGTAAAGAATCACCCCTCTTCAAAGGAGTTACAGTAGATCAAGGCCCCCACCCCATGAGATCCGTCACACCACACGCGTTCCTACTATCTGATAACGATCCTGTATTGTGATTGGGGAGGGGATTCTCACTGTAAGGGTGTGTGGGACCGAGCCTGAAGCGGAAGATTCCAGGGATGCCTTTTTGTACATCAAAGTCTTCACAATTATGTGTCACATTAAAAATATATAGCACTCCAACAAAGTAGTAGTATTATAATACTTTAATAACTTATAAATATAAACAACGCTCCAACAAAGTAAACACGTTAAAAAAAAAAAAAATTAAACAACTATTTACATGGCAGCCTGCTGCAACATGCATCTCAAAGCAACAATGGGCTGCTTTGGTTTGTCTTTAAGTCGTCAAAATCCGTCGGCCTGTGAGATGGCGTCAGTAGCGGTCCGTTGTGCGAATAGGCCGAAGGCAGCACAACGCGCCGAGATCTGGACGGCACCCAGGTGGTGTCCAGTAAGTTGCCGCACTGGTCTGGCCATCCTACAATGCTGCGCCAAAAAACGGCGTGGGGTGCCCCGGGGGGGGGGCGGAACGAACGGGCCTCCCCCGCCTCCCCAGGTGGAGGCTCCTCTGCTGCAGTGGGGCGCCCTTTAGCATTTCAGTCGCCATTCAGCTGTTTAGCCCCCGCTTTTGCGGCACTGTGCCTCATCCGCCATTCAGCTGAGTTGCGCCCACTCTTGCGGTGCAGCGATAGGCGGCTGCCACAGGACTCTTAAAATGGCGGCCGGCTCTTCGGATTTGGGCCTGGTCCACTAAAATGGCCCTGGGACACAGTTGAACTCGGACATTTGCCTGCTAGGGCTTGGGCCCCATTCTCGAAAGCGTCCCCTCAGCCTTGAAGAATCTACAAAAGTCATCGGGGCCCCCGACTCCCGCAGGCTTCCGGTGGGGAGCGGCTGCCATGATTGCTTGCGGAATGGCCACGACGGAGCTACGAGATGGTGGTGCTCTCATGCTGACGCCAGCTTCAGTCTGAAACATCCAGAAACACTGTAGACTACCCATTCTATGACTTCCGGTGGAGCCCCAACGTGACCCGGTAGGGAAGAACTTGCCCTCTCCTCTTTTGACTGATGGTTCTTGTTGCCTGTCCCCTCTGTTGTCATCCAACGGAACCTTTTTGGATTGCCGAGTGAGAAAAAAAAAGGTGGGGCTTTCATCATTTGGGAAAAAAAAATGTTTCAATCCAATGAAAAGTGTTATTTTTAGGTCATATGATCAAGCCTTCCATCATTAGGAAACCAAAAGTAAAATGAACCAATGAAAAGTTTTATAAACAAGTCACATGACCTGTTATGCGGCTTTGGGCTATAAAAAGCCTACAAAATCCGTTGGCCAGTGAGGCGGCGTCAGTAGCGGACTGATGTGCGAATAGGCTGAAGTCAGCACAACGCGCCGAGATCCGGATGGCACCGAGGTGGTGTCCAGCAAGTTGTCGTACTGGTGTGGCCATCCTACAATGCTGCGCCCAAAGACGGTGTGGGGTGCCCGGGGGTGGCGGAGGGGGAGGCAGCGCAAACTGGCCTCTCCCGCCTCCCCAGGTGGAGGCACCTCATCTGCAGTGGGGCGCCCCTTAGCGTTTCACTCGCCGTCCAGCTGAGTTGCGCCCGCACTTGCTGCTACAGTAGGCCGAAGGCAGCACAACGCGCCGAGATCCGGATGGCACCGAGGTGGTGTCCAGCAAGTTTCACTGGTGTGGCCATCCTACATTGCTGCGCCAAAAGACGGCGTGGGGTGCCCGGGGGGTGGGAGGCGGCGCAAACGGGCCTCTCCCGCCTCCCCAGGTGGAGACACCTCATCTGCAGTGGGGCGCCTCTTAGCGTTTCACTCACCGTCCAGCTGAGTTCCGCCCGCTCTTGCGGCACAGTGCCTCACCCGCCATCCAGCTGAGTTCCGCCCACTCTTGCGGCACAGAGCCTCACCCGCCATCCAGCTGAGTTGCGCCCGCTCTTGCGGCTACAGCGTCTCGCCCACCATCCAGCTGAATTGCGCCCACTCTTGCGGTGCAGCGATAGGCGGCTGCAACAGGACTCTCAAAATGGCGGCCGGCTCTTTGGATTTGGGCCTGGTCCACTAAAATGGCCCTGGGACACCTTGGAACTCGGACGCTTGCTTGTAAGGCATGGGCCCCATTCCCGAAAGCGTCCCCTCTTTTGACTGATTGTTCTTGTTGCCTATCTCTTCTGTTGTCATTTAACAGAACTTTTTTGGACTGCCGAAAGGGGTTCTGGTCCGACCGCTGGTTGGTGGAGACATTTTGACTATATCCTGGACCTGCCCGGCCTCGCCCAAAATGGCGCCGGTATAAATGGGACTCGTAACTCCTTGTTGTGTACTGGTTGCCCAACCTTGATATCACGAGATACGTATGCAGTTTTGAAGCACATGGCGGGTGGGGACGAGTACTGATTGAACATTTGGACATCCCTATTGATATTAAGTTCTGATGTGTTATTGATTACTGTACTATTGAAAGTTCGAATTAACGTCACCCATGGTACTTGCCCGCAAATGTATATCTAGATAATTTTATTGTAACTGGCCCGGTCGTACTTTAATTATAAAATGTACGTCCACCGATTCCGCAACTGTTAGACACCTTAGTTCTTGCAACCTAATGGCCCGCCCGTTACGTTCTTCTACAGTTTAAATGTCCCCTCATCATATACGATTCCAGTTTGCTCCATGGCCGGCCCACGTGGTTATACGCCCGTATTTGTATACTGATATTTTCACAATAAAGGTTTTTAAAACAAAACATGGTAGTAGTACCTAGATTGGTAAAGTTTTGAATAATAGCCACTGTTTTCGAATCAGTAAAAGGCAAGTGAAATAAAGCAGCCCGATTACATGACGGTTAAAAGGTATAATACGCAGGAACGCAGTAAAGATAAATGGTCAAGGGCTGTTGTGTTTTCCACTCCTGCAACATAAAGTGATCGATAAGAATCCGATATTCATGCCTATCAGCGAACAAGACAGCAGGCCGAGCCTCTTTTGTTCAACGGCTCCCTCATGGGACGAAGAAACTCCCTTTTTCTCGAAATAGGAATATTTTACTTGCAGGACAGTTGTAAATTTCCCGGGAAAATACATTAGCCTGGAACATTGTTAGTGATAAACTGTAAATGCATCTGGGTCCTTTGCTTTACAAGTCAGAGTGAGAAAAAAAAGGTGGGGCTTTCATCATTTGGGAAAAAAAAATGTTCGAAAGCAATGAAAAGTGTTATTTTTAGGTCATATGACCAAGCCTTCCATCATTAGAAAAACAAAAGTAAAATGAACCAATGAAAAGTTTTATTAACAAGTCACATGACCTGTTATGCTTACGTTACGCGCTGCGCGCCGCGCTCTGGATCGCTTCCGGGAAGCTGCGACTCGCGCACCGGAGCACTTCCGGGTGCGCTAACGCGGCGCGTCATATGACGCATTACGCGACAACTTAGGTCCAGAATATAGTCAAAATGTCTCCACCAACCAGAGGTGGGAACACAACCCCTTTCAGTAGTCCAAAAAGTTCTGTTAAATGACAACAGAAGGGACAGGCAACAAGAACCATCAGTCAAAGAGGGGAGGGCAAGTTCTTCTCTACCGGGTCACATTGGGGCTCCACCGGAAGTGATCGAATTGGTAGTCTACAGTGTTTCTGGATGTTTCAGACTGACGCTGGCGTCAGCATGAGAGCACCACCATCTCGTGGCTACGTCGTGGCCATTCCGCGAGCAATCATGGCAGTCGCTCCCCACCGGAAGTCTACGGGAGTTGGGGGTCCCGGTGACTGTTGTAGAATCTTCAAGGCTGAGGGGACTCTTTTGGGAATGGGGCCCATGCCCTAGCAGTCAAGCGTCCGAGTTCCACGGTTGCCCAGAGCCATCTTTAAAACACGAAAATGTTTTTACCTACCACGTACTTGACATTTTAAAGCTTTTGATATTTGCTATTAAAAAACCATTGAAATTCACTGAAAAAACCATAGGTTATAGACCATATATAGTTAGGAATTAGCATTTACAAAACCTTGAAAATTCACTGAAAAAACAATGGGTTATAGACCATATATAGTTAGGAATTAGCATTTACAAAACCTTATTTTACTCACACAAAACCATTGAAATTCGCATATATAGTTAGTTGCACTAACTATATATCGCGCACCCGCAATCCACTGCTGATGATGTCACATATTACATCATTCATGACATGGTCAGTGACATCACTGATGACATCACTGATGACATCTCAAATGACATCACTGATGACATCACTGATGACATCTCAAATGACATCACTGATGACATCACTGATGACATCTCATTTGACATTACTGATCACATCACTGATGACATCATTCATGTGATTATACGATGAACCTCTTCAGACTCTAATATAACCTTAGATACACTCAGTGTAAACAGACACTCACAGACTGTCACTCATCCATGGAGTTACTCACACACCTAGTCAGTCATGCAAAGAATCAATCACACCTCCATTTCCTCAACTATACAGTATACACACCTTACTTATTCAAACATATACTAACACATATTAACTCTCTTATACAATCCCTGATACAAGTTCACAATGATCCATACAGCCACTCACACATTCGCTGGCTCTTATGCACAGTTGTTTATATATGTCAACTCTCACATGCACTGTGTTTTACATATGTACTTACTTTGACATGTAGCACTGAGATATCCATTCACTCACCAATACACTCATGCACACAGTCAACCGCCCATACAGCTGTTTCCACATGCACTTTTGAACCCATACATCTAGTGAATCAACTGCTCACACATCTATGCACAGAGTCATACACCTCCCAGCCACCCACACACACACTCAGTCTCCAATACAAATACTTGGGCAACCAATCAATAACCCATATAGTTACTCATATAGCTACTGATCAACGCATGCAGCAGTTTACAGAACAACAGACATAATGATGCACAAATTAAGACAGTTTAGTCACCAACCCATGCACTCAGTGAGACACATTTAATCACTCACTCATACAGTCAGTCATGCACCTACTAAATCCTTCATCCAGACACTTATACATCCACTCATTCTTCAATATGTAAGACATATTTTAACTTTACAGAAACATACAGTCACTGGATGTTGTCATCAGTGATGTCATTTGAGATGTCATCAGTGATGTCATCAGTGATGTCACTGACCATGTCATGAATGATGTAATATGTGACATCATCAGCAGTGGATTGCGGGTGCGCGATATATAGTTAGTGCAACTAACTATATATGCGAATTTCAATGGTTTTGTGTGAGTAAAATAAGGTTTTGTAAATGCTAATTCCTAACTATATATGGTCTATAACCCATGGTTTTTTTCAGTGAATATATATATATATATATATATATATATATATATATATATATATATATATATATATATATATATATATATATATATATATATATATATATATATATATACGTATATATATATATATGTATATATGTACATATATAAATGTATACATGCACCACTCAATGTAAGTCCTGCTTCGCTCTCATTGGGCAACGCCCGCTCCACCCCCAAACAAGTGGGCCTGCTCACCTAATTACAATTCTCGTATTTCTTCTGAACTGCAGGTCCCAGAATGCATTATAGTTCCAGGTAGGTAGTGCAGGGGGGTATTATGATGCCAAATGATTATGCTGGGTGCAGGATAGTCCGTAGTGCAGCTAAAACCAATTTCCTGCTGTAAAATACATAAAGCGCTTCCTCAGGTCCCCAAACCACGTCAACCCCCAAGTCCAGAAATCCATCCGGCGTATATGTATATATATTTCGGTTTTCATTATGTAGTATCAGATGATGAAATACCAGTGTAAAGGGCACGGATGTGCCCTAAAAGCGTCTGATGACAGCTTTTTACCCACACGATGCACAATAAATACTAGCAGTTGGATATCTAACCTCGCCTTGGCGTGCTGATTGTGCTGTCTGTGTGCCTTTCTGTGCGGCAAGCACCTGTGAAGACGGGCTGGATGTATATATATATATATTATATATATATATATATATATATATATATATTACCTACTGGCGATAGCCAGTAGGTATATATAGTTAGGATTTTTTCTCTATGGAACTTTTGAAAATTCTATGCCTAATAACTTTGGCGTTTGTGGACGGAATTGGCTGAAATTTTCAGGAAAATGGCACATTTTGTTTCTGAGCAGCCCCTGAAAATTTGGGGGGGGTTCGTCAAGGGGGGGCCGAGAAAAAAGGGGTGGCCCAAAACGCGTTTTTCCCATGTTAATTTCCATAGGGCGGTTGGCCTCACTTTTAGCCCGAACGGCTGAATGGATTTCCACGAAACTTGGCAAAATTGTAGGGACTGTTAGCCCGATGTGCCTTTGCTAGGTCTCAATATATGTGCTTCAGTGGATTTTGAGAAATTAACGTTTAAAACAAGATATATATCTGTAACAGCGCTCTGGGTAGCGCTCCGGTTCGCGAACTTTTCGCGTATCGGAACTTTGCGAAGCGAAGCTGATTGGCTCCCCGGTGTCTGTCAACATTCTAAACAGTCCGGAGCGGCCGCCATCTTGTCTCTCGGTAGGATCGAGAGACAAGAGGAGGCGAAAACAAAGGGGGAAATGAAGGAAAGGGGGCAAGGTAGACCCCTTCTGACCCCCTAGGATTGATGAGGGGGATATTATAGAGCCACGCGGGGCCCCAAAAAAAAAAAAAAAATTCCGATTTTTTCGCCGTAGAGACGCGTCTTGGTACGCGAACCGGGCAGCTAATCGGGCAGCTAACCGGGAAGCTAACCGGCAGTGTAACGGGAGTCTGAGGAGAAGCTGATTGGCTGTTATCATTGTAAACAGTCTGGAGCGGCCGCCATCTTGTCTCCCTGTGGGATCGAGAGACAAGAGGAGACCAAAACAAAGGGGGAAATGAAGGAAAGAGGGCAAGGTAGACCCCTTCTGACCCCATAGGATTGATGAGGGGGATATTATAAAGCCATGCGGGGCCCAAAAAAAAAAAAGAAAAAAAAAAACGTTTTTTTCGCCGTGGAGACGCGTCTTGGTACGCGAACCGGGCAGCTAACCGGGCAGCTAACCGGGAAGCTAACCGGCAGTGTAACGGGAGTCTGAGGAGAAGCTGATTGGCTGTTATCATTGTAAACAGTCTGGAGCGGCCGCCATCTTGTCTCTCTGTGGGATCGAGAGACAAGAGGTGGAAAACAAAAAGGTGTAAATGAATGAAAGGGGTAAGGCAGACCCCTCCTGAACCCCTAGGATTGATGAGGGGGCTATTACAGTTCTCTGCGGGGCAAAAGAAAAAAAAAATTGCGATTTTTCGCGGTAAAGGTGCTTCCTGGTACGTTAACCGGGCAGCTAACCGGCAGCGTAACGGGAGTCCGACATATTGTGTTTTTTGAACGTTTGTGATATGTGCACGTGTGGATTTTGTCTAATTAAGGTTAAAAAAATATATATATATCTTTAAGCGTGTTCTGGCGCGCTTACGTTTTGGGTTTGGTTTGCGCTGCAGAGACGATACGTCACGGTTATGCGATGCATCATGAGGCGTCTCACGGGCTACGTGATACGTCACTTAATAAAGAATATATTTTACAGCTATAGATATTAGCTTTTAAAAAACCAATGAAATTCACAGAAAAAACCATAGGTTATAGACCATATATAGTTAGGAATTTGCATTTACAAAACCTTGAAAATTCACTGAAAAAACCATAGGTTATAGACCATATATAGTTAGGGATTAGCATTTAAAAAACCTTATTTTATTTGCACAAAACCATTGAAATTCCATATATAGTTAGTTGCACTAACTATATATCGCGGACCCGCAATCCACTGCTAATGATGTCACATATTACATCATTCATGACATGGTCAGTGACATCACTGATGACATCACTGATGACATCTCAAATGACATCACTGATGACATCACTGATGACATCTCAAATGACATCACTGATGACATCACTGACATCTCATTTGACATTACTGATTACATCACTGATGATATCATTTATGTGATAATACATCTTCAGACTCTAATATAACCTTAGATACACTCAGTGTAAACAGGCACTCACAGACTGTCACACATCCATGGAGTTACTCACACACCTAGTCAGTCATGCAAAGAATCAATCACATCTCCATTTCCTCAACTATACAGTTATACACACCTTACTTATTCAAACATATAGTAACACATATTTACTCTCTTATACAATCCTTGATACAAGTTCACAATGATTCATACAGCCACTCACACATTCACTGGCTCTTATGTTCAGTTATTTATATATGTCAACTCTCACATGGAGTGTGTTTTACATATGTACTTACTTTGACATGTAGCACTGAGATATCCATTCACTCACCAATATACTCATGCACACAGTCAACTGTCCATACAGCTGTTTCTACATGCACTTTTGAACCCATACACCTAGGGAATCAACTGCTCACACATCTATGCACAGAGTTATACACCTCCCAGCCACCCACACACATACTCAGTCTCCCATACAAATACTTGGGCAGCCATTCAATAACCCATATAGTTACTGATATAGCTACTGATTTAAACATGCAGCAGTTTACAGCACAACATAAATAATGATTGCCAAATTAAGACACTTTAATCACTAACCCATACACTCAGTGAGACACATTTAATCATTCTCTCATACAGTCAGTCATGCACCTACTAAATCCTTCATCCAGACACTTATACATCCACTCATTCTTCAATATGTAAGACATATTTTAACTTTACAGAAACATACAGTCACTGGGTGTTGTCATCAGTGATGTCATCAGTGATGTCATCAGTGATGTCATTTGAGATGTCATCAGTGATGTCACTGACCATGTCATGAATGATGTAATATGTGACATCATTAGCAGTGGATTGCGGGTCCGCGATATATAGTTAGTGCAACTAACTATATATGGAATTTCAATGGTTTTGTGCAAATAAAATAAGGTTTTTTAAATGCTAATCCCTAACTATATATGGTCTATAACCTATTGTTTTTTCAGTGAATATATATATATATATATATATATATATATATATATATATATATATATTCACTGAAAAAACCATAGGTTATAGACTATATATAGTTAGGAATTAGCATTTACAAAACCTTATTTTACTCACACAAAACCATTGAAATTCGCATATATAGTAAGTTGCACTAACTATATATCGCGCACCCGCAATCCACTGCTGATCATGTCACATATTACATCATTCATGACATGGTCAGTGACATCACTGATGACATCACTGATGACATCTCAAATGACATCACTGATGACATCACTGATGACAACATCCAGTGACTGCATGTTTCTGTAAAGTTAAAATTTGTCTTACATATTGAAGAATGAGTGGATGTATAAGTGTCTGGGTGAAGGATTGAGTAGGTGCATGACTGACTGTATGAGTGAGTGATGTTTTAAAATTATTTGCGCCAATGTCGCAAAGATTGCGAATACATCCTGAAAATGCAAAACGAAAACTGACATTCAATAGCCACCAGCACATTCAAAATCGATAACCATGAAAAAGGAATTCTGTGGGACACACTAGGTGCATTTCTATCTTAATTACTCTATAAAACATGTATCACTCTCTGAGAAACTCTGAGTGCGTGTGTCAGAGTTTGAGTAGGTTTCTCACTAGCTGCATAACTGTCACAGAAGCTCGGTCAGACAGTTTGTCAGAGTTTCACTGGGTTTATGAGAGTATTTGAGGGTTGTCTGAGTGTGTCTATGAGTGAGTATATAAGTGTCTGAGAGGGTCTGTGAGTGGGTGCATGGGTGTCTGAGTGGGTCTGTGAGTAGGTGCAAGAGTGCCTGAGTGGGTCTGTGATTGGGTGCATGTGCTAGTGAGTGAGTGATACAGTGGGTGCAGAAGTATCTGAGGGGGTGCATGAGAGTCTGTGGGGGTCTGACAGAGAGTAGGTAGGTGAGTCTCAGAGTGCATCTGTAAGTGGGTGGTGAGTGTGTCAGTAAACCTGACGGTGGGTGTATAAGCATATATATTAATTTATTTCAAGTGATATTCATGAATTCCACACGAGTTACACAGGGGGATGCGCTGACGGTCACAGCAAGTTTGTGAATTTTAGGAGTGGGAATTCTTTTTCATTTTGTACATATTATACTTATAAGGAGTTACTTAAACACCCCTATATGCCTCTCATGGGGTCAGGACACATGCAACCTGAACACTTATGCCTCTATGTGCCATATATTTTCATACCCAGGGACTGTTGTGGTAAGGTAAAATGGTGGCCTGAACTCACTGTTCAGGTTTCAGCCAGCCAATCATGGTATTTCTGTTGGCATTTCGCATTCACGATTAATCACAAAATCGTCGCGAGTTTATCACAAACACACATATTCTTATTTTTTCCCCTTAAATGTCTCAACAACTACTGAACAGATTTACACCAAATAACAAAAAGCACAATCTGGGGGCGAGCTAGCCGGCAACCGAGCTGGCCGCCTGAGTCCGGAGCTTCTCCGCTCTGAACCTCGATCCTTGCATAATCCTGCACATTTGGGACTATTACTGTGATATTTCGAGCCCAGAAGGTAGCGTGATCATAGAAGCCCCATTGGCGGCGGAAAGATTGGCCTCACTGACCAGAGGTCGAATATCCACCAACTGGTGTGGTGTGGAGGGGCAGGCCCACGAGACCGCAGCCTCGATTACAACCCCGGCTGACCCGGATGCGGTGTTGCCCGGCGCTGAGAGTTACGCATCCCATATAACTTACGGCGAGCAGGAGTGTGCGCTCATCGAAGGGGGCCTCCCCGCTTCCCCTACTTCAGGCTTGGACTTGCCGGTTCCTTGAGTCGGGATCGGCGTGCGGAGCATCTGCAGCCTGCGAAGTGCGGGAGTTCTTTGGGGCATCTGGCCTTGGTGGGGCTGGTCGCGCTGCCACGAGGCTGCTCGGGCTGCTGCCTGGAGGTTCAGGGACACGGCGGCGCCCACTCTTGCCTCGATTTGCCTCACAGTGGCTGGGCAGCCTACCTGACTTCGGCGGGTGTCATTCCCCCACTACGGCTAACTCCCCATGGATTGCACTGGTGAGTCTCTTCTGGTTGGGCTACTCCGAGGGAACTGGTGCGCCTATACCCCGATTTGACTGCAGACAGCCTCAACTGGAGACAGGCTGGGTCTACTACACGGCCCGGGTCCAGCAAACCGGACATTGCGTGTGGAGTTTGGCGCTCTTTGGACTTTGCGTGTCGTTGCATGGTGCCCCGGGAGAAACGGCTGGCTGCTTACCTCACTGGAGCCGACGTTTGCGGGACGACCTGCAGACCGCGTGAAGTTGGCGGACACCTCAGACTATCCTGCTGCACTGTCTCCCCCTCACACTGTGCGCCATTACGACTTTTTTGGCCTAGACGTGACAGGTTGAGCGTGCTTGCCCGTGATTCTACGCTGGGGGCCCGGTGCAACTCCTCTCTTCGCCATGGGGCGCTCTGATAAGACACAACAGAAACTTTCCTTTGCAAGGCAGAACTCGAAGACGGCGGATGGCGCTGGAAGTGGTGGCGCGACTGGTGAGGACGTGCTGGAAGAAGCGCAGCAGCAGGACCTTAAGGAGATACTCCTGGCCATGGAGAAGAATCTTCAGGGAGGAATGACGGCTATCGGCACGAAACTGGACGCCCTGACTTACCGCATGGACCGCATGGCGGAACGACTGGACAAACATGTGGAACGGTTGGATATGTCCGAACGCCGACTTACTGAGGTGGAGGAGGCGCACACCACGCTGGAGACTGATAATAGACAGATTGGCAGGGCTATGCAGACACTCCTGGATAAAACGGAGGATTTAGAAGCCCGTTCGCACCGCTGTAACCTGTGCATCATGGGCCTTCCGAGAAGTACCCCTACTGGTAACATTGAGTTGTTTATGGAGGCCCTGTTAAAGAACCTGCTGGGGGATGATGTGTTCTCCCATATGTTTGTGGTGGAAAGGGCGCATCGATCCTTGGGGCCGCGCCCCAAGCCGGGTGCACCCATTATAACCCATTATACCCAAACTTTTAAATTATTGCGATAGGGATGTCACGCTCAAGCAACCATTGCAGTATGAGGGATCCGCTTTATCTACCCTGACTTCACGGCTCATGTTCAGGAGGCCTGGAAACAGTTTGCCCCTATGAAACGTCAGCTGCGAGATGTGGCCGCAGACTATGCGATGCTGTACCCAGCAAAGCTGCTCGTCAATCGGCAAGGGAAGTCCCTCATTTTTACTGACCCTAAGGCACTTCAAAAGGCCCTGAAAGACTGGCAGCGTGAGAAACGACAGCCACGACAAGATGACGCGGAGCTGGATTTCGGGCTCCATGGAGGACCAGGACTGATCGGGGCACTTTCTGAGATAGTTGCTACCCGACTGGGTCACCTAAGGTTTGGTTGCTGTTTTCTATACTCTTTACTGACGGTGGTACTGACTGCCCCGAGAGGACATGATGTCATGGAGGCGGTCGATCCAATTGCCTTCTTCTCAGGTATTGCCAGCCCTTATTTTCCGTACTTGAGTCAACTAGAATTCCGATTTCTTGTGTGGATGCATCCAGTGGGGAGCTATATATTTGGGGCTGCCGCTGTATTTGTTTGACTAATACTGCCAATTATAATATGTTCTAACCCATGCCTTTGTTTGCTGCCTGGCTGTGGCCACACTATTGCCCCCTTTGGGCGGGGCGATTCTTTCTGATGTGCTACACTTAGCTTCTCCTATTTTTTGTTCCCAAATGTGCATGTTGTGGCAATGATGCCACGTTCGTTTTCATCAGGGTTCTGGGGCGGGGGGAGTTGATGGGGGGGGGGGGCGATTATTGCACTGTTGTTGTTGGGTGCCCTTGGTATGAGCTAGATCGGCTTCCTCTGCCCTCGTGTGCTTACCACTGTTCCTATGGTTTTGGGGGGGGGGGTAGGGGTGGACGTTTTGTGGGTGGTGAGGGGGTTTGTGACTGTTGTGGAGCTGTTTGCCTGGGGAGGGGAGGAATGCTTGTTGGGGTGGATGGATGAGCGCGGCCTAGTTGGGGCAGGGCAAGCGTGGGAGGGGGGTTGGGATGGTTTGGTTTTAGGGACCTTTTTGTTGCCTTGAGGCTGGGGCAGATGTTGCTTGAGGCATGTGATCTAACAGGTAGGAGCAACAGTGTTGGCACCCAATCTCACAAGTTACTAAACTGTATGCGATCAACACAATTTTCTTTTCTTCTCCATGGCAGGGGACGTGACAGATGGGGTGGAGGCTCCTGACACAATGTGGCTCCTTACATGGAATGTGAGGCGCTTAAATGACCATCGCAAGGTCCGTAGGGTTCTCCAATATTTAGCAAAGCACAGGGTAGACATTGCAATTTTGCAGGAAACGCATCTAGCGCCACATAGTCCCATCCTTGCTTATAGAGGGCTCTGTGATAATATCCATGATGCTGGTTTTACTTCTCATGCTAGGGGTTCTTACTTGGTTCAATCCTAAATCCTCCCTTTCTTGGACACCAGTGACCACTGATAGTGAGGGTCGATTCACGATCATGACCTGCTCTGGTAAAGGTCTTGACATGTGCATAGTGAACACATATGGCCCCAATTTTGATCTCCCTAGCTTTTACACTACACTTGCCTAGAGGGTCTCTGCGTTTATGGACAGGGTTGTTTTTTGGGGGGGGGTTTTAACCTTACTCTGCAACCGGCGCTGGATAGATCGGATGGTCCACCCCGGATGCCCTCTGCCTCTGCACGTACACTAGATACACATTTGACTCAGCTCGACCTGGTTGATGTCTGGCGGCATAGATACCCGATGCGGGGAGGGTTTACACACTACTCAGCCCCCCACAATATCCATACGAGGATTGACTATTGGTTTGCGTCCTCTGCCTACCTGCGGAACGTGCGATCCTGCGAGGTTCTTCCGCGGACCTACTCGGACCACTTGCCTATATTACTCACCTTCACGGTGTCAGCGTGACGGATTCCGCCGTTTTCTTGGCGATTCCCCCTTATTCTTTACTTGACCCTCTCTTCAAGGAGGAACTGTTTACGGCCCTGGAGACTTTCTATGAGGCCAATGTGGGCTCTGTTGATTCGTTCCAATCGGTCTGGGAAGCATTTAAGCTTTATACCAGAGGTGTTACTATCTCTAAACATGGCAGCGTGTTGAAGTCGATCAGGGGCCGCCTTGAACTATTGGAGCAGAAGCTTCGAGATCTGGAAGAACTGCGCTTTCAGTCTGGCGATGGATCTTTTGACCGGGACATTACTAGGGTCCTTCGGGAGTACAACGACGAGGCAGATCTGGAGATTAAATATTTAGGGAAGAACGCCATCGCCAGGTCTTACTGTGAGGGTGAGCGCCCGGGCGCGGTACTGGCCCGCCTGGCTAGGGGGACAGAGAACGTTCTTCTGTTCCGATAATGAGATCTTGTGACGCCGCTCTCCCGCTTATGAACGATGAGATAACTGCCCGCTTTAAACATTACTACGAGGCTTTGTACGCCTCGAGGGGGCCCGCTCCGGAGGAAGGGATAGTAGGCTACTTGTCCCACATAGAGCTCCCGTGGCTCTCTGACATGGACCGTACGTTTTTGGCTCGCCCCTTTGAGAGAGAGTAGGTGGTGTTGGCACTGTCTTCCATGAGGGATGGAGGCGCCCCGGGCAGCGACGGCCTCACGTGGCTTTTTACAAGGCTTTTTACGATTTGCTGCTTCCCCATCTGCTGAGCCTGCTCGATGATATGGCCAATTCTGGATCTATGCCGCCCTCCATGCGCGAGGCTGTAATCGTGGCAATTCTTAAACCCCGCAAGGACCCGAATGACTGCGCCTCGTATCGCCCACTCTCCCTGACGAACGTAGACGCGAAAATCTTTGCTAA
Source organism: Lissotriton vulgaris (assembly GCF_964263255.1). Taxonomy (NCBI): domain Eukaryota; kingdom Metazoa; phylum Chordata; class Amphibia; order Caudata; family Salamandridae; genus Lissotriton; species Lissotriton vulgaris. The sequence goes on from NC_141685.1 coordinate 1,576,873,096, forward strand.
AGTGCTCTCTAACCGTCTACATCCTATGGTCACGACGCTGGTGGCCCAAGAACAGTCTGGTTTTGTTCCTACGCGCAATCTTGTATATAACATTAAAACGGTCTTTGCTAATTTTCAACATACCCCTCCGGAGGTACCAGCTGTTGCAGTATTTTTAGATATGGAGAAGGTGTTCGCTTCTGTAGAATGGACCTTTATGCATCATGGTCTTCGCAGGATGGGTGTTTGCCTTCACTTCCTGCAGTTGTTGTCGGTCCTGTACTCCAAGCCAAGTGCCCGGATTCGTATTGGACCTCTGACCTATGAGCCCATTGAGATTGGCAGGGGCACGAGGCAGGGATGCCCGCTCTCCCCGATGCTTTATGCTTTGGTAGCTGAGCCCCTTGCATGTGCCCTCCGCGAGTACCTCGCTCACCGAGGTATCCGCTCCCCTGCGTACAAGCTCATTGTCTCTACTTACGTGGACGATACGCTTCTGTATGTTAGAGACCCTGAGAATAATTTTTCCCCGGTACTGCAGGAGGTAGTCTGGTTTAGCGCCCTTTCCGGCATCCGGGTGAACTGGACGAAGTCGATCATGTTTCCGCTCACAGCGGCTACGGTGCAGTTTGACCCTGAGTTTCCACTACAGTGGACTACTGAGGCGGGCAGATATCTTGGCATCCGACTCCATACCGATTCGGAGATCGGTCTCCGGGAAAACTATGGCTGCGCGGTCTCGAAGCTGGAAGATGATGTAGAGAGATGGATTTCCCTCCCACTGTCTCTTTTGGGACGCATTGCATTAATGAAGATGGTGATACTCCCGTGTTTTCTTTTTCTGTTCAACACGATCCCCATGGTCCTTTCTGTCCAGTTCTTTCGGAGGCTTCAATCACTTCTGGTACGGCTCGATTGGGCGGGTAAACAACTTAGAGTTGCTTGGCATATTTTAGTATGACCGTATGCGGCGGGCGGGCTCAACGTCCCAGATTTGGAACTCTACTACCGTGCGGCACAGTCTGCCCATGCTTACGCGTGGATCCACGGTCCGCAGGACGCCCCTTACGTCCGTATTAAACGGATAGTCGCGGACCCGACTCCTCTACCGGCCCTGTTAATGAAGACTAGGGATCGAAGTACTTGCCTGGTCGATTCTCTATTGTCGGTCACCCACGCCTGGCACTATATGGCGAACGGCCAAGCATGTTCGCTCCTAGACTCCCCGAGCGCTAATCTTGAGTGGTGCTATTGGCTGAGTCCCTGCAGGGAAAAGGAAGTGATTCTGGCACTGAGACGGATTGGTATACACACCATGGGTGACTTGTTTTCGGGCGGCGTGGCGCGGACATGGGATGAGGTGTCTACCATGATGGAGAACCCACCCTCGATGTCGCGCTTTCAGTTCCATAGGGTACGCTGTGCTCTGCGGGACCTTTTGGGACCAGACATGACTGAACCAGTGACGGTAACTACCTTTGATTATGTGGTCATGGCCAAGTCTCCTCAGAGATTGGTCTCCACTCTTTATCGGATGGCCCAGACGGAGCTGTATGCGGATTATACCAAGCCACGTCTGGCCTGGTAACATGACCTGGGCACCGAAATGACTGAAGACCTTTAGAGCTATTGCTGCGACAGCGTCCGCAAGATCTCTCTTAATGGCCGTCATAGGCTCACGCATTTTAAATTTCTGAACAGAACATATTATACGCCGGAGAGGCTTCATAGATACGGACTTCGTGATTCCTCGGAATGTGAGTGGTGCAGGGCCCCCCTGGCGGATTTAATTCATGTTGCATGGTCGTGTCCCGAGATCTTTTCCTTTTGGCAATCGGTCTATGTTGAGATATATAAAACAGTGAACTTGACACTAACCGCGGAACCCTTACTGGCTCTCCTGGGCTATTCCAAACCCTTGCGCTCCTCTCAGCGACGTATTGTGGATCCAGCGCTCTTGATGGCCAAGCGTTGTATTGCCAGATCCTGGATGAGAGGTCCCCCGTCTACGGTGCGAGCGTGGAAGAAAGAACTGGTTTATTGCTGTCCCTAGACTGGGCTTTATAGCGACATGTTGCCCTCCAAGAATAGGCCTAAGAACTTCTGGGCGGCTGTGCTGTAGGGTGCGGTTCATGCGGATGAGCCGGATGGGACTGCTGCGGCTGCTGATGCGGAGCGAGATAGCCCAATGGGGGTGGCCCCTGCTACCGACCCTAATGCACCTCTGGATGCTGACTCATACCTGTAGGGAGTTCCTGGTTATAAGAGGGAGATGTTGAGGTGGGTTGGCCCGTGCATGCTGACCCTTTTCCCTTTATTTCTGTCTGATCTGCTGTAATGGACATGTTGTACGGTCGCTGCGAAGTGTATTTGATGTCTGAAAGAACACATGCTGCTCGCCCTGATGCTTGATTGCTTACATGCCTGGGGCGCTGTTTTTGTTTTTGTTGTATAGGTTACATGAAAAAGTAAAGTTCACCTGGAAATGCTCTGTCATTTTTCATCTACCATGTACTGCGGCCTCTCGGGGTGCCTAGTTCTGAACCGCCGCCGGTCCCCCGGGATGTCGGCTGATGGGCTGTGTTCCATGGAAGGTTATTCTTCTTAATATATGCTGCCGGCCCCCGGGTCGTAGGCACACAGCTGTGGTATATGTGCAATGGTTGATAAAACCTTTTGAACTTTAAAAAAAAAAGCACAATCTGTGGGCCAGAAGCTATATGTCTGCGAAGGTTTGTGTTTGCATTCAGCAGTTTGGGCTGTAGTAGTGTTCAAACTCCAATGGGAATGAACACACAAAATGCACTTTTTACCCCCTCTTTTTTTCACCCCCCATTTGACTGATCACCCTGAAATGTTGCATGTAGAACAAGATTCACAGGGCCACTTGTTTTGGGGACATTTTGTGAAGATCTATCTATCTATCTATCTATCTATCTATCTATCTATCTATCTATCTATCTATCTATCTATCTATCTATCTATCTATCTATCGCTATCTAGCTATCTATCTGTCACAAACTTCCAATCAGAAAAAAGCGCTCCCATCGGCTGTATATCTAACCCCTTCGCTGCAGGGATAATTCTCCCACGGTGCGAGGGGGCGCAGTGCCGCAGAGCTCGTGACAAGCCCAGCTTGTCATGAGTCACAGTGGAGCTGGGCTCATGACGAGCTGGGCTCGTCATGACTCCGTCCACAGATTAATTCTCCTGCACAGGTGGGGATTCAATCGCGTGTGGGCACACCGCGGCAGTTATGACAAGCCCAGCTAGTCATAAGCACAACTCTACTGTGACTCATAATGAGCTGGGCTCGTCATGAGCATAGACGAGGTTAAAGATTATTTTATTGCTTGCAACCGTAAAAAGTATCTTTCAATTGCAAACAATAAAAAAAGAATCTTTAAATATACAGCCCATGAGTGTGCAATATCCCTGGTTTGTGGCATGTGCGCAAGACCATCCTTGCGAGAAGGTAAATGCACACACACACACACAAAAATATATATATATTTCTAGCAGCCTGCCCCCGGCATTGCCCGGGGCAGAAGGGGGCTGGGGGCAGCATTTGGGACTTTTGTGCAGTCCCGGCCCGATATTGCCTATACCTCTGCCCGCCCACCTGCCTCCCGCCTCCTGCCCGCCAGCCTCCTGCCTCTGCCTTACCTCAGCTGCGCTCCGGACTTCACTGCCAATCCCGGGCCCCCGCCTGCCCCAACATTGCCCGGACCGCCTCCCGCCTCCTGCCTCACCTTACCTGAGCCGCCGCGCGACTCCTCCCCGCTAATCACCGCTCCTCCCCGCCTGTCGTCATCACGCAGGTGTAGGTTGCGGTCAGCGCTACGTCGCGGCCGGCGCTAGTTTTAGGGGACTACTTTGTTTGGAAATTTTAAGTTTTTTAATTTACGTTTTATTTTTATTTTAAGTCGCCTATGTCCATCTTCACACCTGAGGATTCCAACAATGTATTGGGTGTGTGGATTGGCGCTGTGGTTTACCTTGCCAAAAAGTTTCTGTTCTCTCTTTATACTAGTAGTATATAAATATATATATATATATATATATATATATATATATATATATATATATATATATATATATATATATATATATATATATATATATATATATTCAATGAAAAAACCATAGGTTATAGGCCATATATAGTTAGGAATTAGCATTTACAAAACCTTATTTTACTCGCATAAAACCATTGAAATTCCATATATAGTTAGCTAACTATAAGCGCTAACTATATATCGCGCACCCGCAATCCACTGCTGATGATGTCACATATTACATCATTCATGACATGGTCAGTGACATCACTGATGACATCACTGATCAAAACAACCAGTGATTGTATGTGTCTGTAAAGTTTAAATATGTTTCACATATTGAAGAATGAGTGGATGTATAAGTGTCTGGATGAAGAATTTAGTAGGTGCATGACTGACTGTATGAGTGAGTGATTAAATGTGTCTCACTGAGTACATGGGTTAGTGACTAAACTGTCTTAATTCGTGCATCAGTATGTTTGTTGTTGTGTAAGCTGCTGCATGTGTTGATCAGTAGCTATAAGAGTGGCCATATGGGTTATTGATTGGTTGCCCAAATATTTGAATGGGAGGCTGAGTGTGTGTGGGGGTGGCTGGGAGGTGCGTGACTCTGTGCATAGATGTGTAAGCAGTTGATTCACTAGGAGTATGAGTTCAAGAGTGCATGTGGAAACAGCTATATGGGCGGTTGACTGTGCATGGGTGTGTTGGTGAGTGAATGGATTTCTCATTGCTACATGTGCAAGTAAGTACGTATGTAAAACACAATACATGTAAGAGTTGAGATATATAAATAACTGAACATAAGACCCAGTGAATGTGTGAGTGGCTGTATCGATCACTGTGAGCTTGTATCAGGGATTATATAAGAGAGTAAATATGTGTTATTATATGTTTGAATAAGTAAGATGTGTATAACTGTATAGTTGAGGAAATGGAGCTGTGATTGATTCTTTGCATGACTGACTAGGTGTGTGAGTAACTCCATGGATGAGTGACAGTCTGTGAGTGTCTGTTTATACTGAGTGTATGTAAGGTTATATTAGAGTCTGAAGAGGTTCATTGTATTATCACATGAGTGATGTGATCAGTGATGACAAATGAGATGTCATCAGTGATGTCATTTGAGTTGTCATCAGTGATGTCATCAGTGATGTCACTTGAGATGTCATCATTGATATCATTTGAGTTGTCATCAGTGATGTCATTTGAGATGTCATCAGTGATGTCATCAGTGATGTCACTGACCATGTCATGAATGATGTAATATGTGACATCATCAGCAGTGGATTGCGGGTGCGCGATATATAGTTAGCGCTTATAGTTAGCTAACTATATATGGAATTTCAATGGTTTTATGCGAGTAAAATAAGGTTTTGTAAATGCTAATTCCTAACTATATATGGCCTATAACCTATGGTTTTTTCATTGAATTTTCAAGGTTTTGTAAATGCAAATTCCTAACTATATATCCACTATAACCTATGGTTTTTTCTGTGAATTTCATTGGTTTTTTAATAGCAAATATGAAAAGCTTTAAAATGTCAAGTACGTGATAGATAAAAACATTTTCGTATTTATGCACGCTGATGTGCTTTGAACGCTGCCCCCCCCTCCCCTCTTTTGCCTCAGTAGTACTCTCTCTTTGCAGATACAGAAGGGTAGTTAACGCAGGCCTTTACCCCCGTTGTAATCCGTCGTACCTCCTTGTCTCTCCATTTGATTGATTGTTGTCCAAGCATTTACTGTTTTAGAATTGGTTCTCTTTGGATCATTCTCTATTTACAAACAAGCACAAAGTCGCAATACTCTGTTTAGTCTTTGCAGATAGTGAAAAATCGTGTAAAAAAATAAAAGTAATCGAGCAAAATCAGTAGGCCACTAATTGGATCTCTTTTTGACCTCGCTAAAATAGAAATATTAGGAACAACCCTTCTTGAGAAATACGAAAATAGTGAGATGAACTGAGCTCCACACCATGAGGGCTGCAAGACAGCTCGGCTCCATCACCCATCCCGCACAAAATAATGACAAACCCTATGCAAATATTAAAAATATAGACAACACACCAGCAAAGAAACAGGGTAAAACATTTTATTAAAAAACTATTTACATAACGTTGGTTTATAAGATGATGTCAGTAGTGGACCGATGTGTGAATAGATCGAAAACAGCACAAGGCTCCAAGATCCGGATAGCAAGCTCCTGGATGTTGGGTGCCATAGTTTAGAGTTCTGAATTTCAGCCTTTTTCAATGCCTGTGCTTTGTTGAATCAAAATGGCGGCTTGACACAAAGCTGACTCAAGCGTTGTTACTGATGCTATGCAGACCAAAACTGGTTTTCAGTTTGTACATTTTTCTAGATTTTTCTATCCAAGTTTGGTTGACTTTGTAGAACGATGGCTTCAGATTTTCAACATACGGTGTGGTGGCGCTGACTGGGAGGGGGCGCTTCGCTCCTGCCCCCTCCCCAAGTAAGATTTTCATACGTGAAAGTACGTTAATGGTTTTGGTCCCTGAGATGCTTCGATGTCACTACCATTCTCAAATAGCATAAGTTCTAGATGTTGGGTGCCATAGTTAAGAGTTCTGAGCAGCGCTTGTAACACTGTCTGAAGCTTATTTCCACCTACTGCAGCTTCACTATTCTCAAAGTAAGTGAGTGTCGTTTGTGGACCTGACTGCATTAGAAAACAATGTGATATGTTACCTTCCTAAACAGCTTGACGGAGGCCCCTGAGGGGCGCTGTGATGGCCATGGACTCGGAGAAGACGCTTGGCTCCGACACCCTCCCCAAGTCTTATAGCACTGGTGTAGCCTGAGATCGCCCCCGACATAGGCGGCCGGCTCCCGGGGTCCGGCGGTACTTTTTGCCTTTTGATGACTCTTCAATTCTGGACCTTGTCCCACAATCCGTTTGACCTGAAGACAAGCTGTAGTGAGGCGCCCCTTTATCGTTTTAGTTGCCATTCCGCCCGCTTTTGCTACACTGTGCCTCTTCCGCCATTCAGCTGTTTTCCGCCCGCTCTTGCGACTACAGCGTCTCGCTCACCATGTAGTTGAGATGCGCCCGCTCTTGCGGTGCAGCGATAGGCGGCTGCCACAGGACTCTCAAAATGGCAGCCGGCTCTTCGGTTTTGGGCCTGGTCCACTAAAATGGCCCTGGGACACCTTGGAACTCGGACGCTTGTCTGCTAGGGCTTGGGTCCCATTCTCGAAAAGCGTCCCCTCAGCCGTGAAGATTCTACAAAAGTCTTGGGGGCCTCCGACTCCCGCAGGCTTCTGGTGGGGAGCGGCTGCCATGATTGCTCGTGGAATGGCCACGACGGAGCTACGAGATGGTAGTGGTCTCATGCTGACGCCAGCTTTAGTCTGAAACATCCAGAAACACTGTAGACTACCAATTCAATCAGTTCCGGTAGCGCCCCAACATGACCCGGAAGAGAAGAACTTGCCCTCCCCTCTTTGACTGATGGTTCTTGTTGCCTGTCCCCTCTGTTGTCATTTAACAGAACTTTTTGGACTGCTGAAAGGGGTTGTGTTCTGAACGCTGGTTGGTGGAGACATTTAGACTATATTCTTGACCTACGTTGTCGCGTAATGCGTTTTATGACACGCCGCGTTAGCGCACCCGGAAGTGATCCGAGGCGCGGCGCGCAGCGCGTAACGTAAGCATAACAGGTCATGTGACTTGTTAATAAAACTTTTCATTGGTTCATTTTACTTTTGTTAATTTAATGATGAAAAGCTTGGTCATATGACCTAAAAATTACGCTTTTTATTATTTTCGAACAATATTTTTTTTTCAAACATATGTTATAATATTCCAGGCTAATGTACTTTCCCGGAAAATTTACAACTGTCTTGCAAGTAAAATATATTCCTTTTTCGAGAAAAAGGGCGTTTCTTCCTTCCATGACGGAGCCGTTGAGTAAAAGAGATTCGGCCTGCTGTCTTAGTCGCCGATACGCCTGATTATCAGATTCTTATCGATCACTTTATGTTGCAGACATGAAAAACACAACTGCCCTTGACCATTTATCTTTACTGCGTTCCTACATATTATACCTTTTATCCGTCATGTAATTGGACTGCTTTATTTCACTTGCCTTTTACTGATTCGAAAACAGTCACTAAAAGTAAAAACTTTACAAATGAAAATACTACTACCGTGTTTTGTTTTAAAAACCTTTATTGTGAAAATGTCAGTATACAAATACGGGCCTATAACCACGTGGGCCGGCCACGGAGCAAACTCAAATCGTATATGATGAGGAGACATTTACACTGTAGAAGAACGTAACGAGCGGGCCATTAGGTGACAAGAACAAAGGTGTCTAACAGTTGCGGAATCGGTGGACGTACATTTTGTAATTAAAATACGACAGGGCCACTTACAATAACATTTTCTAGATATACATTTGCGGGCAAAGAGTTACGAGTCCCATTTATACCGGCGCCATTTTGGGCGAGGCCGGGCAGGTCCAAGATATAGTCAAAATGTCTCCACCAACCATCGGCCAGACCAGAACCCCTTTCGGCCCTTTATGTTACAAGATGGTGTCTTCCATTCAGAAAATATTGGTGGCAGCATTTTGAAAGGAAACAGAAACAGCCGTTCTCCTAGTGAGTTTCACATTGTTACATTTAGGAAGAATGTTGAAGAGTAGTATGTGGAAAATCTGAAGCCATTTTTCTACAAACTCTCAATCAGACTTGGATGGAAAAAAAAACCTGAAGAATGTACAAACTGAAAACCAATTTTTGTCTGTATAGCACCAACAGTAACGCTTGAGTCAGCTTTGTGTCAAGCCGCCATTTTCATTCAATCAATAGCGTCCCCCTGCACACATTCAGGGACCTGGTCGTGTCTTCAGATGAAACGCATTGTAGGAAAAGAAGCAGAAAGGAAAAGGAAAAAAGTTCCGCCGGACCTAGTGAAGCTGCAGCAGGTGCAAATAAGCTTCAGACAGTCTTACAAGCACTGCTCAGAACTCTCAACTGAGGCACTCAACATCCAGGACTTGCCATTCGGATCTTGGCGCCTTGTATTTTTGTTTTGTTTTTGATGGAGGGGAAAGAACAAAAAACAGACATTGAAAAAGGCTCAACAGTGCAGGGCGCCTTGTGCTGGTTCCGACCTATTCACACATCGGTCCGCTACTGACATCACCTCATAAACCAACGGGGCACCCCACGCCGACTTTCGGCGCAGCATTGTAGGATGGCCACACCAGTGCGGCAATTTGCTGGACACCACCTCGGTGCCATCCAGATCTCGGCGCGTTCATTCATTCAATAGCGTCCCCCTGCACACATTCAAGGACCTGGTCGTGTCTTCAGAAGAAACGCATTGTAGGAAAAGAAGCAGAAAGGAAAAGGCAACAAGTTCCGCCGGACCTAGTGAAGCTGCAGCAGGTGCAAATAAGCTTCAGACAGTTCTACAAGCACTGCTCAGAAATCTCAACTGAGGCACTCAACATCCAGGACTTGCCATTCGGATCTTGGCGCCTTGTGCTGGTTCCGACCTATTCACACATCAGTCCACTACTGACATCACCTCATAAGCCAACGGGGCACCCCACGCCGACTTCCGGCGCAGCATTGTAGGATGGCCACACCAGTGCAGCCACTTGCTGGACACCACCTCGGTGCCATCCGGATCTCAGCGCGTTCGAGTCACTGTGCCGGAAGAGTGACCGGAACTCAGCTGAACACGCCGTCTTTCGGCGCAGCATTGTAGGATGGCCACACCAGTACGGCAATTTGCTGGACACCACCTCGGCGCCATCCGGATCTCGGCGCGTTCGAGTCACTGTACCGCAACAGTGACCGCAATTCAGCTGGACACGCCGTCTTTCGGCGCAGCATTGTAGGATGGCCACACCAGTGCGGCAATTTGCTGGACACCACCTCGGTGCCATCCGGATCTCGGCGCGTTGTGCTGCCTTCGGCCTATTCGCACATCGGTCCGCTACTGACGCCGCCTCACGTGCCAACGGATTTTCTACGCTTTTTGTAGCCCTATGTCGCATAACAGGTCATGTGACTTGTTTATAAAACTTTTCATTGGTTCATTTTACTTTTGGTTTCCTAAAGATGGAAGGCTTGGTCATATGACCTAAAAATAACACTTTTCATTGGTTTAGAACATTTTTTTTCCCAAACGATGAAAGCCCCACCTTGTTTCTGGATCATTCAGACTGAAGCTGGCGTCAGCATGAGAGCACCACCATCTCTTGGCTCCGTCGTGGTCATTCCGCGAGCAATCATGTCAGCCGCTCCCCACCGGAAGCCTGCGGGAGTCGGGGGCCCCCAAGACTTTTATACAATCTTCACGGCTGAGGGGACGCTTTTCGAGAATGGAGCCCAAGCCCTAGCAGGCAAGCGTCCGACTTCCAAGGTGTCCCAGGGCCATTTCAGTGGACCAGGCCCAAAACCGAAGAGCCGTCCGCCATTTTGACAGCCATGTGGCAGCCGCCTATCGCTGCACTGCAAGAGTGGGAGCAACTCCACAACATGGTGAGCGAGACGCTGTGGCCGCAAGAGCGAGCTCAACTCAGCTAGATGGCCGCCACCTGGGGAGGCCCGTTCACGCCGCCTCCCCCCCCCCCCCCCGGGACGCCGCACGCCAATTTTCGGAGCAGCATTGTAGGATACCAAAACCAGTGCGGCAGTTTACTGGACATCACCTGGGTGCCTGTCGTACATGTTGTGTCAGCCATGTGACACTGGACACAGACCGCTACTGACGAGGCCTCCCCCCGCACCACCCGGGACGCCCCACGCTGTTTTTCTGTGCTGCATTGTAGGATCCCTAAACCAGTGCGGCACCCAGGCGACATCACCTGGGTGCCGTCCAGAACTCTGCACGTTGTGCTGCCTTGGGACTATTCGCACAACAGACCGCTACTGACGAGGCCTCCCCCCGCCCCACCCGGGACGCCCCACGCCAATTTTCGGAGCAGCATTGTAGGATCCCTAAACCAGTGCGGCACCCAGGCGACATCACCTGGGTGCCGTCCAGAACTCTGCACGTTGTGCTGCCTTGGGACTATTCGCACAAAAGACAGCTTCTAACCATTGTTGCTTTTTGTGTTAATAAATGTTTAAATGTTTTTAGTTTTTGTTCTGTTCATTATCGTTAAAAGTTAATAAAGTTTTATAACCTTAATTTGTTGGAGTGTTATCTATTTTTTGAAAAACGGGTGAATGGGGCCTTGAATCGGGTTATTGTCATGTGTGGGCTTTGGAAGTGTGCTGCTGCAGGATCGGACATTTCAAACTCAAATGCACGTTCTTTTTCTTACCTTTCCGAAGCATGGAGCGCAATAGCAGGCAGAGAAAGGGTGATGCACGTGTTGAACACTACCTGACCTGGCAAGTTGCTGGCAGTGCCCCCCCGCCCGCTCCTGAAAGAGGGCACACACACACCGCCGCCCCGAGTACTTCACAAATCTTTAAAAGACCATGCGCTTGTTCATGAGGCTTAAATGGTTTATCACCTCTTCTAGAACCCCTACATCGACCCTCTGACGTTTCATGGAAAAATTACCATGTAACACAATACCAAGCCCTGTCAGCTGAAACCCCCAAGGAATCGTGGGGCATATTATCAAGGGGGTTTATCTCCGCTTTTTTGGCTTTAAAAACCATGAAAGCGGAGATAAAATTATTTCCCTATTATCAAGCTGTCGCTAACACCAGTTAGTGACACCTAAAAGGAGATAGCGACCATCTTGGGCCCGGCTTTGCATGTCAGTGATACTTATCACTAATGACATGCAAAGTGGCGTGCCAAGATGTTAGCGACTGGAAACAGTCCCTAACATCGCTACCTTCTATTACCAACTTTTGGAGATATTCGCGCTAAGCGCGAATATCTCCAAAATCTAACACCTGCCCTGAGCAGTTCTTAGCCATGTTATCCAATGGGAGGTGGATAACATGGCTAAGAGCATTAGGTCGATAATACATGAATATCGCTGACTTTTCTGCGATAATAGCAAGGTTTATCTGCGATAAAAATCGCCGATGTGCGGCGATAATTTTTGTCTCTAAACAAGTTATAGACAAAAATTATCGCTAGTTCGTAATATGCCCCCGGGTTTTTGCTTGCAGAAATCGGGAGGCGGGAGACTAGCACTGAAATCAGTACTCACACGCCTGAATCAGGAGGATTGGCATGTCTGAATTCTCTACAGCTGGGGCCATAAACTACATCCGCAGGGGTAGGTGATAGCCTGGGACCAGCCTGGCATCTAAAATGGCTGCCGTGCACGACAAAATTGTGGCATTCGAAAAAAGGCAAGATGGCGCAGCCGCTGGAAGAGATATATCAACATATATCAGCCTCCTCAGCCACCCTCAGGAAACATAGGGGATTAGGATATGTCTCCCGCACCCCCTTATACCTAGTACTTTAATTAACGAAGCACAAAATGGCGAATTCCCGTTTCGCTACCAGTTTGCGGCCCAGTTCGCGGCCCGTGAAGCGCTTCTACCGTGAAAAATCATTTTTTTTTTATTTTCCCCACGGGACCCTTTAATAACCCCAACAACATTCCTAGGGGGTCAAGAGGGGGATACCTTGCCCCCTTTCATTAAATTCCCCCTTAGTTTTTCACCTTTTCTTCTCTCTCGATCCTACCGAGAGACAAGATGGCGGCCGCTCCGGACTGTCACGCAGCAAAAAAAAAAAAAAAGCTCACGCACAGCCGCTGGAAGAGATGTATCAACATATATCAGCCTCCTCACCCACCCTCAGGAAACATAGGGGATTAGGATACGTCTCCCGCACCCACTTATAACTAGTAATTTAATTTACGAAGCACAAAATGGCGAATTCCCGTTTCGCTACCAGTTCGCGGCCGCGCTTCTACCGTGAAAAATCATTTTTTTTTTATTTTCCCCACGGGACCCTTTAATAACCCCAACAACATTCCTAGGGGGTCAAGAGGGGGATACCTTGCCCCCTTTCATTAAATTCCCCCTTCGTTTTCCACCTCTTCTTCTCTCTCGATCCTACCGAGAGACAAGATGGCGTCCGCTCCGGACTGTTTAGAATGTTGACAGACACCGGAGAGCCAATCAGCTTTCTGCGCGCAAAGTTCCGATAAGCGAAAAGTAAGCGGACCGGATCGCTGCCCAGAGCGCTGTTACAGATATATATCTTGGTTTGAACGTTAATTTCTCAAAAACTACTGGAGCACATATATTGAGACCTAGCAAAGGCACATCGGGCTAACAGTCCCTACAATTTTGCCAAGTTTCGTGCAAATCCATTCAGCCGTTCGAGCTAAAAGTGAGTCCAACCGCCCTATGGAAAAATGAATGGGAAAAACGCGTTTTGGGACCCCCCTTTTTCCTCAGCCCCCCCTTGACGAAACCCCACCAAATTTTCAGGGGCTGCTCAGAAACAAAATGTGCCATTTTCCTGAAAATTTCAGCCGATTCCGTCCACAAACGCCAAAGTTATTAGACATAGAATTTTCAAAAGTCCCATAGGGAAAAAATTCTAACTATATATACCTACTGGCGATAGCCAGTAGGTAATATATATATATATATATATATATATATATATATATATATATATATATATATATATATATATATTCACTGAAAAAGCCAGTTTCAGGGACGTTATAGTTAGGACTTATTATTATTATTATTAAAGGGGTTTGTAAAGCGCCTGGTGACGCCTCCCGGCGTGTCCCCGCGCTGTGGAGAGAGAGTATTAGGAGGGGAAACAGAGATACAGACAACTATAGAGTGAAAAGGTAGGTTTTCAGCAGTTTTCTGAAAGATGCCTCGTTGATTTCTTGTCTGATGTACGTGGGGAGGGTATTCCACTTCTTAGCTGCCAGAGTGCGGAAGGACCTACCTCCCATTCTAGCTCTTTTAGGGAGCGATGTTTTAAGCAGGCCCATTCCCTTCGATCTGAGGGATCTGTTGAGCTCATAAAATAAATCCAGATCGGACAGGTAGGAGGGAGCTTTTTGGTGAATAATCCTATGGCACCAGAGGAGAGCTTTGAATAGTATCCTCTTGCTAATAGGCAGCCAGTGGAGGGTGGCCAGGGAAGGTCTGGAGGGAGCTCTGCGGGGAAGTCTTAGCACTAGGCGTGCTGCTGAGTTTTGCAAGACTTGTAGTCTTCTGATGATTTTCTCGGTCGCGCCCAGTAGCAGCACGTTCCCATAATCTATTCGGGAGGTGATAAGTGCCTGAGTCATGGTACGTCTGGAGTTCAGCGGGAGCAAGTCCATGGTACGATTGAGGGTTTTCATGACTCCAAAGCACTTGCCTACTGTTTTTTTGACATGGCTGTCGAAGGAGAGCTTATTGTCTATCCAGGCACCTAAGTTCTTGGCTTCCTGATTGGGAGTGGGTAAGGGTCCCAGACAGGTAGGCCACCAGTCTTTCGTCCATTTAGTGTCATTTCCTCCAATTATAAGTACCTCAGTTTTTGTGCCATTTAATTTGAGGCAGTGTTCAGTCATCCAGGCAGCAAGTTTGCACATGCAGGATTTGAAATTGTCGGCTTCGGAGGAGGGAGCTTGGGACAGGGAGATTAGAAGTTGAGTATCGTTGGCGTAAGAGACAAGCTCTACGCCGAACGATTGTACCTCCTCAGCCAACGGTGCCATGTACAAGTTAAACAAGGTGGGACTCAGGGCAGAGCCCTGAGGCACCCCCTGTTCAAGCATCACGCTGTCCGATAGAAAAGTCCCTCTTTGGACCTGAAAACTCCTGTTGATAAGAAAGGCCTTCAGCCATCCTAACGCCTCTTTGGTGACCCCCGCTCTGTTTAGACACTGTAGCAAGATGGAATGTGCTACAGTGTCAAACTCGGCACTGAGGTCCAGCATGATGAGAGCCATGGTTTTTCCCTCATCGGCTCCTTCCCGCAGAGTTTCAGTCGCTCTCAGGAGAGCTGAACCTATGTTATAGTTTCAGCTATGTTATAGTCCAGTTAACTATGTTATAGTTAGCTGGACATTTCTCTCATACACAACCATTGAATTTCCTCCGTTATAGTTAGTTCAGCTAACTATAACTCGTGTGATGTCATATTACATCACTCATGACATGGTTAGTGACATCACTGATGACATCATCCAGTGAATGTGTGTCTTTCTGAAAAATAAATATTTTTTATATATGTATATCTAAGGGTCGATGGAAGAATACATGGGAAAATAAGGGTCTAAATGATTGTTTGTTTTTGTAAAATTGATTGTATAACTGACTTATTAAGTGTATCTTACTGAATACATGTATTAGCAAGTAATGTTTAAATATATAAATATCTGTATCAGTGTCTCACTTTGTATATAAGTGGCTCCATGGATTGGTGAGTAGCTATATGAGTCTCTATATGGGCTATTAGTTGATTTTTGAGTATCAGTATGAGTGTCTGTATGGTTCGGTGGAGGGTATTACTTAGCGCATAGATCCATGAATGACTGACTCTCTGTTTGTATGCGTTTTGAAGACAACATGTGTGCAGGACTGTATGGGTAAATGAGTGTGTGTATGGGGGTGTTAGTGAGTGAATGACAGTCTCAATAGTATCTTTATGAGTAACTACATATGTTTTAAACTAGTATATGTGAATATTGATGTGTATACGTGAGTATATGTGAGAGCGAAAGTTTGGAAGACTACCTGTATAAATAAGTATGTGTTTCTATAAGTGATTGTTTAAGAGAGTTAGTATGTGTATATGTCTGTACAAATGAGTGTAGTAGTGTATGTATAGCTATATATGCAAGCAAATGGATGTTTGAAAGTTTATTTGCATGCATGAGTACAGGATGTAAAGGTGTATGAGAACATATGATGAGTGAGTACATGTATTAGTGACTATATAGAACTGTTAGTGAACTCTTTCACAACAATGATGTCATCAGTGATGTCATCAGTGATTTTATTTGAGATGTCATCAGTGATGTCATGAGTGATGTCACTGACCATGTCATGAGTGATGTAATATGTGACATTATCAGTAGTGCATTGCGGGCTCGTGAGTTATAGTTAGCTGACCTAACTATAACGGAGGAATATCAATGGTTTTGTGTGAGAGAAATGTCCAGCTAACTATAACATAGGTGAAACCTATGGTTTTTTCAGTGAATTTCTAAGGTTTTTTAAATGCTAGGTCCTAACTATAACGTGCCTGAAACCTATGGTTTTTCAGTGAATTTCTAAGGTTTTTTAAATGCTAATTCCTAACTATAACATGCCGGAAACCTATGGTTTATTCATGGAATTTCTAAGGTTTTGTAAATGATAATTTTAAAATGTACTAATTATTATATTTATAGTAATTTCCTACATTTTTATTATAAATTCTTATATTCATTTTATTTTTAAAGTTACATTTCATATTTGTAATGTAAAATAATAACAAAAGTAAATTCAAAAAGAATACACTGCTAGTGAAACTGCCTAGATGAATTTGTAAGTGTTTGTTAGAGGCAGATTTACAACACCCTTGTTCGTCTTTTACACCGCTGTTACATCACTTTTATGATGAAGCATTGGTGCAAAAGATGCGCCATGGTATGTGGTATTTAGAATGTGACGTATCTGGAAGGTGCGTCACATTGTAAATCCAGGTACCAGAACGAGACATTCCTACATTGGGGTTTGGCGTTCCGGCACAGGAACACCTCCTAAGAGTGGCTGACTGAAATCTACTTTGTCACTTTTGGGCTCATGCTGTGTCAAAACCCTACACTACCTTGAAGCAGGTGTAAGGATTGACCCAGCAGTCTGAGAATAGGGCCCCCAGAGCATTGCTGAAGGTGTGTTGCACTTTTAACATAACTCAAATAATGCACTCCCTTTACAGAACAGATACATCACATATATGTGCCATTTTTGTCCCATGGTACACCACATTGTATATACGGCGCATCCATGGTGGTCGTGTCACGTAGCACAATATCTGACATTTTCCTGGGGATATGCCAGCTATTGTATATCTGCCGATTAGTGTTTTAATGTAGTGATAGGATTACTACATACGGATCAATGAGTCATTACAAAACTAAAACAACAGTGATAGAGTGTTTGCTGGAAGTGTAACGATACAAACTAGTAAATTGAACGTATAAAACACAAATTTGAAAGTACATAGAAGACTGCATACATCGTCTATAAGGGTTTTGAAGCAGTCTATGCCCTAAGGCCTATTTTAATGCACGAATACTTAGATCGTGAGTTGATGATTACAAGACTGCAAGGAAAGAACCTGATTGAATTTATACCAGCCTCAGTTGTACCACAGTATATAGATAAACACATACTGCTGAATAGCTCACTACAATATTGAAACAGTAGTGTGAGAATGTTTGCTAGAAGTATTAGGATACACATTGAGGAATTGAACGTATAAAACATAAGTTTGCTGGTGCATAGAACAGTGCATGCACAGTCTATAAAGGTTTGAAACAGCCTATACACTAAGACCTCTTTTAATCCATGAGTATCTAAATACTGACTAGATCATTACACTTCTGCAAAAAAAGTTCCTCACTAAATTTATTACAGCTTCAGTTTTACCATGGTACAATGAAAAAGAACATACCGCTGACTGGCTCACTACAATACTAAAACAGCATTGTCACAGTGGTTGCAGGAAGTCTAAGGTTACAGACTGGGCAATTGAAAGCATAGAACACAAGTTTGCAGCTTCATACACTAGTGCATGTATACTCCATACGAATTTTAAGCAATCAATATCCTCAAACCCACTTTGCATATTTTAAATCAATACAAACATTTAAAGAATATATAACTGAATCTATAACTGCTTCACGTTTAGTACAATAAATACATTAGTAGATAGTGCTCAAACTTTTTTTATTTTTCAACAATAAATGTATTCTTGTAACATTTCATAATTTAACAGACATTCCAATGCAACTTCATCAGATATGCCATTTCTTCGTCAGCAGGTTCTGATTTAATTTGTACTAAAATGTCCATATAATTTAAAACTTCCAGAACATCTCGATCAAAGCGTTCGTCTTCAAAATCACAATTCATGTCTGCAGCACTAATTTCTCCTTCTTCACTCTCATTGCCTGTGACAGATACAATTAGTTCTTCAATTATACTCAAAGTAATATCCAAAATCTCCTGAGTATGAGGCTGTTCACTTTCCATAATTTTTCCTTTATGTTCTTGCTCCTTGTATAAAAATATAAACAGTTAATTTTAATGCTTTTCATAATATATAATGCAAAACTACAGTTTTAACCTAATTTTGGCCTACAAAAAAATACTGTAATAGCCCTTTGCAAAATTATACAACTATAATACGTAACATTCATTAACCTAGGCCTCTAAGTTTATTGTCTAATTTTTATGTTATTAATTTGCTTGTGTTCTTCTAATAATTTTTCTTTATGCAGTTGCTCGTTATCTATTCTCTCAATCCTTCAATATCTTATGTTTTTTATTAATGTTCCTTCTTAATTCAAAAGTCTTCCTACTATTCCTAACTCAATGTGTTCTTTTCCCTAAAGACATTCCTTACACAAATGTTATTGTTTCTTGTTTTAAGTTAGAGAAAATACATCGACTGAGTACATTCAATATTGTCTATAATGTCAGGTAAGTTCACTTACTCACTAACTTGTCAAACAACCTTCTTTAAATCTCACAGAAATATTTCCAATTTCTCTTCAGGAATGTATAAGGGCCAATTGAAAATGGGTCTGAACTCTGGAACGTCTTAGGTGAAATGCGCACTGGTTAGTGAGCGCACGCCTCACCAAACGATTCCCCACAACTCTGTGGTAAATGACTAGATCGCAACCGCGTCTTTCAGCCGCGGCCTGTGCAGGGACTTGCCATGGGGCAGGCAGGACGGGCATGGGAGGGGCAGGGTGAGGGGTGATAAACAACGGAATCTGCATAATTTCAGGTAACTAAACAATTACATTAATAAAACGAATTTCGGCCCATATTGACAACAAAACGCAATGTCAACAAAAGGCGGCACATTATCCCCGCTTTTATCAGCAGGAAAGTGCTGATAAACCGGCGATAATCCATCTTGTTTTGTTGATAATATGACCCAAAATGCATGCTAATGGCTTCGTGGTGACAATCTCGCGTGGTTAGGGGGTCGTACATACATGTTTAGGTTTTATTTTTTTTAAAGAAAAATCGCAGCGTACGCGTACGGAAATATGTACAATTACGAGCAGGAGCTGCATGCTGATTGGCTGTCAATACACCAAACCAGGAAGTGTTGCAAGCCATCTTATTTGTCACGGAAGCTGAGTCACAAGAAAACAGTAAAACAAAGTTGACAAATAAGGAAAGGGGGCACGATAGAAACATTCTGAACCTATAGTGGTGCTCAGGGGGTGGTAGATTTATTGTACGCGTACCTACAATGTACAGCTACACTGTTGAAAGTCGTCACGTAAGCGTACGAAAACAAAAAAACTAAAAATAATTTTAGATATTTATGAAGTGTATTTGTTTATGTGTTGTGTGGCTCTAAGATTTTAATACCTACAAGTAAGTACCGATGCAGAGTCTTAAGTTTATGAGAAACACTCTGTTCCCCTCATATGTACAAAGTACACCATCTCTCCTATAGATGCCATGCATATTGAAACGAAGATTATTGTTGTAAATGGACCCCATTCGGTAGTCTCGGAGAAAGGCAGAAACAGATTTATTTACATGTTTCCTAGCTTTTTCAAACTGTGGACAATAATGGTTGGAACACTTCCATCTCTGCCTTTGGCATATATGAGAATACACAAAGACAGTTTTCGGGAACAGTGTCATCAATTGGGCAAAGGTGTCCTTCATGAGCATTTCCAGAGCTACCCCAGACAAAGTGCCTAAGTCATTGCCACCACAGTGCACAATTATGAGGTCAGGGTGTTGGAGATGCATAAAGTATTTCACCAATGGCATCAATTGGTGCAACTTTAATCCTCTCTGTCCAATCCATTTAATGTCTAAATTTGGTAAACCTAGGTCCTTGTGAATTCTTTTCTGTTGTGCGTACCTTTGACTCCAGAAAATATAGCTGTGTCCCACAATCCACACTGTAGGCATTTTGAAAAAGAGGCCTGGATGCACTCTGATGGCGTCTGTAAATGAAATGCAAGTTTCAAAAGTAAGATTTTTCTAAAATGGTGGACAACATGCAGTTTTCAAAAAAAGAAAAGAAATCATTGGTCGTTTGACAACATTTTACCAAAAACTAGGTTCCATGTTTCTGTTTTTTAAAAGCCTTATTTTTATTGGTTATAAAAAAGTGATAAAAAAGAACGTTACATAAAATAAGCTGGTATATTCTCCAGTCAAGCACACTTGCTGTTTTAATTTGCAACAATGTATGATGAACTTTTCACCTGTGTGCTGAGTTAGGTGTTCCCTGAAGTGTTTCTATGGTAACTGGCAGATTCTGGAATGGGGGAAGGGTTGAAAGTTTTATTTGTTCGAAAGCTTTGGAATGTTAAACCAATAGAAATGTGTGTTTTCTTTTGAATTAATGTGAACAGGATTTTAATTGGTTATTTATATGTATATATGCGTAAAATGAGAGGGAAAATGTTCAATTTGACCGTTGTGCTGCATACACTGTACTCAAGAGATTTTGTAGAAGAATATCCACTGTGTGAGTGGTATTCTTGTTAATCTAGAATTCAATTTGAAAGGTGAGTTAAAAAGTTGTATGGGAGTGCATCTGTGCGCTGTATCTTTGTACATTAACGAATTATGGGGTAAATTATCAAGACTCGGCGATACAATTATCGCCACTTTATCGGCAGGAATCTGCCGATAAAGTGTTGATAATGTTATCGCCTGTATTGATAATATGCTCTTATATTCATCCGTTGTTAAACGTTTTATAGTAGTAAATGTGTTTTGCTATAATGAATGCTGTTATGTTTTTTTCTTTAATATCATTTTTTGCCTCTGTACATTGAGGGATTATGGGCCATATTATCAATAAAGGACTATACATTATTGCCGCTTTTATCGACAGGAAACTGTTGGTAAACCAGTGATAATGCTCTCGATAATATATCCTTATGAATTCCCATAGAAACCTAGGTTATGGTGTTAACCTGGGCTTCTATGGAAATTCACAAGGATATATTATCGAGACCATTATCGCCGCTTTAGTGGCAGTTTCCTGCCGGTAAAAGCGGCGAAAATGTATCGTCCTTTACTGATAATATGGCACAGACGGGCATATTATTAAGGACCAGTGTTAAAATTATTGACATTTTATGGACAGGAAACTGCAGATAAAACGGCAAAAATTGGCTTAATAATAGCTTCTTGTAAATTCCTATAGAAGCCCAAGTTCTAGTGTTAACCTGGGCTGGTATGGGAATTCTCAAGAGCATAATATGAAGCTCATTATCGTCGCTTTATTGGCATTTTCCTGCCGATAAAAACGTCAATAATCTATCAACTTTTGTTCATAATATGTCCCGAAATTAATTTTATTAATTTAATTGTTTACTTACCTGCAATGATCCAAGGGGCATATTACCAAGGGGGGCAATAGCCAATTATCACCGATTTAGCGTCCGTTTTTGGCCGCTAAGCGGCGATAATTCTATCGCCCTATTAGCAACCTGTCGCTAACTGATGTTAGCGACAGCTTTTAGACGATAGTGAGCAGTTTGGGACCCGCTTTGCATGCCAGCGAGGTTTATCGCTAATGACGTGCAAAGTGGGCATACCGAACCAGTTAGCAACTGAAAGCAGTCGCTAATGTCACAATTGCCTAGCAAGGCAGACGTAGCGTTGTAAATATTCG
This sequence comes from Lissotriton vulgaris, assembly GCF_964263255.1. Taxonomy (NCBI): domain Eukaryota; kingdom Metazoa; phylum Chordata; class Amphibia; order Caudata; family Salamandridae; genus Lissotriton; species Lissotriton vulgaris. The sequence continues at coordinate 1,576,894,956 of NC_141685.1, forward strand.
CGCTTAGCGCGAATATCTTCAAATACTAACACCTGCCCAGACCAGTTCTTAGCCATTTTATCCAACGGGAGGTGGATAACATGGCTAAGACCATTTCGCCTCTAATGCGTGAATATTGCTGTATTCTCAACAATATTCACGCATTTCGTCACTGTCACTGGATATTTCAGCACAATGGAGAAAAACTTTGCTAATAGCATGTTTTCTCCGCTAACATATCCAGCGATAGGCAGCAATAAAAAAAATCGTTGCTAACCCTATTTAGCGATAAATATCGCTACTTTTTGGTAATATGCCCCCAGATTCCTTTCTTTATCACTCCTCACCCTGCCCATCCTCCGCCCCACCTGCCTGCCCCATCACAACTCCCTCCACGAGCCGCGGCTGTTTCTATAGTCTGTTATATTGTACTCTCTATTTATACTCTCATTTTTTATTAAATCTTCCTTGCTTCATACTCCTTGTTCTTTTGCTGTAAGTCCTCTTATGTTTGTACTCTGAGGTTTGTCCTCATACTCCTCCCTCTGTTCTTGTAAGTAATATAATGGAATATTTGATATTTTTTTTTTGTAATGGTATATGTATTTTTTTATTATAGGTTGTGTTTATCGATACTAAAAATACTGCATCATGCCAAGAAAGGACCAAAAGAGAAAACAACAAAAGAAAAGTGTGTATTTTAACAGAACTCACCTAGAAGATTTACATGAAGAGAGATGTCTTAACAAACAGAAAGAAAGTCCTGGTAAGAGCAGGAGCACTTTTTTGAGGAAAATACTATAGACTAAGAGTAGTGTTCAGAAACAGAAAAAAAAATGTCTTTAGTTTATCAGCAACGAAAAAAAACTACTAAGAAAGAAAAGAATAATGCAAAATTATGTATAGTAGAAAGAGAAAAAATCAATTCATGGAAATTAGGAAAACATTTTTTTATAATAGATTGGTATCACATTTAATGAAAGAAATTGAGGTATATAGGAAAAAACAGTATTTAATAAGAAGAAGAAAGCTATAAAAAATGTAGTTGAGAAAGCTTTGGAATTAAAGAAAACTCTTTATTTTAGTAATCAATAGAGTTAGATCACTAGATAAGCGAATTCATTTAATAAAGTGCAAAAGTAAGTGGAGAAGAATAATTAACAGAACTAATTTTTGTCAGGTTTTTTGGGTGAATGGAAACATAGTTCAAGTTCTGAGCCTTTTTTTAATGAAAAAAGTTATTTCAAAGTAATGATTTGTTGCATGCAGTTGACATCAGTGGTCGTGCTTATGAGGTTAGAAATGGTTGTCCTATTGAGAAAGAAAACATTGTTCCTAGAAATGCAGCAGAGGTGTTAGCTGATGAACTTTTAGGAACACATCGTAAAGCTCCAGTGTACACTTGGAATTGTAGTAGTATTTGCAGTGTGTGGCAAGACTCTATTGATTTTTTATGCAATTTCTTACGTAATTATACCAAGAAAAGTGTTAAACAAAAGATTAAGATGTTACAAGGACTAGACCCTTGCAGAGTGTGGGAAAATACTAGTTTGCAAGGTCATTCTCTGCATTGTGTTTCTAAAAAAGTATGTTGAAGTGTTTTCCACCATTTCAGGATGTTAGCAGTTCATTCTACTCAGATGAGGAAATTAGTATTACTCAAAAAGACCAGCACTAATGTTAAAAAAGTTGAACAGTGCTATTTTGCGTGGATCTGTATCAGATGTAACAAATGTTTGTAATGAAGTTGAGATTAGTTACTTTGGTCCTCAGGAAGACAGTGCAGAAAGTGAGAGATTAATAGGAGGAAAATGTGAACGCGAATGTAGAACAGTGCAGTGTAGAAAACTTTGACCAATAAATTATACAGTTTAAAGTGATTTCAGGTGAAAGGCCAAAGTATTCTTGTATCTGTTGTCGACGAATTCATTATAAAAATCGGACCACGACTGTTGATCTGTATTTAAAAAGTGAAAAGGAAAATAATAATGAGTGGAAGGATTTTGCAATGTATTTGTTGGTAGAAAATTGTTTTGATTTGGGTTCTGATCAGCGTATTTGTAGATATTCTGATAACAAATTAGAAGAGAACAAAATGCCTGCTAGAGCTCTGCATAATAATCCTGAGTTGGTAAATATTCCTTCTGAAATGATGGATGTAAATACCTATGATTCTATTCTTATTCAATGTGTGCATCCATTTCAGGCTATTGTTCGTATGGAGCCTAAGACAGGAAAATTGCCTCCTTCTGATTTACAAAGAGGATTAAAGCGAAGAGTTGCATGTTTGCCTCCAGATTTAAAGAAAAATATTGAAACTGTTGGTGTAGAAAATGTAGAGGATGAACCTTTAGGTATTCTTGTTATTGACGTTCCTACTAAGAGTAAGAAAATCTGGCAAGAATTAGTGGATGTTAGGAAAGTGAAAAGGCAACATTGTATCTGGTAAAAAATAATCAATATTACAAAAATGTGTATGTGGGAGAAGAAGAAATAACTGTACAAGAAGATACTGACTTGCCATCTGGACAAATTGATAAAGTGGATGTGTCCAGAACTGAAGAAATCTACGAACATTACAGTGTTCATCCATTGTCTTCCAAAGAAATGATGGGGAATGCTATATAGTTATTTCAAATGAAAGAAGCAAAAGAAAGTCCCATTAGTGTATGGGAAAAAAGCTTGGAAGCTCATTGTTTCACTCAGTTGTTTCCTACAGGAAAAGGAGGACGATATGATGAACGACCTGTGCAGATTCCTGCATCTGAATACCGGATATCAAGATTATATGCAGAAGATGCAAGATTTCAACAATGTATTCCATATTTGTTTCATCGTTTGTTTGAGAGTGATTTGTCTGGACTTTCGTATGCAGTAAACCACATATTGAAAACAAGTGTACATCTACAAAATATTTCGGCAAAGGAATTCATGGATAAAGTCCAGCAGAAAAATAATGTTTTGGAAACTCAGCTGATTAATCTGATGGCATGTCAGCGTGGTACTAATGAGTACTGGTAGCTCGTCATGGAGAACTTAAATGTATGCTAAGGAACTTAGGAACTCCTACATGGTTCCTTACTTTAAGCTCGGCTGAATATACTTGGGATGATTTACTTCAATTTCTTCGCGAGGCAAATCCAAATATACCAAATATCGAATACAAGACACCTAGAGAATTGTGCTCTTTGGATCCTGTTAATGTATGCAGATATTTCAATAATAGATTCGAAGCTATGATGTCTTTTATCACCAATAAAAAAAATCCTCCTCCTGGAGAGGTTCTGGATTTCTTTTGGTGAAAGGAGTATGGAAAGGGGCGACCATTCGGTCCCCCCGAACGTATGGCGGAGTACCACGATCCCCCCGGGAAGCCATCTTGGGCGGGGGGCGAGTCTCGGCTGGTATGCCCGAAGCGGCGTAGCCGGGGCGCGCCTTTTCCCGCCCTGGAGTGGGCTGGCCTAGACACTGACACGGCCGGGCCACGCCCAGGGGGCAGGCCGGGGCGGGTTTACGCCCGCCCTGAAGACGGATAAAAGGAGCAACAAGCCAAGGAAGCATCCTCTTGTTCCTGTGCTCTGAAGCTGCACCACCTCGCTGCACGTGAGCTCGAGACGGAACGAAGAGCCAATTTTGAGCGTTGTAATCTTTCTTGTTTGTTTTACAGATACTCTGTCGGAGAATGCCTAAGAAGGCGGGAAAGCGAATGACTACCGACCAGATGCTGCGTGTTCTCATGAAGGAGGTGACCGACCTAAAGAAGCGAATGGCGGAGAAAGACGAGGAAGGGGGGCTGCAACGTCCTCTGGCAGGAGCAGCTCCAGGAGGAAAAGGCAAGAGGCCCAGAAGGGGAGCAGCTGGGGGAGATGTCCCAGTTCCCTGTACCCCACTCGAAGCACCCACTCCTGTGCCGGAGGAAGGGAATCCGATTCCCGTGGTGGTCACCCCCGTGTCCGGGGAGGATATGCCGCCCGAGCTGGCAGCACAATTAGCAGCGTGGTTGGGTAAAGGTAGCAAGGGCGCCACGGCTGACGACGCGCAGGTGTTGATGAAGCAGCTGCGGGAAACAAGGGAAGCGACGAAGGCACCATCGCCGGCTGCGGCAGTGGAGACGCCACCTGGCTCAGGTCCAGTCGCAGATACAGCTTCCGGTTCAGGTAAGCGGCCATTGCCGATTGCAAGGGATGAGTCGGCACCCTCTCGAAGGGAAAAGTTGGGTCAACATGTCCCTCTGGCTATCAAAGAGAAGATATGGGCAGGGGAGTATATAAACATCTTCCCGTTGCTTACCGATCATTATGAGATGGAGCATGTTAAGAGCCAGAAGGAGCTCATGCATCCGAGTGTTTGGCGCGCAAAGATGGCCGCCTTTAAGGTAAATGAAAACATTGGTAATTGGGGCAAAGCATGGGGGGTTTTTACATCCATCTTGGGTGAACGTAGGCCCGAATTGCTGCCCGAATTGCCGATTTATCAGTCATGGATCATGGGGTATTCAGTATCTCACGAGGGCAATCATTGGTTTTGTTACGACAATATTTTCAGAAAGGCGAAAGAGCATGATAAAAACTTAACTTGGGATTGTTATGATTCGGTCTCCTGGTCCAAAATGGAGGATTCTGGTATGTTGAAGGTGCCTTTGGTAGGGAGTAACATTGGTGAATCTTCCCGCCAATATGTGGGGACGCCCTTTCGATCAGGTTCGAGTAACGACAATCACTCGAGGCCAATCGGCAACGCAGGAAAAAGGGGGGTTTGTTGGAACTTTACCAGGGGGAAATGTACGAGGCCCCAGGGGTCATGCAAATTTAGGCACGAATGTGGGGGGTGTGGGCAATCATCCCATACTGAGTCCATGTGCAGAGCCAAAACGGGTGATAACGGGGGTAGAGGAGGCGCCAAACAGGTCTGACATAGTCCGAGGGGTGCCTTTACCTACTCCGATTGATACCATGGCAATGATTCCCTGGCTCAGTGAATACCCGGATCACGCTTCCGCTGGGGTGTTGCGGAACGGATTTTCATATGGTTTCCGCATCCCAGTGGTGGAGTTTCAGGGTATAGCAAAATGTAAAAACCAGATATCAGTCTTACAGCATACGACCGTGGTACAGGAAAAGATCCGGAAAGAGGTGGCTCGAGGTCGAGGCGCCGGTCCATTTAATGTGCCACCAGTTGCTAACTTTGTTTGTTCCCCTTTGGGGGTGGTCCCCAAGAAGGACCCGGGTGAGTTTCGGCTGATACATAATTTATCAGCTCCACGTGGTCTTTCCGTAAACGATGCGATAGACCCGGAAGTGTGTTCGGTGTGGTACGCATCCTTCGATGAGGCCGTAGCCATATTGAATCGCCTGGGGCCCGGTGCGCTGATGGCAAAATCGGATATCGAGTCAGCGTTCCGGTTGCTCCCGGTACATCCAGACGATCAGCGTCTCCTTGGTTTCATGTTTCAGGGTCAATATTACATGGATAGGTGTATGCCGATGGGGTGCTCTGTATCGTGTGCATATTTCGAAAAGTTCAGTTCCTTCCTGCAATGGGTCTTCACAAAGAAGACGGGGTTTCAACATGTTATGCATTATCTCGATGACTTTTTGTTTCTGGGGGCAGCCGGGGATCCTGAATGTGGACAGGCTTTGACTGCATTTTGTGTCTTGATGAATCAGTTTGGCGTGCCATTGGCACCAGGTAAGACTGTGGGTCCCTCGACTTGCCTCGAGTTTCTGGGGATCGAGCTCGATTCCGAAGAAGGTTGTTTTCGTTTACCAGGTGACAAAGTGTTAAGATTCAGGGCATCCCTGCAAATGTGTATAAGTGAGTCTAAGGTTAAGCTACATCAATTACAGCAATTGGTGGGACAGTTGAATTTTGCCCTAAGAGTTATACCGATGGCCCGCCCCTTTTCTCGCTCGATCGCTCAAGCCATGGTCGGCCTGAAGGAGGGTCATCATCGCACAAGGCTCTCGGCCGAGGTTCGCCAGGACATGCGCATTTGGTTGGCATTTCTGGCGGATTTCAATGGTCGAATTGTCTGGAACAAACCGGCCGTGTCCTCTGAGGAGCTGGGGCTGTGGACAGATTCGGCAGGGAGCATTGGTTTTGGTGCCATATTCGGCACTCAGTGGTCGGCACAAAAATGGCCTCAATGGTGGCATGATAATGGTCTGACAAGTAACATTGCTTTCCTAGAACTTTTTCCCATTCTGGTGGCCCTGAGAACTTGGCCCGAGGGGTTCAGAGATCACTCTGTGGTATTCTGGTCTGATAACATGACCGTGGTTGAGTGTATCAATAGCCAGGCAGCACGATGCAAATGGATTCTGAGATTGCTCAAGGAGATTGTGTTATTGTGTATGCAATTGAATGTCCTATTTAAGGCAAGACATGTCCCGGGGGTGATGAACCAGGCGGCTGATGCGCTTTCTCGTTTTCGTATGCAGGCCTTCTGGGGTTTTCTGCCCACAGCGGACCCGGTGGCAGCACCCTTTCCCGAAGCTCTCTGGTCTCTCGGTGCCCCGAACTACAGAACCTCGTGGGAGAGAGTTTAGCACCCAGGACGAGGAAGGCATATGAAGGGGCGTTCCGTTCCTATTGGGCCTTTTTGGGGGCGGCTAGAGGGGAGCTTTGGGGCCAGGAGGAGTGGGTAGTGAACTTCCTGCTGTCTTTACGTCAGGCAGGCAAATCAGTGGCTACGGCCCAGAGGCATCGGGCCGCCATTTCCTTTGTGGCTAGGGCTCATGGGATCCAGGACCCGACAGCGTCTTTCGTTGTGCAAAAAGCGCTACGTGGGTGGCAACGCCTTGAGGGTCGCAGAGTAGATGAAAGGCGCCCGATAGGTTTGGATAGGTTGGCCCTGTTATTAGCTAGACTCCCTGCAACATGTTCATCCCAGTATGAAACAGTGTTATTCCGAGCCGCTTTTACGCTGGCATTCCATGGGGCTATGCGGGTAAGCGAACTAGTGGCGAGGAACAAGCAGGATGTGATGGGGGGACTGTGCCAAGAGCACGTTCAGATCAGAGGGGAGACAATGACTGTCTCGTTCGTCAGGTCTAAGACCGACCAGGGTGCGATGGGTGATTGCATAATCATACAAAGGATCCCCGGGTCCTCCATGTGCCCGGTAAGTTGTGTAGAGGAATATTTAGCACAAAGGGTGGCATCATGGGGGGGGGACCTTGTTGAGACACGCGGACGCCACCCCACTGACGAGGTTTCAGTTTCAGCGGGTGCTTGCGATGCCGATTACGGCTGCGGGCTTGAACCCGGGCGAGTTTGGGACCCATTCCTTTCGGATAGGGGCTGCTACAGAGGCTACAGCCAGGGGTCTGAATGTTGAACAAGTTAAACGTGTGGGGCGTTGGTCCTCCAATTGTTATAAGAGGTATGTGCGGTTGCACATGTTGTGAAGCTGTAATGATGTACTCACGCTTCTTGTTTTTGTTTGGTTTCAGTTGCGCAAGCCTACGAGGCGGGGCGGACTATGCAGTCGACCCAACACCGGGCCAGCGGTCAGACTTCACCGGCTGTGAGAAAGGAGGTGTGGGTCGTGGGCCACTCATACGTGAGGCGTGCCGCGGACGTATTCAAAGCAGGTGACATGATTCACGTGGCTGGGGAATACGGGTACAGTATGTCCTTCTACGGAAAGGGCGGACTCTGTATTGACCAGTTTCAATCATTTTTTGAGGGTTTGCTAGGGCGGACAAGGTCACCGCCGTCTATAGTCATAGTACATCTTGGGGGCAATGATTTGGTCACCACTGGTAAACGACTACTTCTTGAGGCGATGCTTTCCACTGTAAGTTGGTTGGCGAGGAGAGTTCCAGGGTGCACGATTGCATGGTCACATATGATCCCACGAAAAGTATGGCGGGGTGCTATTTCTGTTTCTGCTCTGAATCATTCAGTAAGAAAAATTAATAACAAAGTGAGTAGATGGTTCCGTTCCAATACACTGCATTCTATTTCGCATGGTTGTATTACGGGTGACAGTATGTATTTGGGGGATGGTGTTCATTTGTCCCGGGTGGGGAACGAGTTACTCATAGGAGACTGTATAACTTGGCTAAAGACTTTAAGACATGACCTTTAGGTAGGAGTGTTGTGGGGGGTCCGGATAGCCGGTCAACTATCCGGCCTGTGGCGGTAAGGGCATGATCGGTGAGCACTAATTGGAAGATCCCTATGAGTGGGCGTCACCCATTACGGATGGGAGCGCTCGAGGGAGGTGGCCATTGGCCCCTCCAAGGGGAAGGCGGTCCCTTCTAAGGATGGGCCGCCGAAAGGAAAGGAAAGGCGGTCAAGGCCCCTTCCTGGGTAGGAGGGGCTACAGCCCCCTCCTGGAGAATTTCCCGGGGCCAGGACATCTGCGACGGCAGATGCGGTAAGTTGTGTGGGGTTTGGGGGGGGGTCTACGCTACCTTCTAGATCCTCACACGAGTCCTCGAACGACCTTTAAGTGGCGTCGAGTTTATTGGGGCCCCCGTCAAGTCAAGGGAAATTGGTAGTTGCACTCGAGGTACACCTCTGTGCGGTCGCCCCTCACAAGTGAGGGGGATATTTCTGGTTAGGGATCTTGACACCGGTTACGACCTTGCCGTTGGCCCTTAAACGTTAGGATGTACAATTTCAAAATTTCAAGTTAGATGTTTTGTAGGATGTTAGTTCGGCTAGGAGAACCTTTGTATTAGAGAACATGTTAAGGTTAGCCAAACATCGCAATGTGGTAATGAAATTGTACATAATATGAAACTGTTATTTTAATGTTTTAATTTTGTTTCATATTTTAATAAATACGGCCGGGAGGGTCACTCCCTCCCGTCTTCCAAAAGTTCAGAACTGTTTCCGGTTTCCCATCCTTGGGGATTGTGTTGAGAGGGGGTGGCGGGTATCTCAGCCATATGGAAAGGGGCGACCATTCGGTCCCCCCGAACGTATGGCGGAGTACCACGATCCCCCCGGGAAGCCATCTTGGGCGGGGGGCGAGTCTCGGCTGGTATGCCCGAAGCGGCGTAGCCGGGGCGCGCCTTTTCCCGCCCTGGAGTGGGCTGGCCTAGACACTGACGCGGCCGGGCCACGCCCACGGGGCAGGCCGGGGCGGGTTTACGCCCGCCCTGAAGACGGATAAAAGGAGCAACAAGCCAAGGAAGCATCCTCTTGTTCCTGTGCTCTGAAGCTGCACCACCTCGCTGCACTTGAGCTCGAGACGGAACGAAGAGCCAATTTTGACCCACCCACCAGCCCCTGAGGACAGCAAGTGGTTTTGAATAAAGTTTGATGTAGTAACTCTTTTGTTTGCAGGTCCGGATTATTATCGTGATGACTTTGAATATGCAATAAAGAAATAGTCAATTTGTGGTATGTTTTGCAAATAAAGTAATCCTGCTTTAGTGTTGATCAGTAGTATGTTTTAATAAAGTTGTTGCTGTTAATTGTCTTTTAAGTAGTTTAGTCATTTAGTTTAGAACTGTCGTATTTATTTTGGTCGGGCGGTAAGGTCATGATCGGTGAGCACTAATTGGAAGATCCCTATGAGTGGGCGTTACCCATTACGGATGGGAGCGCTCGAGGGAGGTGGCCATTGGCCCCTCCAAGGGGAAGGCGGTCCCTTCTAAGGATGGGCCGCCGAAAGGAAAGGAAAGGCGGTCAAGGCCCCTTCCTGGGTAGGAGGGGCTACAGCCCCCTCCTGGAGAATTTCCCGGGGCCAGGACATCTGCGACGGCAGATGCGGTAAGTTGTGTGGGGTTTGGGGGGGGGTCTACGCTACCTTCTAGATCCTCACACGAGTCCTCGAACGACCTTTAAGTGGCGTCGAGTTTATTGGGGCCCCCGTCAAGTCAAGGGAAATTGGTAGTTGCACTCGAGGTACACCTCTGTGTGGTCGCCCCTCACAAGTGAGGGGGATATTTCTGGTTAGGGATCTTGACACCGGTTACGACCTTGCCGTTGGCCCTTAAACGTTAGGATGTACAATTTCAAAATTTCAAGTTAGATGTTTTGTAGGATGTTAGTTCGGCTAGGAGAACCTTTGTATTAGAGAATATGTTAAGGTTAGCCAAACATCGCAATGTGGTAATGAAATTGTACATAATATGAAACTGTTATTTTAATGTTTTAATTTTGTTTCATATTTTAATAAATACGGCCGGGAGGGTCACTCCCTCCCGTCTTCCAAAAGTTCAGAACTGTTTCCGGTTTCCCATCCTTGGGGATTGTGTTGAGAGGGGGTGGCGGGTATCTCAGCCATATCAAGAGAAAGGTGCTCCTCACATACATATGCTATTATGGATCAAAGATGCTCCCAAATTTGGAACAGACTCAGATGATACTGTGTTATCTTTTATTGAAGAATATGCTACATGTGAAGTACCCAAAAGTACACAAGATAAGGACTTAAGAAACAAGTCTTACGATTCTAAAGCCATCATTGTGGCAAATTCTGTCATCGAAAGTTCAAGTCTAAGGACAAATTCTACAGCAAATGCCGTTTTGCATGTCCTCGACCTGTAATTTCGAAAGGAAGAGTGTACAGTTTTATGTCATCTTTGCGACATAATATCACAAGAAAGTCTCCAAAAAATACCTACAAATTAAGAAGAAATTAAGAGTCAAAATGCATAAATGACTACAACCCAGTCATTTTGTCCATGTGGAATGCTAATATGGATATTCAATATGTTGCAGACAATTCCATTGCTGTTGCTCAATATGTGTCATCGTACATAACAAAGTCAGAAAATATGGAATTGAAGGAAATGTGGGAAGAGATTTCCCATGAGAAGAGTCTAAGTAAGAAATTATACAGTTACAGTTTGAAGATGTTATCTCATCGAGAAATTGGAAGGTATGAATGCTCGGATCATTTATCATCTGCAAGTCTATACTCCAAATCTAGAAGAATCATTTGGGTGAATCTATGTCTTGCTGCAACACGAAACCGAGTTCTTAAATCTGTACAAGAAATTGAATATTTAGCTGAAAAAGAGCCACAAAGTACTGATATTGTGAAAACAAATATGTTGGATACATATTATCCAAATAGAAGTCATCATCTTGAGAACATTTGTCTCTATGAAGTGCTGCAAAACTATATTTTTAAACGGAATATTACCGAAAACATTAATAATGGTATCTATGCCGTTATTGGTTCTGAAGGATGTCTGGTGAAACAAGGAAAAAGACATTTGATTAATCACCGTAAACTGAGTTGAAAAATGGGAATTTTACTATTTAGCTCTTTTGCAACTTTTCAAGCCTTGGCGTTCAGAATTGGAATTACTTGGAGATTTTGACAGCTATGAAGATTCCTTCAATTCAACTAAAGGTACAATAGAATGTCCTGTTTTTGCTAATTATGTCAAAATGTTGAATGACGAAATTGAGCAAGAAGCTAAAATTGCAGCTGAGATTGCTAGAGACAAAGTTCTCAAGAAAGTCAAACTTCTGCTCCATTGAGTCAGGACCCACTGGGAGAACCAATTGTTCTAAATGAAGCAGGAAGTGCTATGGGAGAGGTGGAAACAGTAATGCATCAAGGTCAAGAACATCTAACAAACTTAGGAAACTTGGAACAAGAACTACATCTTGAGCAGAAAGAAATATATGAGCAAGTGGGAGATCAGATTAACCATGGATTTCTTCGTGAGAAGAAAGAGTGCTCTTGCTCATCATTTGAACCTATCCGTATGTATGTGAGTGGACAAGGTGGAACAGGAAAAAGTTTTTTAATTAAAGTAATCACAAGTTTTCTACAGAAAAGAACTGACTCGCATTAGTCCTGTGTTGTCACTGCTCCAACTGGGTTGGCGGCACGCAATATTAAAGGAATTACTTTACATTGTTTATTAATGCTACCAGTAGAGCATGACAACAAATTACAATACCACAAGCTATCTGGAGAAGCTTCTTATGAAGTTTCAAGAGTGTTGAAGAAAATGAAGCTTCTCATTATTGATGAGGTAAGCATGGTCTCAAACTTAATGCTTACCTTTGTGCATTTAAGAATGCAGCAAATTCTTAAAACAGAGTATGACGTATTATTCGGAGGAAAACACGTCATAGTTTTTGGAGATCTTCTAAAACTTACTCCTATAAAAGGACAGCCAGTCTTTAAAACACTGGTACATGAAGATACTAGAAAGTCTTTGGGGAGTATTGGCAATGTAAACATTTGGTCATATGTTCAGTATAAGGAACTTACTACAAATATGTGACAAGCAAATGATGTTGATTATGGAACTATTTTTCAAGATATAAGTATTGGAAAATTGACCGAACATGGCAAACAAGCTTTACAGACACGATTACTTTCCAATTTGTTTCCAAATGCAAATATTGTCCCAGAAAAAATATACATGAGAATTGCAGAAAACAAATCTGCAATCTGCTTAATGCCAACACTGCGTGAATGTTCTATATTCAATGAAGAAATGTTAAAGTAGGAAAATGAGGAAATGATACAATTGAAAGCAATTTATAAAATAGAACATGAAGGAATCAGTATTATTTTGAGTGAAAACTTGAAGAGGAAATTGGATTCTTTAGAGAAATCGATCAGTAAAACTGCTGGTTTAGAAAAGAATTTGCATGCATGTGTAAATTGTAGGGTAATTTTGCGATGTAATTTGACTGTGCAAAAAGGTTTACTAAATGGAGCCATGGGTAAAATTGTAGATTTTGTTAATTATGTAAACAGAGCTGGCATTGAATTTTTGAAAATCAAATTTGATGAAATTACTGAAGTACAACAAGTTAGTCATTGTGCAGCTCGTTTTTTGCTTGTAAAAGATTTGTATGTCTGCAGAAAACAGTTTCCTGTTTGTTTGGCATATGCGGTGACCATTCATAAATCTTAAGGTTTAACTGTAGATTGTGCTTTAGTAAATATTGGAAGTACCGTGTTTAAAGAAGGTGTATCATATGTTGCTTTGTCTCGAGTCAAAACTTTATCTGGATTGTTCTTGATTGATTTTGATGAGACAAAAGTTTCTGCAGATACAAACAGTTTGAAAGACTATAATAGGTTAAGAAGAGAATATTAACTTAATTTAGGTCAATATCCAGTGATTGAAAAGTGTGTGAAAGGTAGAAAAAGAAGACTTGAGAATATCTGTTCTGAAACTATTGAGAAAGAAAAAAAACAAGGGGAAGTTGAGCCTCCAAGCAAAAAGACAAAGGGCAGTGTTGAAGAGAATGTTGGTTATCGGTTTGAAAATAGTTCCTGTGTCAACTGCTATGCTAATGTAGTTGTTAATGTTGTTTTTTTCTTCAAAGTTTCCAACAGCAAATTGTAAAAAATCGGGACAAAAGATTCTTTTCATTCTTGAATTCTGTTTATGAAAAATGTACTAGTGATAAAAGTAAAATACAAAGTGTTTCCGATATTCGAAATGTTTTGGACATATGTTCTGGTTCTAGTCAATTTACATAGAATATTCAGCAAGATTGCCAGGAATTTTAACTGTTTATGCTTGGTGTACTGGAAGATGAAGTTATAGATGTTGAAAACCTTTATAGCCTTTCTTATAAATGGCATCATGACTGTCGGAATTGTTTGTTTACATGTAGCACTGACATAGACACTGAGAGATTCATATATTTGACTTTACCTGACTGTGAATCAGTGTCTTTTAACAATCTAATCAAAGGAGCAAGTCAAAACATGGAGTGTAGATAATGTAAATCAGAAATGTCATCAACATTATTTATCCAAAGATATGGACAGTATGTTATTTTAATGCTGCAACGTTGTAGAACTGATGGAACAAAATTGAAAACTTTAATTAACATTTTTGTAGCTGGTCAATGTTCAATATCATGAAGAACTTTTAAAGCTGTTTCTATTATTTTTCATGATGGACCTTCTACCACATCTGGACATTACATTGTTTATTTAAAATGTCTGAAAGGTTGGATGCAGTGTAATGATACTCAATTAGTTTTTAAGCAACATTTGCCCAAAGAGTTACCAAATTCTTACCTAATATTTTTAAAGACAAAATTTTACAGATCAAAATTTGCCCTTTAGGATTACTGCTGTTAAGGTACATTAGTCTGGTGATGTTGAGTATTTTGTAAGTGAGAGTGAGGAGCTTGAAGATGATCATTTTGTTGACATTGAGGCAGTGTAGGTGTATCAGGTGGTGGGTGATGTGGGTGCAGCCAGGGACATTGATGGTCAGTCACATAGTGGTCTTTTGGATTTGCTGTAGTTGTTGTAGGTGTTTGGCTAGAATTCATGTGTAGAGTGTTTTACCATAATGTAGTCTGCTGCTGATGAGGGCCTGTGTCACTGTTCTTCTTCTTTTGGTTACGATCCAAAAGTGGCGGAGCATGTGGAGGGTGTTATAGCAGTACAAGGACACAGTGTAGACTTGCTTACACATGGAGAAAGAGCAGTTGAGGTTGAATCCTATGTTGTGCACATGGTTGGTAGGTGTTGGTACTCTTCACACTGTAGTCAGGTAGCAGGAGTTGTCTGAGGCAGATGGAGTAGGTCTGAGGAGGAGTACCTTCATCTTCTGGCAGTTTGTGTTTACAGTGCTGCTCTTTATGTACTTAGTGACGTACTTCATTGTGTCATGGAGGTTGCTTTTGGTGGTATTTGGCTTCTTGGTGAGGAAGAGAATGAGCTGGGTGTTCTTTGGGTAGGAGATGTTGTTGAAGTTGTGATGGTGGCTACTTGTGTTAGGGTGGCCATGTAGATGTTGAACAGCGTCGGACTGATGGATGAGTCCTGGTGGACCCGTAGATGATGTCGGAGGTTTTGGATCAGAAGGCTGTGAGGCGGACGTTCAAGATTACTATGGAACAACTTCCAAACAAAGGACTTCATGCATACTATTTGGCCATTAGGAAAAGTGTGCAAAACCATCAAGGACTTTTTGCTGTGTATTTTGTCAGCATCTATTTGTAACTAACATTATTTACATTGTAATTAAATTAATCAGAGAATGGATTGCTATTTCATGATTGTTTGAGATATGTTATATTTACGTAAGAAATTGCTCTTAGAAAAAAACATTTAAGATATGTTTTATTTCTATTTTTTATATTGTTATTGAGAATGTTGACTGGGTTTATTTAAGATATCCTTATGGATTGTCTTTTTTTGCCCGCTGTTATGTGATGAGTACTATTGAACTCACTGTTTGTGGTGAAATTCAATATATTCTGCGAACAGAAAAAAAGGCAAATGAAATGTTTTACAAATTATTTTGTGTTGTAAAATATATCTAGTAACTGTGTTTTTTTGTATCTTCCACAAGTGACAATTTTATAATATATACTTTTTTTAAATGTATTATCCTTAAGATAAGTACAAGTAACTTACTCAACCGCGGCCCGTGGAGAGAGTTGTGGTGAGGTAGGCAAGTGGGTCGGGGGAGGGGCAGGATGGGGGGTTATAAACAGCAGAATGTAGATGATTGCAGGTAAGTAAACAATTACATTTATAAAATGAATTTCGTATCCTGCACCCTGCATCGCAAAATGCGATGCAGGGCACGAAACAAAGTGGCATATTATCAACAAAAGGCGATACATTATCACCGCTTTTATCGGCAGGAAAAATTTAGATAAAACCGCGATAATGGGCTTGATAATAGGGACTTGGAAATTCCCATATCAGCCCAGGTTCTGGTGTTAACTTGGGCTCTTAAGGGAATTGACAAGGGCCTATTATCAAGCCCTTTATGGCCACTTTATCGGCAGTTATCCTCCTGATAAAAGCGGCGATAAACTTAATAATGTCTTTGTGTTGACGAACACTCGTTGTAATGGCTGTGACTTGCGTCCTTCAAATTAGTTTTTAGGTATACGTGTGACCAAGTCTGATAACATCAGAGTTTAAGGACAAACAACGTGGTGTCTCTGCCTCGAAATCTCGTCGATCACAAAGAAAATAGGAGGACGATAAAATGAAAATAACAGATATAATCAAAACAACAGTGACAAACTACTAAAATGGCGGTGAACGGAGTACCTCATCACTTTTTGGCGCCTCAACACTACGTTCCAAATAAATGTAGATAAAATACGATTATTAATATATTACAAAAGTACAACAGAGGATGACACACACGACCCGGGAAAATAAAGCGCCAAATTTAATACCTGAAATAAAGAAAGCTTTGTTTGTTGAACTTGAAGAAAAAGAAAAAAACGTCAGCTTTGTAACGAGGCTGCACATGCGTAGAGAGTACAACTGCTACACAAAAAAAGAAAAGTTTTACATACTATCATAGAAATTATGGGGCATATAATTACCAAAAGGCGATCCATTACCGCCACTTTTATCGCCAGTATCTGCCGATAAAGCGGTGATAATGGGCTTCATAATAGGCCCTTGTAAATTCCCATAGCAGGCCAGGTTCTACTAATACCATGGGCTGCTATGGCAATTCAAAATGGCATATTATAAAGACCATTATCGCCGCTTTATCGGCAGTCTCCTACCAATAAAAGCGGCAATAATGTATCACCTTATGTTGTTGATAATATAGCCAGAAATTTGTTTTATTAATTTAATTGTTTACTTGCCTACAACCATCCAGATTCCGTTCTTTATCACCCCACCCTGCCCCTCCCCCGCCCCTCCTGTCCCACCGCAACTTCCTCCAAGGGCGTGTCTGGGCTTGATAATACGCCCTTGTTAATTCCCATAGAAGCCCATGTTAACACCAGAACATGGGCCGCTAAAGCGCTGATAACGGGCTTGATAATAGGCCCTTGTAAATTCCGATACCAGCCCAAGTTCTAGTGTCAACATGAGCCTCTATGACAATTCACAAGGATATATTATCAAGCCCATTATTGCTGCTTTATCGACAGTTTCCTGACAATAAAAACAGCGATAATGTATCACCTGTTGTTGATAATGTGGGCCATTGCTCTCTTTTTTTGACCAGTAAACTTAGGTGCATATTATCAAGGACTGGTGTTAAAATTATCACTGTTTTATTGACAGGAAACTGCCGATAAAACGGTTATAATGAGCTTGATAATACGATACGGCCTTGTTATTTCCCATAGAAGTCCATGTTAACACCCAAACAGAGGCTTCTATGGCAATTTACAAGATGTATTATCAAGCCCACCCTCCCAACAGTAATAAAAAACTCCAGACAATGCAGGTACCCGGAGCTGGAAGGTCCTTTTACATATCACTGCCCCAGAAATGTAGCGTTCCCTGCGACGTGTACGGGAAAGAGAGAGAGTGAGAGCTCAAAACATATTTTTTTTTAAAAAGACCTTAGGGGTTGTTGAGAATGCACCCTTATCTTCTGGCTCCCTGTGGGCCCTGGTTACATTCATATTAAATACATCTTTCATCTATTCTGGTGTCATCAATTACTTCCCACAACAGGGGTGCCGCTCACCGAGACTGCGGGGAGTAGGACAGTAACCCCCCCTCGCATACTTCAAAATAAAACCAGAGGACTACCAATCCCAAGTGCTCGGGGAAACTTACAAGCCCCCCATTATGCAGAAAATTGCCCCTGTAATTTGCTCCCGGGACCTAATAAATAAAATAAAGTTCTACTTATTTTTTTACCTTTTTCTCCGCGTACAAGTACTGCACGAGTACCCCGCCATTTTTTATTTAAAAAAAAAAAAAAACATTGAGCCTAAAGATCCATGTACCACCACCTGACCAAGACTATAGAGTCAGAATGTTTCTACCATGCCCCCTTTCCTTATTTCTCAAGATTCTTTTACAGTTTTCATGTGACTCTGCTCTCCCGACAAACAAGATGACTGCCAACATTTCCTGGTATGGATTATTGACAGCCAATCAGCATCCAGCTCCTAATTCTACGTATTTCCATACGCGTATGCCGCGATTTTTCTTTAAAAAATAAAAAATAAAAAATAGAGCCTAAACATCGATATATATGACCCCCTGAGCAAGCCTAGAGGGTCAGAATGTCTCTAGCTTACCCCCTTCCCTTATTTCTCAACTTTGTTTTACTGTTTTCTTGTGACTTGGTTCTAGCGAGCCACAAGATGACCCCCAACACTTCCTGGTTTTGAGTGTTGACAAACAGTTCACAGCCAATCAGCATGCAGCTCGCGCTCCTAATTGAACAGATTTCCGTACGCGTGCTGAACTCCGTCTCTAGATATCGCTATGATTTTACTTGCAATTTTCTCAGAAACTACTGAACGAATTGACACCATTTAACAAAAAGCGGAATCTGCGAACAGAACTCTACCTCTCTGCCAAATTTGGTGTAATTCCGTTTAGCTGTTCAGGCTGTAGCCCTGGCTAAAGGTCCCTATGGAAAATTGCATTGGGAAACATGTTTTGTGACCCCCTTTTTTCTCGCCCCCGCTTGAAGAATCACCCCCAAACTTTCAGGGGAGGAACGGAACCGAGCAGGCGATTTTCTTACAGACAAAAGATTTGTCCACCGGCGCCAAAGTTATTCCAAATAGAATGTTGTGGATTTCCTATTGAAACTACTTCCTAACTATATATACTATGTATATTAACTACTGGCGACCGCTAGTAGGTAATATACATATATTATACAGTAGGTATATATAGTTAGGACCTAGTTACCATAGGAAATTCCGAACATTCTATTGGGAATAACTTTGGCGCCGATTGAGGGATCTGCCTGTAATTGTCCTTAAATTTGCCTCGCTGCGCTCCGCTCTTTCCCTGAAAGTTTCGGCGGGATTCGTCAAGTTGGGGCCGAGAAAAAAGGGGGGTCCCAAAATGTGTTTTCCCCATGTTAATTTCCATAGGGACATTCTGACAAAGCTACAGCTCGAACGGCTGAACGGAATAACACCAGATTTGGCAAAATGGTAGGGACGGGTATGCAGCACTGACTTTTGTATGTTTGGTGTAAATCCCTCCAGTAGTTTTTGTGAAAATTGAA
The DNA here is from genome assembly GCF_964263255.1 of Lissotriton vulgaris. Taxonomy (NCBI): domain Eukaryota; kingdom Metazoa; phylum Chordata; class Amphibia; order Caudata; family Salamandridae; genus Lissotriton; species Lissotriton vulgaris. The sequence continues at coordinate 1,576,913,828 of NC_141685.1, forward strand.
TGTGAAATTGAGTCCAATGCAATTTTCCATAGGACCTTTAGACACAACTACAGCCCGAACGGCTGAATGGAATTACTGCAAACTTGGCAAAGTGGCAGAGCCTGGTACACAGAAGTGCCTTTTGTATATTTGGTGAAAATCCCTTCAGTAATTTTTGAGAAAATCAACTTTTTCCAAATTATATATCTATGGGCGGGACACGGTGCGCGCACGGGCTTGCTCCGTCCTTGCATGTGCGTGGACCTTAGGGTGCGCACGCAGAATTCTGATTGGCTGTTGTCCACCATCTTGTTTTGTGGCAGATGATAGTGGTTGTAAACAGAAGTGTAATAGTTGACAAGGAGGCAGGTTAGAGATTGCTGAGCCCCCTAGGTTTTGTCATGGGGTCTGTAAAGGACCCCGAAGGTTGAAAAAAAATAAAAATTAAAAAAAAACAAAAAAATCGCAGGGTTCGCGCACCGTGTGCGGACTTCGGCTCAAAAAGACAAAAAAGAAATACATTAAAATAACAAGTTTCAGTTTTTAGATGTTGGTTGAGTGCAACATTGAGTGATGACTCTTTCACCTTTGGGTTTAGGTAGGTGTTTTGTGGAGAGTTAGTATGGTAATTGGTAGAGAGCATTGGGGGTAGGTTGAACATTATGTGAGTTTGAAAGTGTTTATAATTTGGACCAATTAAAATGTTACTTTGGTTTTGATTTTGTGTGTGATAAAATGTGATTGTCTTGGATTGTGAATATGTATGAGAAATGAGAGGGAAACAGTCATTTTGAGATTTTAGTGTTTGAGGCATACTTCTGAGGTGTGAGATTGACACAGAGTTTACTGTTCAACAGTTTCCTAGAAGGTGAGTTGTTAATTTGTAAGGAGTACTAAGGTAGATCTGGTTGTACTCAGATGAGGGCTGTAAATGAAATGGCATTTGCAAAGCTTGCAGTTTAGAAAAAAAAAAGAGGATGACATTCACTGCACTTGAAATTTAAGAAATGATTGGTGCTTTTTGAAAATGCAATTCTAATGGTTCAGAAAAGGTAATTGAAAGGCACATTGCACATGATTATCTGTTATATTGAAAGGTCAAAGAATCTTGCTGGATTCATTTGCAACATAGTATGATGAACTTTTTACCTGTGTCCTTCTTAGGTGGGAGTTACCATGGTAACAGGTTGAATGAGCACTAGGGGGATGAGTGAATATTATGTGAGTTTGAAAGTGTGGGAATGTAGAACCAATTGAAATGTTAGTTTAGTTTTGAAATACTGTGGGAAGACATTTTATAGGTTAAGATCTGAAATATGTGTGAAGAATGAGTGGGAAAGTGTGCCATTTCTGGTTCCAGTGTCTGAGCTGCATTTCAGAGATTCTGCTTAAGAAAATCTGCTGTGTGTTTGACACTCGATTTTAAAGGTGAGTAATAAAGAGAGAGTCCTGTTTGCAGTATTGGTAAGCATAACAAGCATATTGGCCTTCATTACTGTTGTATTTCATTTAAATGGGTTGTGCTCTGTGTGTAAAATGATTTACCATGCTAAATGTTTTTTGATAAAATGTGTGGCTTAAAGATTTTTGACAAGGATCACAGTGAGTGTCTGTGTGAATTAAGGAATTATATTTTCACCTTTTTCCATAATATTAACTGAATGGTGCATATTAGAAATGACATTTTGAAATGAGTTAGGTTTCAGCAATGTAATGTAGTGCATATTGAAATGGGCTGTGTTCTGTGTCTAAATCGATTTACCATGCTAAATGATTTTTGCTGATATGTGTGGCTATAATATTTTTCACAAGGGTCACATTGTGTGTGTATGTGAATTAAGGAATTATATGTTCATCTTTCTCCATAATGTTAGCCATGTGTGCTTACAGTTTGTATCTTTTAGTTTATAGGGTAGACTTCTTTTGAAATTGTTTTTCATGCTTGGATGCTTGGATTCAATGCTGGTATAGAGATAGTGTAATGGTTTCATTGGACTTGTAAATTTGCTTCTTTTTTAGAAGCGCCTTGTGCAACCTTTAACATGGGTGCAAGCAGTGAATGTATGGAGAGGGATAGGAATAGCAGATAGAAAACAATATGAAATGGTGTGGGAGATGCATAAAGGATTTCACTAACGGCATCAATTGAGATGGAATATAAGATAAATAGGGGCATATTTACAAGCCCCTTGCACAATGTTTGACATGGGTGCAAGCAGAAAATGCACGCAGAGTAATGAAATTGGCACACAGACAAGAATATGAAATGGTGTGAGAGATGCGTAAAGGAATTTACTAATGGCATAAATTGAGATAGAATATAAGATAAAGAGGGGCATATTTACAAGCCCCTTGCACAATGTTTAACATGGGTACAAGCAGTAAATGCATGCAGAGTAATATAATTGGCACACAGACAAGAATATGAAATGCCTTCAGAGATGCGTAAAGGATTTTACCAATGGCATAAATTGAGATAGAATATAAGATAAAGAGGGGCATATTTACAAGCCCCTTGCACAATGTTTAACATGGGTACAAGCAGTAAATGCTTGCAGAGTAATAAAATTGGCACACAGACAAGAATATGAAATGCCTTGAGAGATGCGTAAAGGATTTTACTAATGGGATAAATTGAGATAGAATATACAAAAAAAGAGGGGTATATTTACAAGCCCCTTGCACAATGTTTAACATGGGCACAAGCAGTAAATGCATGCAGAGTGATAAAATTGGCACACAGGCAAGAATATGAAATGCCTTGGGAGATGCGTAAAGGATTTTACAAATGGCATAAATTGAGATAGAATATAAGATAAAGAGGGGCATATTTACAAGCCCCTTGCACAATGTTTGACATGGGTACAAGCAGTAAATGCATGCAGAGTGATAAAATTGGCACACAGACAAGAATATGAAATGCCTTGAGGGATGCGTAAAGGATTTTACTAATGGCATAAATTGAGATAGAATATAAGATAAAGAGGGGCATATTTACAAGCCCCTTGCACAATGTTTAACATGGGCACAAGCAGTAAATGCGTGCAGAGTAATAAATTTGGCACAAAGACAAGAATATGAAATGGTGTGAGAGATGCATAAAGGATTTTACTAGTGGCATAAATTGAGATAGAATATACTAAAAAGAGAGGCATATTTACAAGCCCCTTGCGCAATGTTTAACATGGGTGCAAGCAGAAAATGCATGCAGAGTAATAAAATCGGCACACTGATAAGAATATGAAATGCCGTGAGAGATGCCCAAAGGATTTTACTAATGGCATAAATTGAGATAGAATATACAAAAAAGAGAGGCATATTTACAAGCCTTTTGCGCAATGTTTGACATGGGTGCAAGCAGAAAATGCATGCAGAGTAATAAAATTGGCACACAGACAAGAATATGAAATGCTGTGAGAGATGCATAAAGGGTTTTACTAATGGTATAACTTGAGATAGAATATACAAAAAAGAGAGGCATATTTACAAGCCCTTTGTGCAATGTTTGACATGGGTACAAGAAGAAAATGCATGCAGAGTAATAAAATTGGCACACAGACAAGAATATGAAATGCTGTGAGAGATGCGTAAAAGATATTACTAATGGCATAAATTGAGATAGAATATACAAAAAAGAGAGGCATATTTACAAGCCCCTTGCACAATGTTTGACATGGGTGCAAGCAGAAAATGCATGCAGAGTAATAAAATTGGCACACTGATAAGAATATGAAATGCTGTGAGAGATGCCCAAAGGATTTTACTAATGGTATAACTTGAGATAGAATATACAAAAAAGAGAGGCATATTTACAAGCCCCTTTTGCAATGTTTGACATGGGTACAAGAAGAAAATGCATGCAGAGTAATAGAATTGGCACACAGACAAGAATATGAAATGCTGTGAGAGATGCGTAAAAGATTTTACTAATGGCATCAATTGAGATAGAATATACAAAAAAGAGAGGCATATTTACAAGCCCCTTGCGCAATGTTTGACATGGGTGCAAGAAGAAAATGCATGCAGAGTAATAAAAAAAAAGGTAGCGCAAAGCGCTTGTAAAAAAGGAGCATATTTACAAGCCCAATGAAACCATTAGCACTATCTCTATACCAGCATTGAATCCAAGCATGAAAAACACTTTAAAAAGAAGTCTACCCTATAAGGTAAAAGAGTCAAACTGTGAGCACACACAGCTAACATCATGGAAAAAGATGAAAATATAATTCCTTAATTCACATACACACTCAGTGTGATGCTTGTCAAAAATCTTAAAGCCAGTCATTTCAGCAAAAAACATTTAGCATGGTAAATCGTTTTGAGAGTGAGATGACACATACACACAAACAGACAGATGGTGTAGGCAGAGATTGAGATGACGCACTCATACAAACAGAGAGATGGTGGAAGGAGAGAGTGAGATGAGGTATGCAAAGAGGGAGATGATGCAGGCAGAGAGTAATATGAGACACACAAAGAGAGAGATGTGAACTAGTGTTTATAATGTTTAGTTAATGTAATTGCTATGTGCTATGTTAGTAGTCGTCTATAATATGTCACATTTTTCTTTTCAACAGATTGTAAATATCTACAGAGTCATAATAGATTGTGCCTACAAAAGACCGCCAAAAAAGAGTTTATAAGAAAGCTTTATCGACCAAGAGGACTCAATTAGAAGATTCATGCAAAGGACAATCTTCAGAGAAAAGAAAAAATGCCCCTGGTAAGCAAACCAAGAATTTTTTAACGACATTTTTAAAATGCAGAAAAAGTCAAGAAAGTGTTTCTACGAAAAAAAACCAAAGTCTAAATACAAAGAAAAAGCAGAGATCACCAAAAAATGGTATAACGGTACGAGGGGATCATAGTGTGTCTGGTAATCGTAGGACAAATCAGTTTATTGACATTCGTAGACGAATGTTTCGTAACAGAGTAGTTTTGAATTTATTAAAAATACAATAGGAAACAGCTTTTTACAAGAAAAAGAAATGAATAGAAAAGTTTGTTGATCAGGCTTTTCATTGAAGAGAAAGCTGTATATTTTAGTAATAAATAGAGTTAGTACACTAGATAAGGCAATCAATGATTTGAAATCAAAATGTAGGTGGAAAAGAGCAATTATTCGGACTAATTTTTGTGATGTTTTTTCGGGAGAATGGAAGCATAGTTCAAGTTGTGAGCCATTTTTCAATGAAGAGAGTTACTTTCAAGGTAATGTTTTGGTGCATGCAGTTGACACCAGTGGTCGAGCATATGAGGTGAAGGACGGTTGTCCAGTTGAAAAAGAAAAAATTGTGCCTAGAAATGCAGATGAGGTGTTAGCTGATGAAGTTTTAGGAAGATGTCCTAAGGCTCCGGTGTATACTTTTAATTGTAGTAGTATTTGTAGTGTGTGACAGGATTCTATTAATTGTTTTGCAATTTCTTACATACATGTAGTAATAAAAGTCTAAAACAAAAGTTGAAGATATTGCAAGACTTAGATCCTTGCAGAGTGAGGGAAAAAACAGGTTTGCATGGTCATTCACTGGCTTGTCTTTCTCGAAAAGTATGTCAGGGTACTTTTCACCAATTTAGGATGTTAAGAGTGCATCAAACTAAAGTGAGGAAAATAGTGAGAAGGATGAATTATGCAAAAAGTCCAGCACTTAAGCTAAAACAGTTAAACAGTGCTCTTTTGCATGGATCTGAATTAGATGTGAAGAAGATTTGTGAAGAAATAGAGTTTTGTTACTTTGGTGAAAAAGAGGACACTGCCGAAAATGATACAGTAATAGAAAGTAATGTTGAAGAGAATGTACAGATTTTAAGTACTCAAAATTTTGATCATGAAATTACAAAGTTTAAGGTCATTTCAAGTGAAAGGGCAATTTTTTCTTGTGTGTCTTGTCGACGAACTCATTATAAGAATCAGACTCGGTTAGTTGATTTATATGTTAAAAGTGAAATGGAAAATAATAATGAATGGAAGGATTTTGCAACTTATTTGTTGATTGAGAATTGTTTTGATTTGGGTTCTGATCTATGTATTTGTAAATATTGTTATAATAAATTAAATGAAAACAGAATGCCTGCTAAAGCTGTACATAATAATCTTGAGTTGGTAAAGATTCAGTCTGAATTGATGGGTTTAAATACCTATGAGTGTATTCTGATTCAATGTGTGCATCCTTTTCAGGCTATTGTTCGCATGGAGCCTAAGACAGGGAAATTGCCTCCTTCAGATTTACAGAGAGGATTAAAGGGAAGAGTTGTTTATTTGCCTTTAGATTTAAAGAACAATATTGACACCATTGGCGTAGAAAAAGTGGAAGAGGAACCTCTAGTTATTCTAGTTAATGGCGTTCCTACAAAGAGTAAGAAAATCTGGCAGGAATTAGTGGATAACACACACAAAAAGAGATTAAATTAGGGTCGGAGGCCAAAATTTAAAGACTAGCTGGAATATGTAGCCCCTAGACTAACTTGAACATACAAAATATACTCCAGCGTCTATATAACAAGAGAACTAAGAAAGGAAGTTCCCACCAAGAATCAAAAATATGAAATGCAATAAACATAAAAATGTATGTGTAGGGATTTCCATCATTCACCAAGCCTGGTGATTAGCTTCATCATTTGGGTATCCCTTGATGTATGAGATGACAGACTAGCTCTATGAGCATCAGAGCTTACGAATGTCAATTGGTGTATTTACCAAGATGAGCAAGATAAAGTACATGGGACCCCCCCAAAATTTTTGTGGGTATTTTATTAAATGCAGTGAAAAAAGTGAAGTGTGAAAATATAAAATTGGTGCGTGAACAGACTAACTATTCTTATTTGTGTCAGTCACGATCAAAGATTAAAAACATGAACGCCAGGACTAGTTTTAACAAATAACTGTCCTAAGCAGTGGTGGTCAACATGTTTCAGCACTTAAAGGCAATATATAAAGCCATGTGCTTTCGTCAGGACCTCAACAAAACAAAACTGCAATGACTACTATTTACAATACATCAAAAAAGGATATGGTGTGAGTACAACATCCCACAGTCCCGATTCCTTCTTGATATCTTCAGTTTTTGGGTACCGGCTCTGCTGACCGTCTAAGGTACCGACGGATAGGTAGGTGGCATCCTGATTGTTTTCCATGTTTAACAATTGTGCGGCAGAACGCGTAGCATGCAGGAACTAGGGGGCCGTTTTGAGCCTTTGGACAAGAGTCCATTCAAGTTCCCCTGCAAAAAAACAGAAAGCACAGGTGCACCCCATAATTTATTTTTTATTTTTCATAGTCTGTTCCGGTTGAACAATTATCTGCCTTAAAAAGTTAATTTTTTTACATCGTTTTTCAGGCAAAACAAAAACAACAAAAAAAAACAGTTCTTTTTAGAACTACCTCTACTGGTTAAAGAAAGAACTAAATTTCTATGTGTGTATGTAAAAATTTGTCATAGTGAATGTCAAAGGGCAAAACTATAAGGATGTGGTACAGCATAAACCTATAAGGTGTTTACCTATAGTATACAGTACTACTTCCAAAGCATTTAAATGTAACATATGTATATAAATATGTTACAACTCAATGGGCCAGATGCACGTAATCTCGATTTACCACTCATAAATACAGAGGGCCCGATGTAGGTAATCCCAGATTAGCACTTCTTAAATACTGAATCATACCGATTCGGTATTTAAGAACTGGCAATGGGATGTAGGTATTTTTACCGAATTAATTACCGATTCGGTAAAATTCGGAAATTACTGATTCGGTAATTACCAAATCTGTATTTGCCATAGATTTCTATGGGCCTTGAAGCCCATAGGAATCAATGGCAAATACCGATTTGGTAATTACAGAGTCGGTAAATACCGAATCCTGCCAGGGCGGACAGGGTGTCACTTTGACACCCTGTAGCACCCCTGTTTTTGGCTTGTGTGCAATGTGACCCACATACATGCCCTCAGGGAATGTATGTGTGCCATATGGCACAGGTGTACATGCACAGATGTGCATGTACACAGGAATTCCTTATTTACCACCCAATTGTATTGGGTGGTAAATAACGAATTCTTAGACGCCTCTAGCACTGTCAACAGTGCTACCTACATTAGAATTTACATATTTGATATTTTTACTGAGTCTGTATTTACCGATTCAGTCATTTTACCGATTCGGTAGATACAGAATCGGTAAAAATACCAAATCTGTAAATAAATGCCTCCTGAAATGAAATGAAATGAAATAAAATGAAAAAAATATTTGGTAAAGCGCACTGCGGCCAAGCGGCTTCCTGGCGCTGGGGACTTGATCAAAGCTCACAGAGGGAACCCAGGGAGACTTAGAGGGGAATGCCTGAGAGAAAAGAAAGGTTTTGAGGGCTTTGCGAAAGTGAGTGTAGATGGGGATAGAGCAATTGGAGAGTGGAAGACTATTCCAGAACTGGGGGGCCAGGACTGAGAACCGGGTACCCCCCGTTCTGGATTTGCGGAAACGGGGGATATGCAGAAGAGAAAGGAAAGAGGAACGAAGAGTGCAGCTGGGCGCATGAGAGGAGATGAGAGAGGTGATGAACAGGGGAGCAGAGCGGGAATGAGCCCGAAAGGCTAGACAGGCCAGTTTAAAGAAAGATCTGAAATGGACAGGAAGCCAATGAAGGGACTTGAGAACAGGGGTGATATGAGAGGATTTAGGGAGGGAGAGGATGAGGCGGGCAGCTTGGTTTTGAATGGCCTGGAGTCGGCGGGTTTCGTAGGCGGGTATTACCACGTACAGGCCATTCCCATAGTCGAGGCGGGAGGTAACAAGGGCCATGACTATGGTTTTGAGTGCATCGATGGAGAAAAAACGCGAAATTTTCCGGATAAGACGGAGGGAGAGAAAACAAGAAGACACGACGGAACTGATCTGACTATGCATGGATAAGTCATGGCTGACTTTGATACCAAGGGTACGGACAGAGGAAGCGGGCAAAGGGGGGGACCAAAAGAGAGGGGCCAGTGTGCAGGAGACCAAGGGTTCGAGGGACCACCAGTGAGGACAAGTTCCGTCTTGTCAGGATTGAGCTTGAGGTGGTTAGCGCTCATCCACTCAGAAATAAAAACTAAGGTGGAACAAAACTTAGGGAGAGAATCAGGGGTAGAAGAAAGGTCGAAAACGAGCTGGAGGTCATCTGCGTAATTGTACACAGAGACCCCCTACATAGGAAAAGGCATTTACCGGTCGATAACGGCCACATTCGGCCGTTACCGACCGGTAAATGCCTACCTACATCGGGCCCCACATCATACCACTTCAATATTTAAGAGTAGGTAAATGGGATGTATGTAATTTCTCTTTTGAAATGACCGAATCTGTATAATTCATTCATCTTACCGAATCGGTATTTACCAATTCGGTAATTGCCATTGATTCCTATGAGCCTTATTCGGTGGTAACTAACAAATATTTAAGGGCCTGTGGCACTATTTTCAAAACAAAGAAGTGTAAACAAAAGTGAACACAAAAGGGAAGAGGTGTGAGAAATAGAGAGAAGGAAGTGCACTGGAGGAAGTGTAGTGCCAGTAAATGAAGGTTTTCTAACAGGTAAGAAATGGATAACAGAGTGAAGGAAGGAGAATAAGATCAAACCTAACAAAATAAAGAAAGAGAGAAACTGACTGAGGTACAGAGGAGGAGTGGTAGAAAGGGAGAGCAAAGAATATTAACTGTAAGGGAGAGACATGTAGAGAGAGAGATTGAGCAAGGGACTGAGAAAGAGTGAGGCAGTTATTCTGTCACAATAAGAGAGTGATAACAAACTTATTTTTGATTCTCATACTTACCTTATAAATAATGAAAACTTAAACACTGATGCGAAAAAAGTTTTTTATTTCGTATACTTACCTTCTAAGATATAAAAAACTTAAAGAAAATATTAAAAAAAATATAATATCTGTAAAACCCAAGAAACAAATAAATTATAATGCATACAATGTATATTTTACAATACAAGAGAGAAGGAAGGAGATTAGGAGTCAAGAAAGATAGATGGCACATGCAGAGGGACACATGCCTCAGGTAGAGAGTAAGATGGTGCAGCAGAGAGTGAGATACAAGTAGAGGGTGAGATGGTGCAAGCAGAGGGTAAGATGACACACGCACATGCATATATTGTGCAGACAGAGGGTAAGGTGGCACACACACAGAGAAACATGGAACAGGCAAAGGAAGACATAGCACAGTCAAAAGAGAGATGGCGAATGAGTATGAGACAAGGGGAGTGAGGACACAGAGGGAGTGAAGGAAAGAGTGAGAGAAGGGGATTGAGTGAAGGAGCAAAGAAAGACAAGTGATGGAGTGTGGGTGAGTTAAAGAGAGTGGGTGTAAGGGAAGGGCAGTGAGACAGTGAAGGGACAGAGGAAGTAAGGCTAACAGAGAGACAGTGATGAAAGAGAAGTGAGGATGTCAGAGTTCAAAGGGAGTGACAGAAGGAGTAAGTGAAATGGAGTAAGGTGAGTGAGGGAAGGTTAATGAGTAAGGGAGCAAAAGAAGGAAAGAGAGGAGAAGGGGAGTAAATCAGATGAACTGAGAAAAGGTAAGTGAGGGAAACAAGAAAGGAGAAGGGGAGTGAAAGATAGGAATAGAGGGATGCAGCCTAATGAAACAAGGGTGACGTTAGTGAGAGAAGGACAGTGAAGTTGAATAAAGACAAATGATAGAGGGTGGATAAAGTAGAGTGAGCGTGAGACAATGGGAGTGAGTGATTGACTACACACAGGGAGTGAAGGAAGGAGTGATAGAAGGAGACTCAGTGAGTGATCAAAGAACGGAAAATGAGGTAGTGTAGGTGAGGGAAAAGAAGTGACAGAAAGAGGTGATGGAGAGAGTCACGCTAAGAGACAGGGAGCGATGGAAGGATAGACAAAAAGAAAAAGAAAAAAGTTTTTTTGGTCAGTCGTACTTACCTTATAAATGAAATATCTGTGGAAACGAAAAAACAAATCAGTTATAATATATTATTCACAATACAAGAGACAAAGCAGGAGAAAAAGGAAAGAGGAGTTAGGGAAAGGAAATGAGGGAGAGGGAAGGGGGAATTAGTGCAGGTGTGTTAACAACAGTGAGTCTAAGAGAGAGGGGAGCGATGGAAGAGTACAGAGAAAGTAAGAAGACACAGGGAGTTTTGTAAAGGTGTGTTTGAAGTGCAGTTAGGTGAGTGACAGAAGTCGAATTAGTGAGTGAGCAAAGGAAGGAAGGAGAGGTGAAGGGGAGTGAAACAGAGGGACTGACTTAACATGAGTGGGTGAGAAGACTAAGAAGAAGGGGAGTGAAGTATAGGGAATGAGGATAAGTGAGGGGAGCACAATAAAGGGACAGGGATGACGTAGGGTAAAAGAATGACAGTAAGTTTGACGAAACAGAGGTGATAGAGGATGAATAAAGGCAAATGAGCATGACACAAGAAGAGTAAAAGAGTAAGGAAATAGAGGGAGTGAAGGAAAGAGTGAGTGAAGAAGCAAAAAAAAGTCAGTGACAAAATGTGGATGAGTTAAAGAGAGTGAACATAAGAGAAAGGGAGTGAGAAACTGAAGGGATGAAAGCAGTGAGGTTAAGATAGTAGAAGTAAGGGAAGGATAGAGAGAAACAGAAATAAAAAAGTAATGAAAATTTATTTTTTATTAGTCGAACTTACCTTATCAATGTAATATCTGTGGAAGAGACGAAACAAATCAGTTATAATATATATTTCCCAATACAAAATGCAAATTAACTTGAACAACATGTTATATGGTTTATTTTTGCTGTTCTCAGAATATATTGATTTTCTCTAAAAACAGTGAGTTCAATACTATTCATCATATCACAGCGGGCAAAAAAAAAACACAATCAAAATGATTGTGTTTAAAAAACCCATAAAACTTAGAAAAAACATATCTTAAATGTTTTCTTCCAAACAGCAATTTCTAAGATACAGTATCTCATTATTATACTCTCAAACTAAAGTGATATAGAAACCTATATTAACCACATTTACCCGAAATATGTATTCTTCATTTACATACCTTTGCACATGGCCAAATTGTATACAGAAAGTCCTCTTTTTGGAAGTTACTTAATAGTAGTTTTAAACTTCCATTTACCCGACTTTCTGAATGAAAAGTCCAACATCTATTTCATCACCTAACAATAATTATATTTGCACCTCTGACTTACTCTTGGTTAACATTTCCTATAATACTGATATCACTCACTATGAATGTGATACACTTACACTACCTCTATGCGTTTACCAGTTTACTAATTATCTTGATCACTTTCACTCACAAACTAATTTTGAACAACACACTTACTTTTATTAACTGCTCCAATCTTCATTGTCCAATGACTTTCACTAAAATTTCGGTTCTAAAAACAATAGGTAAGAATTTGTTAAGTAAAAAGGAAAACGTTGTTTGAAAATCAATTGAGTATCATTACAAACTTGTGTAAAAACATATATTATCAACATTTATCTGAGAAACTCATTTTTCATTGATATACTTTCCCACATGGCCAAATAGTACGTAAAAATTCCTTGGTTTGGAAAATACTTAATAATACTCTTGACCTTCCATTTCCCAACCTTCTGCATGAAAAGCTCCAACGTCTTTTGTAACACCTAACAATATTTATATCTCCACCCAAGGATGTGTATTATGTCCATAAAACCTTAAACAACCAGTAAACTATCTGAATCTGAATATCATATAGTATTCTGATGACAAACTTTTATTAAATGCTCCAATCTTTCTAGGCCAATTACTTTTCCTAAAATTTAGGTTGTAAAAACACTAGGTAAGAATTTTTTAAGTCAAAAGGCAAACGTTTTTGGAAAGTCAAAACAGTATCATTACAATAAGTCCAGCCTTTTTGACATTTTAAATAAGCTGTATAATGTCCAGATGTTGTTGAAGGACCCTCATGGAAAATAATTGCTACTGTTACAAAGGTTCTTCCTGAAATTGATAATTGAGAAGCCACAAAATGTTTAATTAAAGTTGTTAATTTAGTTCCATCAGGTCTACATTGTTGGAACATTAAAACTACGTACTGTCCATAACTTTGTATAAATATTGTTGATAGCATTGCAGAGTTACATTGGATACAAACCATGTTTTGATCAGCTACTCTAACTAGATTATTAAAAGACACTGATTTGCATTCTGGTAAAGTCAAATATATAAATCTTTCAGTATCTACTATTGTACTACTTGAAAAGGAACAATTATCGATGACATGTTGCCATTTATAGGAAAGGCCAAAAAGATTTTCAACATCTATACCTTCCTCTTGCAATACAACAAGCATGTACATTAGAAATTCCTGACAATCTTGCTGAATATCCTGAGAAAATTGAGTTATACCAGAACATATGTCTAAATCATTTTGAATATCAGAAACACTTTCTATATTTGTTCTATCACTGCTACATTTCTCAAACACAGTATTCAACAAACAACAAAAACTTTGATCCCGATTTTCAACAATCTGTTCTTGCAAACCACTACATTAGCATAGCAGTTGACACCAAAACTGTTCTCAAACTGAAATCCAACAGTATCTTCAACAGAATCCTCTTTGTTTCTGCTTACAATTACTGGTTCATCTACTTTTCTTTTTTTTGCTACAGCCTTGCAACAATCTTTCTAATTTCTTCTTTTTCAGCCTACCACACGCTTTTCAAATAGAGGATATTGAGGTAAATTTGGAGCATACTCTCTTCTTAACCTATTATATTCTTTTACACAATTTAGATCTGCACTAATCTTTGTCTCATCAAATCAATCGAGTACAATCCAGATAAAGTTCTGACTCAAGATAAAGCAATATATGCCATACCCTCCTTGAAGACAGAACGTCCAATATTCATCAAAGCACTATCTACACTTAAACCATGAGATTTATGAATAGTTACTGAATATGACAAAGAAACAGGAAACTGTTTTCGGCGGACATATAAATCTTTCACAAGCAAAAATCGAACAGAACAACGACTAAACTGTTGTACTTCTTCAATTCCATCAAATGTAATTTTCAAAAATTCAACTTCATCTCTATTTCAGTAGTTCACAAGATCAACAACATGACCCATTGCTCCATTTACTAAACCTCTTTCCACATTTAAATTCCGTCGTAAAGTTATACGACAATTTAAACATACATATTGAGTCTTTTCAGAACCAGTTGTTTTCAGCAATTTTCTGATAAATAATCTCTGGGAGAATATTTTCCTTTGGAAACAAATTTGAAATTATTCGTGACTGTAAAGCTTCTTTGCCATGTTCAGTTACTTTTCCAATTCTTACATCTTGTAGAATATTTTTATAATCTTCATCCTTTGCCTGTCTCATGTTTTGAAGCAGTTCTGCATATTTAAAATATAACCAGATATTCACATTTCCAATGCTTCCTAGGTACTTTCTTGTATCTTCATGCGTAAGAATCTTAAACACCGGTTGTCCTTTCACTGGAGTTAGCTGCAGTAGATCTCCAAAGACAATGATGTGTTTGCCTCCAAATAACACATCATACTCTTTTTTAAGAATTTGTTGCATTCTTAAATGCACAAAAGCAAGCATCACATTTGAAATCATGCTTACCTCATTAATGATAAGAATTTTCATTTTCTTCAGGACTCTACCAACTTCACAACAACCTTCTCCAGATAGCTTGTGGTATTGCAATTTATTATCATGCTCTACTGGCAGCATCAATAAACAATGTGAAGTAATCCCTTTAATGTTATGTGCTGCCAACCCAGTTGGAGCAGTAACAACACAAGACAGTGATGACTCTGTTGTTTTCTTCAGATAAGTTGCAATTGATTTAATCATAAAACTTTTCCCAGTTCTGGCTTCTCCACTCACATACAGTCGGACAAGTTCAAATGATGTACATGAGCACTCTTTTTATCATGACGTAAACCATGCTCAATCTGTTCTGTGACTTCATCATATATGTTTTTTCTGCTCCACGTTTAGTTGATTTTCCAAATCTTCTAAATTAACTACATCCTTCTGAGCTTGTTCCATGGCTCTTTCCACCTCTTCCATGGCAGTGGCAGCTTCATTTTGGATAATTTGTCCTCCTAGTGGATCCTGACTCAACGAAACAGAACTTTGACTGTCTTGAGATTTGTCTCTAGCAATCTCTGCTGCAATGGTAGCTTCTTGCTGTATTTCATCGTTCAACATTTGCAGATAATTTGAAAAAAAGGACATTCTATGGTATCCTTGGTTGCATTGAAAGAATCTTCAAAACTGAGAAAATCTCCAAGTAGTTCCTTTTCTGAACGCCATGGCTTAAAGAGTTGCAAAAGAGCTAAATAGTAAAATTCCCTTTTATCAGGAGATTCGCAACTCAATTTACGATGATTAATCAAATGTCCTTTTCTTTATTTCACCAGACATCC
Source organism: Lissotriton vulgaris (assembly GCF_964263255.1). NCBI lineage: Eukaryota > Metazoa > Chordata > Amphibia > Caudata > Salamandridae > Lissotriton > Lissotriton vulgaris. The sequence continues at coordinate 1,576,929,223 of NC_141685.1, forward strand.
TTCACATCCAATTACAGCATATACTCCTTTATTGATATCTTCTGTCATATTTCTCTTAGAAGTATAGCTTTGCAGTACTTCATAGAGATAAACGTTCTCAAGATGACTACTTCTATTTGGATAATATGTATCCAACATGTTTGTCTTCAAAATATCTGTACTGTTTGGTTGAAACTCCGCCAAATACTCAATTTCTTGTGCAGACTTCAAAACTCGGTTTCGTGTTGCAGCAAGACCTAGACTCACCCAAATGATGGATCTCGATTTAGCATACAGACTTGCTGATGATAACCAATCTGAACATTCATATGCTCCAATTTCTCGATACGACAACATCTTCAAAATGTAACTGTATAATTTCTTACTTAGGCTCTTTTCATGCGAAATATCCTCCCACATTTCCTTCAGTTCCGTCTTTTCTGATTTTGTGATGTAAGACGTTACATATCGAGCCACAGCAATAGAGTTGTCAGCAACATATTGAATATCCATATTAGCATTCCACATGGACAAAATGACTGGGTTGTAGTCATTTATGTATTTGGACTCTTAATTTCTTTTCAAGTTGTATGTATTTTTCGGTGATTTTCTAGTCACAGTATGTCGCAGTGAAGACATTGTCTTCTTCTGTACTTTTTTGAACGACACATGTGGAATATTGTTCAATGAAACTCATCACTGTGTCATCTGAATCTGTTCCAAATTTGGGAGCTTCTTTGATCCATAGCAGCATATGTATGTGAGGAGCACCACTTGCTTGATACTCCTTTCTCCAAAAGAAATCCAAAACCTTTCCAAGTGGAGGATTTTTTTTGTTTGTGATAAAAGACATCATAGCTTCAAATCAATGATTAAAATACCTACACACATTAACTGGATCCAAAGAGCACAGTTCTCCAGGTGTCTTGAATTCTATATTTTCTATGTTTCAATTTGCCTCTCGAAGAAATTCAAGTAAGTCTTCCCAGGCATACTCAGCACAGCTAAGAGTGAGGAACAATGTAGGAGTTCCTAAGTTTTTTAGCATTTCATTTCAATTCCCCATGATGACGGTACCAATACTCATTCGTACCACGCTGACATGCCATGAGATTGATTAGCTGAGATTCCAAAATACTGTCTTCCACTTGGACTTTATCCATAAAGCTCCTTTCCGAAACATTTTGAAGATGTACTCCAGATTTCAGTATATGGTTCACAGCATAAGATAGTCCAGAGAATTCACTCTCAAACAGAAGATGAAACAAATATGGAATGCATGGAGGAAATCTTGGATCTTCTGCATATAATCTTAAAGTCCGGTATTCTGACGCAGGAATTTGAACAGGTCGGTCATCATATCTTCCACCTTGACCTGTTGGAAACAATTGATTAAAACAACGAGCTTCCAAGCTTTCTTCCCATACACTTATGGGACTTCCTTTGGCTTCTTTCATTTCGAACAACTCAATAGCATTCCCCATTACTTCTTTGGAATGCAGAGGATGAACACTATAATGCTCATAAATCTGTTCACTTCTAGACACATCTACTTTTTCATTCTGTCCAGCTGATGAATCACTGTCCTCTTCTACGGATTTGAGATGTCATCAGTGATGTCATCAGTGATGTCACTGACCATGTCATGAATGATGTAATATGTGACATCACCAGCAGTGGATTGCGGGTGCAACTAACTATATAGGAGCAATTTCAATGGTTTTTTAAATGCTTATTCCTAACTATATTTGACCTGAAACCAATGGTTTTTTCAGTGAATATATATCTATATATATATATATTGGCCAAAACATCAAAACTCTAACAGATCCCAGAGATAGAACCTTTGAAATAAAGGATAAAATAACGTGCGAGTCGCAATTCGTGGTTTACCAAATACAGTGTTTTTGTGGTAAGAAATATATTGGCTCTACAATCTGTCCACTAAAAAAGAGAATCCTTGAACACACTAGAGCTATCCAGAACAATAATTTAACCTATGCAACAGCCAAACATCTAAAGACTCATCCAGGAAAAACTTGGAAAGATATGAAATACGCTGGAATCGCCATAGTGGGTGAAAATGAAAGAGGAGGTGATCGAGTCACTCAACTAAGAAGGCTTGAATCGAAACTAATAATAAGATTTAAAACTAGAAACCTGTGGGGCCTCAACGCCGATGAGGAGCTTTATGTACACTTATAATTTTGACGAACTGAATACCACCCATAGATACACCCTTTGACAACCAGTGACTCTTTGTTTCTTATAAAAGATAACTAAATGCAATACATGTGACAGTTATATAAGAAAAAATGTTTTAATTGTCTTTGCACAGTGAAAGCTGTAGATCAAAGCATGAAACGGCACAATTGGAATCAAAGGCACTCAGCCACAAATTGTATATATGGACACTTAGTCCTTCATCCCCCATATAGTGGTAATATGGCTGAGATACCCGCCACCCCCTCTCAACACAATCCCCAAAAGGAGGGAAACCGGAAACAGTTCTTAAAGTTTTTGGATGTGGGAGGGAGTGACCCTCCCGGCCGTATTTATTAAAACAAAAAATTAAAACATTAAACGTTTCATGTTATGTACAATTTCATTATCACATTGCGATGTTTGGCTAACCTTAACATATTCTCTAATACAGAGGTTCTCCTAGCCGAACTAGCATCCTACAAAACATTCTCTAGAAACACTGAAATTGTACATCCTAACGTTTAAGGGCCAACGGCAAGGTCATAACCGGTGTCAAGATCCCTAACCAGACTTACCCCTCCCACTTGGGAGGGGCGACAGCACAGAGGCTTACCTCAAGTGCAACTACTAACAATTTCCCTTGACTTGACGGGGGCACTTAAGACTCGACGCCATTTAAAGGTCGTTCGAAGACTTGTGTGTGGTATCTGGAAGGTATCGTGGACCTCCCCCCACCCCACACAACTTACCGCATCTGCCGTCGCAGATGACACTGGCCCCGGGAAATTCCCCAGGAGGGGGCTGTAACCCCTCCTACAAAGGAAGGGGCCTTGACCGCCTTTCCTTTACTTCCGGCGACCCGCCCTTAGACGGGACCGCCTCCCCCTTGAGGGGCCAATGGCCACCTCTCCCGAGCGCTCCCATCCGTGTTGGGTGACGCCCACTCATAGGGATCTACCAATTAGTGCTCACCGATCATGACCTTACCGCCTACCAAAAATAAATACGACAATTCTTATTCAAACCCAGGAAAACATTGGTCGCTACGACCCAAAGAACATGCTTAAAATGCAACACTACATCAAATCATTTTAATCGTAACAACTTACACGATATTCACCATACTTTATTATGATCAACAACAAACTGATACTTTCACAGCCTGTAAACGAAACGGGAAACATACTTATAACATTCACTTTATTGCACGATGACTTGCTGTCCTCAGGGGCTGGTGGGTGGGTCAAAATTGGCTCTTCGTTCTGTCCCGAGCTCACGGGTAGCGAGGAGGTGCAGCTTCGGAGCACAAGAACAAGAGGACGTCTTCTGGTCTTGCGTCTCTCTTTATCCGTCTTCAGGGCGGGCGAGAACCCGCCCCTGCCTGCCCCTAGGGCGGGGCTGGCTACGTCGGTGTCTAGGCCAGCCCACTCTAGGGCGGGAAAAAGCGCGCCCTGGCTACGCCGCTTCGGGCATACCAGCCGAGACGCGCCTCCCGCCCAAAAAATGGCTTCCCGGGGGGATCGAGGCACTCCGCCATACGTTCGGGGGGACCGAGTGGTCGCCCCTTTTCATATGGCTGAGATACCCGCCACCCCCTCTCAACACAATCCCCAAAAGGAGGGAAACCGGAAACAGTTCTTAAAGTTTTTGGATGTGGGAGGGAGTGACCCTCCCGGCCGTATTTATTAAAACAAAAAATTAAAACATTAAACGTTTCATGTTATGTACAATTTCATTATCACATTGCGATGTTTGGCTAACCTTAACATATTCTCTAATACAGAGGTTCTCCTAGCCGAACTAGCATCCTACAAAACATTCTCTAGAAACACTGAAATTGTACATCCTAACGTTTAAGGGCCAACGGCAAGGTCATAACCGGTGTCAAGATCCCTAACCAGACTTACCCCTCCCACTTGGGAGGGGCGACAGCACAGAGGCTTACCTCAAGTGCAACTACTAACAATTTCCCTTGACTTGACGGGGGCACTTAAGACTCGACGCCATTTAAAGGTCGTTCGAAGACTTGTGTGTGGTATCTGGAAGGTATCGTGGACCTCCCCCCACCCCACACAACTTACCGCATCTGCCGTCGCAGATGACACTGGCCCCGGGAAATTCCCCAGGAGGGGGCTGTAACCCCTCCTACAAAGGAAGGGGCCTTGACCGCCTTTCCTTTACTTCCGGCGACCCGCCCTTAGACGGGACCGCCTCCCCCTTGAGGGGCCAATGGCCACCTCTCCCGAGCGCTCCCATCCGTGTTGGGTGACGCCCACTCATAGGGATCTACCAATTAGTGCTCACCGATCATGACCTTACCGCCACAGGTCCGGATAGTTGACCGGCTATCCGGACCCCCCACAAAACTCCTACCTAAAGGTCATGTTTTAACGACTTTAACCAAGCTAAGAAGTCTCCTATGAGTAACTCGTTCCCCACCCTCGACAAATGCACACCATCCCCCAGATACATACTGTCCTCATTAATACAACTATGCGAGATCGAATGCAATGTCTTGGCACGGAACAACCTACTCACTTTGTTATTCAATTTTCTAACAGAATGATTCAAAGCAGGGATCGAGATAGCCCCCCGCCAAACTTTTCGTGGGATCATATGAGACCACGCAATTATGCACCCCGGAACTCTCCTCGCTAACCAACTTACCGTGGAAAGCATAGCCTCCAGGAGAAGTCGTCTACCGGTGGTGACCAAATCATTGCCCCCCAAATGCACTATGACTATGGACGGCGGTGACCTTGTCCGCTCTAACAGACCCTCAAAGAATGCCTGAAACTGGTCAATACAGAGACCGCCCCTTCCGTAGAAGGACACTCTGTACCCGTATTCCCCAGGTACGTGAATCATGTCACCTGCTTTGAATACGTCTGCGGCCCGTCTCACGTATGAGTGGCCCACGACCCACACCTCCTTCTTCACAGCCGGTGACGTGCGACCGCTGGCCTGGTGTTGGGTCGACTGCGCAGTCCGCCCTGCCGCGTAGGCTTGCGCAACTGAAAACAAACAAAAGACAAGAAGCGTGAGTACATGATTACCGCTTCACAACATGTGCAATCGCACGTACCTCTTATAACAATTGGAGGACCAGCGCCCCACACGTTTCACTTGTTCTACATTAAGACCCCTGGCTGTAGCTTCTGTGGCAGCCCCTATTCGAAAGGAATGGGTCCCAAATTCGCCCGGGTCTAAGCCCGCTGCGGCAATGGCCATTGCAAGCACCCGCTGAAACTGAAACCTCGTCAGCGGGGTGGCGTCTGCATGCCTCAACAATGTCCCCCCCCATGATGCCACCCTTCGTGCTAGGTAATCTTCTAAGCATTGTACCGGACACATGGATGACCCGGGGATCCTGCGAATGATCGTGCAGTCCCCCCTCCCATCTTGGTCGGTCTTGGACCTGAGAAAGGAGACAATCATCGCATCGCCCCTGATCTGAACATGTTCCCTGCACAAGCCCCCCGCCACATCCCGTTTGTTCCTTGCAACCAGCTCACTAACTCTCATAGCCCCGTGAAATGCTAGCGTAAATGCAGTCCGGAACAAACAGGTCTCGAAAGGAGACGAGCATGTGTCAGGGAGTGAGGCCAGTAACTGGAACAACCTATCCAGACCTATCGGTCGTCTTACGTCAACTCTGCGACCCTCTAGGCGTTGCCACCCACGCAGCGCCCTTCGTACTGTAAAAGACGCTGTCGGGTCCTGGATGCCATGGGCCCTGGCAACAAAGGAAATGGCGGCACGATGCCTTTGGGCCGTAGCCACCGATTTCCCAGCCCTCCGTAAAGACATCAGAAAAAGTACTACCCACTCTTCCTGACCCCAAAGTCCCCCTCTCTCTGCTCCCAAAAAGGCTAAATAGGCCTGAAACGCCCCTTCATATGCCTTCCTTGTCCTGGGTGCTAGACTCTCTCCCACGAGGTGACGAAGTTCGGGGCACCGAGAGACCAGAGAGCTTCGGGGAAGGGTGCCGGCTCTGGGTCCGCTGAAGGAAGGAAACCCGAGAAAGCCTGCATGTAAAAACGAGACAGTGCATCAGCCGCCTGATTCATCACCCCTGGGACATGTTGTGCTCTGAATATCACGTTCAGTTGCATACACAGTAAGACAATTTCTTTGAGCAGCCTCAAAATCAATTTACAACGGGCTGCCTGACTATTGATGCATTCTACCACGGTCATATTGTCGGACCAGAACACGACAGAATGATCTCTGAACCCTTCTGGCCAGGTTCTCAGGGCCACCAGAATGGGAAATAGTTCAAGGAAAGCAATATTACTCGTCAGCCCCTCCTCGTGCCACCATAGGGGCCACCTTTGTGCAGACCATTTTGTGCCGAAGATGGCGCCAAAGCCTATGCTTCCTGCTGAATCCGTCCATAGCCCGAGCTCTTCGGAGGACACGGCTGGCTTGTTCCAGACGACTCGGCCATTGAAGTCCGCCAGAAATGCTAACCAAATCCGCATGTCCTGGCGGACCTCAGCCGATAACCTTGTGCGATGATGACCCTCCTTTAGGCCGACCATCGATTGGGCAATTGAGCGGGAAAAGGGGCGAGCCATTGGGATCACCCTCAAGGCAAAGTTCAACTTTCCCACTAATTGTTGCAACTGATGCAGTGTAACCTTAGATGCCTTTAAACATACTTGGAGGGCTGTCCTGAATTTCAACACTTTGCTGGCTGGTAAACGGAAACACCCCTCCCTTGAGTCCAACTCGATCCCCAAAAACTCGAGGCAAGTCGTGGGACCCATAGTTTTACCCAGTGCCAATGGCACGCCAAAATGACCCATCAACACACAAAATTCAGCTAAGGCCTGGGCACATTCGGGATTTCCGGCTGGGCCAAGGAACAAAAAATCGTCAAGGTAGTGCATTACATTTCGGAAACCCGTTTTCTTCGTAAACACCCATTGCAGGAAAGTACTGAATTGCTCAAAATAAGCACATGATATAGAGCATCCCATTGGCATGCACCTATCCATGTAAAATGACCCCTGGAACCCGAATCCCAGAAGACGCTGATCGTCTGGGTGTACCGGGAGCAACCGGAACGCTGACTCGATATCTGATTTCGCCATCAACGTCCCGGGCCCCAGGCGATTCAAGATGGCTACTGCCTCATCAAACGATGCGTATCGCACCGAACAAACTTCTGGATCAATTGCGTCGTTCACCGAAAGACCATGTGGAGCAGACAGATTATGGATCAAACGAAACTCACCTGGGTCCTTCTTGGGGACCACCCCTAACGGAGAACAAACAAAATCCGGTACCGGGGGTACACAAAACGGGCCGGCGACCCGTCCCCGGCTAACCTCTTTCTGAATTTTCTCTTGCACTACAGATGTATGTTGTAAAACGGAAAGTTGATTTTTGCGAATCCCTACACCCTGAAAGTCCCCCACCGGGATGCGGAAACCATGTGTAAAACCGTTCCGCAGCACCCCGGCAGAGGTACGATCCGGGTATTCATTGAGCCAGGGAATCATTGCCAAGGTATCAATCGGGGTTGGTAAAGGCGCCCCTCGGACTAGTTCAGACCTGTTTGGCGCCTCCCTTACCCCCATTCTCACCCGTTCTGGCTCTGCACGATGACTCAGGATGGGACGACCCACACGTACTACACTCGTGCTTGAATTTACACGATCCCGGAGGCCTGGTACATTTCCCTTTGTTGTAATTAAAGCAGAAACCCTTTCTCCCTGTATTGCCTGCGGGCCTCGACTGATCGTCGGTGCTCGTACTTGGTCGAAAGGGCGTCCCCACATTTTGGCGGGAGTAATCAACAACATTGCTCCCAACCAATGGCATTTTTAACATTCCCGATTCTTTCATTTTATCCCATGTTACAGAATCGTAACAATCCCAGGTCAAACCCTTGTTATGTTCCTTTTCTTTCCTGAACAAATTGTCATAACAAAACCAATGGTTACCTTGATACGCTGTCGAGTAACCCATAATTCGTGATTGATAAATGGGAAACTCAGGAAGCAACTCGGGCCTACGTTCCCCCAAAATCGATGTAAAAATACCCCACGCATTGCCCCAGTTGCCAATATTCTCATTTACCTTAAAGGCGGCCATTTTTGCGCGCCAAACACTCGGATGCATTAGGTCCTTCTGACTTCTAACATGCTCCACCTCATAATGATCAACAAGCAAGGAGAAAATATTCACGTACTCCCCAGCCCAGATCTTTTCCTTTATAGCTAAAGGTACATGTTGTCCCAATCTCTCTCTACGAGAGGGTGCTGACTCGTCCCTTGCAATCGGCAATGGCCGCTTACCTGCACCGGACGCAGCTTCCGCCGCTTGCGGCTTGTCTATTCCGGCCAACGGCGCAGTCACTTTAGCTGCATCTCTCTTCTCACGAAGCCCTCTTATCAGCGCCTGTGCCTCGGCAGCCGTGGCGCTATCACAACTATCCCCCAACCAAGCTGCTAGCTGTGCTGCCAGCTCGGGGGGCATGTCTTCCTTGGATGTCGGGGTGACGACAACGGGGATTGGATTCCCCTCCATCGGTACTGGTGTCGGTGCCTCGAGCGGGGCAGAGGGAACCGGGACATCTCCACCGGCTGGAACCCTTCTCGGCCTCTTAGGTCTCCCTCCAGCCGGCGCAGAGCCCGAACCCTCCTCCCCGTCTCGCTCCGCCAACCGTTTCTTTATGTCGGACACCTCTTTGCAAAGGGCCCGCACCATCTGTTCGGTCGTCATTCTCTTTGCGCCTTTCTTGGGCATCTCTCCGACAAGGTATCTAGAAGACAAAGAAAAAGATCAAAAACGCTCAAAATTGGCTCTTCGTTCTGTCCCGAGCTCACGGGTAGCGAGGAGGTGCAGCTTCGGAGCACAAGAACAAGAGGACGTCTTCTGGTCTTGCGTCTCTCTTTATCCGTCTTCAGGGCGGGCGAGAACCCGCCCCTGCCTGCCCCTAGGGCGGGGCTGGCTACGTCGGTGTCTAGGCCAGCCCACTCTAGGGCGGGAAAAAGCGCGCCCTGGCTACGCCGCTTCGGGCATACCAGCCGAGACGCGCCTCCCGCCCAAAAAATGGCTTCCCGGGGGGATCGAGGCACTCCGCCATACGTTCGGGGGGACCGAGTGGTCGCCCCTTTTCATTTGCGCTAGTCAGCATGAGCAAATTTAGTAATGTAATTACTTAATGTCCATAGGACAAACATTATGCGCAATGGAGACCACTTTTTAAATACAACTAAAGAGTTCTAATTGTGCCGCGGAAATGCAGCGATCCGGCAATTCATAGTGCCCTGTTTGGAATAATTTTGATCCAAAAACTACTGAGACCACAATGCATCTTAACAGCCAAGTGGTGCCTACAGTTACTTAAGGTAAACACTAATGATGGACAAATGTTTGTTACCGTGATCAGGGACAGCTTGATGTCCGAAACGCGTAGGTGGGGAACCTACAGAAAATAAACCATTAATTCAACTATCGAAGTAGTGTGCGGCGTTTTCTCTTCTGGAGAGTTTTTGCTGAAAACATTAACTGCGAGGGTGTCCTGAACCTTGCCGCCAGCACCAGCTACTGCTGCTCCTCTCATCTTGGGACATTTGCTTGTTAAATATATATATATATATATATATATATATATATATAGAGATATATATATATATATATATATATATATATATCTCTATATATATATATATATATATATATATATATATAAAACTCCAACAAGTCGCCGGCTGCAGCAGTCAGTCAGCGAACAGGTACATAGACTTCAAAAATGATTACCGCAAACTAGTCTTGAATTCGAGGAGTTATTTATTTCATAAAGTGGTAGTGGTGGTGCCAGTCATCAGACGTGTTTCGGACATGCGTCCTTGCTCACTGATGAGCGGGTATGGCGGAGGTCAAACATAAATAGGGTTTGGTAAACATTCAAATTTCGCGCCTTGTCAGGCAATAGTAAACATAAAGGATGGACTAACATTAAAAGTCTCCTTCCAATCCCATTTCGTGGGCGCCATATTACAATGGTAAAAGATGTACAATGAATGTATACCCTGTCCAACACAACATAGAAACTATAACACAATGCATGGTGTTAAATCGACTGTTTTTCGTCATTGCAACCATCACAAAGCATTACCATTATATTTAATACTAATGTAACTCTCGTAATTGTGCCCATAGGGAACAATATTACACTCTTATTCATAGCGTTACCCCATGAGTATATCGTATAGAATGATGTTCTGTTTGCTTTCCACACGTGTGTGTGATTTACTATCCGTACAAATACTTATGTTGTATGCAAACTGATCATATCTCATGCATGCTCATAGGGTACAGTGATTATGATTGCAAAATACAAAATAATGCTCCACAAATCTCAATGCAATGTGTGTTACAGCTTTGGTTGATTAAGTTAAAACATGATAAATGTTGGGTACTATCTGTACAAATACACAAAACAAGCTCAAATAATAGCGAGTATAGATAGATAAACTCTGTCATCTCGTGAGGTCTGTTACAGAGCTGGTTCCCTCTATATACTGTACCATCAGGTACCTCGGGACACAAACGTTTATGTACACTCGTAACATATCACGAGAATAATAGTGTGGTCAAATTGATCAAGACCTCCTCCTATATTCCCTGTTATTTCAAACAATCCAATTAATTAGTGGATGGGCCCAACATTAACTGCCCTTAACAATCGTAGTGTGATTCCTAGTTTGACACTCCATGTATAAGTGAAGGCTAAAAAAGGTCATCTCATATAAATAATGTGAGAGCCTTAAAAGTGTATTATAAGTGCAAATAAAGTGCTATAATATTAAACAAAAAACTATTTGATTAGTTCATATGAAGGACTCTTTCTGCCCACATTTTTATCTCCTCTTGGATATGAGATTCTGGGTACTGGTAAGTGGGGCCTCAAAAAATGTACTGGAGTATAGACACCCTGAACTGTGTATTATACCTCCGAAACGTGGTTATGTAATGGGTATTTAAAATCTACTCTGCCCATATACGGATAACCAGACTCATGCAGTTAGATGTGTAAGAATTTGATAGACTGCATGTTTTTACAGAAAGTTGCGAAGGTCCTCCCCTGTATTCAATCCCCCCGGATGTTTACTGTTTAACATGACAATGTACTTGGATTCTAGCTGGCGTAAACGTTTCTCATTGTCCCCACCTTTTTTACTCGGTATGATCGCATCAATAACAAAGTACTTCAGATGATTTAAATTCTGGTTGTGTACCTGTTGAAAGTGTCGAGCAACCGGGTACGTGGGGTCCGCATTTACAATTGCCCTCAGATGTTGGAGAATGCGCAAATATACTGCTCCCTTTGTACTTCCCACATAAATGAGATCACAGCTGCATTTCAATACATAAACCGCCAACTCCGTACGGCATGTATAACGGGATTTAAGCATAATTGGTTTGTTGTCGAACGGTGTCAAGCAGGATTTAGTGTTAACACCGAATTTGCAAGCCCGACAACTAATACAGCGAAAAAATCCCTTACGGGGAGATAACCAATTATCCAAGGGTATTTCAGGGCTATTGTTAAACAAGTCATTGCGCATTGAATACGCTCTTCTAAATGTGACAGTGGGGGAATGTGGCATAATGTCTTTGAGGACATTGTCAGTTAGTAGGATGGGCCATTCGCATTTCATTATTCTAGTTATTTCTTTTGCCTGACGGCTGTAACCAGTTATAAGACTGATGGTATTGGTTTCATTTTTTTCAATGGGAGAGGCATTAAGATTGGGTCTGAGGGGATCAAGAAGCTCTTGACGATCTATTCTGTTGGCTTTGATCATGCTAGCAAGCAACTTCTTGTCATCATAACCCCTCAATAGGAGTCGGTGTCTGCACTCCTCTTGATGATGGTCTCTTTCCTCTACTGTGCTACATGATCTATGAATTCTCAAAAATTCACCATAAGGGATGACAGCTATGGTATGCTTAGGATGGAAACTTTGGGCATGCAAGATGGTATTCCCAGAGGTAGATTTCCTGTAAAGGCTAGTAACAATTTTACCCTCTTTTATTTTAACATGCACGTCTAGGAATGTTGCTTCATCCTTCCTAATATCTGCTGAAAATTTAAGATTCAATTGATTACTGTTGATATCAGTAACAAATGTTCCAGCTTCTTGCACACTGCCATGCCATATGATGAAAATATCATCAATATACCTCCAATAATTAATGATATTATTATTCCACCAAGTTTCATGAGTGACCCTGAGGACATGCTCCTCCCACCACCCCACGTGGAGCCCCGCGTAGGTAGGTGAAAAGCATGCCCCCATGGCCACCCCTCTTAGTTGTCTAAACACCTCATTATTGAATACAAAGACATTGCTATTAAGACAAGTCTCTATCATGGATAGGAGCATTTTGTTATGGTGATGGAATTCAATAGGTCTTTGTTCTAAAAAATATTGCCATCCATGTGATCAATACTCGTATAGAGTGAGGCAACGTCCATGGTGATGAGGAGGTAACTTCCAGACCAAGTACATTGATTGAGTTTATATAAGAATTCAGTGGTGTCTTTGAGGTATGCTGGTAACTTGACGACAAAGTCTTGCAGAAAAAAGTCAATGTATTTTGAAGTGTTCTCAAAAACACTTTTTATGGCAGATACAATTGGTCTCCCTGGCACAGGTGTTGTCTGTTTGTGGACTTTGGGGATTAAATATATATTTGGTAACACCGGATGTGTGTTATGCAAAAATTTCAATTCATCCCTAGATATCAGTCCATCACGTTTCCACTGATGTAATTTTTTAGCATATGATTCTTCAATGAGTTTCGCTGCTCTAAAATCGATCTTAGTATAGCAGGTGGGGTCATTGAGCTGACGATATGCTTCTTGGATATAATCCACTTTCGCCCAGAGAACTATATTACCTCCCTTATCTGATTGATTTATGACAATCTTAGTGTCCTTTTTTAGCTTGTCCATAAGGGTGTAATAGGCTCTCATTTTGTGATCTTGCTGTTTGCGCTGCTTCATGGTCTTAATTTGAAGTTTTTTAAGTTCATCAACAAGTCTATCAGCGTAAACATCGATAGCATCCCTGGGCATATTGGGAACAAAAGTTGATGCCATTTTGAAAGGGGTACCTGCTATTTGTGCCACATCCAGATCTTCATAGTCAGCCATATCTTGTGTGCTGCTAGTATCATCCTTATCCATGTGTAGTTGGTGCATTGTCTTCATCAAGGTGATGTCTCTGGCTAAGAGGCCGCTGGGATTAGCACTTTTTTCTTTTTCTTTACTGTTCTTAGTAGTAGTGCTCCTCTTAATGGCATAGTATTTTCTGAGCTTGATCTTTCTGATATATTTAAAGACATCCACCCTGGTGTTACAATAATTAAAATTGCTCTCAGGGCAGAATGATAGGCCCAATGAGAGTAGTTGTTTTTTCGCCTCGTCCAACTGCACTGATGATAAATTAATTATGGTGTTCACATTCATTGCTTTTTGTTCTGCCATTGTTTCTTCTTGGATTGTCGCCCTCTTGGCTTTGGCGCGCTTGCGGCGTTGCTTGCGTCTCCTGTTGCGCCTTTGGACTGCGCGGTGTTTGGGATACGTGCTCGTAATGTTTGCTTCCTCTGGAGTCTCACGTATTCTATTTCCTCCGCCAATGTAATTGGCCCAAGTCTTCACTTCGTGCGTTTGATGCGCCCTCCTCAGAGCCATCGCTGCTTGGTACCAGGCTTATATCTGAGCCTGATAAGGAAGAATCAATAACCGCCGAAGGTGTAGATAATGTTGCTCTCACACCTTTGGCTGGTGCTGCATTTCTTTGTTTGCGTAGCTGATCGTATTTTCTCGCGAAGGTGTATATCTGCCCCAGGGCATAATCCTGCTCATCCCTTGCAAATTTATAAGCCTTTCTTGTTTTGATTGTCGCCTCCTGTTTTTTTAGGCGTTCTGTTATTTCGTTGCTGGTTTGTTCAATGTAGGCTTTGTCTTCACTGTAGCAATCTTTCTTGAGCTCTTCATTAATTCTAGTTATTTCTTCAAGGTTCTTTTGGCGATCCACCTTAGCGTACTTAACTAGCAAACATAGTAGGTGCATTGACGCCTCGAGATTACTCTCAGCCCAGTCCTTTAGTAAATCTGGATTCGGATTTTCGAAGCTTGGGACTAACATAATCCTTAAGCCGCGGGGCACTCTCCCAACTTCATGGTATTTTTCCAGGGAGCGGATCTCCCACCACTTGGTGAGCTCCCCGCTCCGATTTTTCTCAAGTTCCCTCATCAATTTCTTTACTTCAGTTTCATTATTATTTGTTTTGCTGGTTCCTGCCGTCGTACCTTGTTTCATTTTGGGCAGATTGTGAAAGAGTTCTTTGAATGCCTTTTCTCTCTCCCGCTCCTCCGACATGGCACCACCAACATTGCGTTATTTCCCAAGTTCCAGGTGCTATTATGACTCAGCGCCCGGTTTGCTGGTTTGTCGCGGTACCTCCACAACCTGCGCACGTATCAAATGCGTTCAACTTCACCTTAGCTCTGCTTCCGGGTGATGCCGTCCGACTTCTCCCTCAGCTGTGCTTCAATGATTTTTGCCTCCTTTCTCCGTACCGTGCAGGGGGCTGACCGAAATTGCTCCTCACCGGAACATAATATCCAAAAGCGGTCCGTATGTAGTCAGCTCACATTGTAGTGGAGGGGTCTGTGTCATCGGGAAACCGACCACATCCTGAACATATAAAACTCCAACGAGTCGCCGGCTGCAGCCGTCAGTCAGCGAACAGGTACACAGACTTCAAAAATGATTACCGCAAACCAGTCTTGAATTTGAGAAGTTATTTATTTCATAAAGTGGTAGTGGTGGTGCCAGTCATCAGACGCGTTTCGGACATGCGTCCTTGCTCACTGATGAGCGGGTATGGCGGAGGTCAAACATAAATAGGGTTTGGTAAACATTCAAATTTCGCGCCTTCTCAGGCAATAGTAAACATAAAGGATGGACTAACATTACAAGTCTCCTTCCGATCCCATTTCGTGGGCGCCATATTACAATGGTAAAAGATGTACAATGAATGTATACCCTGTCCAACACAACATAGAAACTATAACACAATGCATGGTGTTAAATCGACTGTTTTTCGTCATTGCAACCATCACAAAGCATTACCATTATATTGAATGCTAATGTAACTCTCGTAATTGTGCCCATAGGGAACAATATTACACTCTTATTCATAGCGTTACCCCATGAGTATATCGTATAGAATGATGTTCTGTTTGCTTTCCACACGTGTGTGTGATTTACTATCCGTACAAATACTTATGTTGTATGCAAACTGATCATATCTCATGCATGCTCATAGGGTACAGTGATTATGATTGCAAAATACAAAATAATGCTCCACAAATCTCAATGCAATGTGTGTTACAGCATTGGTTGGTTAAGTTAAAACATGATAAATGTATATATATATATATATATATATATATATATATATATATATATATATATATATATATATATATATATACTACCTACTGGCAGTCACCAGTAGGTAGTTATAGTTAGCCAAAGATATTAGCAAATCTAAAAATGCTATGGAAAAGCATTTTTAGATTTGATAATAACTTTGGCGTCGTTTGACGTATCTTCCTGAAATTTTCACCAAAAGTCTATCCAGGTCAGCTCCTATCCTGAATGTTTGGGGGTGATTCATCAAGTGGGGGCTGAGAAAAAAAGGGGGGGTCCCAAAATGCATTTCCCCATGTTAATTTCCATAGGACATTTTGTGATGAGCTACAGCTCGAACTGCTGAACGGAATTACCCCAAGTTTGGCAGAAAGGTAGAGCTTGGTTCAGAAAGCGACCTTTTTTTTAAATGGTGTAAATCTGTTCAGTAGTTTTTGAGAAATTCTAAAAATAAGAGGGAGAAAATCATTTTTCCAGAGGAATCTTTGTGCAAGGCTACAGCCGAAATTACTGAACAGAATTATCCCAAATTTGGCGGAAAGGTAGTGCTTGGGTCAGAAAGTGACCTTTTTAGAAATGGTGTAAATCCGATTATTAGTTGCTGAGAAATTAGAGAAAAAAAAATTCGATATCTGAGCGGAGCCATAGTCTTGTGCGCAAGCTTCACTGTGATTGGCTGCTAGCACTCCAAACCAGGAAGTGTTGGCAGCCATCTTGTGACTTGGTAGAAGCGAGTCACCTGAAAGCGGAGACACAAAGGTATAAAACAAGAGAAGGGGGCAGGGTAGAAAAACCCTGACCCACTAGGTCTGCTCAGGGGTCCCAAAAGAACCTCCAGGGCCCAAAAGATCATTATAAAAAATTTAAAAAAATCAGTGAAAATTTCTGCTGGGGTCGCATGTTCTCGCATTTTATTTCAATGAGGCCCTTGTGTACGCTAGGTTACGGGGTTATATCTTAAAAATTAAAAGCAGGGGCCCGCAGGGGTTGCGGGGGTCCGCTGGGGTCCACGCAGCCCTGGGGCTTCACTCATGTTGGGATGGGGGATGCACTGCCCCCATCCTGGAGTCTTCTATCTGCTTGTAACTTTAGTGTTGTTTGACTAATTTTTATGATATTATCCAAAAAGTTTCTATTTTTTTGATTAGCTCCTATATTGAAATTTTGGGGGTGAAAGGTGTAGGAGGGGCTCAGAAAAAAGAGGGTCCTAAAACGTGTTCCCCACAAAACTTTTCAGAAGACTACAGGTGAAACTGGTGAACAGAATTACACCAAATTTGGCAGGGAGAATGGTGATGGTCCAGAAAACATGCCTTTGTTGAAATAGTGTAAATCCATTCAGTAGTTTTTGAGGAATATCAAATTTTATAGATAGCGATATTGGAGAATTCCGACATTTGATTGGCTGAGGGGTTACAAGCACCAGCTTGTAGCCTATTGGCTGTGAATGATGGAAAGCAGGAAGTGTTGGCAGTCATTTTGTGATTTACTCCGTCAGCTCGCATCTCTCCATGTAGAAGCCATCGGGTCCACAGTTTTACCTGTGCGAGGCAACACTGGCATCTGTGTGTAGAAGCCCGCCTGTCGGCTTGGAGCTCTGTAAGTCAGTCTGTCAGTACGATCCCCCACACTACTCAAAGATTACTCAAACAACACTGCATTGTCATAAACTCTAAACCACTACCCTCAGCAGGACCCCGTACACTACACAAACAACACTACACTACCCTAAAATACTACCGCCAGCACAACCTCCTACACTACCCAAACACCACTGAATTGTCATAAACCCTAAAGCACTACCCCTGGCAGGACCTACATCACTACCCAAACAACACTGATGTACCCTAAATTCTAAAACACTACTCTCAGCACGACCCCTACACTACAAAAACACCACTGCACTACCGTAAACTCTAAAACACTACTCCCAGCATGACCCCATACACTACCCAAATACCACTGTACTGCCGTAAACCCTTAAACCTTACTTCCAGCATGACCCCCTATACTACACAACATCACTGCACTACCCCAATCCCCAAAACAGTACTCCAGCATGACCCCTTACACTACGCAAACATTAGTGCATTGTTGTAAACTCTAAAACACTACCTCCAGCATGATTCTTACACTACCCAAACACCAGTGCACTATGTTAAACCCTAAAATGCAACGCCAAGCACGAGCCCCCTACAGTACATAAACACTACTGTACTACCCTAATGCATAAAACAATACTATTCCTTCAGCTTTCAACTGTGCATCTGCGAGCCATGGTGTTCTTAGCTGTACATGTGCGAGTCAGTCCGTTAGGTGATAGGTGTGACCCTTCTAGTAGGGCAGTTGACACTTTGGTGTCCCTTTGCGAGTTAGACCCGAGCTCTCGCTCTGCGAGCCAGCACGGCCCATAGCTCACACTGTGCGTGCCGAGCAGAGCCGATGGGCCGCCGCTCTCCCTCTGCAAGCCTGCTCGATGGCCCGCAGGTCTCCTTGTGCTAGCCGGATCGCAGTTGTGAACCGATATTGTGAATATGAGGTGGTTCTAAAAAGAGCCCTTGTGTTTATTAGGTGGAGCTACATATAAGTGTGGATGCACAGCTTCAGGGTATTCAGAAAAACTCGATTTCCCTGATCTGTGTAGTGTACACCATCACTTCTGTAGATATCAGCCAAATCAAAACGTATGTTGTTGTTGTAGATCAACCCCATTCTATGATCTCAGAGGTATGCAAATACAGCTTTGTTGACAATCTTCCTCGATTTTTCAATCTGAGGACATAATCGGTTTGACCATTTACACTTCCACTTCTGTCTTTGGCATATATTGGAATATACAAATACAGTTTGAGGCAAAAGCAACATCAATTGTCTGAAGGTGTCCTTCATTAGCATTTCCAAACCTACCCCAGTCAATGTGCCTAAGTCGTTTCCACCACAGTGCATATTCATGAGGTCAGGGTGTTGGAGATGCAAACATGTTTTAACCAAAGGCAGCAATTGGTGCCACTTCAATCCTCTCTGTCCAAACCATTTAATGTCCACATTTTGTAAACCTAGGTCTGAGTCAATACGTCCCTGTTCTGCATACCTCTTACACCAGAAAGCATACCTTTGTCCTACAATCCACACTAGCATTTTGAAGGTATGGCTGGGAGGTATGGATAGATGTCTGTAGCTTATGCAGTAAGTTTGTAGAAAAAGAGATATGTTTAAAGATGGGGAACTTTTTTTTCCCATACAAAACGATAACTGATTGAGAGATAAAAAGAATTGTTTTTTAAAAGTAGGGTGCACAGTCGTTTTGTGGAAAAGCATCTTTGTGATTGGTTAAGAAAAGGCAGTTTAAACGTGGAGTACATATAATAGGATAACATTTGCTCAACTCATCCATATCGCTACTTGTATTTGGACGGCATTGTTCGAACTTAAAAAAATCAAGAACTTTTACCAGCACGCGCCGTTAAATGTTGCAAAAAAATATTGTTAAGTTTAAAAAAATTATGAACTTTTAACCTGCATGTGTTGTATAATGTTCTAGAAAGTGTGTTGATAGAATACGTTGCACTTTTGACTTCTATGTGTCCTTGAATATTTAAAAAAACTGTTTATATGGAAAATAAAAAAAAACAATAGAGAGAATTTTTGCAATCTAAAAGAATCAAGGAGCTATTCTAATTTGTTCTTCACATATATTTATGTGTGGAGGAACAAAATTACAGACACAACAGCACCGGGAAGAAGAAGAAGCAGGGAGTGGAGGGACGGGGCAGAAGGGCACAGTGGCACACATGTACAATTAAGTACAGCACAACTACAGACAAACCATGGCCAAAATGAAACACACGAACAAGGAGCACAAGTCACACAACCCGCCAACATCACACTACTGAAGAAGCATAGAAGTGTAAACCACACTGCCTGAAAGGGAAAGGGGTAAACAAAAACTCACATGAAGGGACAACTCCCACACAATGCAGCACACACATATATGAAGCAGAGTACACCAACATCCAACAAAATCTTGTTCAAACACAAACGTTCTGTATGGCCCATGACGGCCATACAGCTCAGGGTGCGATTAACCTACTGTGCAACTTTTCATGTCGTTGTCGATCCATTATATTTGTGTGGTCACATGGCCTGTGATGCATGTGATGGATGGGTGTGGTGTGTGCAAACCTGCCCTCAGGGAGTGGCCATGACATGTTGATAACTAGACCACTGACCTGCACACCAACAGTGAGTATGCCTGTGACATGTAGCTATGTGGGGCCAACGTTGGAACATAATCAGAGTGGTGTGGCATGGCTTGGCGTACGACGGAACAGGACAGGGACCACCACAATGACGCAGATGGCTTGCAGTACTGCTTCTGTGAGTCGGGCGGATGGGCACCAGTTGTCCCGCTGCAAGCCTGGGTACAAACTGTTCATAAGTCACACTACATAAGCATTGAAAAGCCATTTTGTGATTCAGTCCATCAGCTGGCATCTGTCTGAGGCATTTCTGAAAACATACCGAATTCTTTCTGTGAGAAATACCCCTTTCACTCTGTGTCTGCCCACATCAGCAGGTAACGCACCCACGTCTCACATTACCAACACACCCCCAACAACATTTTTGGCCCCGGAAGAATCCCTGTGCGGTTGGACAAACAAGTATCTTAGTCATTTATAGATTTACATATAAAACATTATATTTAAAGAATACAACAACAAATAAAAATGAAGGGAGTCTGGTGCTGTGGTCGCTGCAACGAAGTTGGGGTCACTGCCATTCTGGACTCAGGACACAGATCCACATGTGGGATCGGGTTGTGTTGTACAGGATTAGTGGCACAATGTGTCGCAGGCTTGTGTTGAACAGTGTTAGTGGCACCACATGTCCAAAATTGGAATTGCGAGCTCTGCTACCCGCAGTGTAGACTTGTATTGAGTATTGTTTGCACTTGAACATGAATTTGGTGATTGTACTAAAGCTATAACTGATATAAAAAACTTCTTGAAGCAAGGATACTAAAAGGATATTACATAAGTTTTCAGCCTGTGATAGTTACTTGCCTCATTGTCTCTGGAATTAATTAATCAAAACTTAATTTTAATTGTGAACCCTGATGATCACAGTATAAGCCAGAGGTAGCGGTCAGCAAGGGCCCATATCTAAGTGACATTGAGTTGAGATGCACAGTTAGTGGCACCAGAAGCATTGAGACTGTATGAGCCTGTGATGAGGCTTGGCCCGGGGGGGCCGCACTGGGAGCAATGTCTCTTGCTTACTGAACTGCATCATCTGCAATCGCGATCTCTATCTTAATTGTTAGCCCTGCTGACCGCAGTGTAGGCCAGAGGTAGCGGTGAGCAAGGGCATTGAAAGAATCTTCATAGCAGTCACAATCGCCAAGTAATTCCATTTTAGTCTGCCAAGGTTTGAAGAGTTGCAGAAGAGCTAGGTAGAAAAACTCTTTAATCTGGAGTATCGCAAATTAGTTTTCTGTGATTAATCAGATTTCCTTTGGCATGCATCCTTCAGATCCAATTACAGCGTATTTTCCTTCATTTATATTCTCTGTAACATTTTTCTTGAAACTATAATGTTGCATTATTTCATATAGACATATGTTTTCTATTTCGACAGTACGTATCCAACATGTTTGTTTTCAGAATATCTGTACTTTTCAGTTCATTCAGTGTCAAGTATTTGATTTCTTTTACAGATTTCAAAACTCGTTTTGCAGATGTCTATCGATGTGTAACATTTGTAGGGTCTAATTTTTCAATGTGAAAGCATATTTAAGCTGAAGCTGTACAATTTTTTGCTAAGTGTCTTCTCCTGTGAATCTTTTCCCACATTTCTTTTGATTCTATCTTCTCAGATTTGGCAATATATGATGTGACATAGCGAGAAACAGCAATTCTGTTATCTGCAATATATTGTATGTCCATATTTGCATTCCACATCTAGTAAATCACTGCATTGTAATCATTAATGTACTTCGATTTTCCTGTTCTTTTTATATTTTAAGTATTTTTGGGTGATTTTCGAGTGATAGTATACCTCACTGCTGACATAAAACTGTTCAGTCTTCCTTGCGATGACTTATGGTGCACTGAGTTAGTAAAACTTTTGGCGCTCAGCATGTAGGTACCCTGCAATGCTGCCTGGCTTCTGCTGAACAGGTTTAGTGGTACCACGTGTCATTACTTGTGTTGAACAGAGGTAGTCGCACCACATGTTGCGCCTTGTGTTGTAAAGGGTTAGTAGCACCTTGTTTCGCCGGCTTTGCATATGGAAATATGCCTCACTGATCAAAGGGAGTCTGGTCCTGTGGTTTCTGGCATAGACTTGGGGTCACTGTCATTCAGGATTCAGGACACAGTTCCACATGTGGGATCGGTTCGTGTTGAACAGGGTTAGTAGCACCTTGTGTCGCCGGCCTTGCATTTGGAAATATGCCTCGCTGATCGAAGGGAGTATGGTGCTGTGGTCGCTGCCATGGACTTGGGGTCACTGCCATTCAGGACTCAGGACACAGTTTCACATGTGGGATCGACTTGAGTTGAACAGGAATAGTGACACCACGAGTCTCTGGCCATCCATATGGAAATACGCCTCACTGATCGAAGGGAGTCTTGGACTGTGGTCGCTGCCACAGATTTGGGCTCACTGAAATTCCGGACTCAGGACACAGTTGCACATGACAAATCTACTGTGCCAATGATGCATGGTCCGGGCAGGCCATACTGGTAACAATGTCTGTTGCCTACTGGACTGCGTCATCTGCAATCGTGACTCGATCTGTATTGTGAGCCCTACTCACCGCAGTGTGGGCTGGAGGCAGGGGTCAGGAAGAGCACACAGGCACATTGTGCTGACTTAAGCAATGTCTGTTGCCTACTGGACTGCGTCATCTTGAATCGTGACTCGATCTGAATTGTGAGCCCTACTCACCCCAGTGTAGGCAGGAGGCAGCGGTGAGGAAGTGCCCACAGCCACTTGTTGTTCATTTCAGCAATGTCCTTTGCCTACTGGACTCCTTCATCTGCAATCGCAGCTCGTTGTGAAATATGAGCCTTGCTGTCGGCAGTGTATATTGTAGGGAGCAGTTTGTACAGACATAAGTCCGCGGTGCTGTGCTCCTGGGGACCTGTGTGGCGGAAGCCAGCGATCGGCTGAGGAAGCTGGAGGTCACAACAGCGGCCTCATGGCAGGGTGAGGGGCGCCGCCTTGGCAGATAGTTTGGCTTCCCACAAGTGAACCACGCTCAGAGATCCTGCCTATTTATTGACTCTCCTACGCTGAAGTGGCATACATCGGACCAGAACACTCCGGTTATGCTTATGCTTACAGTGGGGATGAAACTTTCCTAATGTTTGAGGTAACATGGTTTGGTCCACTCTCCACAACACTACAAGCACCAGAAGTATTTGTGCACATGGAGAGGTGTGTGTTGTGCATACTGAGATGTGTCCATCACATCACCGCTACACTTTGCTTTGTGTGCAATGTTTTTCATGGGTGAATTGCTTCCTTCACATATAGTTTGTTCACACCTGTCCCAATGGTCAGCTATTGTGTGGCTGAGGGGCCATGTTGTTTTCTGAAAGTTTGCGGTCTTGTTCTGCGCTGCCTCGGTGGTAGAGGGGGGGTGGGATCCTGGCGGTGGTGGACGGTGTTGTGGCATTCTTGGGTTTTGGAGCTGCTTGATCAGTGGGTCTATGACATGTGTTTGTCTTCAGATGTGGCTCTGGCCTGGGCTTCCTTTCATACTGTATGTAGATTTTTAATATTTTAAAAACAAGAAGACATTATATAGTTTAAATAATAAATAAAAAAATTACAAAAACTATTTTTAGGATATTATAGTTACAAGATGTAATATTTTTTTCCCAAATTACTGAGAAAAACATAGTTTTTTTAACTTTCTAATTAGAATTTAGCATTTAAAAAACCTTTGAAAATCACTGAAAAAACATAGGTTTCAGGCACGTTGTAGATGGAAATTTGCATATAATAAACCTATGAAATTTACTGAAAAAACCACATGTTTGAGGCATGTTATAGTTAGAAATTAGCATTTAAAAAACCTTAGAAGTGAACTGAAAAAACCATAGGTTTAGACATGTTATAGTTAGTTGGAAATTTCACTCATACAAAACCAGAGAAATTCCCATGTTACAGTTAGTTCAGCTAACTATAACTTGCGCCCCTGCAATGCACTGCTGATCTGATGACAACACATATTACATCATTCATGACATGGCCAGTGGCATCACTGATGAGATCACTGATGACATCTCAAATGACATCACTGTTGACTTCACTGATGACATCATCCACTGACTGTGCATTTCCGTAAAGTTTAAATATGTCTGAGCTTCATCTGCTCCTGGCCCCGTGATCGGTGCATATTCACACTGAACTCTGTAGATATTTCATTCTGCAGGCAGAATATGCGATGTCCAGTTTAACATATTGATATTAAAAGGAGAGGGAGAAGTTGAAAGATTATTGCCCATGTAACTATTCCTATTGGTGTCCTCTAGAACAATAACAGGAATCAAAATAGACTCACTCAAACCCTGGAAATACCTAAGGGATTTGTAAAATACTTTCAAACACTGAATACTCGGACCATGCAGGCACAATACATTTGAAAGAATTCTTCTTGGCCAAAGTCGAATTACCAACATTACCCACAGACCCACGAGATGAACTGGACGAAGAAGAAATACAAAAAGCAATAGACATACTAACTTAACATGCTCCCAAAGAAAATTAACTTCTATAGTATAAATAAGTCTAAAATTGCAGAACTACTTTGCAAAGCCTTCAATTAAGCTAAATCAAAAGGAGGCCAGTCTTTTTAACTTTATTCTACTTGCAAAGATTATTTTTCAATCTAGTGTAAAGAGCATTTCTTATCTCTTAAACAAAAAAAAGAAACTTTGCAACTGTGAATGAGTTTTTTTTACACTTATTGGCTTACATATTATGCACCGCTGTTCTAGTTTTGTGCTTAATATTGCATCCTGCCCTTTAATTAACCTAAACATTTTCAAAAGTGCTAGAAATGGGTTGTGCCGTTATAACTAACAAGGGAACCCGAGAGTCGCCTGGAACCTTGCGTAAGCTCATT
Organism: Lissotriton vulgaris; assembly: GCF_964263255.1. Classification (NCBI taxonomy): domain Eukaryota; kingdom Metazoa; phylum Chordata; class Amphibia; order Caudata; family Salamandridae; genus Lissotriton; species Lissotriton vulgaris. The sequence goes on from NC_141685.1 coordinate 1,576,954,018, forward strand.
CATAGAAACACTGGTCGCATTCCCCCCCACCTCTTCCCGAGCAAGACACCCACAGCGCCGCCACTGATGATTTTCCTATAATTTCATATATAAACTGAATAATGTAACCACTTGGTAACTTTGAGTTGATTGTGGTAATACTGCCCGTGGGACAAATTGGCTGTATTCACGCATTTCTATTTACATAAAAAGAGCAAATCAATGAAATAGATGAAAAATATCAGTAATTATCTTGTGTAAGTCTAACAGAACAAACTGCAGAGTATAGATAGTAGATTTCCACTAACTACCTACACATTCAATAGTACTACATATCCACCCAGTTAGAGGAAAGCGAAGTCCATGGGGCATATTATCAAGGGGGTTTATCTCCGCTTTTTTGGCTTTAAAAGCGAAGAAAGCGGAGATAACATTATCTCCCTATTACCTAGCTGTCGCTAACACCAGTTAGCGACAGCTAGTAGGAGATAGCAACCATCTTGGGCCCCACTTTGCATGTCAGAGAAATTTATCACTAATGACAAGCAAAGTGGGCGTGCCAAGATGTTAGCGACTGGAAACAGTCGCTAACATCGCTATCTCCTATTACCAACTTTTGGAGATATTTACGCTAAGCGCGAATATCTCCAAAAACTAACACCTGCCCTGAGCAGTTCTTAGCCATGTTATCCAATGGGAGGTGGATAACATGGCTAAGAGCATTAGCTCGGTAATGCCTGAATATCGCTGACTTTTCAGCGATATTCATCCATTGCGGCCGATTTTTATCGCATTTTGCGATAAACCTTGGTAATACCAATGTTTATCTGCAATAAAAATCACCGCTGGTCGGCTATACATTTTTGTCTCTAACCAAGCAATAGCGATAATTATCGCTATTGCTTGGTAATATACCCCCATGTTATTTATTGAAACTCTTAAACTCAGATAAAAAAATTATAGACTACCTTTTCCACCACACAATGCACTCTTTCATTTCAAGATATTTCAATGTTTTGCTTGAATCTTGAACAATACTAGTCAACCAATTTGCTCACTGATAATATTTATGATTACATTCGGAAAGCTCTTCTTCAAAGCTTTTAATTTTGTGAGCAGAGGCAGGGTTCCTCGCCTAGGCAAAAAAAAGATTCTATATAACCAACATATTCTTTATTAAAATTATCTTTACTGAATCTGTGTGAGAACTTTTGTTAGAGTTTTATTCGCCTCTAGTCAAGCAATTCCAACTTTTCACATCATCTTCTCATTTACTCCCTTAAACGTTTTATGGTACCAATGTTCTTTTAAGACCTGCTGAGTATATCAACTGGCACGTTTTTATGCCTGCTTTTCAATTCAGTTCTGAGGAAAAATTAAGATTTTTATGCAGTTCCAGTAAATACAAGGCTGCTTCTAGTTGGAGCTTTAGATTCTCATCAAGGATGCATAACTGTGTAGGTGGTGAAGAGGGACTTCCATTAAATATTTAATGTGACACTCAGAAATAGTAATGGAGGTCTACTACGAAGCAGGAAACGTCTGAAACACTTTTCTAAATTGTTTATAATCTTTTTGAGGTGGCAAAAAGTCATTTTCATATAATAATGCTATAAAGCCACAAGCTCCCAGGAGATTCGAATGTGCAACTTATCCCTCCAGAGACAAATGCCATGCCTTTGTAGCAGGTTCTATTGTGAGCCCAGCGTTTTAATACTCATTGTGCTACAAAGCAGAAATCTCATACTGTGACATCACAAAAAGAGGGCATTTATTACAGGTGTAGCTTTAATGTGCACCACGTTTTCGGGATTTTCCTTTGTTCCTTAAAAAAATGCAGTGCATCTCATGTAATTCTAAGAATATCTTTAGAAAATGATTTTGCCCTCCGATGCGCTAGTATCTTCACAAATCCACTGACCCTAAAACACTTACTTTAAAATACCATGTCTGGAGCAAAGGGGATGTATTTGTTCAACAGATAGGCAAGATATTCCAAAGTGAGACAGGCTGGTTAGGTGAACTTCTGGCACAGTAACACCATTACATTTGATACTTCATTCCAGATATCCTAGGCAAAGAAACCTAAAAAGCGATGTAACATGATTCTCAACATTAGATTAAAAACAACAAATGTATAACATCCTATGTACTGTGTGGTCATGATCAATTGCAGATATAAATACGGGGTTATCATATATACATGTTGAGAAACATATTAAATTTGATCTGGCCTATTGGGGCAGGGAATCTGGTGGGCACAGGTTTAATAGTGATGGGCACAAGTTTGATAATTTTACAGATCGTTCCATCAACATCCTGAGTTAATAAAGGCCTGCTTAGGATGAGTTGAAATTTTCTGAACATGTAATTGACAATTTTGCACTAGTCATTAACCAGTACGTTAACCACCTTATTGGTTCAATGTTCATCTTTACATCAGATTGTTGGAGAAAATGTTGTTTTTGCACCTACCTTTAATGAAAATTACAAAACAAAATTTCCCAGTAAGAATGCATAATTCGCCAGAACAAAACAAATATGGCATCCACTTGTAGCAGGTTAAGTAATCTAGCCTTCAACTATCCTTGAGGCAAATATGCTGGAAACCTCCAATTTGCCTAATCCATTGCTTAATGCCCCGGCCCCCTTTGCTTGCTGGGCCCCATACTTGTGACATAGTCGCTTTGCCCCTGGCAAAGCATCTTTCAATCTGCATCTCTTACTGCTTGAGCTCGCTTTCACCCCTCTTATTCATGCCTCTTTAATCCATGTGTTCATATTGTTGTAAAGTCTTTATGTACCTGTTGCAAAGATATCATTTGCCTGTAGGTTTCATTTTATCCAGGTCACGATATGCTCACCTGTATTTGATGGCGCTCAGACACATAAAATTAACGTAACTGTACAAGAGGAGTAGCACAAGCGAACACAATCAGCTACTTGTGACATATCTGACAGCTACCTAGTGTTATTGTTTGCTAGCACATGCGGGAGGTGAAGGTGCATTTGAAGTGGGTATTATTTTATCTGATGAGACTTTCTGAGTTGTACCATGATTATGTGTATTATTTACATCTGACATGTTTATTTATAATATTTATATTTAAGTGAAGAGAGGTAATTGTAGGTAGTCTCAATTTAAGTCCCACCAGAAACATATGGACAGAAGCAGCACTGTCACCCAAACGAGGTGTGATAGTCCAGCTAACTGCGATGCACCGCAATAGCCAGACCATCACCTTACAGCTCTTCATAGAGAGACATTATCCAATTATTTTCAAAAACTGACAGCATGGGGGCGTAGCTTGCACGTCAGCCAAGATGGGGGCTTACGACACCAGCCGCCATTTTGTGCTCAAATCGCGCATTAGCCTCCGAGCATTCCTAGCCCTCTGCAAAGACCTGGGTACTTTTCTGCATAGCGCTGGCATGATCCCTGGAAATGAGGTGAGCCCAGCGTCTTCATCGAGTGCTGATATCTTTGTTGTTTTCTACCACGACTCGGGTCTTTTGATCCCTGCCGCCATTTTGTTTTCTACAGAGCGTGATGTCTCTCAATGTAGCGCGAAGATGCCGCCTTTATTTTATATCATATCCCTGGCCTCTGGATGATTTTTCCTGCAGTTTTTTCTTACTTTTTGAGCTTTACTCCTCTGCCTCATAGGATTTCATGGACATTACTTTTTCTTCAATGAACTTCCTGTCATAATTTGTTTCCCGCCATTTTGTCCATGTATCTTCAGTCTCCTTTCTAATTCCTTCTCATGTTTATCTAACTCTGATTACCCTGCATAACCATTGGTGGCAAACGCTTTAAGCTCAATTAATTCATTGGGCTCTGTCATGGGGAAACACCGCAACCTGAAGCTCTCTACAACTACTAAGGTGCCTGCTTGTTCAAATTCATACTCTCCTCTTCAGTATATGGAAGAAACCACAATGTCAAAACCTGACTCGATGCCTGGCGCTATTCCCAAATCTCATAATGGTAGCAAATTACCATCAACTTCAGCCTCCACTAAGCACCTCAAAAAAGATCCTCCTTCTCCAGGGAATGCCTCATCTTCTTCATCCATGGATCTTATTTTGGAGGAACTGCGTGCTCTTAAACCCTTTATGGAAGCAACCACTAAGACTTTACAGACATGCATGACAAGTAGTCGTCCTTGGATTCATGTGTTCTAATCTTGGAACAATCAACAGAGTCTCTTCACTCCTCCTGCTCGCATATAATCTTAATGGAGGCTGAAATACTACAGCTCAAACGGCAGACGGAGGATTTGGAAAACAGGAATCATAGGAATAACCTTCGCCTCTACAGACTTCCTGAACTTTTGGAAGGGTCTAACCCTACTACTTTTTTCCAATCTTTCCTTCCGAAAATCCAGGATGCACCAGCCCTATCTTCCATCAATATACAGAGAGCTCACCGCCTTGGTCCTAAAGTTTCTACTAAACCTAGAGGAGTCATCATGTTCTTTCTACAATACACAGATCTCCTACAGGTTCTTTCAGCCGCTAAACTCAAGAAACAAATTACATGGGAAGGTCATCGTCTTTTCCTGTCACAAGATGTTTCCAAGGCCACTACTGACCGTCGAAAGACATTTCTGGACATGCTTCCACAGCTGAGAGCTCTTAACGCTAGATATGGTCTACATTATCTGTGTCTTTTCAAGGTTACTTACAAAGATAAAACTACCACGTTTGAAGAACCTGCAGCTCTACAACAATTCCTTCGTCATCATGGAGCAGACGCTATGGACACCTCCAGACATGTTTAATTGGACCTGGTGATACTTTGGTTATGCTGTTTCTGTTCTCATATCAGTGTCCCAGTTTTTGATGTTGTCTTACCCTTTTATATTTATCCTCTGTTTAGAATTATCCTGACTTCATGTCTCCCTCTTTCTCACAATCATCATAATCATCATTTTATTTCTCCTCTTTACAGATGTTTCCTCTTTCTTATTACCCCGATGTGTCACATTGTTTCTGTATGCTGCCTTTTGGATTTCTGGAAGCGGAGGCCTGATGTCCGCTCTTGATGTTGTCGCCGTCATCTTTTGATGCCACCACCCTCGTTCTCGTTTTGCGTTTTGTGTTCATAAGTATGTTCTTCAGTCGTCTGTCTCGGACATGTACTGTCTTCTTGTTTTTTACCTATTTCAATTATTTTTTCTTTCTCCTCACAGACTCTTTCCCTCTTCTCCTTCCTCTTTCTTATTCTGTCTTTCTCTCCCCTTTCCTTTCTCTCTTTCTCATCGCTTCTTCTTCTCTTTCATTACTGATTTTGCAGTGTTCTTTATCCTTTTCTCTCTTTGAATTTAGTGAGCATATTATTACTAGTTACCTGTTCTTGGTTTTATCTTCTGTGTTACTACTTGGAATATTAAACGATTGAATAATCCGATTAAAAGGCAACGGGTGTTGTCCCATCTCGCCAGACTTAAAACTGATGTTGCCCTTCTACAGGAATCCCACCTCTCAGAGATAGAGTCTTTGAAGCTTAAATATTGCTAGGTGGGTCATGTATTCTTTTCTCCTACTGTGGATAACAAAAATGGAATTTTGGTTTTGTTCCATAAAAAGTTAAATGTTTCTTCAGTTTCTCATGAATGTGATACTAATGGGCGTTGGGTACTTGATAAATACTTATAGATAACATCCCTCTTGTGATTTTCAATGTTCAATATTGATAAATCCTTCTGGCCCTCCATTTCTGATAAGTTAGCTTCAAATACTGATGATTACATAATTTTTGGTGGTGATTGCAACCAAATTTCTGACACTTTCCTTGACCGACACTCGAAGGCAAAGTTCTTACCGTCTAAAATGCACTCCCAGTTTACCAAAGCAGTTCAGAACAATGCATTAGTAGATATCTGGAGGTTATGTAATCCTGACCTCAGAGAATATAGTTTTTACTCTCCATCTCACCATTCGCATTGATTACATTTTCCTTAGTAAATCACTGACTCAACATGCCATCCGCTCTGACATCGGTTCCATTTTAATTTCAGACCATGCTCCCGTCCTGGTTGATATAGATCTGCTTCCCTTTTCCCCTCATTCTGGCAGATGGAGATTTAACAACACTTTACTTCTCGATCCCACTTTTTGTACTGAATTTACCACGTTTGCCACTGAATTTTTTCTACTTAATCAGACTCCCGACTCCCTTTTTGTTATGGTTTGGGACTCTTTTAAAGCAGCCTCTATGGGTTTTATCATGAATTTTGTGTCGCGGGGTAAGAAACTTAGAGAAACCAAATCTACTCAGCTACTTTCTGATATCAAACAACTTGAACTTGCTTACCACTCCTCTAACCCTGAATCCTCCCTTAAAGAACTTATAGCCAAAATGTATTTTAATAAATTTACAAAAGACGCTGCCTCTAATCTTCTGTTGAAAATGTAACTCTCAATACTACGGTGGTCAAAATAAAATGAGGAAGCTACTTGCTAATTATTTGAAAATTAGGAAGGAACGTGCCAAAATTGAATGAATTAAGACTTCCTCTGGCGAATCTCGGTTTAAAGATAAGCACATTCTCACTGAATTTGTCAATTTTTACAAAACCCTTTATACCCCGGAACTTGTCCCTACCCCGGCGGATCTCCTTTCCTATTTCCAATCTATTCCCTCCCCTCCTTCGTCTCATGTAGATTTTGGTCCATTGGATCTTGATATCTCGCTTACTGAGATTTCTCATACGTCACGGTAAAGCCCCTGGTCCAGACGGGTTTACTATCTAATTCTACAGTCATTTTGCCTCTCTTCTTCTACCAAAACCTTTACTTTTATTTCAATCCTTTCTTGATGCTGGTCTTTCAAGTGGCTCTTTTCAACAAGCTTTAATATGCTTAACCCCTTCACTGCTGGCCCGTTTCCGCCCCTGTGCTGTAAACAAATGAACAGGGGCGGCCATGACGAACCCCAGCCGTCATCAGCACACGAGCACCGTAGTGCATGACGGCTGGGGTTCGTCATCAGCATGCAAGGGGTTAATCCCTAAAGACGATAAAGATCACTCCTTATGTAAGAACTACCGACCCATCTCTTTGGTCAATACGGATTACAAAATACTGGCTAAGATTTTAGCTCTGAGGAGGGACCCTTTTTTACCTGAATTAATCAGGCCTGAACAATCAGGCTTTGTAAAAGGCCGCCTATCCTCCGATAATTCTCGAGTCTTCTTTAACATTCTTAGAAAAGCATCCTCTCTAGATCTTCTTATTGCTGCTATTTCCCTGGATGCTGAAAAAGCCTTCCACAGGATCAGTTGGGATTTCATGTTTCAAGCTCTCACCTGGGCAGGTTTCCCTCCCAAATTTATTTCTATAATCTCCTTACTCTATTCTGGCCCCCAAACATCCATCTTTGTTAACGGTATGGTTTCGGACTATTTCCTCTTCAAAGGGGTGTTCGACAAGGTTGCCCATTATCTCCTTTATTGTTTGTTTTAAATTTGGAACCATTTTGAAACATCGGTTGTGGAATGGTTGGTGTCAGAGGCAATGCCTTGGCCTGGTTCTTGGACTATCTCAAAGACCGTCACTCCTATGTCAAGATGAACTCTCATGCATCTGTTACCATCCCTCTTTCTGTGGGGGTCCCGCAGGGATCGATCCTCAGTCCCTTATTATTTTTATCTTTATCTTTGCCCTCTGGCCCACATCATAAAATCTTATGGCTTCACTACGGTGTCTTACGCAGACAATGCGCAGGTGCTTATCACCTGCAGATCCAATCTCCAGGAAACCTGCACCAGATTTAAACAATACATGGTTCACATCAATAATTGGATGAATGAAAACTGACTTCAACTTAACTGCAGTAAGACCGAAATTTTGCTATTCGGCAAGGCCAAGAATATCTGGTCTCAGGATTAGTGGCCTCATGATCTAGGGCCTTGCCCTGAACCTAAAGAAGCCGTACGAGATTTAGGCATCATGCTTGATGGTGCTCTCTCTATGAAAGCTCACGTCAATCAAGTTTCCGGAACTTGTTTCGGAATATTACAGCAATTGCGAAAAATCTTTAAATGGCTTCCACCTGAAGCGAGAAAGCCTCTAGTCGAGGGATTGATAATCAGCAGGCTCGACTATGGTAATGCGATGTTTGCTTCCATAAATAAGAATCTGCTGACCAAGTTACAAACCCTCCAGAATACGGCCGCGAGACTAGTGCTGGGTCTGCCTCCTAGGTCTGCCTCCAAACCCATCCTCAAAAAGCTGCACTGGCTACCTGTGCGCCAAAGATGCCACTTCAAAATCTTGAGTTTAACCCATAAACTCCTTCATGGCATCGGCCCTTCTTATCTAGCAAAAAAATGAGTTTGGTATACTCCGTCTAGAGCCCTTCGCTCTAGCTCAAAGTTCCTGCTGTCCCAGCATAGAGTCCGGACGTCCAGGAATGGATGTCGGTCCTTTTCATATGTGACTCCTAAACTTTGGAATAAGTTACCTATTCATCTCCTGTCCCTCTCCAATTGTCTGGAGTTTCGCAGGGGTTTAAAGACGTGGCTCTTTCCCAAATAATGACTCCCCTGCGATGTGTCTACGCTCTGGTAGGTCGATGCTTGTCTTCTGCAAAGTGCCTTGAGACCTCATTTGGTGATAAGTACGCTATATAAAAGCATTTGACATTTGACATTTGACATTTTCTAACAAAAATTCGTCAGGACGATACCATTTCTGGCTTCCACTTTGGTTCTCAACAGGTTAAACTTTCGGTATACGCTGATGATATCCTTTTCTACTACTCTGATCCTCTCTCTTCTCTTCCTTCCTTTCTTCAACAAGTTTCCTCTTTTTCCACGGTGTCTGGTTACCGTCTTAATGCCGACAAATGTGAAATTCTCCCTTTAAATTCTCTATGCCAAAAACATCTTTTCGTCCATTCTGGTTTCTCATGGCAACCTACTAAAATAAAATACTTAGGCGTTTGGTTTGCTCCTCTCTTAGCCGATACTCTTAAAATAACTTTTGAATATATTTCTAAGAAATTGGATACGGCCATCACCCGTTGGAATCCACTCCTTTTGTCTTGGTGGGGCCATTTGAGCTCTATAAAAATGATGCTTTCACCTCTCCTATTATATACTATTTCTATGATTCCAGTTAGCATTCCGGATTATTATTTTAAAAAGGTTGACTCCATTTTATTGAAATTTTTATGGAATGGTAAGCGCTCTCGTATTGCTATTGTCTCCCTTCAGAAAGATAAAGTTCAGGCTGGTGTTAGTTTCACGGACTTTAAGGCTTATCACAGTGCTTTCTCTCTGAAACAATCATCTCGCTGGCTCTCAACTGATCTCCCTCTCCATCCTCCTCTTTGGCTAAAAATAGAGGCTTCTTTTATTTCTCCTTTTGAATTTCGTGAAATTTTATCTTTTACGTCCAACTTGACTCGTCTTCATAATCCTATCATCTCTCATTCTCATAAGCTTCTTCTTCCCTTTTTATCTTCCTCTTACCCTTCACTTTCTTCGACACATGATCATCCTATCTGGTAAAACAAACAGCTTAAAATTTGTGATCGTACCTTTTTCTGGAAGACCTGGCACTCACATGGTCTACGCTGGATTTCTCAACTTCTCTCTCATAACACTCCCCTTTCCTTTTCGGATCTTCAATCCCAATTTTCTCTACCTTCCAGTTCTCACTCACAGTATAACTTGTTGTACCCTATTCTTATTCAATATCTTCAATCATTACTACTTTCCAATGACATTCCTACAGCTCACAGATCCATATCCTCTGTAATAGATTCCTCCCCCTGTGCATCCTTTCTTTATAATTCTTTTCATTTCCTTGCAGATAGATCCAAAACTAAAATAAAGCTTGCCTGGGAGTCTGACTTATCTCAAGATTGGCCGATTCCCTTCTGGGATAAGATTTGGTCTAAAATTCATAGGACCTCTAGTGCTGCTGATGCAACCCAAACTCTTTATTTTATTTATAACAGAATTGTATTTACTCCCAAAGCTTTAGCAACTTTCTCCTCGGACACTCCCTCTACCTGCTGGTCATGTCCTTGTCCTTCTGAAGATTTAAAACATATGATATTTGATTGTCCTCCCATATTCCAGTTTTGGAAACTAGTCTGGCTCCAAATCCAAAAGATATTTCACTTTCAAGTCCCCTTTTCTCCTGCTCATATTTTTCTAGGTTCCCTGTCTCCTGACCTTCCCCAATCCCATCAACATTATTTACTCATTGACCTTTTAATAGCTGAGGCCTTTCATCTTATTACCTCTAATTGGAAACAAGTCACCAATGTCTCCTTCCGTTCGTGGTTGAATTCAGTATGTTTTCACCATCATTTAGACACGAATTATATTTCCCCCATTTCCCTGGCAATTATAAGAGACCTAATTTGGCTTCCTTTGGTAAATTACCTCTCCTCATCTGCACCTTCAGTCACTACCCCTGATCCTTGTTCTGTTGAAGTACGAAAACCTCCTTAATTCTCCCATTGCCTTTTTTGCTAATATTTATTACTTATTGTGTATCTCATATATTACCAAATTTATTCCATTTTGTAATTATTATGCCTGCTTTGTTTTCTTCTATACAATTTTGAATGCCTTTTATTTATCTATTTGTATTTTATGACTACAACATTTCTCTTATTATTGTGTACCCTAATGGCTTATAATTTTATCTGTTTCTTCACTTTCCGTTTCTGATCTTTTATTTCTTCAATAAACTCAAACTTAAAAAAAAGAAACTGATAGCACACCCCATGGCACATTGGATTGTATCCAACCAAAATCGATTAGCAGGCCAGCATATTGGTATCGTCAATTTGAATAAGATATGAATACGTGCCTCTGAGAGCTGCCAAACGTAATGTGGAATGCACATAGGATTATATGAGAAAGTGAACTATTAATTGGGGTAGATGGTAGTACTGTTAGGTGGAGTCAAAGATGTCACCACGAGGAGGCAATCTGAACTCCATTTTGAATATCAGGTAATGCAAATGGATGCACAAATTCAAGACTATCAACAGAGGGCTCAATGAACTAGATGCCAATTTTGCCCAAATGGCAGGTCTAAACCCAGAATAAGCACTCTGTCCCACAGACTTGTCCCATAGACATGATTACACACAACATAGGGGTTCCAAATTTAGTCAGTCCCCTCATTGCCCTAGTCACAATACATGATCTATACCTGCAACTTCATCAGACAGGGGTATTATTGGTTTTACTAAGTGTCCTGTTAAACATTGGGAGTTAATCACATCTTTCAAGTTGTATGATTTGTTGCTATATATACTATATACGCTGTCTAATACCGATATCACTATTTTATCATACTGTATAACCTCTTTTGAAATCTATTTGTTCCTAACTATACCAACCATGATTCCTGCTATGAGTGTGCATTTCTTTCAGATTGTAAATTGTATTATTTCTTGTTATACATGTCAAACTCTGCTCCATGTAGAAACACTGCTCCATGTGCCAATACCCCAGCGTATTTTTCAGACCTTACCGGCTCAATGCCCCATCATTGCCAAGCCCCAGTTCAAGCTTATTCGAGAGAACTTAATCTCGCTTCAGTCAACCGACTGAGATCTTTTCCCTTCTATATTAACAACTGACACAAATCTTTGAACCAACTCCCTCGCAGCTTTTCAACCCAACTTGGTATCTTTCCAAACGCTCCATCACTCACGTGTCGCGCGTTGACAGGGCGCTCTGTACCACTTGCCCGCGATTGGTCCAGAACAGGCGAGCCTCTTCTTACACTCAGCATTCAGCGGCGGCACCACGAGCATCCTCAGATGCATCGAGGTAGCTACGAGTGCTGACGGTGGCGGCTGCACGCCGAAGAGGTAAGAAATTTACGGGAATCCAGCATCCTACTCAGGCTCTGGTGTTACCAACTTATATATCGGTATACCCGATCCTTCTCCTCACGTAATAACCGGTATGACAACTTACGGGAGTGTAACATACTTCTCGGCCCGGTGATTACCAACTAATATGTCGGTACATCCGATACTCACTTCCACCTATTAATTAAATTTGGCCTAATTGATGTAGCCATTTAATAGCATTAAATACTCTTTTTTAACCAACTGGCCCATTTTTGTTAATTCCCCAGAACGGCGCACACTGCGCACTGAACCCAAGGATTGACCATTGAAACCACACGTGACACGGTGTTGTCAATTCTTCAATGAGGAATATTGTCCAAGTAAGTCTTCCCCTGTTTTATTTTAATTGGTGTATTCTGGCTCTACAGCCAACTACAGTCCTCTGAGACTTTTTCTCTCCAATTTATGTATTCTAGAACTTCCAGGAGCACGCCCAGGCCCACTCAATGACCATACAGATGCCGACCGTCCTTTGATGTATGTAATCCCTGCATCCTTTCTTTGATTTTAAGACAGTTCACCACACAGCAATCTAACTTTAGCCTTCGCATTATCTTATAGGCTCTCTATTCACTGTCCTGACGAAGACCCCAACATGAGGCATGAATAACACTTGAGCGTACACAGGGGTCAAAACATAGACTACGCCAACCTAACACACCATAGGATTCAAAGAAAAGAATTTATTTAACCTATGTGTGATGTAACTTGGGAACTTCTATACTACTTTGATTGTAAAGGCTTTTTTTGATTTTAACACGATGTTCTTAAAATGTCACACCACCTTTACCCAGTCCCTCACAACTTTTGCACTTCCCTTCCCTTCCTCACTGAGAGCACTCTAAATGTAATGAATTCACAATTACATTGAAGTAATGCTGTTGAATATATGAGACACAATATGTTGAACAAACCACGGAAGTAAATGATTGCATAAATAAATGCAATTTGAAATTTGAATACTGTATATCCCTTCTTTAGAACTGTTCAGTTACATTCGGTGAATTTAACTTGTGGTGTTTGTCTGTCTGGTGTAATACAGAACTTATTTCGTTAACTAATTGATTTATAACTCGGACCTCCTCTTCTTTGTACTGTTTCATGGACCCAGGTCCTCGAGTTCTAAGGGCCCACCCCTTTATAACTCACACTATTAAAACCTGAGCTCACCAACCGGTAGTTGTGGCAAAGAGCAAACACTCGTAAATCAAAGACACAATGCAATACAAATCCCAGGCCAATTAAAAAAAATATAGAATACCATAATAAGCAAAATGATGGGGGCATGGCCTAACAAGAGAGCTGATTGTACATATAGCTAAAGTGCTCAATTGGCTAAAGTCAAATTGGGATTAGGTGTAATTTGTGGGATTTGAGTCACTGGAATTCTGCGGAGTTACATAAAAACTCCATGAGATTCCGTAGGGTTCTGCCAATGGGTGGAAATAGGCATGTTGTACAGCTCATGCTGTGATTTAGCGCCGGAGACTTATTCCGTGCTGAAAAATCAGCCCAAATGGCATCATGCAGAGTGCCAAAGGGTGCAGCTACTCAAGTAGATTTTTTATTGCTGGACAGGTAGATTTCTACTTGAGAGGCAGCCTTAGGACTGCAAAAAGTCCAACCACCCGCATTAGAAAAATCTCACTAGATGTCACCAATTTACCATCCTGAAACTGCACACAACAAAAAATTCCCACATGAAAGATTGGCATTATAAGTGGAACGGAATATTTCACCCACCCCTGGTCAAAATCCTTCAGCCTTCTTTCCTAATTCAAATACAAAACTACAGTAAACAAAGCACACTGGTGTCCATCGTAGATATCCCAAAAAGAACAAATAATGGACAGAATGCTGAACAAATTGAACATTCACCCCCAGTCACTGGTCTGGTTTCATTTATCATTATTTTGCTCTCCTCACCACCCCATTTCAGAACCAGACATATGCCAATCAGCCCTTGACCCAGCTCACCATGGGAACAGTCCAGCCCAAATTGCCAAGCAAGGTCCTCCCTAGAACGGAAAGAAGCATCCTGGGACCGGATGCAGGGTATCACCCCTCATTAGCCAGGCTAGCTGAATCATTTTTGGGACATGATGAGGCCTGTAGGACTTGGCCTACACTTGGGAGGCAATAGACAATAATAAGCCACATCTGGAGAGTGCTCTGAAGATATCTAATGTGGACCTTGACTGGGGTAGTGGGGGCTTGTGAACGTCTTGTTGTTTTCACACCCTCTGGTGAATCGTGAAACATGTCTTTGGAGACTGAAAATCCCAGATTAAGCAGGGGGAAGTGCAACTGATCCTGGTACATAAATGATGCAAACCTTGTTGTACCGCCATCCATCTTAAGAAAGTGAGAGTCTGTGGTGTGAGTATCCACTGACACTGCGAGCACTGGGAGTTAATATGTATTGGATCCTGGACACTTGTGTGAATAATGGTGTTGGGGTTCTGGGACCTAGGATAGTCATCAATGCTACTCAATGGATCTGTGTCAGGTGTGAGGTAATTGCAATGGGTAAAGGTAAAGCACAAAGCTAATCAGGGCTACGCTATTACTTATGCACAACATACTGGATACTTTGGGATTTGTAACCAAAGAGGCTTATATCAATCTTCTAGTTGGATTGGAGAGAGCACATAAAGCCTTCATTTTAGGGCAGCCACAGGAGCCCCTTGTCAGGACTCTGAGAGCATGGAACTTTAACTACTGAGTTCGTAACTGTATTCTGAGAGTGGCCAGAGCCGTGGTGCATTAGAATTACCAAATTGCCAAAAACCTGGACTATATTTGAAAAGTGCAATCACAAAGACAGTCACTATGGGATGTATAACAAAAGCTCAAGCCACTGATACTTTCATACATGTTTATATATAATTATTGTCTCAGAGTATTAGTGAACAATAAACATAATTTCTTTGAAAAGCCTTGGGGCCTTTAGGCCTGGTTGAAGCTGTGGGACGAGGTTCCACAGTCAGTCCGAGTAACGCTTTGGCAAAATCCAAGCAGGAATGGCACCAGAGGAAGAACTGGTAGGGAATAACTTTTGCAGTTAACAAGTGGATCCTAGTGCGACAATGTCTCTGAGTGATGGTCCTGGAGGATGCCATGGTGAGAGAGGGAGTGGGCAGCTCATTGGAGGGGGATTCACCCTCCATACTATCCCTGCTCAGTTTGGGGACATGGCTTAATTATACATGGTTGGCTCGTCATGATTAAAAAGTCATGCCCACACATGAGTCTAAAGCACTTGCCTACCACTGATTTGGCATGTGTTTTAAATGTAATGCGTTGTCCACCCAGACACCTAGGTTTTTGACTACAGACTTAGAACAAGGAGGGAGACCCAGAGAGGGAGGTGACCAGTGGTCGCTCCAGGGATGTAAGTCTTTCTCTAGAAGGATAATCTTTTTTTTTGCTGGTATTCTATTGCAAACATTTAACCTCTATCCACTCAGCAACAGCCAACATACCGCATTGGATATTAGCCATATCTTTGCTCTTCAAAAATGGTGTTTATACTGGTTGTTCACCACATGGAGCTCTTGTGCACTTGCTAGGTGGGATAATTTTTTGCCAAATGGGTATGCCACATTCGGTGAACGGTTTTGGGGTGGATCATTTGAGTGAGAATGGAGAGGAACACAATTCTCTAAAGGATAACATTTGGGGAGAATCACAATTGCAAGGATTTTCGATGTAGATTCAGGTCAATATGTAATCAGAAAAGTCCAGTCCAAATTCCAGTTGTCACTAGTAAGCTGAAAATGTCCAGTGTGTTGTTTCCCTGTAAGTACACAGGAGTAAAGCCACCTGACCCTTAGGGTCCATTTATTTGCCTTGATTGCAAAAGGGAACAGGCCCAGTCCCTGACTCAATCACAGTGACTCTTGAACACCCCCTAACAAAGGGGGTACAAGTTCTCAGACCCAACTGTAACTACTTTTTCAGTAGTTCCTTTTTTCTTTACCACAAATAGTCCCACAATTCCATGTGTCAAGGCAATGCCAAGAAATCTTTAGCCACGAATAACTTGGGCTCTGAAGACTAGAGTTGTGTAGGGAAGGAAACTATGAAAATCACCAGTATGCACTCACAAATAACACTAAAATCCAGTTTGATGCATGCCCCTGTACCCAGAATAACCAAGAGACAGAGGTCTAGTAAGACAAAAGCCGGGCCTCACAACACCTGACAAGGGATACAAAAGAATTGCCCTGGATCCTGTTTGCTCCCTTTCATTTTAACCGAATAATGCTTGCTACACCCAATGTAATCTTTTCTGTTGTAAGGGCCAATCTGTTTTGGGATATGTCAGATAAAAAAACAGAGATTTCTGCTAACAGATTTGATAATGCGTTACATGAGGCAAACGTGGACAATATCGGCCTCAGACAAAGCACATTTTCTATTTTATACGGGGTGTAGTATAATGAAAAAAAAGTTTTATAAAATTGAGCTTGTAATTTTATTGACATCATACAGGTGCGAGATAATTCATAGGAGTACGGGGGGATTTGGGGGGATACCCCTAGTTTAGCCTGCCAAGCTGCCGATTGTTTATCCATGTCATCTGGAAATAGAGAGTTCAGTGCCTCATATATTTGCCCAATTTTAGGGGTAGATTTTTTACAACGATTCTCTACAGTTTGGCTAATTTGAAATTTGATCCAGCCTCCCCCATTCTTTGATAAAAAATCTCTCATCTGTAAGAATTTTAAAAAATCCCTGTGGATGATATCGTAGTCAGTGCGTAGATCATCAAAGGTTTTGAGTCAAGTCGAAGTGAAAAGCACCCGAGCTGTCGCATCCGTGCCTCAATCCATCTCTCCATACAGGTGTCGTGGAAGATTTCTGGGAGGTCTGTATTTTTGCTCACGGAGTATAGTAAGAGTAGCGCCCAAGCCCAAGCAATTTCTTAACATTGCCCCAAACCTTATATATACTAGATATCGTCTTGAATTGGACTTTCTTGAAGGAACTATCATTGATATGTCGCCACAGACAACCTTCGCAGCCCTCCCTCATGATGAATTCTTGCGGTGTGGGTATGTTACAACCATTAGGGACCAGATATAGGTAGCCTAATACCGGTCGGTAACGGCCGAAATTACCGAATTTCAGCCGTTACCGACCGGTATTAAGCTTTTCAGATGTAGGGGCCTAATTTAAGGATTTGGTAATTTACCGAATCGGTCATTTAAGGAATCAGTAAATGACCGAATTCTTAAATACCGATTTGATAAATTACGGAATCCTTAATGTAGGGAGCACTCAAATGAGAGCTTTTCCCATTTTAGGATTCGTTATTTACCACCAACTACAAGTTGGTGGCAAATATCGAAAACCCCAAAAGAAGCAATTTTTTGCAGATTATTACAGTGCCATGTGGCAGGTATACATGCCCTTACGGCATGTATGTGTGCCACATGTGCACCCATACACTATTTAGGGGTACAACAGGGTGTCAAAGTTGCACCTTGCCACCCTTCAATGTGCTCCCCCTTTGACCGAATCGGTATTTACAGATTCAGTGATTCCCATTCATTCCTATAGGCCTCAAGGCCCATAGGAATGAATGGGAATTACCGGATCAGGAAATTACCGATTCGGTATTTTATACTTACCTAATAAATACCTACATCCCATTTACCGATTCTAAAATACCGAATCGGTAAAATTCGGTATTTTAGAATCGGTAAATCTGGATTACCTACATCTGGCCCTAGGTTCTTTAGAGATGAGTATCACAACATATCTTAATACAGTAGCCCAATAGTATAACTTGAGATTGGGCATTGCTAATCCTCCTATTTCTTATGGTGGTGTGATCCATCTGAGGGCCCTACCGGGTCTCTTAAATCCCCAAATGAACCTTGAAAACATAGACTCAATAGCTTTAAATAACTGGGGAGAAAATTCTAAGCATATTGCCCGACAAAAGTATAGGAATCTGGGAAAAAAGAGCATTTTGACTACGTTGCATCTGCCACCTATAGTTAAATGCAAATTATTCAATGGGACCAATTCTCTTTTTGTGCGCTGGATAAGTGGTTCCACATTATCGCTAACTGTGTTCTCTATTTTAGCATTTATACTAAGGTATATGGCTTTAACTGTTGTTCTTGCATCCCTCATCCTGATTTTATCATTAAGCACTATCTCGGTTTTGCCGGAATTTAATTTATACCCGGAGACTGCACCAAATCTTTGGACCTCCTCTTCTATCAAGCGTATGGCTCTGATGGGATCACAGGTGACAAGAGCGATGTAATCCGCCTATGCTAGAGTTTTAGTATCATGGTTACGCACCCGAATAGGTGGTATTAACACATTATTTTCTAGCCTACGTACAAATGAGTCAATATATATTGCGAATAAGAGAGGCAGGCAGGGGCACCCCTGTCCTGTCCCCCTGGTGATGGTGAATATTGCAGCTAAAACCCTGTCAATCAATACAAGGGCACCTGGATTAATATACAGCTTTTGGATCGCTTTTATAAATCTTTTGCTGATTCCCCAGTTTGACATGGCTGCCCATAGAAGTTTCCAGGAGACCCTATCGAACGCTTTTTCTGCGTCGAGTAAAATAAGCCCGATAGGGTCTCCTGTTGTTTCTGTATAGTCGAAGAGAGAGATAACTCTTTGCATGTGATCAATTGTAGATCTCCCCGGACTGAATCCATTCTGGCGATCTGAGACGATTTTGTATATAATTGGCGCCAATCGTACGGCTAAAGGTTTTTAATATATTTTAGAATCCCCATTTATCAATGTGATAGGGTGGTATGATCCCATTTCCAGAGGATCCTTATTCTTTTTAGGAAGACCACAATTTTAGTGGATAACCATGAAGCAGGAGGATTCCCCCCCTGAAAGATATAAAAAAATAATTCTAACATAATTACTTTGAGTTGGGTTGCGAACTTGACATAAAACTCCGTTGGAATCCCATCTATTCCCGCTGCTTTCCCGCTAGTTAGGCTGCTCAAGGAAAGAAGAATTTCTTCCCAGTAGAGGGGGCTATCTAGAATGTCTTGATCTTCTGTCTCGAATCTGTCTGTTATATTTGGATCAAGATAAGTCTCAGGATGAACCTGTTCGCTTTCCGCTTCATCGTATTGCTCCTGATAGAATCTTTGAAATGAGGCTCCCCTTTCAGAGGATTCAGATCTCAAACCAAGTTCTGTATCCTTGATTTCCTTCACTAGATTAGCTGATGTTTCTTCTCGGGTACGAACCGCTAATTGATTACCCACTTGTTCACTTAGTTCACAAGTTTTCTCTTTACAAATTGTTGCCTTGGCTATAGCCTTTTCTGTTAATATTCCAGAGATACAGTTTTTAACGATTCCCACACGACTCAGTTCGTTATCCGTTACCCCTCCCTCCTGAACCACTAAAATCAGATCTTCCTCAGCTCTGCGCAGATTCTGCTCTAAAGTCGCCATCTTATGTTTCCCTTCATTATTGGACCTAAATGAGAATAGCATTGTTTCTCCTCTGACACCTGCCTTTAGGGTATCCCAGACCACATCAATTGCAGCAGTGCCTAGATTATCAGCCAAGAAAGCTGGGATCCAATTTCTCATGTATTGGCAATATTTCTCATTCCTAAGTAATGTTCTTTCAAATGTCCATGTCATTGTTGTAGACTTATTTCTATCACATGCTAAGCTTAATTCTAGCAGGTTATGATCTGATAGGACTCTTGGCAGTTTTTCTATTACACAAGTAGATTTTAAAGCATTAGAGATGAGCATGTAGTCTAGCCGTGCATGTCGGGAGTGTGGATGAGAGTAATAAGTGAAGCCCGGGTCCCCAGAGTGTTTTAGTAGCCAGCCATCGATCAGCCTATGTAACACACAGAAGTATCTTAGTGCCCGAAAAACTTTCTGTTTCCTGACTTGATATTTGAAGTCTGGGCCCACAGACCAATCTCCTGGCAAATGTAGGTTCAATACCCCACATACAATCAACGGAAGGGGCCAATGCACTAGTTCATTAGAGACGTTAATCAACACATCTGGGTCGTCACTGACATTGCCATAGATAGTACACAGCGTCAGCTTGCTTTCCCTGTTATTATATTGACATTCAGTGATTGCCCATCGTCCGAATTTATCAGCTAATGATCGAGTTAAATTGTAGCCCTGCCCTTTTGCCAAAATGGCTACTCCATTGGTTCGCATCCCCTGTGTTGAGGCTGTGATGAGTCGATACCCAAGTGTTTTGAGCAGATATTGTTGCGACCCCTCTATATGTGTCTCTTGTAGACATATAATATTAGCCCCTGTCAGCTGAAGTCCTACAGCAACCTTCTGTCTTTTCTTTATATCGTGAGGCAACATATATTAATCAGAACTATTTTTAGCTTAGCCATACTAGAATTTGTTTAATCAACAATCGGCTTCTGTAGTAATTTCTAAACCTTGATATTGCTTTTCCTAAAATTCTCTTTCCGTATTGAAACCACCCTGCACCTTTTGAACACACCTTATGATAAAAAAGGTCCTTGGTCTTACCCTCCCTCCTGCCCACCCCCCACCTTTATCTAAGCCACCAGGATCAATCCTGAGCCTGTGTGATAGTGTCTTACCACCCTCAATCGCTCTCCACATCCCGCCTTCCTTCAAAACCATAAATTACTCATGTCTTGCCCTGGAAATTACCCAATTTTCCCTAATCCCTACTATGGTGAGTAATGAGACAAAATTAGGAAGCAATCAAAAGTGAAGAAGAAAAGAAAGAAGAGAAAAAAAAACAAGCATTTTATCAGCTACTCCCTGAAGTCCTAGCTTTCCCAGCAATGATTTCCTTCAGGGTCTGCTTCGCCTGTATTTCTGAAGTAAAAAATAAATTTCAACCCTGTGTAACCACTTTCAGTTTGGCAGGGTTTTGGAGAAAAGCGACGGCCCCAGCTTTCTGAAAGGGTGTGATCAGCTTCCATAGCCTCCATCGTCTTTCCACTGTGGAGTGTGCAAAATCCGGTTTAGCAAAAAAGGAAGTTTCCCCAGTTCCGCTTTTTGTTCGGCCTAGCAAGATCGTATACTGCTTGTCTTAATAGGAAGTTGCCAACAAATATCAATATGACTCTAGGGAAAGATTGGTCACTGTGGGGGTGTTTAGGAGGTGAGAGCGGGAATCTGTGAACACAGTGTATTTCTCTGTCCCAATGTGTGAGCTCAGGGAACGAGTTTTGAAGAGGTTCATGGTAAATGCACGAATATTGCTCCCTTGACTATTCTCGGGGATACCAAGAATCCACAGAATATTCCGACGTTGGCGATTTTCTGCCTCTTCAAGCTTCCACATGATATCATTCACAGTGCTTCCTTGTGAGGTCACCTGAGTTTTCAAAGTATCCACTGTATTTTCCCGTATTTCTGTCCGATTCTCCACCATGCTCATTCTTTCGGCTATTTCCGTGCAGGTCTTCCCAATTTTGCGCACTGACCCCTGTAGTTTTTTCGTGGCCACTCGAGCAAGCCGATTTTCTGACTTGACCTCACTCTGGAATACACTTAGTGATTGTAAAATCATCGCTAGTGTGGGTTCAGGCTCTGCACTGGATTTCTATAGCCGTCTATGTCCTCTTGGGATCTCTTGTCAGCATTCATTGTTCCATGTCCCCCCAATAAGAAAAGCGGTTGGGTGTCTGAGTAGTCCCATCTGAGTTCAGGTTCATCTTCTGTATCAATCTTCTGATTAATCTTCCTCCCCTCTTTTTAGATTTCCTTTGCGATTTTTGGCCTCTTTGTTGGCTACAGCTACTTGTTGAGGTATTGTCACACCCGTCGTCACTGCTTCCACTGTGTGAGTGCATAACTTCAGAGTCCCCAGACTCTTCATTCAAGGAGTAAAAATTCTCAGTGGGATCCGGGGACATGTAGCCCAATTCAATGTTATCTAAGGGGGGGTTTCCTGTGTACCATCTGCCTGCTGATGTAGAGGCTGCAAATCTTGTTTGCTTGGCTTAAGATTGTTCAATTCCTCATCTTCATCTGTGTTCATTTGGGTGCTACTGTCAATAACCCCTTGCTCATTTTGCCCATTTTGCAGTGTATTCCCAGTCATATTGTTTGCGATTAGAACAGTAGTCTCGATGCTTGACCCCACGATTTTCGGGCCTCATTGCTTTCATTACTTTCATCATTATTTTTAAGCGAGTTCTCAAGCATCCCCTTCTGTCTTTGCTCCGGTTCCCGCATACACATTAAGTCACCAGCCTCGCTATTCAGATCTGTATTTGCTTTTCTAGAAAACAGGCTTGTGATTGCAGTTTGTTCTTTATCCCTTACGGCAGGCGGAGCGCATATTGTGCTTACTGCGGGGGGCATAACATTTTTGTTGAGAGAGTTCTTACTTTTCTTACCCGTATTCAGGCCGGATTTGCGCTGCTCGGTAATTGGTTTCTCATCCTTCGTCTCTGGCCGTCTAACAGACATCGGAGCTGGTACTGTGGAGCGCGTCTTACTCCGTGCTCCCCCTTGGGCTGCCATTGCGTTCCTAGTGCACGCTTCCGTGTTTCTGGTGTCTTGATTGGCATCACGGTTGCTACGCAACCACGGTCTGCTCTCGTCTGTTTCGCCCCAGCCGGGGATCACTGTCAACAGAAGCAGGGCTAGCGCTTCCCAGCGCAGGCTATAGCATGTATGTATTGCAATCTTATATAGCGCAACACTGTCACCCAAAGGGTATCCTGGCACTTTGACAAAACATAGCTGACACACACTCACAGAGATCACACTACTCTTGGAAATAAGAATGTTTTCAGATTTCTTTTAAAAGATGGAAATTTGCCTTGGATCCTCAATGGTAGCGAGAGAGAATCCCAGAGCCTAGCAGCGGAAAAGCTGAAAGAGCGACCTCCCATCCTTGACCTCTGAAACCTGGGAACCGTTACCAGGCATGCAGAAGAAGAGCGCAAGGTTCGAGGAGTAACATATCAGGAAAAAAGATTCTGCAGCAGAACAGGTCCCTGTCCATGCAAAGCTTTGAAAACCAAACACGATGCCTTAAAAAGAATCAGTTGCTGGACATGCAGCCAATGAAGATCAAGCAGCGCTGAAGTGGAGGAGGCAGTGAGCGGACGAGAGAGAGCCAACTTCGCTGCCATGTTTTGTATACATTGAAGCTTACCAGCCAAGGTTTTAGGTGCTCCCAGAAATAGTGCGTTGTAATAATCCAACCTGCTTAAAATAATCCCCCGCACGACTTCAGGTCTAGCCTGTGCTGGGAGCATAGGAAGGACTTTGCATAGTATACGAAGCAGCAACATACATGTACCTATGGTCTTATTGGCGAAGGCATCCAGTTGTAGATTTGGGCCAAACATGACCCCCAAATTACGAGCAGACTCTGCTGCCGTCACTGCCCTCGAGAAGGAGGAGGGCCAGAAACCCTCTGGCAGGGAACGTGGAACACGGTTGTTGGAGCAGTACAGCACCTCCATTTTAGACCCATTAAACTGGAGTGAGTTGGAACACAGCCAGTCCGCTGTAGCTGTCATGTAGCGGTGAAAGGTCTCAAAGGAAACAGCATATTTACCTTCCAAGGAGAAAACTAGTTGAGTATCGTCGGCATAATTAAATACCGAGATACCAAAGGAACTTATCAATTGAATTAGGGGGCGGAGATACAGGTTGAATAGTATTGGGCTGATGGCTGAGCCCTGAGGCACCCCCTGTTCACGGAAGACGGCGACCGGGAAACAACGGAGGAGGGATACCATACTACCGCACACCGCGTCTGGAGAATAACGTACCCGTTTTTCTAAAGTGCCTCAGCAGATGGATCCCCTCCCGGCTACTGCCTTATACACACCAGTATTGAGTGGAAAACTCTGATAAACTTGACTAATCCTATTGAACGGAACATAGCAGCAAGACTATTTTCTTGCGCTCTACTGGATGTACTGGTCCTACTGACCAGTACACATGCACATACACACTCAGTGAATACCTCCATGAGTACCAGACTTTTCTCAACTCACTTGCTCGGAGTTGAGTTAAAAGCCCTGAAGAGTCGTGTTGACTCATCTGTACACGACGAAACACGTGTCGGCTTACTATGACTGTTCTTCAAGTCTGGATACATTAAAACTTCATCTTGCTGGGACAAGAGAAACACCAAAGGATCTGCTTTGATTTATTGTATTGTGTTTGTCATTGTACTAAACTTATCCACCCCATTGTAGTTGCGAGAGCACAGCTGTGCACCCCCTGCCCTACCTTCCGAACATCTGATCTAAAAGGCGGCAATGCCACCACCTGCTGCCTATTGTGAAGGTACGAGACTAACCAGTCCCGTGCCAGCCCCGTTACCCCAGCCTCCTCCAGTTTCCTGATGAGGGTCGAGTGGCTGACCGTGTCGAACGCGGCCGACATGTCGAGCAGCACTAAAAAGGCTGCTCGACCAGTGTCGACCCGTGAATGAAGTTTGTCCAACACGACCACCAGTGCCGACTCCGTGCCATGCGCTGGCTGGAAACCGAACTGGGCCACGTCCAGACAGATGTTATCTTCCAGGTGTCTGGACAGAGACTGGGTAACCAACTTCTCCATGATTTTAACCGGGAAAGGGAGCAATGAAATAGGCCTGTAGTTCGCCGAGCAGGTGGGGTCTAATGTGGGCGTCTTCAGGAGGGGGGACACGACTACTAGCTTCCAGCACTCAGGAACCATAGCGGTTTCAAGGGACAGATGGAATACAGTGGGCGAAAGGGTTCCTTATGGAAAAGTTTCCAGAACTTGTGAGGGAGAGGGTCCATAGGGGAGCTCGAGGTTACAGTCTGTGCCAGTCTACAAAAATCATCGAAATGCGGGACAGAGAAGCAGCTCAGCTGAGGCCGGTCAGATAGATCTTTCGGGCCACCCGGAATAGATGGAAAAGCCGGGGGCACCAAGGGCTGAGAGTCAGACATGGTAAGACCGGTCAAGATGGTAGCTATCTTTTCTTCAAATGCGACTGCCAGAGAGTCGCATAAATCCTGAGAGGCCGGGATGTTATTTGTGACACATTCAGGCTGAGAGAGGTCACTGACAATCCTAAACAAAGTCTGTGACTTGTTAGTCACTTGATTCAGTGTTTCATCAAGATAGATAGCCTTCGCACACTTAATCTGTGCTTTATATTCCGTCAAAGCGAGCTTAAAGATGGTTTTTGCCGCGTCTAAATAATGCTTCCTCCAGGCCCTTTCTGCCCGCTTGCATCACTGCTTCAACTGCCGGAGATCGTTGGATTACCAGGGCTTGGCTCGTCTCTGTCTATCCCTTGACCTACAGAATGGAGCCACCTTGTCCAAAGACTTCGAGATTTGCTGACACAGACTGGCATAGCTTTCTTCAGCATTAGCCCCCAACACGTACTCTCCAGGAAGTAGAATTGGCAGAGCCTGGGTTTTTAAAAGATTTGACCATGGTCTGCCCATTTTGGTAGGCTTCGACCCTGCAACATTCGAGGAGTCCGCCGATAGATAAAGAGAGAAGGAGACAAGTGCATGGTCCGTCCAACATTGGGGGATTATGTCCTTCACCGACACCTGCATGGTATCCGCAAAGACTAAATCCAAATTATGGCCCCTCAGATGAGTTGTGGAAAGTACCAGCTGTTGCAGCTGAATATTTCTGCAGGCCTGGCATAGATCACTATAGGCAGTATGTAGAGGGCCATTTGGCCACAAATTAAAATCTCCCAAGATTAATAACCTAGTATGAGAATTAGAGAGATCATAAAAAAGATCAATCAGTTAGAGTAGTGGTCTATAACAAAGCACCCCAGATTGTAGTACTCATTTCTGTCCTTTAAAGGAGAAGCCCATCAATTCAAAGCTCTGCACCTCCTTAATCTCCAACTGAGTGAGGGCTAAGGTCTCTCTAAAAATAAAACCTATTCCTCCACCTCTGTTATTCAGGCGAGGAGTGTGCCTAATTTTGTAGCCCGATGGGCATGCCAGTCCCAGTTCTACATTGCTATCTGCCCGCGTCCAGGTCTCCGTAAGAAAGAGCATGTCCAGCCCAAGAGACTCGATAAGAAAGACTATCTCAGTATGATGCTTACACAGGGACCGCACGTTAAGGAGGCAGCAGGCAAGCACCTCCGACCTGTGGACAGGAATGTCCTGCTGTCCACAGAGCGATTGTTCCGGCCTGAGCTGCCGAAGTTCTAGACTAGAATAGACAGAGCGATGGGAGGTAAGAGAGGCAGCGTTCCCGGCGCGACCTGTGCGCGAACAGACGCAAACGGGCTTACCTCCGGCGCGCCTACGACGCACCCGCTGCGCGACAACGCTGCGCGCTTGGGCGGCGTCCATCTTAAGTACCGTAGATCGTGAGAGTCCTGTGAGGGCAAGCCGCTGGCCCCTCACCCAAGATGGCGCCTAGGAATGATCACCCCTCGATGCCCAACCCAATATGGCGGCCAAAAAACGGCGTGACGTGTTCCAAGTGATCCCCCGGTGTCCCTCTGTCCCGCAAAATGCGGGTGCCAAACAATTAGAGTGCAGGTAAGCTCTGCCTAATGTTCCCCAATTAAACTACAAAGCTAAAGCGCCTGCGTCCTGTACTCGCGCAGCGCGATATTTGTGAATGCAAATTATATTTTTAAAAGAGTTTAAAATCAAGCCAAGCAGAAAAGCAGTAGCTGGTCACGCAGCGCGCAGCCAGCAAGTAAGTCTACCTGGCTGGTGGAGGAGTTCCTGCTTAAGTAGGCTCCTCCTTCCAGCGCGAGAGTCCTGTGAGGGCAAGCCTCTGGCCCCTCACCCAAGATGGCGCCTAGGAATGATCAACCCCTTGATGCCCAACCCAATATGGTGGCCAAAAAACGGCGCAAAGCGTTCCAAGTGAGCCCCCGGTGTCCCTCTGTCCCGCAAAATGCGGGTGCCAAACAATTAGAGTGCAGGTAAGCTCTGCCTAATGTTCCCCAATTAAACTACAAAGCTAAAGCGCCTGCGTCCTGTAATCGCGCAGCGCGATATTTGTGAATGCAAATAATATTTTTAAAAGAGTTCAAAATCAAGCCAAGCAGAAAAGCAGTAGCGGGTCACGCAGCGCGCAGCCAGCAAGTAAAGGCTGCGATACCGGTGATAAGTCCCAAAACCATCTCGTTCAGTGATACCAGCGGTTCCAGCGATTCCAGGACTAATGACCAGGGCGCATTTCTCGGGTGGCACTCGTTAGAGGGTCGGAACGATGTGGAGGTGAGTTCCTGAGGACTCACTCAGCCACCATCTTGGCCTGAAAAAATAAGCTGCCTCGTGGTGAAAGGCTTTAGGACCTTTCTTGCAGATTTCCTCTACATACTGAACAACAATTGATTGGTAAATCAAATTGAAAACTACTAAAGGCTTTTACAATTGTGTAGAATATCCCTGGTTTAAAGTTGTTTGAAACCACTGACCACTGTCAGTATCTTAACTCATCAGAAGGTCAGCTGCTGTGCAAATAGAATGCAAGACCCAAAAATGAATGTGCTGCTAGATTCTGAAATATTCCTAAAATATATATAATATTAATTAGATAAATATGTTGAACCCACAGTTAAAAATAAAACATAATTTTGAAGACGTTATAACATATTTTTAGCTTCGTGGTCTGCCACAATCTAGAAGCTTGCTTCAGTTATTTAAAGGCTTTATTATTGAACAAGTGTAGAGCTTCTTGTAGTCAACTCTACTGGCTGGGACCCTTCTGTATCAACAAAAGTTGACTCTTGTAGACCTCCCTCAGGCCAATCAAGTGCTGTCTCAGTTTCTTGCTGGTTCCCACCATCTTAATTATCCTGCTCCATCTGTCTTACTGTAACCACCGGCTCAGCAGGAACAGGTGCTGTTATATTATCAAGGGGACATGGGATTCTGTCAATTTGAGCAGTATGTACTCAGTTAAGGACACCTCCATACTTCATGGCAGTGTTGTTAATCTGGGTCACCTGATCAGGTCCTTTCCAGCTGGAATCCAGGCACAACTTCCACACATGCTTTTCACCATTACCCAGGTACCAGGACTGAGATCATGGCACTGCTCCTGTTGAGTTGCAAGGGCAGCCTCTCCAACCTGGTGAGACATAGAATGTAGTACATCAGCCAAACTGTTGCAATAGTCCAAAATCAGCTCAACGGTAATGTTGACAAGAGTGTTTGCATGTTCAGCTGGCTGTCTCATCACTTGGCCCATAATGACTTCATGGGGCAATAATCCTGTTCTCCTTTCTGGTATACTTCTTAGACTCATCACACCAAGAGGAAATACATCAGACCACTTCAAAGACATTGAAGTGCACCCTTTTCCCCAATCTGGATTTCAATGTGCCATTAATTTTCTCCACTAGTCCAGAAGCTTGTGGTTGGCTACTGCAAAGGAGCTTCTGCTTAACTTGTAATGCTGCACATTAAATTTTCAGGACCTCATTATAAAAATTAGTTCCTTAATCTGACTCAAGAGAAGTCAGAAATCACAACTATGGTGGAATGAACTCTTGCAACAACTATTCGCTACAGTAAGACTGTCATTTCTGTGTGATAGGTAAGCTTCCACTAATTTTGAGAAAATGCAAACAATGACTAAAACATATATCAAACCATTGCAAAGGGGCATTTCTATAATGTCCAGTTGCATGCAGTTGAAGGGACTTGTTGATTTCCTTACATGGATCTTTGTAGGAGGTGTCTTCTTTCCAGCATTTTGTTGTTGACACACTACACATCTATGGCAAAGACTTTCAGTAATCAATCTGAATTTAGAGTTATACAACACCAGAAGAGGTGCATCATTGCATCCCTTCCCACATGTGCAGGACCATGATAATGCCTAGCCATTGGTGGGAGCAAACTATCAGGCAATACAGGTCTGCCATCAGTGTAAACCCCAACTTAATGTTCCCTTTTGGTACAACCTGCTCCCACCCAACTTTGCAGTACAGCTTCTGTCAACTCTTCCTGTATTTGCCTAGCTTCTTCCTAGGTATCTAATGCAGTTAACAACAGGTTGCAATTTGTGATGTCTGATGTTTTGTCTGTCAAGTCCACATTATAGGTATTGGAATTTATGGCACAATATTTGGCCATCTCATCAGCATATCTATTTCCAATGGTCACAAAGTCAGTGCCTTTCCTGTGAGCTACACACTTCACTACTGCACTATGGTCTGGAGCCATAACCTGCCGAACCCGCAATCCCCTACCTGGCTGTGCTCCCTTGGCTGGGCGGGACGCCGCAACTCTGCTGCTCTCTTCGCTGGTTCCCCACCACCACTGCTACCACAGAGGCCCTCAGCGCCATCGCGGTGCGGCGGAACCACAAGCCCCAAGCTGCTTTGCGGCAGAAAGCCGCGTCAGGGATTTTCGTGCCAGGAGGCGCTTGAAATTGGCAACACCCCCCGCATCGCGGGACGCCGGGCGAAGCCCGGGCAAAGGGCGGGCCCTCTTAGGCCCTCAGAGGCCTGAAGAGACTGGACTGAGCCACAGACTTTGACTCTGCCGGGAAGGACTATATGTAATGAAGTGAGATTCCTTTCTTCCTTTGGTGTGCGTGCAAAGTGCATTTGCATGTCCTGGGACTGTATTGCTATACTAGTAGATAGATTGAGTGTAGTTATAAGGCATTTAGGTGTCTCAAGTTAAAAATGATAAAACTGTTTCTGGTTTAGGTACTATGGATAATTACCTAATTAAAAAGGTAAATCAGATCAATAATGATAGAAGGGCATCGCTAGGCCGGGGGAGTCCCAACATGTTACAGGAAGAGATGTCCCTCTTAGTGGCGGATACAGTTGCGCCTAATAATCCCGATATTGGTGTAAGGAAAGTTATGACGATTGTAGCCCAGGTGCATGCTGAGAGGCATGAAGATCGGCCAGATAATGTTATTGAAGAATTAGAGCATACACTGCTAGCCCCAAAACCGGTGAGAAAATACAGAAAAGCACATGTGAGACGTGGGGGAAGCATTGCAAGAAAAGAGTAGATATAGTTGAATTAAACAGGGGACCTGCTCTGAATTTAATGACTGAAAAACGATCATCCTTGGGGCAAATAGGGACTGCGCTATCGCCAAACTTCACAAACCACATAGTATAACATACTGGGTTGGTGAATACTGGAGATACGAAGGATAAAGGAGAAATGCTGGCTAATTTTACCACTCATGTTCCTCTGTTGAGCTTGCCTACCATTCCCGACTTGTCCATGCTTGGTTTATATAATAGCCCTGATGATGAAGGACTATAAAACTCCCCTAGATTCTCTACTCCATCCCCATCCCCTCCTAACATCAGTCACATCTCACCACTTAAGGTCAAAATTAAAAAAAGAGGGGGTGGTCCTTTAAAGACACGGGAAGCCAAAATTCAAAAGAAGGGCTCGACTTCAACATTGTTGAATGTGGTCGATTCGTTGATTCCAACCACGATCCCCTTAATGACAACTAATCGCCATACTGGAGAGGATGGCTTGCTGGAAAAAATTGAAATTCTGGTAAAATCATTTATGCACCCTCTTTTAGAAAGGACCAGGTTGATTAGAACGCACCTAGACTTGATTGACAAGAAAGTAGAACGAAACACACTCCTATTATCAGACTTGACGAAGGAGCTGATTAATACAAACCCTATAATAAAACCTGGAAAAACGATGTCGGAAACAAAACAAGTCCCATTACATTCTACCCTTTCTACAAAATCTTGCCCTGGTGGGAAAAAACCATCCTGTGACCCCCCAAAAAGGTGCAGACACCCCTTTTGCCGAAGAAGAAGCCGTTAATTATAGCTCAACTTCTAACTGAAGTGGGTGATCAAAGGGGGAATCATTTTGATTTCAAAGGAAAAGGTAGAACGCCCGCAAAATAAGGTTATTAAGGATAATGGGGATAGGAATTTGCATAATACAGACTGGCCATCACGCAGAATAGTAGATCTACCGCCAGAAGCTGCCCCTTATGTGATCGTCATGGCGGGTGTCCCTGAGCTCCCTTTAGGCACTAAGGAAGACCATCGAGCCTTAAGAAATAAAGTTACCTATTGGTTACGTAACAATAGACCCTTGTCTGCCCACAATAATGGGGAAATTTTAAATGTTAGGCGTTCAACATGGGTGGGCTCACAACCTAAAGATAGGAAAGGGGATATAATCATCATAAACTTTACAGAGCATAGAGCTGTCAGGCACATCGGGGATTGGTATGATCCAAGAAGTAGTGACTCTATCTCTACACATTATCTTAGCTACTTCTACCCATATGCATCAGCCCAATATCCTATAAACCGTGAAGTAGAAAGGCAGTTTACAAATAGGTTCGGCTCTGATCAATTTGGACATACTCAGACTTTTTTCTCCCAACCACAGAGATTTCCCAATTTCTATCCTAGGCAGAATTATCCAACAACCCCAGACCTTAATTTTAGAAACAATTATTTGTGGGATAACAGAGGTATAGCTCTACGTTCTTATAATATACCTGTCCACAATCGGTTTGATGCATTTTCGGGCCTTGATTTTGTGGATTGACAAAAACAGGATACTTCTCTTATCAAAACATCAGGACTAGGGGAGAACCGTGATAAAATCAAGGAGAATAGAAGAGATCAGTGGTCATGAGAGGGTGATGAGAACATTATCCAAATTGTAACTGTGCCCACTGTGACTCAGGGTCATAATGAAGAGGAAGGCTGTAAGATATCTAGTAACCTTGATTTAAAAGAAGGGGGAAAACGCAGAACAGTATGTCCCTCGACAGGCGGAAAGGATCTGGGTAATGACTCTTTGGGTGATCATTTAGTAAATGAGAATAGAAAATCCTGTACACTTTTATTTTGGAACGTGGCAGGACTGACGCAGAAAATCAGTAATCCATCCTGGGAAAGTGTTATAAATGGATCAGATATTCTGGCCTTGCAAGAAACCTGGTCCACTGATCCAGTGTTTCTAAGTGGGTATAGAGGTTTTTTTACTCCGGCTGTGGGAGGTCAATATGGGAGAGCAAAGGGAGGTTTAATTACGTTCCTCTCTAATCGGCTCAAGTATGAGCAGGTACATTTTATGTCAAAATCCAGCTATTATTAGCTAGTAATTATGTAAAACAAGAATGGAATTAATTTTGTTCTCATAAATATTTATAATAATATCCCGAAAAATGAAATCCTTAGCACCTTAAAAATGCTGAGGGAGAATATACAACATGAAATTGATAAAAATGACAGGGAAGTAATAATTTTATGGGGGGGGGATTTTAATTGTCCACTCTGCAAAAAGGGCAAACAAAGCATCTGTGGCCTAATGTTAGAGCAGGACATCAACTTAACACATTTTGATCATTCTTTGATTGGGGATACATCAAATGAAATATTGTTTATGTACAATTTGGGATATGCTAATGAAATTGCCCAAAAACCAACCCCTTTTGCCTCCACATTTATTGGTAGAGGGGCATTTACCACCATTGATTTTATTATTTCCTCAAATAGCTATAGCCACAAGATTTTAGAGGCTAAAGACTATGGAGGTACCAAGAAGTCATCATCTGCCTCAAATAATCGAGGTTGAAAACCCATTTTTTGAGCAGCATGATGATGTGCTCCCTTTATGTACAGTTCATGATGTGGTCCTTGGGAGACAGAATGGGTATTCTCTAAAATGGGGTAAGGTGGTCCCAGAAATGTTCCTAGGGAAAATGTTGAATGTCTGTTCGGATAGCTTCGCGATTTGCCTGGATGAGCAGTCTAATAGCGAACAGATTATAGAGCATTTCAACATTATAGCTTCCACAATCAGAAACAGGTTGTGGGTGGAGGCATAAAAACGGGCGAAGGGTAATAAAAGTTGGTTTGATAAAGCATGTACAAGGGCACTAATTGATTTGAAACACTCTATTCACAGGACACCCCGAGATCCCTTACAAATAAGAGCCTTCAGGAAAATATATAATGAGGTCTTAAAGAATAGGAAAAATGCAATAAAAAGGGTGCCCTAGAAGCTTTATGTGCAGTCCAAGGATGCATCTGCTTTTTGGAGGGCCGTAAATGCCCCCCTCCTCTATGACAACTGCAAGGCACGAATGGAGATTGCTATCGCTGAGGAGGATTGGGTGGAACATTTTTCTAACCTCTATAGGTGCCAAGATGAAAGTCCTACAATAGGTCCTATTTTAATGGGTAATATAGGGGCAGGGGATGAGAAACTGGTGCTAACTCTGGAGGAAGTCATGTCGGGTTTGAAAGCAACAAAAGGAGGCAAGGCCACAGGTCCTGATGGGATCCCAGCAGATCTGTATAAAGCCAATAGCGAGATCTGGGGCACCATGCTATTAAAACTTTTTAATGCAGCACTAGCAAGGGGATTGAACCCGTCTTGGTTTACCTCAGTCATTGTACCGATATACAAGAAGGGAGACAGGCAAAACTGCGCTTGCTATAGACCAATCTCCCTCTTGGACTCTTCTATAAAAATCGTTGGTAGAGTTATCTTGGCAAGACTTCAAAGTTGGGCCGAGGAGAATGAGATAATGAGTGACCCACAGTTTGGATTTCAGAAGGGCATAGGAACAATCGAACAATGTTTAAACTTAATGATTGTTCAACAAAAATATACTAGGGTAAAAGGAGCACGCCTGTATCTTACGTTTGTTGACCTTACGTCGGCGTTCGACTGTGTGTCACACGTGAAATTGTGGAAAATTTTGAAAGGGTTGGGCGTGGAACTTCCAATCATTTGCTTTTTAAGAGAATTATATGCTGGAGCCACGGCATTGGTTCGTTATGGAAATGGGGGTGAATGTACCAGAAGATTTGGTGTTGGACTCGGAGTACGCCAGGGGTGTGTCCTGGCTCCTTTTTTATTTCTGGTTTACATAAATGGACTTGAGCGACATCTGCTGAAGGAGTGCAGGGATATGCCTAGGGTTGGTAAAAGATCAATCCCTGCACTCTTGTATGCAGATGATGCAGTCCTAATGACACGGTCCCCCCTGGCCCTTCAAAATTTGATAACATCTTTCGAGAAGTTCATGTTGAGTTTAGATTAAAAATTAATTGTAGTAAAACCTTCTCCATGAACTGTGGCAAAAGAACCGGAAAGCAGATGAGAAGAATGTTTATAAATAACGTTCCTTTGGAAAACACCTCCTCTTTTACTTATCTTGGCATTCTGTTCCATGAATCGGGGGTTTGGACAAGTGCAGTAAAGGCCAGAACTCTTTTGTTCCTAAAAACAATAATGGCCTTAAAGAATTTTATAAAAAAGCTGGGTAAAAAACCAATAAGAGAAATCCTAACTATATATAATGCCACATGTACATCGGTAGCTTTGTATGGCTCGGGTCTATGGGGGTATTCGAACATAAATTCAATTCAAAAAGCCGAAAATAAGTTTATGAGGGATGTGTTAGCAGTACCACAAAGTGTGGCGACTTATATCTGCCACACTGAACTTGGACAACCTCATATATCAGACATAATTAGAGCACAACCCATCCTTTTGTGGCACAGGGTGTGGACAATGAATGAGTGTGTTGTGAATTGGGCTATGTTGCAGGATGTGTTAAAATCGGAAAATGTGGGTAGATTTTACTGGCTAGATTACGTCAAACGTTTTCTTATTGAAATTGGTTGCCAACAATATTATGATGATCCGCTCACTATGGTTAATATATCCAGGAAATTGTTGAGTAAACTGTGTATGGAATACCTCGAGGAGAGGAGAAGTCGAGATAAAATGAAAAAAAAGACAGTTACCTTGCATCTCCTGCTAATAACTGGTGACAAGATACAGCCATATTTAACCCTACCGATGTCCAATTATGATCGATTTCTCTTGACCCGTTTTAGATTAAACATTGTTTTTAGACTCTTGTCCTTCCCAGAAATTAATCCATGGTCTCGAAATGTGCCTATGTGTCCATGTGATGAATTCTCGTCCCAATCTGATATTCATATTTTATTTTTCTGTAAATTTTATATTTTACCACGTAGAACATTTCTTATCCCAATTCTCAAAGAAATGAATTTAAATAGATGTCGCCCAGCATTTTTAGAACTTAAGAGAATGCTTTAACTGTTGCAGTAGTTTTAGGCTTTTTTAAACTTGCTTTTAAATTGCGGAAAACAATTGGTTTTAATGAAATAGAATAGAATTGTTCCTTTTTAACACCTTGGCTGCTGTGACTTTTCCCCTCCCGTGCTGAAATTGCTTGAATAATATAGTTTCATGACGAGCCCAGCTCGTCATAAGCACAGCTCAACTGTGCCTCATGACGAGCTGAGCTCGTCATGAGCATCGAAAGGGTTACATTTTCCCTGTGTAAACTGTAAATCATGTTGTGAACTTTTATTGTTATTGTCTTTTAACCGAATAAAGTACTTTTTGACTTTGACTTTGACACTACTGCAATTTGGACAGGCAATTGTGAATATATGATGCTACAATGCATGCAATTAATATGCATGCGTTTACAACGCAGTCTTTACATCGCAACTACCATTACATTACATAATCTTACAATGCATGCCATTACAACAGAGTTTTTTAAACTACCATTACAATGCATTCCTTTACAATGCATACCATTACAATGCATACCATTACAATGCATTATACTTTTAGGGCAACAGTAGGGTGTTGGATAGTGTAGGGGTAAAAAATACTATTTCCACTCCAGTGAGTGCAAAAGTAGGAAGAGTGTTGGAAAATGTAGGGGTAAAAATAACGATTTCCATGTACCCCAAAACCCATACCCACCCTAATTTCAAAAGAATCTCCATTACTTACCTTATAATACATTGTAATGGCATGAGTTGTAATGGTATTCGTTGTAATGGCATGTGTTGTAGTGACATACGTTGTAATGGTATGCAATGTATACGCAGTTGTGTTGTAACCGTTGCGGTATAAACTCTTTTTACCGACTTATTTTGGAACAGTGTATGTTGGATTTTCGTTGATTTGGTTGTGTGGGTTAGATAAAGATACTTTCTTTTTCTAAACTGGTGTGGAGTCTATTTGTGGTGTTTTCACTGTGTTACTGTGAGTGTTGGTACAAATTCTTTACACATTGCCTTTGATAAGCCTGTCTGCTCGTGCCAAGCTACCAAGGGGGTGAGCAGGGGTTATCCAAAGAGTGTATCCCCCTTACCCTGACTAGAAGCAAGGGTCCCTATTTGAACACTGGTGCCTACCTCTGCCAACTAAAGACCCCCAGATGTAACACTGAGTATAAGAAATGTTTTGCTCTAAGATGTTCTAAAATATTGCAAGCCCACGTCAAGATGATCATTTCTGCTATCTGAGCTAAATGCACTCCTTGCAACCAGGATGATTTCACAAAACCTGCAACTGTACAAACAGCATAAGCAGCTTTCAGATTTTCTTTATTGTCTCACAAAAGCTAACCATCAACAAACAACACATGATCAGATTTAGGCAAAGGTTTATCCAGTATATCAGTTCAGTGCTTTGTACATAATTCAGTCCCTTTCAAGCAATCATGTTCAGCTTCATCAGTTACAGTTTAATTTCTATATAGTGTCAACAGAGTGGATTTATTCAATATAGTGCATTTTTCAGGTGTTATATTCTCTGCACGCAAATGTATTTGCTTATACTTCGTAAGTCGGCTATTGGTTAAATACTGTGTCTGAGTATGGGTCAATAGTAATTCCACTGAGTGGGGCACAAATACAGCCAGTGGATGTCGCATGATTATGCTATCACTAAGCGTGAGCGCAAAATCCGTTCCGTTCGTGGATTTCCGGTAAATCCGCAATCCGCGAACTCCCGCAAATTTACTGAAAATCCGCGAATCCGCGAGCGGCGGATTCGGGGGGCAAAAGTTCAAGCCTTCAAGCTTGAAGTTGTTGTTGTTACTATTTTAGGATGGTTCCGGCAAGCTGCCAGCACCATCTTAAAATAGTTAATAAGTTAGCTTCAACAGCACCTGCTTTATTTTATCTATTAGTGCTTCCTGATGAATTTAGTAACTATTTTAGGATGGCGCTGGCAGCTTGCCGGCGCCATCCTAAAATAGTTACAGTCCAGGATGATGGATGGACAGCTCACTCAAGGGACCCCTGCGCACATCGGTGTGCATAGTAACACACACATGGCCGCTGGAACTAGTTGAAGCTGAAATTCAGTGACTTATTCATCAGCCCAAAAACAATCGTGAGCGTCAACGAGGCTGGGCAGGTGTTCCACCCTTCTTCCCAACTCTACAGTCGAAAATCAGCTGTGATGCTGGATAGAGGCCTTTGTATCCTTGACTTTCACAAGTGCAATCCTCGTGCTGTTCCTGTGACCAGGAGCTTCTTTCTCTTGATCTGCTGCTCTGATTGGTCTCTGGCCTTTTATACACACAAGAGGCATGTGAACTCGCATGGATGAACAGAACAACAGAACAATACGGTGGAGGAGGACCTAGGGGAAGTTTAAAGACCAGGCTCCTGGTACTATCCCCACAAGAACTGATAAACAACAGAGGTACCAGAGGGTCTCAGATCAATGCGCCCATAAGTAAAGAAAACCAACCGAGAACCCACACTTCCTCACAGGTTGTGTCACAGAGAGCATTCCAAGGATGAGGAAAAATACCCATCAGTCACCATTCGGATCCGCCCTTCATCATTTGGGATTTTATCCGTACCACCCGTCAGAGGTTGCTGATGCTCTACTCGGAGGTCAACCCGGTGGTAGGGGGTATCCTCAGTGAGTATTAGAGACGACAGTGTGGTATACCACTCGATGTAGTTGAGTGGCAGAAAAAGTGGGACTGGGGTGTGCAGTGCAGAAAAAGTGTGAAAGGAAAGAAACCAAGAAAAGGTGTGTTTAAATTTGGTTTTGAAAGAGCACTAGACAAAAATTTATTCCAGGTGTGCTTGACATACCAATGTTAAAAACAGTGCAACCGCAAACTGTCTGTTTATGTAGACAGCCTAAGGGAAGTATGGTCGACTAGTTTCAGCAATTTAGGGACTATTGCGTCCTTGCTTTCATCAGGACCAGAGGTAAAACAAATACTACTGCACCAGGTGAAAAAGTAAATCAAAATGAAAAGTGACACCAAAGAAACATAAACAAGTGCACACAGTCACCTGAATGCTCCGGGTGCCCTTACAGTCTGTGCAAGTCACTGTAGAAAGAAAATGAGGAGGTATAGCTATCAATAGCAAATGGGCCAAACAGTAAGACCATCAATTATGGTTTAAACTAGAAAACACACATACAGTGTTGTTTTGAAAGAGCACTAACTAGGTGCAAACACAGTTTAAATACATTTGGAACGAAATTCCAAAATGCCAAATGTTATTGAGCTCTTACCTAAATCTGTAAGGCAGGCTGGCCTCACCCCACCTGGCAGAGGCTCAGGGGAAAATGAAGCACTGCTCTAGAAAACTTGCAGGACACACGTTAAAACATAAAATGCACATGACAGAACAAGGCTCCTCTTACAACCATTAGCCGAAAATACATGGTCCTATTAACCAGCAGAGGTGGTGTCATTCTCTGAGAAAAGACTCCGTCTGAGTAAATACCCATGGTGGAAAATGCGCGGAAAAGCGGCAGGGTGCGAGGGCTCCTCTTACATAACCGTCGGTACTCCTGGCCGGCGTCCTGGCCGTCTGGGGAGGTACCGACAGCTGGCGCGGGACCGTAGATAAACCTTACACCCATTGGGTAAGCGGTCACGTGGGGCATTCTATGGCGCCTCCGGATTGGTATAGACGCATCTAGAGCTATACGCCCACTCGCTGCCAGACCGGAAAAGGTTCGAGCGTAGTCAAGGTAAACAGCAAGAGGCAGGCGGAGGGCTGGTTGATAACCGCGCTGCTATTGGACGCGTAGTCACGAGAGGCGCTAAATCGCGTCTCGTGATTGGACAGGGTGCGTGTTGAGCTGCACTCCTATTGGAGAACCAGATCACTGACTCGTGCCGGGTCTGTCTCGAGTAGTCAAGGTGACGGGGGTAAACAAGGGGGTAAACAGGTCCTGATCGTACACGGACCTTTGGAAATAAATTAAAGAATGTAAGCGGCGTTCGATTGAAACGCTGTTAATTTGAAAGCACTGGCAAGCAACATATAAACGTGCAAGACTCTTAACTCACGAGGAGTTTAATTTTATCACATTGGGTCAGGGCGACGATGTTAATAAATCACCAGGAAAAGAGCAAGGCTGTTATGGAGTACTACCCATCGGCCAGGTGGTCAAATGCTAGGGGATCCATAATACGGTATCGTGGTTCACCCACTAGGAGAGCTAGTTTAAAGCAGGGTGTAAATATCTCGGCGAATCTTGTGTATCTGTCTCCCTCCTGCTAAGAATAAAGCTATATGTCTCCTACTGTGGGTAAGGCTACACTGTTGAGTGAAGCTGAAATAAGACGATGGTACTGCTAGAGGAATCAGTTACAGTGAGGACCACGGAA
Source organism: Lissotriton vulgaris (assembly GCF_964263255.1). Taxonomy (NCBI): domain Eukaryota; kingdom Metazoa; phylum Chordata; class Amphibia; order Caudata; family Salamandridae; genus Lissotriton; species Lissotriton vulgaris. The sequence goes on from NC_141685.1 coordinate 1,576,993,318, forward strand.
TGTCGTCATTCAGACCCTCTTTGTGGGTTTTCAATTTGAGTACCCATCTTTGTTCTTTTTTCATTAAGTAGCTGGCCACATCTGATGTGTGTATGGGTATGAAAGGTTGTTCAAGAACAGTCCACTGAAAATCTGTTGGTAGGTGTTTGGCTTCCAAGAAATGGGCAGTAAGTTTAGTGGCTTGTCTTGCACATCGGATCGTGCTCTTGTGCTCAGATATCCGTATGCGGACCTTGCGTGTTGTCATGCCCACATACTTGTAACCACAAGGGCCTGGTGTGCACAAGTCTGTCCCTCAGATTCGGGCCCCTCTTGAAGGAGACCAGGGGACGGGGAAGGGTAAGGCGCCCAGAGTTCAGTATAGGCCAATGCTTCTTGACCGCACTTTGAATGCTGTTTGAGAGGCTACCAAATGTGTGGACAAAGGTGAGGCGGTCTAGGTCCGGCTTGGGAGGTCTCGGTTCCAAAATCTGGGTCTAAAATCTCTGTTGTTTTTATTCGTGTCATCTAAGTTCTTGCTGAAGACCTTAGGAGCTATTGTGGTTTTGATTTTAGACTCTAGGATTTGAATTTCTATAAGCATAGTGTCAGCTATGCGTTTCAAGGTTTGGATGATCAAAATCAGCCAGTCCCGGGTGCACCTCCAAGCGATCAGTGCCCAGTTTTTTAAAAACTCTTTGTCATTGAGAAATAATCTGGGTGTGTTAGTTACTATGAGACCGGTGGGTGCACAGTCATTTCGTAGATATTGAGCCATGATTGTGCCATGGGTGGCTGTCCTGGTTTGTGATTTCTTTAAAACTAACAGTTTACCCCAGTCATCCTCACTCGCAGTGACAACAGACACGGAAGACTCTGTCAGGTCAGGATGATCAGCCAACGCTGCTAGCAGATCAGCATCGGAGAAAGATAAACCATGGTTCTCGGCCATGGTAGGAGGAAATGTCCCGTCAAGTGTGCAAAAAATGATCTAGAGTGACAAAAAAAGGTTCAAATCACATCTGTGTGATGAACCGCTACTACGATAAAAATTCGTAGGAAGTGCAAGGTCCGCAGTTAAAAAACTGCACTGAAACAACAGAACAATACGGTGGAGGAGGACCTAGGGGAAGTTTAAAGACCAGGCTCTGGGTACTATCCCCACAAGAACTGATAAACAACAGAGGTACCAGAGGGTCTCAGATCAATGCGCCCATAAGTAAAGAAAACCAACCGAGAACCCACACTTCCTCACAGGTTGTGTCACAGAGAGCTCTCCAAGGATGAGGAAAAATACCCATCAGTCACCATTTGGATCCGCCCTTCATCATTTGGGATTTTATCCGTACCACCCGTCAGAGGTTGCTGATGCTCTACTCGGAGGTCAACCCGGTGGTAGGGGGTATCCTCAGTGAGTATTAGAGAAGACAGTGTGGTATACCACTCGATGTAGTTGAGTGGCAGAAAAAGTGGGACTGGGGTGTGCTGGGGGCGTTTACGCCCCCAGCTTGGCGAATCTGTATGTTCACTCGTTCGAACAAAATCATGTACTAAACCAGACTAATCCTTTCATCGACAAATTAAAAACCTGGAAAAGGTACATCGACGACGTCTTTGTTGTGTGGCGAGGGACGAGTGAGAGTTGCTTAGAATTCTTGGGGTGGCTGAACAGCAGGAATAATCACCTAAAATTTACCATTGAGATCGGTCAACTACAACTAGCATTCCTTGATCTTCTGATAACAGCAGGACCAGAGGGCCTACAATCAGAGCTTTACAGGAAGCCAACTGCAAGGAACTCTCTGCTGCTATTCGACAGCAACCACCCACGAGCACTGAGGGAGAGCCTCCCCTTTAGCCAATTTCTACGGGTACAGAGGAACTGCTCCACGAGGACAGCTTTCAACAAACACTCGAATGATTTGAGTAGGCAACTAGTGGCTCGAAAATATCCCCCCAAACTTGTGAAAAGGTCCATGAAAAGGGCTATGAACAACAATCGGGAAGCCTTACTGGAACCGAGACCTCCCAAGCCGGACCTAGACCGCCTCACATTTGTCCACACATTTGGTAGCCTCTCAAACAGCATTCAAAGTGCGGTCAAGAAGCATTGGCCTATACTGAACTCTGGGCGCCTTACCCTTCCCCGTCCCCTGGTCTCCTTCAAGAGGGGCCCGAATCTGAGGGACAGACTTGTGCACACCAGGCCACGCGATGAGGGGCCCAGAGCTGTAGGCACACTGTGGAATCTTCCCCCTGTCCAGGGACATCATCCTTGTGGCAACTGCCAGGTCTGTGCACAGACAAAGAAAACTTTGGAAATTGACATAGGGACCACCAGACCATGGAAGCAAGTAAAGTTCACTAATTGCAATAGTGACCACGTGATCTACCTCATCACTTGCCCTTGTGGTTACAAGTATGTGGGCATGACAACACGCAAGGTCCGCATACGGATATCTGAGCACAAGAGCACGATCCGATGTGCAAGACAAGCCACTAAACTTACTGCCCATTTCTTGGAAGCCAAACACCTACCAACAGATTTTCAGTGGACTGTTCTTGAACAACCTTTCATACCCATACACACATCAGATGTGGCCAGCTACTTAATGAAAAAAGAACAAAGATGGGTACTCAAATTGAAAACCCACAAAGAGGGTCTGAATGACGACATTCCGTGGTCCTCACTGTAACTGATTCCTCTAGCAGTACCATCGTCTTATTTCAGCTTCACTCAACAGTGTAGCCTTACCCACAGTAGGAGACATATAGCTTTATTCTTAGCAGGAGGGAGACAGATACACAAGATTCGCCGAGATATTTACACCCTGCTTTAAACTAGCTCTCCTAGTGGGTGAATCACGATACCGTATTATGGATCCCCTAGCATTTGACCACCTGGCCGATGGGTAGTACTCCATAACAGCCTTGCTCTTTTCCTGGTGATTTATTAACATCGTCGCCCTGACCCAATGTGATAAAATTAAACTCCTCGTGAGTTAAGAGTCTTGCGCGTTTATATGTTGCTTGCCAGTGCTTTAAAATTAACAGCGTTTCAACTGAACGCCGCTTACATTCTTTAATTTATTTCTAAAGGTCCGTGTACGATCAGGACCTGTTTACCCCCTTGTTTACCCCCGTCACCTTGACTACTCGAGACAGACCCGGCACGAGTCAGTGATCTGGTTCTCCAATAGGAGTGCAGCTCACACGCACCCTGTCCAATCACGAGACACGATTTAGCGCCTCTCGTGACTACGCGTCCAATAGCAGCGCGGTTATCAACCAGCCCGCCGCCTGCCTCTTGCTGTTTACCTTGACTACGCTCGAACCTTTTCCGGTCTGGCAGCGAGTGGGCGTATAGCTCTAGATGCGTCTATACCAATCCGGAGGCGCCATAGAACGCCCCACGTGACCGCTTACCCAATGGGTGTAAGGTTTATCTACGGTCCCGCGCCAGCTGTCGGTACCTCCCCAGACGGCCAGGACGCCGGCCAGGAGTACCGACGGTTAGGTAAGAGGAGCCCTCGCACCCTGCCGCTTTTCCGCACATTTTCCACCATGGGTATTTACTCAGACGGAGTCTTTTCTCAGAGAATGACACCACCTCTGCTGGTTAATAGGACCATGTATTTTCGGCTAATGGTTGTAAGAGGAGCCTTGTTCTGTCATGTGCATTTTATGTTTTAACGTGTGTCCTGCATGTTTTCTAGAGCGGTGCTTCATTTTCCCCTGAGCCTCTGCCAGGTGGGGTGAGGCCAGCCTGCCTTACAGATTTAGGTAAGAGCTCAATAACATTTGGCATTTTGGAATTTCGTTCCAAATGTATTTAAACTGTGTTTGCACCTAGTTAGTGCTCTTTCAAAACAACACTGTATGTGTGTTTTCTAATTTAAACCATAATTGATGGTCTTACTGTTTGGCCCATTTGCTATTGATAGCTATACCTCCTCATTTTCTTTCTACAGTGACTTGCACAGACTGTAAGGGCACCCGGAGCATTCAGGTGACTGTGTGCACTTGTTTATGTTTCTTTGGTGTCACTTTTCATTTTGATTTACTTTTTCACCTGGTGCAGTAGTATTTGTTTTACCTCTGGTCCTGATGAAAGCAAGGACGCAATAGTCCCTAAATTGCTGAAACTAGTCGACCATACTTACCTTAGGCTGTCTACATAAACAGACAGTTTGCGGTTGCACTGTTTTTAACATTGGTATGTCAAGCACACCTGGAATAAATTTTTGTCTAGTGCTCTTTCAAAACCAATTTTAACCACACTTTTTCTTGGTTTCTTTCCTTTCACACTTTTTCTGCACTGCACACCCCAGTCCCACTTTTTCTGCCACTCAACTACATCGAGTGGTATACCACACTGTCGTCTCTAATACTCACTGAGGATACCCCCTACAACCGGGTTGACCTCCGAGTAGAGCATCAGCAACCTCTGACGGTTGGTACGGATAAAATCCCAAATGATGAAGGGCGGATCCGAATGGTGACTGATGGGTATTTTTCCTCATCCTTGGAGAGCTCTCTGTGACACAACCTGTGAGGAAGTGTGGGTTCTCGGTTGTTTTTCTTTACTTATGGGCGCATTGATCTGAGACCCTCTGGTACCTCTGTTGTTTATCAACTCGCATGGATGCCCTGCCCGTTTGGCCCCACTCACACACTCACGGTGGCTGTGCACCGTCTTCCTGCCATTTACCCACTATGATGGACAGCTCACTCAAGGGACCCCTGCGCCCTTCAGGGCGATTGCATAGTAACACACACATGGTCGCTGGAACTAGTTGAAGCTCAAATTCAGTGACTCATTCATCAGCCATAAAACAATTGTGAGCGTCGTCGAGGCTGGGCAGGTGTGCCTTCTTCCCAAATCTACTGTCGAAAATCAGCTGTGATGCTCGATAGAGGCCTTTGTATCCTTGACTTTCACGAGCGCAGTCCTCGTGCTGTTCCTGTGACCAGGAGCTTCTTTCTCTTCATCTGCTGCTCTGATCGGTCTCTGACCATTTATACACACAAGAGGCACTTGAACTCGCACAGAAGACCCCCCCATTAAAAAAATCCGCAAAATCCGCAAATCCGCAAATTCGCGGATTTTGCGGATCCGCGAATCCATAAATCCGCAAATTCGTGGATCAGCGAAATCCGCCCATGCTTAGCTATCACACTGCTCAAGACTCACCCATGCATAGGCAGCCACTTTCAAACATCCAGGCAACTCTGCAGCTACAGGATTAGAGTTGCTGAAAAATAAGTGACAGGTATGCAATTATTTCCGTGCATGTGTGTCAGTACTTTAAGAACACAGCCTTCCCTTTCACTACAAAGCAACACAAAGCACTCTTTATAGTCAGGCATTCCCGGAGCTGGTGCCCTACAAATGCATTCTCGCAGCTCAGTGAAGGTGGGCATGCACTGTCGTCCCAAGGTAATGGATTAGACACGTCTTTGTGTGTCAACCTCTGGAGAGATTTTGCTGTCAAAGAAAAGTTTGGTATCCATTGTCTATGGTAGCCCCCCATTCCTATTATTATACTGACTTATTTTTGGGTAGTTGGTGGACTCATGTTAAGAATCACAGAGATTGCTCCTTGTGTCACTCTTCTTGCTCCTTTTTTAAAGTGGTGTAACAAGTACAGGACTTCAGTTTGGCAAATTGGTATCTTAGTTAGGGATACTTTAAGTCCATGTATGGCCTGATGGTTCAGGAGGGCAATGGTATCAGTCTTGCAAGCTTCCTTAGTATTTGACGCTACCAACAGGTCATCAACATATTGTACTAACATTGAGTGATTTGGTATTACCAGTGATTCGAGATATAATTAAAGATCGGGGGGCTTTCGGTATACCCTTGGGGGATTCGATAACATGCAAAAACCTGTTTGCTGAAACGGAAAGCAAAAAGTAACTGACTTTCATCTTGCAAAGGAATAGAAAGAAAGCTTGGCAAACGTCAGTGATAGAAAACCATTCAGTCTCACATGCAATCTGAAATAAGAGCACAGCTGGATTTGGTACCACAGGACAATATTGGACAACAATTTCATTCACCTCTCGAAAATTCTTTACAGTACAACACTTTCCATTTGACTTCTGTAAGCCCATATTGCGAAAGTTACATGGACTCCCCATTATCTCCTTTAGGATCCCTTGCTCAATCATTGAGCCGATCACAGGAGTAATTCTGGCAATAGTACTTTGAGTCAAACTGTATTTTAGGATTCTTGGATATTCTGCATTGGGTTTGATTGTGACTTGGACTGGTTCAACACCTTTGATTTGTCCAATATCTTTACCTGTAAAGTCCAAGACTTTAGGCAACATGGTGTCTCTGTTCAATAGGCAAATGCTCTTTAGTCAGTATGGGATACATTCCTACATCAGATCTCTGTCAGGCAAGCTTAAATCACATCATTGGTATGGAATTCAATACACTTTGGAATGCAATGAATGCTGCAATTTAATTTACACAGTAAATCCCATCCAAGTATATTCACTGGACTTAAATTACACACCGCAAACCTATGTCAATCCTCAAGCAACCCTATTTTAACAGGAACAGGTTCTGAAATTAGGTTGGACAACTTTTTATTTGAAATTCCAACAACTTGGATACTTTCTCCTGAGAGAGGTAGCTTGGGAACCTCTGCTGTTCTTATAGTAGAGTGGATAGCACTATTGTCAACGTAGAATGAGACATGATTCCCATATACCTCTCCATCTACATGTGGAGCACTCTGGTCTACCTATTGTGTAGTTTCTACTAATCAGTAGAAACTGAGTGTTTGTGGACCGCATACACTTTGGGGTGGTGCCAGGCTGATCTAGCATACCCCCACAGAGTATGTTATCCCTTAACCAGCTAGCTCTCAGTGCCACCATAAGCCCATGTAACCTTGACAGGGAGTGTGCAGTTCTGACAAACACTGAACATGACAAGCCTGTTCCCTCAAGAATAGTGGTTACAGACCTAGAACCTTTCACTCATACACTTGTGCTTCTGTTTGCTTAAAGAAATATACAAAGAATTCCGCAAGGGATATTTTCAATATTTATTGAACTGAAGTGATTATTGTATATAAAATATGTGCTGCAAAGATCAATAGACAGAATCAGATGAAGGTAATAATAAGCACCAGGACAGTGATTAGAAATACAAGTTCCATCATTGTGCTGAAACAATGTATATATGCAACCATATACAATAATATAACAATCTGGTGTATTGCTACTATGCAAAACCCTAACCTACGTTTCTATGGTCTATGTGTATATTCTGTGGAGCAACCCTCTACTGGATGCTGGTGCTTAAGTATGTATGACCCCATCTTGCTCGTGAACTGGACACCCCTTGTGGAGATATCAGTCAGCTGCTGAGGAATAGCTTCAGCATGTAGGGACCTCTCAAAGTCACAGAAGTGCCTCCCCAGACTAAACATGGCAACAGATATATATAGAAAAGGAGCAGAGATTGTGATCAGGCTGCCATTGTTTTGTATTCTACAGATAGCTGTGTTGCCATATGAACATAAATAACAAAAGCATTTGCACAACATACATGTAGGCATTGTTCACAATGTCAAGAGAATATGACAGTATTTGTGTGAAGTTTTTTATGTAAGCAAGGCTGGTGTTTCCAAGAAACTAACTCAAGTGTCACAAATGCAAATGTGTGTCAAATGTCGATGTGAAAAAGTGAAGGCAACTTTTGGAAAGACCTGTGTACATGGCAGCAGTTCCTACTAGGCCTAACAGGGACACGACATACCTCTAAGGCTGTGTCAAACATGCAGCCCTCCTTCTTCTGCAGGCACCGTCAGGCTAACGGGTCCTGGTCCCAATCATCTGTCTGAATCAAATACTGTTGTGATACATTTTGATTTGGTGAAAACAAATTCTCTACATCGGATTACTCTGATTTATACAGCAACTTTGTACCTGAACATTCTGTCGAAGATTGAGGTATTTGCATTGAATGGGATATATTAGGATTTTGAACTCTCTGCCTTACTGTCTGTTGTGCCTGACCCATTTTATTTTCCTGAGACTGTTCATACCCTCCATTCTGTATCTGAATTCTAGGATTATTTACATTAAATCTACACTCACATTTCCATTGCACCAATGTTCTGCACATGTGACATGGATGTGTTGTCTTCAAAGCTGACAAATCACCACCAATTCTAGATTCTACTGGAACATCATGACCTCTACCATGTGACTGGAAATTCTACTGCTGAAAACCATTAACGCCTTGCATCACAGGAACTATATTAAACCAGAAGGATTCTGACCTATTTGTACTGCTTTCACTTGTGCTATCATAAGTTTGTGATGTTTCCCCTCTAATTCATCTCCGCAGCACTTGGCATAATGCAAAATGTCATCAATCGGTCTGTTCTGCCAGCATAGCAAACGCTGATGAACCATGGAAGAAATGTCAGGTCTCAACCCATACACAAATCTGTAAACAAAATGTTTCATATCTTTATCAGCCACATTTTTCATTTCACTGTACTGTCTGAAAACCTGTATCAATCTCTCTTAATAAGCATGAACTGATTTTTTAGGTTCTTGAGTTGTTATGTCAATTTTTAGCCAATAGATTTTCTTGGGATAAATCTTGCTTTTTAGGGAAGTAATCACTTCAATACCACTGGAGATGGGCCGCTCGTTCTAGGATCCCTCTCTGGTTCCATTTTAGGTCAATGTACAGAAATGTTATACTTGGTCCACAAGACTTCAGAAACTACAATGTCAAACAGGGTAATCAAATCTATCCATAGAACGTTTGAAATCCTCATAATCCTTTCAATCTATCTGTACATTTCCATTGGATTATCTCTAAATTTTGGGAATTCATTTGTAAATAACAAAATATCAGCAATAGTCCATGGCATATGCACGTACCCTCCACCAGGTACCTCCCTCATATGATTCATCTGTATTTCTCTGTTATCCCTGCCAACCACAACTGGAGGTGTCTGTATCTGAACTCTCAGTGTTTCCTTCTTTTCTTACCATCTACCTACCCATTTCTCACTCTTGCTCCATTTCGTGATCAATGTAATCAGTTCCTTAATCTGTAATTTCATTCCAGCTGGCCTCATGTTAGCAACATCTTTGTTGCGGAAATGTCTAAGCTGTATGTCTTTTGGAAGACCTTTGATCTCTGAACATCAATTTTCTTTTTCTGTGCCAATTCAACTAGTTTCTCATGTGTCTGCCTAGCTCATCTGGTAATGTCTTTACAGAGAAACAAAAGTTCCTCCTCCTGGTAGCTATCTAATTGAGATGGACTAAGAGTTCCCAAAATCATTTCTTATAACTCTAAGTTTAGCTTGGCTGCAACTAATGTTTTTCTCTTTAATGGGCCTGAAACAGTTTCCGAACTTTCGTTATTAATCAGGGTACTAAACCATTTGAGCCAAACATCTAATTCTTGTGAAGTAAATCCAGATGTTTCTCTTGAAATACTAGAAGGAAACTCCCCATTATTGAAATCTCTACAAGTTCCAGGTTGCATGTTTAATTCAGATGTATCAGGAACCGATATTCCCATTGGTGCAGTCATTTTAGTAGCAAGGTAACCTATTTCAGGAGGCTCACCTGCTATGGGGACATAAACTGTGGTAACATTTGAACCATTCTGCTTCTAGCTTCAAATTGTGTTTGATTAAAAATAGAACCTATACTCTTAGTACCAGTTGTATTATTTTGAGAAGGAAACATTGGTGTTTGTTGCAAAGATGTCATAGTCAAATCTAGTGTATTACAATGTGGAGCATTTACTACCGGCAGGTATAGTTAGTGTGTGTGAAGTGCTTATCTGTGACTCAGATTTATAAAGAGGTACAACAGGACCAATAGTTACAGGAACGGTTACAGCGTCTGGAGCATTTAATTCAAAAGGGTTCAATGAAGCTGGTATTTATTTCTCCCCACTTACAGGCGGAACCAGTGTAGCTTATTTTTTTACTTCAGTCATAACAGGGGCATTTTAAATACCATCTGTATTACTAATTATCATATTCTCACTCTGAGATTCCTGGTATGGTGGTGAATGATTCAGCAATAAGTCATTTAAAAGATCGTCATCTATGTCGCTACTTTCTCCTTCTGTTTTAGCATCACCCTTTCTGTCTCAGTGTTTCCTTATCTCTTTTCCTTTTCCCCTAATCTCTCTTTAACAGGTATCAAGGAATACATTCTTGTTACCCAAATAACGTGTGCTCTCAATACTTTCTGTTGTGCATTCCATCTAGCTTCTGAATACTGACCTCCTGTTCTTCTATATCTTCCCTGATACTTTTCTTTCTCTTTTTAATGAGCTATGTGTTCTCAAGTATTGCCTCAAACTGAACTGGTCTAGGAGGTGGTTTTATTTCGTATAATTTCCTCCTCAAATTCACAATGATTCTCAATTTAAAAGTTCCATAACAAAAAGAATTGATGAACCTCGTCTTTCTCTGTAATTATGTGGCAATGTTTAAGCTGAAGACATGGATATAAACCTTTATCCATCAATATGATGTATCCTGGTGTACCCTCTGGTGGTACATCTTCTCCTATTCTAACAGGTATACTCAGTTTTTCAAACCTTTGAAAAACTTAATTTGTAGTATTTTTTTATTTCACAAATGTCTTCCACAAAACTAGGAAATAAAATTCTCCCACAATTCCCTTGATCAGCATTTCCAACGGTAGCCAACCGATCTCAGCGTGTTTTACAGCAAATGACCAATCACAGTACGACACACAGTGAAATGACATCAATCTCGCTTCTTGCAGCAGCTCACCGTCCTTTCCATATTTCTTCAGTGCATTTTTTAAGCAAAAACACAAGACAGCATGCACTGTCTGCTCTACTAAAGGAACAATGTCTCCCATTCAAAAGGTAAAACAAAATAATATTATTTATATACCTATTTTTCTCATTCCCATGAAAGTAAATCTCGACCAACAGGATTTCACCCTTAATTGATATAGTTATTCCCTGTGCACCTGAGATCAACTATACCAATCGCTTACTACTAGCACTCAAATGGAAATCCCTATACATAAGATGTTGACTTCTCAAAACACAACACAGAAGACAACTTACTTAATGTCTTATGCACTAAGACCACCACGTAGATATATATCCGAGGGTCTTGGGCCAAAAGCAGATCTGATAACAACATGCATCCTTATTATTACTCACACTCCTTTGCTGCTACAATTTGAAATCCGTCAGTACTCCGGCAATCCTTCTGTTGAACTACTGGATTTTGGGCTTTTTGGCTAGACGAGGAAAATCTATTTTGACACCCTAAATCCTTCATATCACTAGACAAACCCTCTACTCTGGAACCAAGTTTTGTTGCAGCGGAAGCTTTTACTCCAATCAACGTAGCACTGTACTCCAATGTTAGACTTGGCATTTTTCACGTGGTATCCCCTGACCTTTTGCCTCTACCTCCTGTGTTTTTGATGCTGTGCTGGATTTAGTTTTTGCTGGCATATATGCTTTTGGGCACTTTGCCACTGCTGATCAGAGTAAAAGTGCAAGTGCCCCCTATCTAAATTGTTATTGTGATTGGTTCTGCCTGATTGGCATATTTCTATTTACTTGTCAGTCCCAAATAAAGTGCACTGAGTATGCCGGGCCCGGTAAATCAAATACTACTAGTGGGCCTGCAGCACGGATTGTGCCACCCACATGAGTAGCCCTGAAAAGACGTCTCAGGCAAGCCGCTGCAGTGCCTGCACGCAGTTTGTTAACTGCCATGTCAACTTGGCAAGTGCACCCACTTGCCAGGTCCTAAACTTCCCTTTTCTTACATATAGTACACCCCTATGGTAAGCCCAAGGTACCCCCCTGGGCAGGGTGCAGTGTATGTGAAAGGTAGGACATGTACTGATGTGTGTAACATGTTCTGATAGTGAAATACTGCCAATTTTGTTTTTCACTTTTGAAAGGCTATCTTGCCCTATAGGACAGAATCGGGAATGCTTTGTAACATTTAAAAGCATGTCTTCCAATAGGGATGAGATAGAAAAATAAAGTTTAGGCTCCCTGAACTCAGAATTTAATAACACATCTTATACTAATGATGATTTTTACATTGTGTGTTTGAAAATGTCAGTTTTAGAAAGTAGGCATTTTCTTGTATAACCATTCTGTGTGCATCTGCCTGTTCGTGTATTGACTGTCTTGTTTTAGAGTGCCTGGGGCTGGGGAGGTGCATTCTCTCAGACAGCCTCCAGGGGGTTAATGTGTGTTCTGCCTTTCCTGAACGAGTCAGGCGCTGGGCTGAATAGACCTGGGCTGCATTCAGAGTAAGGGAAGGAGCTCGCACTAGCACCTGAATAGGTCTAGTCTTCATTTAGATTGGTGGGAGGAGATTTCCCTTACACCTGGATAGGGCCAGTCTGCCTTACACAATGCTGTCTCCACCTCCTGCTGGGCAGCTGCACCAGAGAGGACATAACTGGTTTGGACTGGGCTCAGAGACCTTTGCACAAAGAGAACAAATACATTTTCGGGTATAAGTATTAGACCTAAAACCCTTGAACTTTAGACTACTACTCGAATCAAGAGGAACCTTTGCCAAGGAGAAGGGCTGGAGAAACTGAGGCGAAGTACAACCCTTGCTGTGTGTCTGGGGCTGGCCTTCAGTTGTTGTTTTCTACCAAGGAAAGGAGAAGGACATTAATGTGTGTTGTGTCCCATGCTTGAGGAAAGTCTCCAAGGGCTTGGGTAGAGCTTGCTTCCGCTTTTGAAGTCTCAGGAACAAAAAGACATCACCCAAGCTCCCCTGAACGTCCTTGCTGAGAGTTCTGACCTGCCAAGAGGTGCCAGTGACTGTCTTGGGCCTCTGGAGGATGTATCTGCTGTTGGGAGCTGGAAAAGCAATGCAATGACAAGGAAATCGATGCATCGCTCTTCTTGCAACAGTTTTTCCAACGTAACGCCGTGGTGCAAGAAGAATCTCCCTGCATCACCGCATTGCTGCCGAAGCCAATGAAGCGCTTGTCGCCACAGCAAGAATTGCTGCATAGAGGGATCACGGCTGAAAAGGTTGATGCAGCGTCACTGCAGCCGCATTGTTCACCGCCACATCCCAGATTTCCATGCATCGTTCATGTGTGGCAAGTTTTAACCGACGCATCACCCGCGGACCAGAGTTATCTCAGAATCAACGCATTGCTTCCCCCTACAGACCAGACCCGACGCATCGCTCCCCGATGTACAGCGGAAATGTTGCATCACATCCACGAAGATTTCAGGAACTATGCATCTCTTTGTTTTTCAACACTTCTCATCGCTGCGACTGTTTGGCTTGGCCAATTTTGTTGCAACAACAGGTACTTTGCAAGAAATCATACATCCATAGTTTTCTATGGACTCTGTTGCTAAAACCTTTTGAAAGTCCTTTTTCTTAATACTTTTATGTTGGTTCGGTCTTGTTAAGTTTAGATAAAAATACTTTCTTTTTCTAAACAGGTGCAGTGTCCATTTGTGGTGTTATCACTGTGTTACTGTGAGTGTTGGTACAAATACTTTACACATTGCCTTTGGGATAAGCCTGTCTGCTCTAGCCAAGCTACTACGGGGGTGAGCAGGTGTTATCTAGAGTTTGTATCCCCTTTACCCTGACTAGAAGAAAGGGTCCCTATTTGGGCAAAGGTACCTATCTCTGCCAACTAGAGACCCCCATTTCTAAACATTCACCCTCAGAGGAGATGGTCCTCTGGTAGATCTTTCTTCATTGTAGTGGGGGTAAGAAATTAGGAAGTTCAACTGTCAGCCACCCCATGAGAACCATTAATTGGTAGCCTTCTCACAAACTTGTGATCAGGTTCAAACATATTACTCTCAGACCCGTACTAGAGAAATAGAGTATTGCAATTGGAAAACCCAACCTCCTAAAGAAGTCTAGTCTGACAAGGATCACCCAAGCCAAGAGCTCGGCTGCAGCTACACAGAAGAAGAGCAAAAGAACCTGACATTCTGAAAATATTTTTTGACTTTCTCTATTGTGCATTTAAAAAACAGATAATTATAGGTACAGTTCATGTGAAAAAGCATTATCACACAATAAAAGACTCAGACACATTTAGATAGTTTGGTTATTACATGAAAGACCTAAAATCAGAGCATATAAGTAACATTTTAAAAAGCTCAGTCATGAGTTTTACAGTTCGAAATATAAAATCACACATCTAGCCAAAGTAAATCTATTGATAAATGCAGGCATCCATTAGAGGATGGTTTCGATTGTTAGGAATTCCTACAAAAGCAGGAGGGTGGCTTCACAGATGTCCTTTCAGCATGGGGAAGAGGATCAAGTTAAAGTTCACAAGGGAAACATCCATGTGCAGGGGGAATGGAGCAGAAATAGGAAAAGTTCATTTTTGGTCTCTCACCAAACTGCTCCAAATCGGCTAACAGGCAAGTTCATCAGTAAGGGCAAGAAGGCAAGAGGCATGTTAGAAAAAGTCCGGAGGCAAAGAAAAGTGGAAAGGTGTAGCCAGACCTGCCAATTGCAAATTGCAAGACACTCAGTTGAGCAAGAGAGGAAAGTGAGGCCCCCTCCTCTTAGTAAAATCACTTTCTTAGTCCAAATTGCCAATGATGACATCAATAGTCTTCCTACAATGGTTTGAACATCATATGACCATTCTTGCTTTCTCCAGGTGCAAACTGATATGAAAGTAATCTGTGACTCTCTCTATTAGGCATTAAAAAATCAGATAATTGTAGGCATGGTTCATGTGAGAAAAAACATTGAGACACAATAAAAGACTCAGACAAATATGGATAGTTTTGTTATTGTATTAAAGATCTGAAATCAATGCATAAAAATAACATTTTAAGAAGCTCAGTCATGAGTTTTACAGCACAAAATATAAAAATATGCATCTAGCCAAAGTAAATCTATCTATAAAAATAGGCATCCACAAGAGAATGGTTCCAATAGTTAGGGATTCCTACAACCAACAAAGGCAGGAGGATGGCCTCACAAGTGTTCTTTTTTTGTTGTTTTTGTTTTATATAGCGCAAACTCGACCAAAAGGTATCAGATATCAGAGCGCTCTCCAGCAACGGGAAGCAAACGCTGTTTCTGGCTAGCTACAGATTCACAGCAGGATCAATCTAGCCTCAGTCAAATCAGAAAAGCAAGACAGGCGGGACTTGCTATTGAAGTGCCAAAACAATGCAAATGGGTGCCACTTAGGACTCACCTTCCGCTCGGTTTAGTAACTGTAAAATGTGTGGGGTCTGGAAGGGGTGTTAAAGCTCACACACGCACACCCAAACTGCTTATTCAAGACCAAACACATAAAACAGTACAGGTCAGTGCAAAGTTGCAAACAATATTCTTCCATAGTTTTGCCAGTTCATGTGTGCACCCCTGAGCTTCCTATCATCTAAGGATAACCACAAAGCAGAATCCCTCAAAACCTGTCTTACCTGAGTTTCATCGTGGATGAATATGAGCTCACTGAACCTTGATGGGGGCAAGTTGGAGGGTCTGCTGGTGGGCAACAACCCCACCTATGAGGTCCTCAACTGTGGCCATAAAATATGGGTATCATCCCTTCTCCAGTTCATGTGGTAAATAATCTGGGGGTATGGTTCGATGACAAGTTGTCTATGAGCCACTAGATCAATAAAGTAGCTGCCACTTGTTTTGGTATCCTTAAATGGATAAAGAAAATTTTGATATGCCTCCCGGTCCCTGCTCAAAGAATTGTAGCCCAAGCCCTGGTAACCTCCAGAATTGACTATGGTAATGTCTTGTGTCTGGGTGCTGCAAAATCTCTGCTCAAATAGCTTCAGACCTTACAAAATGCAGCAGCCCACCTTCTCCTTCACCCATCCAGATTCACCTCTTCAGTCAGAATCTTACATACTCTTTACTGGCTACCAATTGAACGTCAGGTTTAATTCAAGGCCTTATGCTATATGTATAAGTGTCTATTCAACACAGAGCCCATGCATCTGAGACCAATGGTGTCTTTGTGTACATCCAAATGCTTGCTCCGCTCTAGCATCAGGGGCTGGCAGTGGTTCCTAGAAGTAAGAGAACGCATTAAGGTGGCTGGACATTTGTTTGTCTGGAAACAAAGCTGTGGAACACCTTGCCACAAACGCCAAGAGTTTGTAAATCGCTCACAGCTTTTGAAAAATTGCTTAAAACATGGATGCTCCTCCTCTTTCATTACAGCTAACCTTTGGCTCTTTGGAAATGATGGTTGTTTTGGTTTAATGAGGAGGCTAGCGCTGGGAAATCTTTGTTAGATAGCCATACTCTTTAAAATCATGTAACTAAATATCGCATTGTTTTAAGACTTCATTATAGGCTGCAAACAAGAGTTAGTTACTCTTCTCATCAGCCATTCTAAGATTGGCAACATGTGATTAATGTGATTAATTAATGACTGTATGGTCATTTATTTCACAACTTACTCTTTTTGAAATATTTACAGGTCTCCTGTGTGTGAATATTTCACCCTCTATTAGCAGTGTAAGATTTGTGCACTAGGTAGGCCCCCAATACTCGCTAATACATTCAGCTCTCATGTCTATCTCCCAGTTCCCTTTCTCTGGTTCTATATTTATCTCTGCCTTTCTCAAACTCAGTTATACTTCTGGATGTAGAGTCCCATCCTGCCACCAGATGTCCCTCATGAGGTCACTTTAGGAACCTGCCTTTTATTTTATTGTAGGTCAACAAATCCTTTTCTAGGTCAATAAACACATCAACACTTAACATACTTAGTGGTGCTTCTCCTTTTAGTCCAAGTTTCTGCTTCACTTCCCAGATGCATTATGGTACTTGTATGCCCATCTGTCCTCACACCCAGTCCTAGATCACGTCCTGGTAGTGGTTTCCTGTTCACTAGCTTGGTTCTTGGATTCTACTGTTATTCTGACCAAATTATATTTGCATTCTGGACCGTTCTCAATGTTTGTGTTGATCCATACTCCATTCCAATCATTTATATTCTCTTTCTTATGTCTTCTGGTTCCCCTGGTCAGCCCTTCCACCGGTCCGAATTCAGCCTTCCCTATATTGGTGGTTCCCTGATTCCCTGAACCTGGTTAAGTCCTTGAATCTGTCTTTCCCAAGGTACTTGTGCTCCTCTCCTGAGCCTCCAGCCATGTCAGCCCTGTGAGCGCAGAGCGCAGTGGTTTGTAACTGACTTATGTTGAGTCTCCTTCTGCTATGTTCTGTTCCTGTTGCTGTTACTAAGGCTTGTTCTTGAATTCTGTTTCCTTTTTTCCCTGTACCCATTTTCCTGTTTTTGGCTGTTTGTAGTATCTATTTCTGTCTCTTGTTTTCCTGCATCTCTGTTGATGCATTAGCCATTGATCATAGTCTCCTTTCTGGACTCTTTTCGAACTGCCTTGTTACATGCAGACTCCTAGCCTTGTGTTCTGTGTTCCTGTTTGTCTGCATAATTCTATCTTGCTTTGTTTGAGGGTATATCCTTCCTAGCCTTGTTTTAAGATATTTCAGCTCCTAATCTGTTCATTGCTTTTGTATATGATATTTTCACATCACAGAGAGATCAATATCCAAGGAGCATACAAACTATTTCTCTTTACAGACTTTCAGTTTTCCATCAAGGCCTGGTACTGTGTAGTCCAGTCTTCAGCCTCTGTGATCCCTTCATTCCCAGCCTTCTGGTAATCCATTGTTTATATTACACTCCAATCCCAGTCTCATGTAACTGGTGCCTTACAGCTCACCATGTTAAACCCCTGACAAGAAATGGAAACACTGTATTCTAAAAGGTATGTAAGAAGGTGTAACTGATGACTTTGGAACTGGGGAACCAGGTTTGTGTCTTGGCATCAGCTAAATATCCTGTGATACTGGACGAATCGCTCAGCTTACCCATACCTAAAAAATAAAAATGAATGTGACTGTGTATAATGTAGCTGCCACCCATGTAAAGATCTCCAATATCCTCAAGTCAAGTTCATGATACATAAAACTGCAAAGAAAAACTACAAAAAAATAACCAATGCTCCTCTCTTAAACACAAATAGTTTACGCACATATCCACACACGTCAAGAGAATTGTATGTGCTTTTAGTACATGCTCACTTTTTGCTTGGGGGAACTTCAAATGCTCTTCCATTCACATACACTTTTGTACATTGAAAATCCTCTGTGTTTTTCCAGTGCATACATACTCACCCTAAAACTAGACCCTCATGGCCCTCTTACCTTGTGCATGCACACACATTTCCCATAGGGGACTTCCTGTACTTTTCACATCGATCCACTGTTCTGGCTATAGAAAGTCCTTGTTTCATAACCTCACACATGATTCATAAGGCAGAGACTCTCCTGTACTATTCCGCTACCTCTATATTTTGTGGCAGTCAAAGTTCAAAGGTCAAAAAAGTACTTTCTTCGGTTAAAAAGTCAATAACCATAAAAGCGACAAATAAAGTAAAATTAATTTACAGTGATTGATAAAACAGCTTTTTTTTTAAGGAGAAGTTGTCACAGTTTTTGTTTTTCGTAATATACACAATTTAAATTTTATCCATACAAATTGATTTCCGGAGTTTAAGAACATGTTTAAAAAACTCTGATAATGATGCAACAATAGAAACAGTGTCCATTTTTTGCAGTTCTAAAAACGCTGGGCGACATCTATTTAGATTCATCTCTTTTAGGATAGGGACAATAAATTTCCTACGAGGCAAAGTATAAAATTTACTGAAAAATAAAACATGGATATCAGATTGCATGGATAATTCATCACAAGGGCACAAAGACAGTTCATTTGACCAAGAGTTCATTTCAGGGAAGGTCAGTAACCTAAAAACAATATTAAATCTGACACGTGTGAGAAGAAATCTATCATAGTTAGACATAGGAAGGCTTAAGTATGGCTGTAATTCATCTCCGGTTAGAATCAACTGGTGTGAGGAAACCGTCTTTTTCTTAGTTTCTTCTGACAGTATTTCTTCCCTCAGGTACTCCATACACAACTTTCTCAGTAGTTTTCTAGAAATATGTACCATTGTAGATGGATCATCGTAATATTGTAGGCGTCGATTTCCGTCAGAAACATTCTGACGTAGTTTAACCACTTGAGACCATTTACATTTTCAAGTTTTAACACGTCCTGGAGTATGGCGCGGTTTAGTACACACTCAATTATAGTCCATACCATGTGCCACAGCAGAATGGGCTGGGTTCTAATTGTATCTGAGATATACGGCTGCCCCAGCTCTGCGTGACAAATAAAAGTCGCAGTACTTTCCGGTATGGACAGGATATGCCGCTTAAACTTGTTTTCAACTATTTGGATTGATTTTATATTAGAATACCCCCAGAGCCCTGCTCCATACAAAAGCCACCGATACACACGTTGCATTATAAATAGTTAAAATTTCCCCAGCTTTTTTAAAAAACTCTTTAAGGCCATTGTTGTCTTTGAGAACAAGAGCGTTCTTGCCTTCACCGCACTTGTCCAAGAACCAGTCTTGTGGAACAGGATTCCTAAATAAGGGAAGGTGGACGTTTTTTCTAAGGGAGCGTTATTTATATACAGCGTTTTCATTTGCTTTCATTTGTTTTCATTTGCTTCTTTGTACGAGTACCACAGTTCATGGAAAAAGTCTTGCTGCTGTTAATTTTTAAGTCCAAACTGAGCATAAACCTGTTAAAGGATATTATCAATTTTTGCAGGGCCATGGGGGTACGAGGCATTAACACAGCATCGTCCACATAGAAGAGTGCAGGGATGGATCTTTTTCCAACCATGGGCATATCCCTGCACTTTTGTAGCAGTCGAGACTCCAAGCCGTTTATGTAGATCAGGAATAAAAAGGGCGCCAAAACGCACCCCAGGCGTACACCACGCCCTATCCCAAAAGACCTACTACATTCCCCCCCCCCTTTTCCATAGCGAATAGTAGCAGTGGCCCCTGAATACAATTCCCTCAGGAAGCGAAAGATCGACTCTTCCACGCCCAGTTCTAGCATCAGATCCCATAATTTATTATGAGACACACAATCGAAAGCCAATGTAAGATCGACAAATGTGAAATATAAACGCTCCCTTGTTATCATTATGTATTTCTGCTGGACAATAAATAAATTTAGGCCCTGCTCAATTGTTCCTATGCCCTTTTGGAACCCGAATTGTAGGTCGCTTATTACCCCTTCTCCTCTGCCCAGTTTTGTAGTTTAGCTAAAAAGACTCTACCAAGGATCTTTATAGATGAATCAAGAAGGGATATTGGCCTATAACAAGCACAGTTTTGCCTATCTCCCTTCTTGTAGATAGGGACAATGATTGATGTAAACCATGATGGACTCAGTCCCCTTGCTAAGGCTGCGTTAAAAAGCTGTACAAGCATTGCGCCCCAGATTTCGCTATTAGCTTTAGACAGATCTGCCGGAATCCCATCTGGGCCAGCCGCCTTTCCACCCTTTGTGGCTTCCAGACTCGTTAGGACTTCGGGTAGAGTTACCACCAACTTTTGTGCCTCGTTCCCTTTCTCATGTATTAAGTTAAGTCCTGTATCGGTAGTGTCCTCTAAGGACATGTAAAGAGTGGAGAAATGTGCAACCCAATCGTCTTCGTTAATTGCAATTTCCATGCGAGCTTTACTGTAATCAAAAAGGAGGGGGGCATTTACCACCCTCCAAAAAGCAGATGTATCTTTAGATTGTGAGGCTGCACATAATTCTTCCCAAGCCACCCTTTTTATGGCATTCTTCCTATTTGTCAATGCCCGATTATAACGTTTCCTTAGATTTCTTATTTGAGAAGTGTCCCGGGGCACCTGGTGGATTGCATGTTTAAGATCTGTAAGGGCCTTGGTGCATGTCTTATCAAACCATCTTGTACTATTCTTGGGCCCATTCCTTAACTCCACCCTCAGATTCTCTTTAATAGTAGATGCAATGATTTTAAAATGCTCTATTATGCATTCACTCCTAGAGTCTTCATCCAGGCAAATTTTAAAACTATCGGTACAGGTATTTACCAGCTTTACTAGGAATTCCTCCGGGACCACCTTGCTCCACTTAAGTGTATACCCGTTTTGCCTCCCTAGCGCCACGTCCGGGGCTGCCTGCGTTGGGGGCTGATCATTTTGCTGTGCTACAAAAGGGTTCTCAATCTCAAGTATTTGTGGGAGATGGTCACTCATTGGTGAGTCAAGAAGCTTGAAGCTACCTATCCTATGACCATAACCATTTGAGCAGAGGCTAAAGTCAATAGTGGTAGATGCTCCCCTGCCAATAAATGTTGGCGCAAATGGTGTTGGTCGATGTGCCATTTCATTTGCGTATCCCAAATCATAATTAAATAGTGACTCATTTAACAGATCCCCGATTTGAGTATGATTAAAATGTGTAGGATTAATGTCCTGCTCTAGCATTAAACCACAAATGCCTTTTTGGCCCTTTTTGCCTAGTGGACAGTTAAAATCCCCCCCATAGAATCATTACTTCCTTCTCCTTGCTATCTATTTCACTTTGTAAATCATTACCTAACATTTTCAAAATATCCCGAATCGCATTACCTGGGATATTATTATAAAAATGTATGATAATGATACTCGCTCCCCTTCTAGTATCTATCACTAATTTATGGTAAAATCTGCATTTAGAGTAAAAACGTACCTTCTCATAGGCTAAACAGTTTGGGAGATACGTAGTTAAGCCCCCCCTTGGGTCTCCCATAGGCTCCCCCTACGGCCGGCGTACAGTATGTTTTATAGCCGTTTAGATGTATGGGGTCTATGGCCCAAGTTTCTTGAAGGGCCAAGATGTCCAGGCCGTTTGTAACAGTTTCCCGGGAAGGATTTGTGGTTTTCTGTTTTAAGCCTGCCACATTCCAAAACATCAGGGTGCACATATCTTTATTTTGGTCCACAACTGTCTCATCCATACTAACGGTTCCCATTTCCTTCCCGTGTCTTACAGATATTATTTTTCTATGGGTTTTAGTAACTATGGCAGTTTGTTTACTATTGTTCCTGGTGTCTACTCCCTTTTTACATATATTAATCTCCCCCCCAAATTATTTGTCAGATTTTTAATTTCATTGCCATTTAGTACCCTTTTATCGCTTGCCCTTCTTACACTCATATCAAGCATTTCCTGTGGTACGCTACTATCCGTTGGTTTGATGGGAATGGATAAAAAAGGGGAGGACTGTGGGGCCTCTTCATGCACTGGACGTCAATCGACAGCCTCTAATTCACTAAACCGGTTATAGCAGGGGATGATGAGTGGGACATACTGTGAGCCCAACCATTCTCCATAATGCTGTCGGTCACCATGATGTATTCTCCCAGCCCTTCGCTGTATTAGAGTCCAACCATCTTCTGTCCCCCCTCCCCAGCCATTTTGGTTAGAGTCCCTATACATTTCAGGGCCCATCCCTCCCCTGGCATAGTTGGTGCCCCTCATCAAACTCCATCTGTTATCTGGTTGCTGCACTGGCATATAGAAATAGGAGAGTGCTCTGGCCACGATTGTTGCTCCATTATTTCTAGGTGCCCCAGACAGATATGTTCCACTGTTCGTGGGTCTTCGAAAGTTACGACCACGCAGTCTCCTTGAGATCTCTTTCTGTTATATACCACCCATGGAACCCTCTGTACCATTAAGATGTTACTAGTTATTGTTGGTGGTAGAGGGTGATTAGAATTTAACCAGTGGAGCACCTTATTTTTAAGGGCCCAAAAGGGTTCCGTGACTTGAGGAGCCAAATCTGGGACCCCAGTCAAAATTACCACGTAGGGGCATGCTTCTGGTGGTAAGTTGATGCTTCTACGCTTTTCGGTCCTATCTTGTTGGACTTTATCAGGGCTATGAGTGGGTACATTGAGGTTAACTGGTTTAATTGTCTTAGCCTCAGTGGTCGGAGTGGATTTGACACAGGTTTTAATTGTTTCGGGCGAGTGGGGTTTGGCAATGGGTTTTTCAGAGCTGATTTTTTACCTTAAATTAGACATTTATTAGGTGTTTGGGGTTTATTAGCAGGTAAAGTTATGTGGGCTACTTTTTTGACCTGGGTAGTATACAGAGCTTTTATATCCTTCTGTAGCTCATTGAGTTGGGTTTCTATCACCAAAAGCTTCTCTTCTAGGGGAGTAAGTTAGGATTTAATTAGTGTCTTCAATGTAGTTATTAAAAGATCTTCCCTTTATACACTGATACCTGTGCTATTGGCTGTGGTATTAGCTGTAGTGCTGTTAGTGAAAATGTCAGCTAAAGTGTCATCTAAGATGGAGTCATCTGGAATAGTCATAGGCAAGGTTCTAGAACCAACCTCTTCTTCCCCTGACTCCTCCCCATGAACTTCCCTTGCTGCTTCTTTACTAGTATTGTCTCTAATTCCACTCACAATTACTGATTTTGCCTTCTTGGCAATAGTGTTGTTATTTTTAGTACGCTTATTTTTTGGAATTGCCCCCTCCCTTTTCCCTCTCATCTGATAGTTGCTACTTTCAGCCCGGGTATCTATTTGTGTAGCAGTCATGATGTTTCCTGATGGTGCCAAATCCTGGGAATCGTAAGAGATAGAATCTTGAAGAGCGGGCTGGGTACAGGTGATATTATGAACCTCCACGTGTGTCTGCAAAGAGGTGGAGTTACTTATAGCGTTTTCCTGACTACGAACCACAGCGATGTGGCCCGTAGAAGACCTCTTAGCAAACGCTAGATCTTGAGATACCCTTCTCTCCATAAGCACAATTCCTTGATCTATCAATGAGTTTGTGCGTACTATATAATCATCAAGAGTTCCCGTCCACTTTGTCCCTCCGGCTGCAGCCTTACTTCTAGTTTCACGTGTCATTTTATTTAATCAAGGCTCACCGAAAAAAGGGGAGATATGTCTTAGAAAGGCTATTTGAGCATGGACAAAGTGATAAGTTCCAACCATATGCAGATATCTACAGTCTAAATGTGTCCACTGTTCAAGGGTGAAAATAAGCTTTTAGGCAATGTCAATGGCTCCCAAAATAGAGGATTTCAATACACTATATAAAGTATAGATGTTTACAGTTCCAGTGTCCACCGGCGAATTTATGACCAGGATCTCTGGCCCAGCCCAGACTGTTCAGGCCTCTGAGGGCCACAGAGGGCCTGCCCTTTGCCCGGGCTTAGCCCTGCGTCCCGCAACACGGGTAGCGCGGGCCTTTGTAGCGCCTCTTGTGGGCGGGAGATGTCGGTGGCGGCTCCTGCCGCAAAGCCCCAAGGGAATTGTAGTCCCCCGCTCTGCGGCCGCTGATGACAAGAGCGGCGGCGGGGGAACTACAGCAAAGGAGTTAATGTCCGGGTGTTTGCAAAACTGCTATCGGGGGCACAGTTGTTGCGGTTCTCCGGGGTTGCAGGTACGGGGTCAAAGAAAGGATTACACTGCTCCACGGGCAGCGCGGGCCTTTGTAGCGCCTCCTGTGGGCAGGAGATGTCGGTGGCTGCTCCTGCCGCAAAACCCCAAGGTAATTGTAGTCCCCCGCTCTGCGGCCGCTGATGACAAGAGCGGCGGCGGGGGGACTACAGCAAAGGAGTTAATGTCCGGGTGTTTGCGAAATCGCTACAGGGGGCACAGTTGTTGCGGTTCTCCAGCGTTGCAGGTACGGGGTCAAAGAAAGGATTACACTGCTCCACGGGCAGTGCGGGCCTTTGTAGCGCCTCCTGTGGGTGGGAGATGTCGGTGGCGGCCCCTGCCGCAAAGCCACAAGGGAATTGTAGTCCCCCGCTCTGCGACCGCTGATGGCAAGAGCGGCGGCGGGGGAACTACAGCAAAGGAGTTAATGTCCGGGTGTTTGCAAAATCGCTACAGGGGGCACAGTTGTTGCGGTTCTCCAGCGTTGCAGGTACGGGGTCAAAGAAAGGATTACACTGCTCCACGGGCAGCGCGGGCTTTTGTTGCGCCTCCTCTGGGTGGGAGATGTCGGTGGCGGCCCCTGCCGCAAAGCCACAAGGGAATTGTAGTCCCCTGCTCTGCGGCCGCTGATGACAAGAGCGGCGGCGGGGGGACTACAGCAAAGGAGTTAATGTCCGGGTGTTTGCAAAACCGCTACAGGGGGCACAGTTGTTGCGGTTCTCCGGCGTTGCTGGTACGGGGTCAAAGAAAGGATTAAGTCAAGAGCATAAGGCGTGGAATTGGGTAGTAAACTATTAAGAAAACTTACGGCACCAGAATGTATTTGTTTAGTTATTTATTACTAGTTAAGTACTGGTTACTGAGTAACCAATGTATGCAATTTTTTAACTACCAATTGAATCTATGTAATGTGGGACTTCTTAGGT
Organism: Lissotriton vulgaris; assembly: GCF_964263255.1. Classification (NCBI taxonomy): domain Eukaryota; kingdom Metazoa; phylum Chordata; class Amphibia; order Caudata; family Salamandridae; genus Lissotriton; species Lissotriton vulgaris. The sequence goes on from NC_141685.1 coordinate 1,577,018,610, forward strand.
CAGCCTTTACTAATAACCAATGTTTTGTGTCCCTCGTACACACAATGTTCAAATGAGAGCTACAAGTTCTCAAAACCAATGACCTGTTGGTTAAAGAGTCATGAATTGCTTAAGGTGTCACACGTAGCACTGGGCAATTTACCATTTATGGTGTTTTCCAATGTCTGTTTCTGCCCTACAGACCAGCAATCCTCTAGGCAGATATTATTACAGTTAGACCTCTCACCCTTGGTCTGGTCTTTCCTCAAATGGTTTACCTTTCCCCTCCTGTTTTCTGAATTCTGATTTTCTTGGTATTATAACTCTTGCACTGGTTAGCAGTGGCTAAGTGCAGAAAGTGCTTGTGCTCTCGCCCTATAACATGGTACAATTGGCTGATCCCTGATTGGCACATTTAGTTTTTCTATAATCCCCTAGTATATAGTATTACATGTGCCCAGGGCCTTTAATTAAGTACTACTAATGGGCCTGCAACACCCATTGTGCCCCCCACTTAAGTAGCCCTTTCAAATATGCCTCAGGCCAGCCCTTGCAGCCTGCAGAGCACTTTTAAAACTACCAATTTGACCTGGCAAACTAAAGCTTTACAATACCTAAACCTTACTTTTTAAAGCTTATAGGTCACCCTTAAGGCAGGCCATAGACAGTCCTCAGGTCAGGGTGCACTGCATTTGAAAAGTAGGACATGTATTGTTATGCTTTACCCGTCCTGTTAGTGAATAACTCCTAAAAATAATTTTTCCCTAGAGTAAGGCCTATCTCTCCCATTGGATAAGGTTGGTGCTAACTTTTAATTGGGAACAGATAGGGTGGTCAGTTTGGTCTCAAGTGAATTGGAATTTAAATTTCTCTTTAAATGCAAAGTTGGATTTTAAATCACATCTTTGAAAATGCCACTTTATGAAAGTTGGCCTTTTCTTGTCCTAATTATTTAGAGCCTGCTGCCTGTATCCTTGGTAACATGACTGTGAATAGCTGGGCAGTAGGTCTTTCTGTATTCCCCCAGAAAATTTGACAAAAGGTAACTACTTGTTAGTAAAATGGGCGATCCTGCAAGGATGAGTGGGGTAGAGGTGTTTCCCGCCCCACTTATATTTCAAAGGTCTCCTCCAGGACACACACATACAAAGGTACCTGTCACCAGTCTTTTGTAACGACAGACTCCTTCAAGTCTTGGCTGGGGAGAAGAAGAACTTTCCAGAAACAGATGTGGGGGTAGCCAGGCTGTCACCCCACTTCACAAAGACTGGCACCAACTATATTTATTGGACCTCCTGAACAGCCCCTTCAGAACACTCCTGGACTTGTGAAAAACAGAAGGAGGACTGCCCTTTTACCAGATTGATTGCCCTGTCGATTGAGGCACACCTTTATCTTGGCAGACTGTCTTGCTGCTACCTGAGGAAAACCTTACTGCTTAATGCCTGCCTTGTTCTCCAGAGGAGCCCTACTGCTTGGGGCAACCAGGCTCTCTGAGAAGGAAGGCTAGACCAGCGCCCTCCATCCAAGATTAACCAGAGTGACTAAAGGGTCCGTTGGCTGACCTGCTGTTCTGGGCTACAGGGACACAGAAAGCTAAAGAGGCCTCCCTGCAACTGCCCGGCAGACCTGATGCAGCTTGACCTGCCTGGACCTGCAACTGTACCTGTCTGAGCCTTGCTTGCATCTCCTAAAGTGAGTCCCTGATCCCCATTGCTGGAATAAGCCTCTGATCCACAAGAGGTGCCTCAACAGGTCCTGGACACTTGGCTAGTATCAGAGTGCACTCCTCTGTGAAGAAAGGAGAAGTCTTGAAGTTTTTGGCTCTTCAGAACCACAAACAAGCCAGTCCATGCTGAGACTCTCTCACCCGCAATGACCACCAACACAAAGTTCCAGTGAATCCAACCCTTCGCGTTACAGTGAACACGAAGAATGATTGAATACACAAGATCTGCACTTCTGCTAAAGCAAGGCAGCCTGAAGCAGCCTGCGATGACTACCAATGAGAAGCTTCATCAACGACCGTCTATGATGACCAACTGGCTCTTCGCGCTACAGCAACAACTCTCCGCGCTACGATGATGACCATCTGTGACACTCTCATTGCTAGTCGCTGCATCCTCCACTGTGAACTGGAGTGTTTGTGCTGGAGTTTTCAGCGGGTCTAACCTGGTCCCTGTATCTGACCCGTGCCCATCGCATTTGGACTGAACTTGTGACTTTCCCTCAGTTTAGCAGTGCAAGATGACCGCGATGGCGCTTTGTGCTTTTAATTTCTTACATATGTGTTGCACTAAGTGTAACAGCAGGGAAATTGAGGCATTTTCCAACATAACATCGCAGTTCATTCTTTTTCATGTAATGTGAAATACATTACATAAAGGACTGCAGATCATACTTTCCATTCATCTCTTTTCTGGCTTTCTAAGATGTATAATGCCCAATGGCTACACAATAAGCTCTGAATGCCCAGTATGACCACTGTCCACGATTGGGTTATCTGTCACCAGCCACGGCCGGCTGTGGGAGTACCTGCAGGGCGGTGACGTGGGGAGTGGGAGGGGCAGGGTGGGGGGTAGTAATATATGGATTACGGAGTTTTACAGGTAAGTAAGCATTTAAATAAATAAAACGAATTTCGTTCCACGCACTGCATCGCATTTGGGGATGCAGTGCACTCAACAAAATTTGTTTTATTCATTAAAATGTTTACTTACCTGGGAAGCTCTCTAATCCATACATTACTACCCCCCACCCTGCCCCTCCCCCTCCCCACGTCACCGCCTTGCAGGTACTCCCACTGCCGGCCGCGGCTGTCTGTCACCATAATGCCTATTTTGTTCGTCTCACATTTTTTAACATATAGATTTACCTCTGCTCATATAATGTCAATATTAAACCAGTGACAGCTGTTTTTTAACATGTAAATATATCAAATCCACCGTTTGGGGACCCCTGTTACTTCCTGGTATATGATACCACCCACCTGATTAGTCTAACCTAAATATTTTTCCCTCCCACCCCTCTTTACTTCATTTTCTGTTGTTTTAGATTGGACCACTTCTTGGGTCCTTCAAGTGGCACTATTTGAATTGATAAGGCCAATGAAAAACACTTTTTCATATTATCCTTACAACCTCTACTTAGACCTGAAGAAGCATGAAGAAACTCCTCCTGAGATCGCCTACTAGCACGAAACATGTCGACCCTACACATTGTTCAGTAAATACTGCACTTTTCTAGCTACTGAGGGACATACCTACACTCGACCAACACCTAACCTTTTGTTTTTTTAGATTATGGCAGAGGGATCTCCTTTATTAAACTGATTCACCACAGATACCCACTAGTCTTTTTTAAATCTTCAAGTCTTCATTTCCCACAAAGCACTGTACACTGACTTGCACACACCATATAGCTTGATCACCAAAAAAGATCTCCAACAAAGTGACCCTTCGGGGGACCAGTATGGCATTGCAGCGCCGGCCCTTCGAGGAGCACCGCCCCATGATGAAGCATGACACCCTTCGGGTGTGTGAGGGCATCAAGTAAGAGTCTTTGACTCTCTCCTGCTTTTCCGAAATAAGGCTTCACCGCTCCTGCTTTCGGGAACAGTGACTCTTCTTAATGATTTACACAATATGCTCCCTACCACGAAGATAATTAATACTAATGTCCTTAATTGATTGAGAAAACAAAGCAAAGGACATACTTACTTGTCATGGTCAGCATGTCTGTTATTGCTGTCACCGATTCAATCCTAGCATGTTAGCTCCGCACAGGACCTCCGATAGATCATTGCCCCAAGAGTAGGGTACATAGAAGGCAGTTTTTAAAAATTCCAAGCTGGACATGCTATTCTTGCTCCATCATACTCTTTGCTTCCTCTCCTAGTGGGCTAAGTCTTGTTCTGGTCCCACCACTCACAGTTGTCTCATCTTTTTTCCATTCAGACCAACAGGAGCTTAGTGGGTAAAGCTAGTCATAGGTCGCCCCCCACTCAATATACAACTAGTACAGAAAAGACCTAGACTCTAATAAATTTATCTTTTTTGGGGTATACCATTTGTTGCATTATCTTTGCAAACCTTGCTCCCCTTCCATTAGTTATTGGGGTAGTTGGTATATCCTAGGATTGTGCCTCCTTTAAACAATCACCCGGTTCCCAATGAGTAAAATTCAGTTGTGGGACATCACATAACACACACACTTTAGTGTCAAATTGTGATGTGCAAAAACGAAAAAAAGTGTGTGAGAGCAAGATGGCACCTCACGGACGCACCACCAACGGGAACCTGGCAGGTACTCACCAGGATAGCCCTGTTCTCATCATTGGCACCATCGAGCTCGATAGGAAAGTGTCCAGAAAACACAAAAGAAAAGAGTTTTGTGAAAAGATGCAGTGAAAACAGACCAAGAGGTGACCAGTAAAGTGTCAAACAACATATAAAAACACACACACCAACACAGATATGCAATTTTATTCTGTCTCTTGTGTTGGGTATGGAGTTAAAAAAGGAAAGTAGTCACGTTACCAATTATCCAACCAATACTACTTTACTTGCCGACATGTTTCATTGCCAACGGGATTTTTGGCAATTTCTTCAGGGCGTCATGTATATTAAGGCCACTGCATATTGACAGATTTTTCTTTACAACTGAAAAAACATAAACACACTTTTGTAATGACCCTGCTTTTGTAGCGTGTGCCAAACTCAAATCATTCGCATATAGCTTAATGATAATTACCCTCATTCGGCCATCAGTGCTCGTACCAGCTGAGGAGGTAGAGTTCTCATAAAATGTATTCGCAAAAGTCGGTTATTCTTTCTTCCCTTTCAATTTTCTGCAAGGGATACAACACAAACACACTCTGTACCAGATACGTTGTTTTGCTATTGTGTTACAAAATCCAACACTTGCATCAAACTCACTCCTTTGCTCTACAAGTGTGGAGCATTTAGCGTGGATATGACTTAGCGTGCCTTCATGACCCTTTAATTAGAAATCGGAGCACAAACATTGTTTATCCCACGTAAACATAGTGATCACAAGCCGAACATGCCATCGCATTTCCTCCGTACTGCACAACTAGCAACTCGGCATACCTCCTCATGGGCTAAAATAGCTCGTAACCACACCGTTCATGACGGAATACCCCAATGCTATCCACTAAAGACCTAGAGCCCTTACTCCTTAGCAGATTGGTGGAAGGTGTTGGGCGGTGTATCAGCCTATGCTTGGTTCAAACTGAATTCTGGTGTATATATGTTTATTGAACGGCGTGTTATTGGGATGAAACGCGGCCGCCATTTTGAAATGGGCAACAATCCCTTACAATCAATGTAGGTGCCCCGGCGAGACCAATTATCACGAGATCTCGATTTACATTCTTCTTTTCCAAAATCAAACCAACTTTATTCATCGTAATATTATATATCAAATTGATTTAGTAATGTGCTAATGATGATGTCAACTCGGACCTTTTATTAATCGCAATTGGATAAAAAGTCGATAAAAAATCGGTCCGAAAATATTTTCTTGACGGGGCATGATGTTATTTCATTATTTTTCAATAAAATCTCCCTGTAGACATAAACCATTTCTAAGTGTAAAGAAAAGCAATCCTTCATATTATCTTTTATTGAGTTCTCAATATGCCCATGACATACGTGTGTGGTGTTTTGTAGCACCTTGCCGTGGACATAAACTCATATTTGGACAAGGCAATAGAAACTTGCTAAGACCCCTGTTTCTATCCCATCTCAACAGAATGAGTTAATGTACAGCATCATTCGATCACATGTATAATCTAGAATTCTAAGTGAGGACTCATACATATACCAGCTCCACAAAGTAAGTTAATGTACAGCCTCCTTCAATCTCATATAACATCTAGAATTCTAAATGAAATTTAGGTGAAGACTCATACAAATACCAAAGGACCATCTTCCTGACTGATTCAATGTATTTTATTCCACTCCAGTAAATCGTTCAACCCGAGTTTATTAGACTTTTCTTGAAAAACCCATTTGGCTTCCCTCGTGGTTAACAATCGCTCTACTGTATGTGTGTCTCCTGTTACTTTCTACAACACCAACCACTTGAAAGAGTGTTTATTGCTGTGGAAGTGTTGCACTAATTTTGTTGTCAATTTTCCAGATTTTATTGTACTTAGATGCTCCTGAATGTGAGTCTTTATTTTCCGCGTGGTGAGCCCTATGCCACCCTCGTCGCCAAAAATGTTGTAAATAATGAAGTCCTTGAGCCAGGTATATATCACACGTTCGTTTTAAGCTTGGTTCCAAGTTCAAGTTCAAGATCATACGTTAAGATGATAACAAATACCGCACCAGGAGCGGCCTCCCTGCCACTCAGCCTGCCTGCCATCAACTGCCACTCCACACAAGCCAGGCACCCAGGATTCTATTACGTCATTAGGCATTCCAAGAGCCACACCAGCTGAGTAGCAGAGAAGTCACCCAAGCTAAGTATAACAGTAATGTAATCCACATTCGCAATCCAGCCTGTATACTACATTTGTAGTATTACAGTTACTGAACTGTCTCAATTCCCATTCCTTGCCTGACTTCAAAGTAATGCTGATAACTTTAGAAGTGAGGGGGCATACAGAGCAAGTACCGCAGGGATGGTGACCTGTGAGACGTGTCCTGCTGTTATCTTTAGGTGTTTGTGTACGGGTATGCACCAATTTGTCTTTCAGATTGCTGGAACGTTTGAAGGCGAACCTAGGAGGGGGCATTTTGAAATCTTTATTAGACAGGATCGCCCAGTGCTTGTTATCGACTGCCTAATTTTAGTGGCCAAAGGGTCGAAGGTCAAAACCACAGGAAGACATTCCTTTCTTTCTTTTTTATTCACTTCCAATAAGGCACTTCTAGGGGTGTTTAAAGCTCTTTTCCTAGCATGTTTAATGGTTTTTGTGGGATACTCTCTTTGTAAGAGTTTTTCCCCCAGGACATGTGCTTGCTCATTAAAGGCCTCTGTGGTGGAACAGTTTCTACGATACCGGAGAAACTGACCCACAGGTAGATTATCCCTGAGGGCCCCTGGGTGGTATGACTGGTAGGACAACAATGAGTTCCTATCCGTGGGTTTTTGATGTACACTCGTACTCAAGATGTTAACCCAGGCTTTAATGTCTAGATCCAAATATACAGCAGAATCCCTACTGTAGGACCATGTAAACCGAAGGCTTTGATCCTGACAATTAAGCCAATTCAGAAAGTCCAACAGTTTGGTCTCTTCTCCCGTCCAGACGCAGAGAACATCATCTATATATCTCCTCAAGAGACGCACATGGGGCCTCATTTATGAAAAGTGACGCATCGCTGTGTGAAAACAGCGATGCGTCACTTTTCACTGCGCACTCCTTACGACATTCCTGATGCGTCATATTTAATGTATGACGCATCATGTCGCAATGAGTTACAGATACGTCAGTATTTCTGACGTATCTGTAAGCGCAAAAGTGACGCATTGCTGGAGTGTGTCACAAAAGTGACGCAACTCCAGCAATGCGTCCTTTCACATGGGGAAAGCCCCATGTGAAAGGGCTTGCATCAGTCTTACGCCTGCTGTGAGGCAGGCGCAAGATTTTGACGCAACAGCGTCCTAAAAGTGACGCAGTGAAATCTCATAGATTTCACTGCGTCACTATTACGAGGCTTTTTGCGGGGGAACGCCCCCTCTGCATACTTGACGCAGGTATAATGTGGCGCAGGGGTTTAAAAAGTGACGCATCTACCTAGATGCGTCACTTTTTAAATATGGCGCAACGAGGCACATTTTTTACACCGCTAGTGCGTCACAAAAAGTGACGCACCGGCGGCGCAAAACTGACGTAAGGCCTTCATAAATAAGGCCCCTGGTCTCTGAAGGGATTGGTGGCAGGGTAGACGATGTGCTCTTCGAACTGGCCTACACATATGCAGGCCAGACTAGGGGCCTTCGTAGCCCCCATAGAAGTTCCCATGGTTTGTAGGAACAGCTTGTCCTTATAGCAAAAGAAATTGTGTGTAAGAGCTATTTCGATGCATTGCAAAACGAACGTTTGTGGAGCATCATAGAACCATTCTTGTTCCCCCAGGGCCCTTGCTGCTGCCACCAGTGTAGCGTCCTGAGGGATACAAGAGTATAGGGACTCGATGTCAATGGTTACCAATATTTCAGGGGTAGGGTCAAAAGTCATCTCACTGATCACATTCAGAATGTCCATAGTGTCTTTTACAAAAGATTTTTGGGTGACCACCGATTCCCGCAGGAAATAGTCTGCGGATTTGGGAGAGAGGTTCGAGGATTGACTGTATCCCTGATGCAATGGGCCTGCTCGGCTTTTATCCAGCCATTCCTCGCATAGATATAATATCTCTGGTACCACCCCCTTGAGCCTGCCAAGGTAGGAAGAAATGTACCCCCGTCCCCCTGCCGATCCGGCTGTTGTCTTTACAACTGCACTATTGCCAGGGGTGAGTTACATTACAGATCGCGGTCCCTCTTCCTGCCAAAAGTAGGCTAGTGAGTGGGGAAACTGCAAAATGTAAACAAGTCTCTTTGTCAGACTCGTTTGCTTTCGTCTTGACAATATTCCCCAGTGTCCGTTGAGCTAGAGGGGTGGCAAGAGCAGTGACAAAGGACTCGGCCTGGGTAGCAGCTGCTCCCTCAGGCGACGACCTCCCCCTGATGTCAATGACCGGTTAGCATTTACGTTTGTGAGCTGTACTAGTTAGATCCTCTAAACCATATTATGTCAGGTCTATTCAGCCGTGAATTATGCATTGCCTAATGACAGTGACGTATTGCATCATTTAATCCAATCGTTATGGTTGCCAGCGGTATGTCACTAAATACATTTTGCTAAACAAGTTAAAGACTGCCAACAGATTTTACTGGAGACAAATTACAATATCGACATCACAAACCCATATATATACCTGATCCAAAAGCTACCTCTGACAAATTAGAATGCTACGTAAACAATATTGTTTATATGATCCTGCGGCCTTCAATATGTTTTTACATGTTTAATTCTATTGTTTTAAAGGTTCTTGTGTTCAAAACTGTTTTCATGGCCATCCATATTGCTTGTCACTTTTATACCTTGCTTTTGCACTTGCCAGTTAACTTGTTCCTGCTTTTAGAAACCTAAAATGCCATAACTCGATTAGGTTTTCCAATTTCATATTTTCGCTACTGGATACTAAACTTGGCAGGACACGCAATCTCTGTGGCAAAGCATTCCCACCGAGAAACGAAATTGAAAACACGTATTTCTGTTTGCATTGCTCATGCCTACTGCAAGAATACTACATTACCTAGGATTCTGACACAGTGATGGATTCCATCACACGCTTTTGAAATATTGACATGAATAGTCTTCCAAAACTGGTCAAATCCGTGACAGTCTCACTCAGGAAGAAAACGATTTTAAACAACAAAAACTGCAGGGAGAAAACAATGCAGCTTCCTGAAAGACAGGGAGGAGAGAATAGGTGACATAAAAAGAAAAGCCAGAGTGAAAACAAATTAAATATGCCACTTAAAAACATTTGAATACCAGTGGAAATCTGTGCAGATAAAGTGTACAATAGAGAGATGTTACAATGCAAGCGAAAAGTACAACAGCACTAAAGATATATCTCAAGTAAGTCTCAGTGGAAAGGTAAAAATATCAAGTAAGTCCAGAGAAATGCAAAATAAATATTTCAGAAACGAACCACGCAACCATATGTATGCCTGGAGCACGAGAATATTAACCGCGAGGTAGGCACAGTCCTTTATTCATTTGTTTATTTACCTCGTGGTTTATTTGCTCTGATTTCCAGCCAGACCTGTCTTAAGGTGCTGCTCGCTGAACCCGGGAATGATGAATGTGCCAAACATGTCGAAGATGTGATGCTCCCTAAAAGGTACACTTTCACAGTAGATCAAAGTTTATTTCTAGCCATTCGGCATGACAGGATGCCTAATGGTCCTCTCAGAGCCCAAAGTAAAGTGTTGATGCAAGAATCTGTCAAGATAAATAATATTAATGGGAAAGTAGCATCCTTCAGTGGCGGCGCTCCACGGCTGCCCGTCCCGCTCCCCACTAATCCCCGCTCATTCTATTCAATGACAGCTTGTTATGTGGACTGATTTAGAATGTGGAGACGGACGCCGTTTCCACGGCACCTTTGGGCTGCCTTTCGCATTGTTGAGGCTTATGGGAGCTGAAGGCTCTCAAGGCAAGGTTAGAATTATCGCCCTCATTGCTTAATACCTGACCTTTTCTCCCTTCGCCGGGGGTCTGAAAAAGCGGGAAAACAGCTACCGTATAATGTTCCCTTTCAAGTTCTGTCATCTGTCTCCTTGACACCCGCTCAAGTGAATAAAACATATTTGCTGTGACAGCTGTCCTTTCGCTATTCCAAACACATTTGCAAATGCTGGGCGGCTGCATCTATTTGGTTTATTTAAAGTACAGTATTTTTGTAGTGATTTTCTCAATCCTGCGCATGTAGAACCATTTTCTTCAAAGTTGTTTATGAATGTTTATGAGTATGTGCAAAAATATCTTCCTACTTGTATTTTGCATACTGGGCACCACCTGCGTGAATGTCTACCCATCCAATGTGCTGCCACCGTCTGCTGAGGTGTCAGAATACCTAGGGCCTTATTTAGAAGCACCATGCGCCGCCAGTGCGCCCCTTTTTCTCTTATTAAAAATGACGCACCAGCGGTGCAATGGGTTTCTTAATAAGCCCCGGAGTATGTAATATTGTGCTACGCAGGAGTTCAAGTGGGATGGAAAAACTTGGGGAGGGGTCTCTCAAAGGGTCATGACCGATATATTTCAGGCTTGGCGTAAAACACGTAAATTAGAAATCCCTGCTTAGCATTAGGTCCGGCCCGAATGCAACTGTGCTGATTCTTTCTGTCCTTGCATGCAGATGTATAATAGAACAAGTCACATAGCACCTACAGCAAGCCAGAACTAATTGCTTTGTCGATGGTTGTTTGTTGCATAATATAAATAAGCAAAACAATGACATATTTGTATAAAATAGTTGAAATGCTTCAGTTCTGATTTGTTGGGGCTGTGGAAGCACTGTAAAGAGTTCCTTTAAAAAAAATCAAAGACAGTGAATGGTGGTACTGCTGCCAAATTAAGATTTTGTTTTTACTCAGAGGGTGAGGGCAATATCAGAGAGCTCGAAATGGACCGGTCTCATCGCCTGCTTTTTAGAACTGCCTCTGTTGAGCACCGCCAGAACCTGGCCCAATTAAAGCCCTGGAGCTACAATATTATCTCAGCTAAAAAATCTGCGATCAGAATATCGAGAAGGTAAGGATATACAGGTGAGTATAGTTTCACGATACTTAACTCCAGATTTGCAATAGTATTTTGCCATGGTGTATATACGGCGACGACAAGGTGCAGTGATGTGGAGGTAAGAACAATGAATCTGTACTTATGTAAGTATTCTTACTTTCTCGTTATATTGGTGGGTGATATTTTTATGTGATGTTATTTTAGGGCAATATTAAAGATATTAAAAACTCTATAATATCATTACTGGACTAACATGCTCCCAGTTTCCAGCCACAGATTTAAAAGCATTCTACCTAGGTACTGGAGTCTCTTAAAGGGACAGCGCAGCAAAGATTCCCGCCTAAACCACTGCTTAATTTGAAAAAATATAAGTGCCAGGTCCTCGTCAGGAGAACACTGCAGCTTGCACCACACATTGCCCCTCCCAGCGCTGCCAATATTAGTACCAACACAACTACTAACCATCACAGTCTAACAAGTCTCATGATTCGCACTATTCTAGGCCCTCGAAAGCTATAATGGTCATTTTCTAATTATACCGAATTAATTAACAACTGTTTTTGTGCTCATCCCTAAATTAGACAGACAGTGTCACCATGTTGCATACTGTGACAAGCGCTAGTGTTGACAATTAAGTGTTGCGCACAGGAAACCACCATCTCAAATTAAGCACTGTCCTAAACTGCCTTCAGTTGTGCAGGCAGTTTCATGAACAGTGGTCCCTTTGTGACTACTGCCCCAGAGGCGCCTTTGCAAGCTGAAAGTCATTTTCCCTGGAAGACCTACTCTTTCCACTTCATTTTGGCCCCTAGAAAGGCAGATAGATCCGCCGAAATTCCAGCTTACTAAAATGTCTGCTATAAGCGATATACCTGAGAAGTGTGGTGGGAGCTGGAGGGAAGTGGGGAGAGGGAAGAGGAGGATGTTGCCTGGCAGTAGGACACATACCTTGGTAAAGCATCAAGCAGGACCAGGACCACACTGCACCCTGGCCCTTTCCCAAAACAATTTTACAAGACAGGTTTTTGGATTGGTAAGTTCTGGTGTTCCTGCACCCAGAAAATCTGGGTGCAGGTACACCGGTCCACTTATATTTGAATGGCATTCAACTCTGATCAACTTGTAATCAAGGCTTATGGGAGTTTTATTAGAATGGATGGTAAAACAGTCTATGGAAATACCCATTACTGCAAAGTCACAGTTTTTTTCCAATGCGATTGCCTGATCCAATTTTTAATAATGTGATGGAAAGATCTTTCGCCCATCATGTTTTGTTTTGCTTTTGACATTCTAAGTGGGAAGGGTATGCCCAGACTTTGGTCCCGTTCTCACTGTGCCACTAGATTCAAGCTAGCCTGGCTGATGAGGGGGATGTCCTGAAACCAGTCCCAAGATGATTGGTTCTGGTCCAGGGAGGACCAGGCCTAATAGTTCAGGTTGGACTGTTCCCATGGGGAGCAGGGTCAAGACTGTTTTGCATTTGACTGGGTCCAAACTGGGGTAGCGTGGTGAGCAAAAAAAACAATGGATTAAACCCAGATCTGTGACTGAGGTGAATGTGTGATTTGTTACGCATTCTGTCCACCATCTGTTCTTTTTGCTGTTATTTGCGGTAGGTGGTCACACACCTCATGGAATAATAACACTCATTTGTCAGGGTTAACCCTAATGTTACCAAATTAGCCACAGATCAACCATCTGATTGCTATGGCATAGAATAGACAGGCTTAATGTAGGGCAATGTGTAAAGTATTTATGCAGTACATAAACAGTAATAAAGTAAAAAAAAAGCAATAAAAATCCCGAACTGAAATAAATAAAATAGACTAAATTGTAAGGAACAAACAGCCTGATTCATCAAAGTACCGTTTTGCGAGTCTCTAATAGCGATTCATAAGGAATCGCTATTTGAGACTCGCAAAACGGTATTCATGTAGGAATCCCAAAATAAAATGCGATTCCTACACATTCCTTATTTGCGATTAGCAAATTGCTAATCGCAAATAAGGAAAAACTCCCCATTCATTCCTATCGGCCAAAAGGCCCATAGGAATGAATGGGGAGTATTTCTTATTTGCGATTAGCAATTTGCTAATCGCAAATAAGATAGTGATTTTAGGGTGCCAGGGGTGTCCAAAGGACACCCTGTAGCACCCCTTAAATGCAAATTTTAACAGGTGTTGCGCACACACATGTCCAAAGGACATGTGTGTGTGCAACATGCAACTTAGAAAAATGCTTTAAAAAGCATTTTTCTAAGTTTTCGCTATTTACCACGAGGTTTGACCTCGCGGTAAATAGCGGGCCGAAATTGCGAATTCGCTATTTAAAAATGGATGATGAATTGCATTTAAGGAATCTCAAATAGAGATTCCTTCAATGTAATTCCTCGCTAAATAGCGAATTCGCAATTACCGATTTTTGCATTTGGGATGATGAATCCCAAATGCAAAAATCGCACTCGCAAAGGGCCAGATTCTGAGAATCTGGCCCTTTGCGAGCGCATATCAGCTTGATGAATCAGGCTGAGAATGACACTAATATGACAAAAATCCTAATAAGGGAATTGGAAAGATTATATTTAAAATTTTTAATTCAAATTAACACCAAAATGCACTAAGTACCAATGGTAACCTATGGAACTTACAAGCGATTATAGGATGACTATGATAGCATGGGGGTCCATTACACCAAGTGGGTCGCCCTGATTAAAGATTTTACCTTACGGCTAAAGATTTCAAGAGAATCAGGCAGAGTCCAAAAGCAAAGTCAAGCTTAACTCCCGTCATATGAGTCAGCTGATTACTTTAGCAAAAAAGCCTCTTATAGCTTGTTGTTTCCCTGTAGCTGCTCAGGAGGTCAGTCAACTGACCCTTGGACCCCACTTCCTTGTCCTAGGTATACGCAGGAGCAGGTCCAGTTCTTCACTGCTCCTCTCAAGTCACAGACAGCAGGTCCAGTCCTCTTCTGGTGTTCCACAGGTTCAGAAATCAGTATGAGTACGGATCCTTGGGGTGCCATATTTATGGCTTGTCCTAGCCAGTAGGTGTTGGTGACTCCTGGACACTCCTAAATTAATGGGAAAAAAGGTCTTATGAGCAACCGTCTGCACTTCTGCAGCATATCCTGTTTGCCTTACTGCCAGTATCTCAACAGTGTACCTCACTCCTAAAATCCTAGTTGGGGGGACAACAATTCCTCCCTTGTGCAGAGCTATTGTGCCCAACCAGAGGCATGGACAGGTAAAGGAGCAGTCCCCTCCCCTGTGTCCACTCCAAATCAGTTGTGGGGGTTGCTTCTCTCCCACTCAGTGCTGAGCCATCCTGACTAGTGTGTGCCTTGTAGACAAGGGTGTTTCATTCTTCAGGTCTCTCCTTACACTGAACTGTGAATGGGCAGACCTTACCTCTGTCCCTTTCAAGGTAATCAAGTTCCTGGGTCCACCCCAGCTGCCCTTACTATGTTCATATAGAGATTACACTGGGGATGCAATTGGTTGTATCTTCGGCTCATTCACTCGCATAGTAACGAGAGTCTACTTGAATATTCACATAATAACTATGCAAGTATGCTAATTGTGAAGAAAGTGGCCCCTAGGGGCCACCGGGTTACTTACAACTACCTGCTATACCTTTCCAAGAATGAAGAGTATGTCAGAGTAGAGAATACAAACAGTTAGTTTATTAGCAATACTCTGCAGAGGAATCCATCATGACCTGCACCCTAAGATGTCTGCCGAGGACAAAACACAGGAAAGGGTAGTGGTGGTATACAGAGTAGTCTATCTAGAACCAAAATAGAGAGTAAGGAATTTCGTCCAAGGGAGCTGGACGGGGAATACTCCTGATCCCCTGATCAAGGGATTATTACAAACAGCTGGAGGAGTACCACCCGATGAGGGAAGTGAAGGCTCTTTTCCTGACAAGGAAACACTGTTCCTTTGTTAGTAAACCCCTCACTCACCACCTAGTGGTGACTTGCTTCATCATCGGGGCCCACCCAAGTGGCCTAGCGTCACTTGGGTGTGCTTCAACACCTGGGTTACAGTGGAGCAGGTAGTGAAGTGTGGGGTGCAAAAAAACAGTGTGAGTGTTAAAATTGTCCTGGTTAGCACTTCAATATTAGCTTTAATAAAAAGGTAACTGGACAAAATTTAAAACAAATGGTGAGATACTGGCAGGGGAGTTACGACCTGTGTATCTCTGCTATGTGTTGGTCGACATGTTTCTACCATTAGGGGTAATCCCCGGTATTCCTCAGGACCAAAACAAGGAAGTGGGAGGTGTGGGTCCCCTAAAAGACGCACCCTGTCCTAAATCCTTGGTCTTCCAGATGATAAAACTGTATCTCTGGGAATTCACTCCTAAGGTTTAGGAGATGAACAAAAAACCTAGGGAAGGAAAAGAAGTAAAGGAAGTAATTACTATCCTGTTACGAAGTGCAGTGTTTTGGTGAAAAAGCGTCGTGCAGTAGTCCTTTTGTTCCACGGTGGTGAATGGAAAAGGTGCCTTCTGAAGTAGAGGGCGTGTCTACTTATGGGGTGGGAGCGTGCTCATTTTTGTGAGAGTGTACGCTGCGGCATTGTATACCTAGGGAAGAGTCTATGGATGAGACATAGGTATCCTAGGTGTATGCCTGGATTAGCATGCTTTAACATGAAAGAATATAGAGCAGTGCTCGTATCATTAACAGCGTGATTTGCACTACGCCTAAAAAAATGCCATCCATTCAGTTATGGGCTAACAAATATCCTACTGAGGATTCGTGGTGTATATAAAGACATACAAGACTCACACAAACATATAACATACAGAGAGGCACGGAGCAGGGCTCGACAGAGTCAGGGCTTACTAGAGTAATACTCGTGATGGACTTCATCGAGCACGGGGTAGGCGCTTCACTTCTGTCAACATATTCTATGTGGAGAGGTAAGATTAGGATTAATCTCGACATATGAAGCTCTTTTGGGCGTGGGCGTGGGCGGGGGCGTTCAAGAGATGCGTTCTGCCCCAAGGGAGGGAAAATCTACTTACAGTTCGTAGTGAAGAGGACAGGCTAGTAGCCTACATCTACCTTCCGCCGCTCGGTTAGAATGAGTGGGCGTGCGCGGAGTAGATATCTCTGAGAAACCCGCTTCCGGGGTAAGTCACGTGGACACTACGGAGGCCGGTGGGCGGGTAGGTTGGCTAGGTGATCTTGGGACGCTGCGCATGCGTAATGGCTTGAGGGCTGCGCATGCGTCTAGTTGTAGCTGGGGAATGTGCTTTGAAACTAAAGGGGATGCTGCACAAACACCATCGGAAGTGAGCAATGGCATAGGGAGGGCTAGACATAAACACCAGGGATACTGGTGTGGGAAAATAGCGGAAGGCTAGGGGGCCGCTGCAGATATGATGAAAGGCGGTCCCTGTGGTAGGGTGACTGCGTACTGGTGCTGTTTACATTGCCCCAAAAGCAAAGGGTGTCACAGTCAATGAAGTGGTTGTCGAAACAGTCTAATACTCCGTTGGGGTATTAGACAAATGTCGGAGGGTAGGGCTAATTTTTGAATACAGAGTTCCACGGTATATTGTCATTAAGACCCCGTTTGTGAGTGGAAAGTCTGTATATCCACCTCTGTTCTTTCTCGAATAAACGGGCTTGGATGTTGGGCCCAGATGACAACTGTTCTATTACTGTCCACCTCATATCATTTGTGGTATGATGGGCAGTTAGAAAATGATCCATTAGTCTTGTCATGTTCTTTTTGCATCTGATTGTGCTTCTGTGTTCACAGATGCGTTGTTTAATTTTTCGTGTCGTCATGCCCACGTATGGTTTTCCGCAGGTGCAGGTGATAAGATAGATGACATTACTGCTGTTGCAGTTAGTCTGTGCCCTTTGCTCCCAAACCTTTCCAGGTTCCAAAACTATGGTCTTCGTGTTTTCTGTCAGGTGACAGACACTGCAGTCTCCACACCGTGAATGACCAGTGACTGGTGGAAGACCCCATATCTGTGTCAAGGTTGGGTCACTGTTGTTTTTGTTTTGTCTGGGTCTTGTGTTAACCAGAGTGTTTTTCAGGCTCTGCGCTTTTTTATAAGAGAAGAGAGGTTTCTCCCAATTGAAGGATCCAGAGTTGACTATTGTCCAATGTTTCCTGATGCTTTTGCTGACCATGTTGGAGATAGTATTGTATGTGGTAACACATGTGAGGGGTGTGTTGTCGTTGTCTTTTGTGACTTCTTCCAACAGAGCTTGGCGTGGTTGGTTTCTCGCTCGTTTCTGGCATTTCCTGGTGATCTTTGTTGGGTAGCCGCGTTGTGTGAGTTTCACCATCAGGTCTACAGCCTGTTCTTTATAGTCATTGAGTTTGCTGCAGTTCCTGCGTAGTCTTAAATATTGAAAGCACAAAGCAAGAAGGGTGTTCCTACAGTGGCCGTATCATTCAATAATGTGTGTACATCTCTGAGTAATCAAAAAGGCAGTGACAGAAGGAGGTAAAGTGCAAACAAAGTTCATTCAAAAAAATATTTATTTGTTCTTTTTTTATAGATATAAATTCATATAAATACTATTGTTGATCAAAAAATCTTTTTTTATATAATGGGTAATACATATATTAATTGAAAAAGTTCATAAAGAGCACAAAACAGTCATAAAAACAGCAGCAAATTAGCAGGTCCCCTGAAAAACAATCATACACAGCAGCTCGCTCACGTGCTAACAATCATTCTACATTCACACCACATACAAAGATGGAGAAGGAACTGGATTCCAAATAGCAAGATGACTACGCTAATGTGATCCAAGGGCACCAAGGTGTAATTGTTGGCCCTTGTGGCGGGTCTACCCGCGTTTCGGTGGATCAAGCCACCTTCATCAGGACCTTGTTCATCAAATTGTGCAGATATCAGGGGATCAGACAAAAGGAAAAATGGCAAGGTAATAGGTCAGCTATCACTAGAACGAGTTCTATTTCAGAATTAGGAGGTAAAGTCACATGAAGTGCACCGCATCCATAATGCCAAGTCAGATGTAGTAGGTGACCCTCAGAGCTTCATCTTAATATCTTGGATACCAAATTCTGTGTGGAAAGCGGGACGAGCGAGTTGTTTCCGTTTCGGTGGGAGTTCTGAAGAGATGCTTTTATTTCATAAAATCAAGAGGAAGGTCTCAGGGTATGGCAGTCCACGTAGAGGGTTAACTCCTGTAACGGAGGGTCTCAGGAACGCGGAGGGATTTGGTCGTTGCACACCGGATACGAAGGGTCGCGGTGGCTGAACAGTGTCAATTATTCTACAGAATATCTACTCATTTGATATATTATCACCATTGGTAAATAGACTGAAATGTGACTTTACCTCCTAATTCTGAAATAGAACTCGTTCTAGTGATAGCTGACCTATTACCTTGCCATTTTTCCTTTTGTCTGATCCCCTGATATCTGCACAATTTGATGAACAAGGTCCTGATGAAGGTGGCTTGATCCACCGAAACGCGCGTAGACCCGCCACAAGGGCCAACAATTACACCTTGGTGCCCTTGGATCACATTAGCGTAGTCATCTTGCTATTTGGAATCCAGTTCCTTCTCCATCTTTGTATGTGGTGTGAATGTAGAATGATTGTTAGCACGTGAGCGAGCTGCTGTGTATGATTGTTTTTCAGGGGACCTGGTAATTTGCTGCTGTTTTTATGACTGTTTTGTGCTCTTTATGAACTTTTTCAATTAATATATGTATTACCCATTATATAAAAAAAGATTTTTTGATCAACAATAGTATTTATATGAATTTATATCTATAAAAAAAGAACAAATAAATATTTTTTTGAATGAACTTTGTTTGCACTTTACCTCCTTCTGTCACTGCCTTTTTGATTACTCAGAGATGTACACACATTATTGAATGACACGGCCACTGTAGGAACACCCTTCTTGCTTTGTGTATTCTTGTTCCCCTCAGTTCCAGGGCCATAATTTATATATTTGAGGGGGTCCCATTGCTCATGTTTAGTCTTAAATATTGACCATAAGGGAGGTTTTCCCTTAGTGGACGGGGGTGAAAGCTCTCAAATCTCAACAAGTTATTTTTTGCGGTAGGTTTGAAATGGGTTTTGGTAGACAGACCTTCTTGTTCTCTTCTGATCTCAATGTCAAGAAAGATCATTTCATTTTTGCTCACATTGTGGGTAAAGTGAAGGTGTTGGTCGCAAGTGTTGAGCCAAGTGATAAATTGTGTCAGAATTTCTTGTGGACCCTTCCAAATTGTAAGCACATCATCAATATATCTGCGCCAGAACTTGATGTTTTCCAGATATGGGTTGGTGGGTGAGAGGATGTATTTTTTCTCGAAATCATATACATACAATCCAGCTACGCTGGGCGCAAAAACACTGCCCATAGACGTGCCGCCTATCTGTAAGTATAAGGACCCTTCGAACTCAAAGAAATTTCTTTTGAGTGCCAAGGTTGCACACTTGATTAGGAATTCCCTGGGTGTTCTGTGTTCCCAATTGCTTTGTTCTAAGGTTTCTTTAAGAACATTGATGGTGGCATCCTGGGGGATATTGGTATAGAGGCTTTCTATATCGAAGCTGACCAAGATCATATCCTCTTCCATTTTGATGGTTTCCAGGAGTGTTAGGAGACTCTTAGTGTCTTTTAGGTAAGTGCTGGTTCCTTGGACTATTGGTTTCAAAAAGTAGTCACAGAACCTGGACAGTGGTTCTAGTAATGAGCCTATACCAGACACTATGGGTCTGCCCGGGGGTGGAGTTCTGTTCTTGTGCATCTTAGGGACCACATAGAAGTAAGGTATTTTTGCCTCCGTTTTTGTAAGGTAATCTGCTTCTTGTTTGGAAATGTCTCCTAAGTGCTCAGCTTCTTCCACTAGATCTACTATTTCTCTTCTCAAGTCGTCTGTGGGGTCGTCGGTTAGAGGAAGATAGTTATTACGGTCCTCTAGTAGTCGTTTACATTCATGTTGGTAGTCTGTCTGGTCCATGACTACTAGGCCACCACCCTTGTCCGCTGGTTTTATGATGATGGTTTCATCTCCCTTCAGGTCTGATAGGGCGTTTCTCTCTGCCCTGCTGATGTTTTGGAATCGGGTAGGGGCAACAGTAGATTCTATGTCGTTAAATACTGCCTGTTCGAATGCATTTATTTCCACAGGGATGGTGTGGGGTGGAGGAACGAAGGTGGATTTTGTTCTTAGTCCAGTTTCGTTGGGTACTTCCTCATTATTATCCATGTTGTTTCTTTCAAAAAAAGCTTTTAGTTTCAGTTTTCTGAAGAAGGCTGCTAGTTCGCAATGTAATTTAAACTTATCCAAATTGGCTGTGGGGACAAAACCAAGTCCTTTATTAAGGACTTTCTTTTCCATGTCTGTTAGGACACGTGATGAAAGGTTTGTCACTAGGTCCTCATGTTGCTGGGGCCTGCTTTGTTGGATGCAGTTTTGTTCCTGGTGTTGTTGCTCACCATTTCTTCCTCTTCCCAATGGACGGTGTTCCCCCGTTTGTTGCGGCCTCTCCCGCGCCTGCCTCTGTTCTGAAAAGGAGGACGGAATTGATTTGGTTGGAAGGGATACTGTTGGAATGGTGGTTGCCAACCATACATCGGATATTGTTGGGGTTGTTGGTATGGATTATGGAAAGGGGGGTGGGTGTATTGTGGCCACTGGTAGTTCCCTTGATATCCCCCTCTCTTTTTCTGTCGTGGTGTGCTTGAGTTGGAACCTCCACTGCTATTCGAACTGTGGGAAGTGTTACTGGAGACATCAGAGTCTTGTTCTTGTGTTGTTGTTGCTTTATAGTCTGGGTCTGAATATGGGTAGGTCTTTACAAAGGAGAATTTTTTCAGATCTTTTTGGAACTTGGATACTTTTTGCTGTGTGAGATTCTCTCCGTATTCATTGATCTCTTTATTTATTTCATCCAATCTTTTTTTGTATCCTGTAATCGTGGCTTTTATGTGGCCTTCCTTGTTTTGAATTTCGATCTGAATTTTCTCAGATAGTCGTACGGCTGTCTTTAGGATAAGCATGATCCAGTCATGCGTGCAATGCCATGCTATTTGTGCCCAGTCTCTTCTGAACTCTTCATCTTCTAAGAAGATTCTTGGGGCAACTCAAGCACACCACAACAGAAAAAGAGAGGGGGATATCAAGGGAACTGCCAGTGGCCACAATACACCCACCCCCCTTTCCATAATCCATACCAACAACCCCAACAATATCCGATGTATGGTTGGCAACCACCATTCCAACAGTATCCCTTCCAACCAAATCAATTCCGTCCTCCTTTTCAGAACAGAGGCAGGCGCGGGAGAGGCCTCAACAAACGGGGGAACACCGTCCATTGGGAAGAGGAAGAAATGGTGAGCAACAACACCAGGAACAAAACTGCATCCAACAAAGCAGGCCCCAGCAACATGAGGACCTAGTGACAAACCTTTCATCACGTGTCCTAACAGACATGGAAAAGAAAGTCCTCAATAAAGGACTTGGTTTTGTCCCCACAGCCAATTTGGATAAGTTTAAATTACATTGCGAACTAGCAGCCTTCTTCAGAAAACTGAAACTAAAAGCTTTTTTTGAAAGAAACAACATGGATAATAATGAGGAAGTACCCAACGAAACTGGACTAAGAACAAAATCCACCTTCGTACCTCCACCCCACACCATCCCTGTGGAAATAAATGCATTCGAACAGGCAGTATTTAACGACATAGAATCTACTGTTGCCCCTACCCGATTCCAAAACATCAGCAGGGCAGAGAGAAAGGCCCTATCAGACCTGAAGGGAGATGAAACCATCATCATAAAACCAGCGGACAAGGGTGGTGGCCTAGTAGTCATGGACCAGACAGACTACCAACATGAATGTAAACGACTACTAGAGGACCGTAATAACTATCTTCCTCTAACCGACGACCCCACAGATGACTTGAGAAGAGAAATAGTAGATCTAGTGGAAGAAGCTGAGCACTTAGGAGACATTTCCAAACAAGAAGCAGATTACCTTACAAAAACGGAGGCAAAAATACCTTACTTCTAAGTGGTCCCTAAGATGCACAAGAACAGAACTCCACCCCCGGGCAGACCCATAGTGTCTGCTATAGGCTCATTACTAGAACCACTGTCCAGGTTCTGTGACTACTTTTTGAAACCAATAGTCCAAGGAACCAGCACTTACCTAAAAGACACTAAGAGTCTCCTAACACTCCTGGAAACCATCAAAATGGAAGAGGATATGATCTTGGTACGCTTCGATATAGAAAGCCTCTATACCAATATCCCCCAGGATGCCACCATCAATGTTCTTAAAGAAACCTTAGAACAAACCAATTGGGAACACAGAACACCCAGGGAATTCCTAATCAAGTGTGCAACCTTGGCACTCAAAAGAAATTTCTTTGAGTTCGAAGGGTCCTTATACTTACAGATAGGCGGCACGTCTATGGGCAGTGTTTTTGCGCCCAGCGTAGCTGGATTGTATGTATATGATTTCGAGAAAAAATACATTCTCTCACCCACCAACACATATCTGGAAAACATCAAGTTCTGGCGCAGATATATTGATGATGTGCTTACAATTTGGAAGGGTCCACAAGAAATTCTGACACAATTTATCACTTGGCTCAACACTTGCGACCAACACCTTCACTTTACCCACAATGTGAGCAAAAATGAAATGATCTTTCTTGACATTGAGATCAGAAGAGAACAAGAAGGTCTGTCTACCAAAACCCATTTCAAAGCTACCGCAAAAAATAACTTGTTGAGATTTGAGAGCTTTCACCCCCGTCCACTAAGGGAAAACCTCCCTTATGGTCAATATTTAAGACTACGCAGGAACTGCAGCAAACTCAATGACTATAAAGAACAGGCTGTAGACCTGACGGTGAAACTCACACAACGCGGCTACCCAACAAAGATCACCAGGAAATGCCAGAAACGAGCGAGAAACCAACCACGCCAAGCTCTGTTGGAAGAAGTCACAAAAGACAACGACAACACACCCCTCACATGTGTTACCACATACAATACTATCTCCAACATGGTCAGCAAAAGCATCAGGAAACATTGGACAATAGTCAACTCTGGATCCTTCAATTGGGAGAAACCTCTCTTCTCTTATAAAAAAGCGCAGAGCCTGAAAAACACTCTGGTTAACACAAGACCCAGACAAAACAAAAACAACAGTGACCCAACCTTGACACAGATATGGGGTCTTCCACCAGTCACTGGTCATTCACGGTGTGGAGACTGCAGTGTCTGTCACCTGACAGAAAACACGAAGACCATAGTTTTGGAACCTGGAAAGGTTTGGGAGCAAAGGGCACAGACTAACTGCAACAGCTGTAATGTCATCTATCTTATCACCTGCACCTGCGGAAAACCATACGTGGGCATGACGACACGAAAAATTAAACAACGCATCTGTGAACACAGAAGCACAATCAGATGCAAAAAGAACATGACAAGACTAACGGATCATTTTCTAACTGCCCATCATACCACAAATGATATGAGGTGGACAGTAATAGAACAGTTGTCATCTGGGCCCAACATCCAAGCCCGTTTATTCGAGAAAGAACAGAGGTGCATATACAGACTTTCCACTCACAAACGGGGTCTTATTGACAATATACCGTGGAACTCTGTATTCAAATAATAGCCCTACCCTCCAACATTTGTCTAATACCCCAACGGAGTATTAGACTGTTTCGACAACCACTTCATTGACTGTGACGCCCTTTGATTTTGGGGCAATGTAAACAGCACCAGTACGCAGTCACCCTACCACAGGGACCGCCTTTCATCATATCTGCAGCGGCCCCCTAGCCTTCCGCTATTTTCCCACACCAGTATCCCTGGTGTTTATGTCTAGCCCTCCCTATGCCATTGCTCACTTCCGATGGTGTTTGTGCAGCATCCCCTTTAGTTTCAAAGCACATTCCCCAGCTACAACTAGACGCATGCGCAGCGTCCCAGGATCACCTAGCCAACCTACCCGCCCACCGGCCTCCGTAGTGTCCACGTGACTTACCCCGGAAGCGGGTTTCTCAGAGATATCTACTCCGCGCACGCCCACTCATTCTAACCGAGCGGCGGAAGGTAGATGTAGGCTACTAGCCTGTCCTCTTCACTACGAACTGTAAGTAGATTTTCCCTCCCCTGGGGCAGAACTCATCTCTTGAACGCCCCCGCCCACGCCCAAAAGAGCTTCATATGTCGAGATTAATCCTAATCTTACCTCTCCACATAGAATATGTTGACAGAAGTGAAGTGCCTACCCCGTGCTCGATGAAGTCCATCACGAGTATTACTCTAGTAAGCCCTGACTCTGTCCAGCCCTGCTCCGTGCCTCTCTGTATGTTATATGTTTGTGTGAGTCTTGTATGTCTTTATATACACCACGAATCCTCAGTAGGATATTTGTTAGCCCATAACTGAATGGATGGCATTTTTTTAGGCGTAGTGCAAATCACGCTGTTAAAGATACGAGCACTGCTCTATATTCTTTCATGTTAAAGCATGCTAATCCAGGCACACACCTAGGATACCTATGTCTCATCCATAGACTCTTCCCTAGGTATACAATGCCGCAGCGTACACTCTCACAAAAATGAGCACGCTCCCACCCCATAAGTAGACACGCCCTCTACTTCAGAAGGCACCTTTTCCATTCACCACCGTGGAACGAAAGGACTACTGCACGACGTTTTTTCACCAAAACACTGCACTTCGTAACCGAATAGTAATTACTTCCTTTACTTCTTTTCCTTCCCTAGGTTTTTTGTTCATCTCCTAAACCTTAGGAGTGAATTCCCAGAGATACAGTTTTATCATCTGGAAGACCAAGGATTTAGGACAGGGTGCGTCTTTTAGGGGACCCACACCTCCCACTTCCTTGTTTTGGTCCTGAGGAATACCGGGGATTACCCCTAATGGTAGAAACATGTCGACCAACACATAGCAGAGATACACAGGTCGTAACTCCCCTGCCAGTATCTCACCATACGTTTTAAATTTTGTCCAGTTACCTTTTTATTAAAGCTAATATTGAAGTGCTAACCAGGACAATTTTAACACTCACACTGTTTTTTTGCACCCCACGCTTCACTACCTGCTCCACTGTAACCCAGGTGTTGAAGCACACCCAAGTGACGCTAGGCCACTTGGGTGGGCCCCGATGATGAAGCAAGTCACCACTAGGTAGTGAGTGAGGGGTTTACTAACAAAGGAACAGTGTTTCCTTGTCAGGAAAAGAGCCTTCACTTCCCTCATCGGGTGGTACTCCTCCAGCTGTTTGTAATAAGGTATACAGAGTAGCACATCAATTAACAAACAGTATATTTCCTAAACTTTTGTATAGCCAAGTACCAGTATTGGTGCCACTCAAGGTAACACAAGAAACCCCACTACCACAGATGTCACCACACAGAAGTATCAAAGAACTCCTGTGCTAGTCTGAACAAAACCATTTTACCTCGGCACTTTTCAAGTTTTTGTGTCTATTTTAAATAGTGTAACCAGTTTATAATTAAACAAGCTGACTGCTCACAGGCAAGTAATCCAACAGATAGACTAATGCAAAATTCAATTTAATGACATTTGACAATGTTCAATTTCAATTGTGGAGACCTAGGGCCAGATGTAGGTAGGCGTTTACCGGGTGGTAACGGCCGAATTCGGCCGTTACCGACCGGTAAGAGCAATTTGACATGTAGGTCCCTGTATTTTACAGACTCGGTAAATTTACCGATAAGTAAATTTACCGAGTATGTAAAATACCGAGTCGGTATCATTACGGATTCCGGTAAATTGGTATGTAGGTGGGACTCTTCTGAGTCCCACAAGCAGTACAAAATCGGTATTTTACCATCAAATACTACTTGATGGTAAAATACCGTTTCTGGTGTGCATGCACATGTGTGCATGCACACCTATGCCATATGACAGGCAGACCTGCCCTTAGGGCAGGTATGCCTGCCACATGGCACCCGAGCCTCTTTTGGGGGTGCCAGAGGGTGTCAAAGTGACACCCCCTGCACCCTTGTGACAGTCGGTATTTTCCGATGTGGTAAATACCGACCGGTAAATGCCCAATCAATCCTATGGGCTTCAAAGCCCATAGGAATGAATGGGCATTAACTGGTCGGTATTTCCCGCATCGGAAAATACCGACTGTTTCCGATTCGGTAATTGCACATCTGCATTTACCTACATCTCGGTACTTTTATTTTCCGACCTCTGAAATACCGAGTCGGTATGACTCGGTATTTAAGAGGTCGGAAAATAAAATTTACCTACATCTGGCCCCTAATGTTTTAAAGTGTAATACAAAAACAAAGACATATAGTGCTAAACTTGTTGCTCTAGCTAGTTGTCCCATGGAGGTCTTATTCATATAACCTCTCTGTTGTCAACGTTGGAAACAGCAGACACATGTTTTGTTACGATTGTAACTTCTTCAAGGCTTATATGTGAAACAACATTGTTCCAAATAATTAGGGATTGTCCCATGTACGAAAAAAACAGTTATTTGCGTAGCAGTAATGGGGGATCATGGGTTTTGCGTCAGTTTCCAGTCAATCAAGTAGTCTATAGAAAAAAGTAGCTAGTGGCAGGTTATTTTCATCAATTGTCCTTCCAATACTTATTTACTCACTGCATTATATGTGTATCCTACTTCATGTAGTTGGCAAAGGTTTGGGCGATAGCAAGGTTCATATGAAAGTTTTGCCAATTACGTGTAAAGACGAGGGCCGTGTTATGCCCCTCTATAATCAGCGTAGAATGCTGTATTAAGGCGGTAGTGTCCCCAGCCAGCCGCCCACCAGTCTAAGATGGATAATCAATCCTCCAGAAAAGCCTCCCACCACGCCCACAATGGAAAACTACCTGCCTGGGTCGAACATGAACAAAGAGGCACAGTAGGATGAGCTAATACCTGTCAGATGGATACATACTATCATGAATCCAAGGCCACAGTGCTGGGTCACAGCTTCTCCTAACTACACATTCAGATAAGTATGTGAGGGCAGAATAACCTATTCTTTAGCAAGTCGAGAAACAGCCTTGAATAAGAGAGAATATAATAACAAAATACAGTGTTCTGCTGAGGCAAGCAATATGATCAGTGAGGCCTAAGTTAAGCACAGTCTAAGCAGCTTGTTAGGGATTACGAAATGCAAAATGGTGTCACATTAGCTAACTGAGCCCTGCACATTATGGGTTTAACTCAGTAGGTTGCATAACGTGAATACAAATGGCATCTATTTTAGCCACACACTGCTAACCTAATATAGCATGAAACAAGTGCATTGCAGGAATGTGAATTTTAAACCTAACAATTGTCATTGTGAGCATAACAGCCTCTTGGCTTTGCATATGAAACTAACCTTTAATCTACCAGTGTGTAACAATGAAAGTGACGCCCCCCACATCTAGCCATGGTGCCTGCTGTATATTTGAATTTGGGTAAGAGAATTTGAAAAAGAAACTAAGCTGTGCATGAATTGTTTTAAATAAATGCAAATGTAAGTTTCCTTAAAAAAGGTGAGTTTGTTTTCTGCACCTCCCGCACAGAGAACAAAACAATGGAGGAAAGCTTCAGAGGCACCCTCTTATGGGCGATAAAAAAAAAGGCTACTAGTGATTAACTAGATGCTGAGAAATTCAATTAGGTGATCATAGTTCTCGCATCACGTCTTTAGCTTTCTATCCCCACTACAGCAACTATGTCAACATTATCAGTACTGAAAAAATTTGAAAGTATGATGGTTTTACTTATATGGCCGTTTTCATGTTTATGTTTATTCATTTATATATATAAAAAATTGTAGTCACTGACTTTCTAGTCATTAGAGTGGTTTCAGGTGAAGTACAACTGTACCCAACTCCTATAGTAAATTGTAAGGAGCCGAGCATGAACATTTGATTTTATCCTTTGCAACTCATGTTTATTATCCCTTTTCTTTCACTTGTATTTTAGGTGGCAGAATGAATACAAGGGACAGGTAGAGTATTAATTATTTCCCTCCCTACTATATATCTTTTTCACATAGTGCGTTGATAATCCACTTTTGAGTTTTTCATTACCCTGAAGAAGACCTATGACCTGCCTTCGGATATTTAAAAAGGTTGAAACATGTTGGTAATTATGTTCTCCAAGATCAAGTATTGCATTGATTTACACATAGTGTCAGATATTTTAATATTTAACCATACCTGTGGTAGTTTATAATAAACGTACGGTTGAGTATACCCTTAGGTATTTTTAATTACAATTTCCGTTCTTGTCTAAGTAACAGGATGCAATACTTTGTCCTGACAACAGATTTTTAAGAACATTCATTGTTCAGACTAGCTACCCTCAGTTGAGTAACCTGGGGAATCTTCTGCATAGCGAGAATTCTTGTCAGCAGCTTGGCTGACCAAACCACACTTTGCCAAACAACTGTTCCAGCCGGAACTCCACAGGATCGCCTCCCGCCTCCCGCCGCTCGACTCCCGCTGGTCTTGGGAGACGGCCGCAGAGTGGAGAGCGGGGGCCGGGGAACTACATCCCCCAACAGGCCTTGCGACATCACCACCAGCAAAGAGCGCCAGGAGGCGCTTAAAAGTCGCGCTCACCCTGCAGAGCGGGGGAATCTTCTGCATAGCGAGAATTCTTGTCAGCAGCTTGGCTGACCAAACCACACTTTGCCAAACGACTGTTCCAGCCGGAACTCCACAGGATCGCCTCCCGCCGCTCGACTCCCGCTGGTCTTGGGAGACGGCCGCAGAGTGGAGAGCGGGGGCCGGGGAACTACATCCCCCAACAGGCCTTGCGACATCACCACCAGCAAAGAGCGCCAGGAGGCGCTTAAAAGTCGCGCTCACCCTCCCTCGCGGGACGCCGGGCGAAGCCCGGGCCAAGGGCGGGCCCGTTTCAGCCCGTTCCAGACCGAGACAAGCTGGGCTGGGCCTACTCCCTTGGTGGCTGCTGCCAGACGTCCTCTCCTCCTGCTAAAGGTACTCTTATTAGCCATTGTGACCTTTGGATTTTGCCCTTGTAGTCTGTAACCTTACCAAAATGTCTACGACGAGGTCTAGAAGTAAGACTGCCCTCAGAACTGCATCGATTACAGGCCCTATTGATAAGTTCACATCTACCACCACTGAGGCTATTAACCAAAATATCTCCCTCTTAGAACGCAGGGTATCCCAGGACCTTGCGATCGCCAGGAGATCTTCATTGGGCCTTATAGCAGTGGCTCAAACCCCGCTCCCAATAGCTGCTCCTATTCCAATCCTAATACAGTCTGGAACTGCAGCAGCTCAAGTACATTCTATTCCTAATGCCGTTGATTTGTCAGCCACGAACCTGTCATTGGAACTGGATACGACAGGGAACCTTGAGATCACCCCGGACCTTGAGCAAATTGTGGCTGAAGATTCTGCTCAAGTAACTCGGCTTAAGGGGGTGAGAGAAGGTGCTGTACCCAAGCAGCCAGTACTCCCAAATAAAGGGACTAACGCCAACCAACCTTCTAAAACTAAGAAAAAGAAAGGTTCAACTACGAATGCTACCCCTAGTATTAACTCTGTTTCATCTGGGTTACCTAACTTATATTGTCCCACTTTGGTTAATGTTCAGGAGGGTGGCCCTTGTCAGACGGATTGCGATTTTTCCCAGCTTTTTGAAAGATTTAGGGACCTACTTACACATCATCTCCAGCCGCTGGAACGGAGTATTATGGCAATTGAAAAACAGCTTGCCATACTTCTTGTTAAAACATCCAGCCAGCCCAGGGCAGCAACTGCCAAACCCGGGGGGTATCCTCAGCGGTCTGTTCGGGGGTTCCCTCAGTTAACTCCGACAGACCGTCCGTTACGTTTAATGTACAACCTAAAACAAACGTGTCCACAACCCCTTTATCACTTGCTCAAAATACCTGTGTAAATTACACAAAATCCAAGCCCAAAGTCAAATCCTTACCCCAGACACCTTCATCCAGTCAGCAAATCCCCCCTGCTCCTACCCCTCTAGTTACACCAACCGACGCTAATCATATTACGACCAAATGTGTCCTCACAGCAATCCAACAGTAAACCTCTGGCCCCCCTAGAACTCACTCTAATGAAGGCAAGAGGGGGACCAGATCTAAACGTCCAGTTCATCTGGCTCCTGAGGCAGCTCCATTTACCGTAATTCTAACAGGAGTTCCTGAACTTACTGCAGGAACAGATGAACCTCACTGGTCCCTCCGGAATAAAATCCTTCAGTGGCTCAGTATTAATACCATTGAAGCCTCCCAACACCAGCAGAATATCATCTGTACGTAGGGTACCTTGGGTGGGGAAGAGCCCCAAGTGTATACAGGGGGACTGCGTCATCGTTACATGCGAGGATGCATCCACTGTGAACCATATTTGTTCATGGCCAGATCTGGAGAAGAAAGGGGGCATCGACATGCATCGACTCTCCTTTTTTTACCCCCCCACATTTAACTATCACTACCCAATTCCACCGCCAAACTGGGCCATGCCCCAAGAACATCTATGGGATTATGGTGATCCATGGCGAACTCAACAGAATAGGGGCAGGGAATGGGTACCTCGTCCCTGGTACCCCAATAAAAGCCATTTTGTAGACAGCGGGTGGCAAGGTATTCAGGCAGCCAACAGATTTGACTGCCTGGAGATGGTTGACTGACATTATGTCCCACCACCGACAAATCAGCCAGACAACAGGCAGTTAGGATCTGGTTTCAGTGTTCAATCTGTCTTTGTCGGTGCACCAGTAGTATCTACTGTGGCTCCCGCATCTCTTAGCGGACATGTGGACTCACACAAGGTCTCCGCACCGACAAATCTGCCAGACACTAGGCAGTCAGGATCTGGTTTCAGTGTACAATCTGTCCGTGTCAGTACACTAGCAGTACCTACCGTGGCTCCCGCATCTCTTAGCGGACATGTGGTTTCCCAGAAGGTTTCTGCACCGGAAGGTACCTCCTTCCAATCCCTCTCTCCCAGTCACCATTCTACCAACATTCAGTCCCCCACTAGGAGGTCAATAATTGGGCATCCCAGGACATTAGCCCAGGCAACTAAGTCTGCAGATCTTACCCTGATCTCCTAGAATATTGCAGGAATAGCAGGGAAATTAAACACCCCTTTTTGGACCAGGTTTATTGGAGAAGGATTCGATAATCGATATAGTCCTCCTCCAGGAGAAGGCTACTCTTCCTATTGTCTCAACTCCACTAAACCCAGTTCATGCATGGCCAAGGGGGGCCTTTTGATACTCCTATCTAACAGATTGAGTAATTTCAAAGTTAGAAGCAGTACGTCTGTGGGAGTACATAGCCAGGTACTGAGGATTGAATGTGGTAAGGGAAACGATCTGGTCCTTGTTAATTTTTATAATAACATCTTTGATGCCACCAGAGGGAATATTTTGTTCCCTTTGGAAAAAGAAATTGCAAAGGTCCTGGGCATCTCAAACAAGAGGTCGGACATCCTATGGGCTGGGGATTTTAACCTGCAGCCATGCCATCTATCAAAAGGGAATGCATGTGGTTTTGGAATGGAGCTGGATAACCTTAGTGGGGGCGCGGGCAAGAGCGAGGATTTCCTCCATTTTCCACATTGCCATTATGGCTCCATTTTAAATAAACTGTTGTTTAAATTAGATCTATATTTGTTAAACTGTAACAAAAACAACCGGAATGCCATCTGCCCCACTTTCACAGGGAGGGATGCTGGGACATTTATTGATCATATTCTTTTCTCTAGTAATGGTGACCTCTTAAACCTGCATGTCAGAGAAGAAAGTCTTAGCGACCATAATAGCATTTGTGTCACCCTTCCCGGAAGAGGTGCCATACTAGAGACCGGAGAAACCTGTACCACCGATATAGTTCCAAGCAGACCTAAAGGCCCGAGGATCAAATGGACCGGGGCCAATTCTGCGGCCAAACAAAGGGAGGTCATAGTTAGTTGTAAAACTGAGATCAGTTATTGCTTAAAAGACGTTATTAATTCTGATCTCTTGTTGTTACATTTTATTAATATCAACATTGCTATCGAGGGTATTTTTAGTAAGAAATCAACAATTAATAAAACTGTCAAATTGGGATGGTTTGATAACTCCTGTACAGTAGCCTTACGGGAACTGAAGCTCGCCTTAGGGTTCAAATCCTGGCATAGTATCAGAATTAAACAAACTAGGGCCAATTATAAAATGGCTATTGATAATAGGAAAAAGGTCCCACAGAGAGAAGCCTGGGACAAGCTGAATGAAGCAGCTGAGACTAAAAATAGCAAACTCTACTGGGAAACAGTCAATAGCCCATTTTTAAATACTGAGGGCATTCCGGAAATCACCTCCCATGTTGCATGCGAGGAGTGGATCATCCACTTTTCCAAAATCTTTAATCCAGAAGGGATACCATTAACCCCACCTCCCGCTGTATCGTCCACATGGTCACCTTTACCCTTGGGGATAACCCTGGAAGAGGGACATGAAGGACTTACCAACAGTAAGGGGGGGAAGGCCCCGGGCCCCGATGGGGTTCCAATTGATTTATTAAAAGCCGAAACTAACCTGTGGGCCCCCATTCTGGTGAGGACTTTTAACTGTGCAGCCGAAGACAATATTCCCCCCTCATGGGGCAAATCGGTCATCATCCCCCTATTTAAAAAAGGTAGCAAATCTGAGGCCTCCAATTATCGACCCAATTCTTTATTGGACCCCTCAGTAAAGGTCATGAGCAGAATTCTGCCCAAAAGACTAGAAACTTGGGCTGAAGATATGAACATTTTAACTAAGGTGCAATATGGTTTTAGGAAAGGCATGGGTACACTTGAGCAATGTGTAAATTTGGATCTTTTAATTAATAAATACACAGTAGCTAAAAAGGGCAACCTTTTCTTATGTTTTGCTGACTTGAGCAGCGCATTTGATTTAGTTGATCACGGTTTTCTTTGGCAGGTCTTATTGGAGCTAGGGGCACCGAAAGAAATAGTTAATTTTTTAGCAAGGCTCTACGAGAAACTTTCTTGTAAAGTCCGATACGGTACCCTAGGCGAATGCACACCGTTTCTTAAAGTTTCAAGGGGCATCCGTCAAGGATGCGTGTTAGCCCCTCTTTTATTTTCCCTTTTTATCAACTGTATTGACCGCACTTTAGCTGCTATACCAGCAGACGCTCCGCTGATTGGAGGCAAACCTGTCACAATCCTACTATATGCGGATGACGCTGTCCTTTTATCCCGCACGCAGGTAGGTTTACAGCGTCTCATTGACAGCTTCATGCTGTTCATTCAAAATAGGAGACTCTGCGTGAATAAATCTAAGACGTATGTAATGTTATGTGGCCAGTCAGCAAACAAATTGAAGTCCAGTTTTTATCTAGATAGTGACAAAATGTTACAAGTCAAATCATTCTGTTACTTGGGAATCACCTATGCCAATGACGGGTCTTGGAAACCTGAACTTGACAATATCAGGATGAAATTGTTGCGAACCACTAGCAGCGTATTTCGATTTGCTTCCAAGCTCAGATCGAGAAGCATCCAAGATATTATTAACATATACAATATACGCTGTGTTCCCTCTGCACTGTACGGGGCAGGTGTGTGGGGTCACATCGATGGCACTTCTTTACAAAAAGATGAAAATACGTTTTTAAAAAGAGTGTTATGTGTCCCCCATTCAACTTCCGTTCAAATAATCCATGATGAGGTCGAGATCGAGTTTATCTCTGACTTAGCAGCCGTTCGTCCACTCTTATTGTGGCGGTCTATTTGGGCTAAGTCAGAGACTCGATTCACTCAAGAAATTATTCTTGACTGTATAGGATTGGACTTCTCTTCCCGTATATTGTGGTTGAAATACATTCACTTCTGGTATAAAACTCTATTTGATATTGACGTTCTTCTTGATCCCGAACTGGCGGTTGAAATCCCCAAAAAAGAAATCAAACAAACCTTTTTAAAGTATAAAAAGAATGCGCGAGATGAGGTGTATGGCAAGTTGGCCACTGTGAAGTTCTATAAGGAACTAAATCTACCTTCGGGGTTCCAAGCCTACCTTTTGAAAGTTTCCCGTCCCTCTCATCAATTTGTCCAAACCCGTGCAAGGCTGGGTATTGTACATCATCTGGTTGCGTTCCCAGTACAGAAACTTAAATCTGAAACTCCTTGCCCTTGTGACAATATTTCACGCCAGAGTTGCTGTCATTTTTTACTTTTCTACAAATTTTATCACTTTTTAAGAACAAGGTACCTAAAGCCCATTTTTATAAAACATAACATACGGTCTTTCAAGAATGCCTTAGCGCTCCTATTATCCCTTGAGAATGTGGACATTTGTTTTTTTGTTGCCACTTTTATCTTGAAATGTACAGCTGCCAGGAAATGTATTGTATTGCCATAATTTCATATACTCCTGTCTGTACTTATCTGTCCTTAACTGTATTTTGCACCTGAAGACGTAACATGTCTTTTTACTCTGGGTCTGATTTAAAATGTATAGCTGCCAGGAAGAGCACTTTGTGCGATAATTAATTAATTCCTGTCTGTACAAGTATCCTACCATGCTTTTTAGCTTTTTAAACGTTCTTATAAAATGTTGATTTTTGTCCTTGTAGTTACTTTACTTTATTTGAATTGCACAGCTGCCAGGAAGTGTCTAGTGCTGCTATAACTCTACACTTTCCTGTCTGTACTTACAGTTCTTTAATTTTACCTTGCAAATTCACAATGTTCCATTTTTGGCTTGGTGTTTGCTTTAAAATGTACAGCTGCCAGGATACGCACTATATGTGATTACTATTTTCATTCCTGTCTGTACATGTATGATTCTCTCACCTTTTAGCTTTTTATCATATCCTCAATTATGTATTGATGCCCAGTGCCTGTCTATATATGTCACCTTCCTCAGGAAACATTCCGGAGTTCACTTGAATAACTTTGGTTTTTTTTAAATGATTTTAAAAGTAATGAATTGTTTATAAGTTTATGCTTGTATGATTTGTGCTTTCAAATCGAATAAAAGCTTATGAAACTGAGTAACCTGGAGTGACATTGCTCCTACCCCAGTGTGAAAGTTCATCAAATGATGAAGCAAGCCTTGATAAGTCAAGGGTGAGACAACCTCTCAAAAATCGTTTGATGATCTCCTCACCTAGAAAGTTAGAACTGTGAGATACCAGTTTTCATCTTTCAACCCTGAAGTAGTTTTGTGTTATGCAGTTACTGCCAGGGGGATATACTTGAATGTTTTAGCTCCTCCTCTCTCTTTGGGTGAAACCTACACAGAATACATCCCCTTTACCTGGGAGTAAGAAACATCCTTATTCATGTGGGTGTGAAATTTGATCAGGTGGCCAAGCACTGCTGACGGGTGTTTAGGGCTAAGCTCATATGCAGAAGATCCACCCTGTGGAACGTGGACTAAAGTTACCATAAGATGCTTACACATGTTATTATACTCTACTGAGACATGAAATTATGTGTTTGATAATTCTTCCTAAGAGTAGCTTCCATGTCTTTCATTTTTGCTAGCACTGGCAATCTTGTTTTGTTGCTTATTTATTTCTTTATTTTTAAGAGGACATTTTTAAAAAGGTAAACATTCTGAATGGAGTTCTAAAATCAAACCAGCAACGACTCCATCTTAATAGCATCCTGGAGCCCTTTTATCATATATTAAGAGGTGGGAGATCTGTACATATGTAGTAGAAGGCAAACTGGTAGAGGGAATACTTCTCCTGAACTTTATAGTTCTGTCCTGTTTGCCAAAATATGCCAATTCAACCTCATTATACATTTATTCAAGCAATACAGAAGAAGCCATCATAACTTTGTATGAGTATCTTTGCTTTGCTTATCTGACAAATAGATTTGCCATGAAAATGATTGTTTTGATAAGTTTCCCATTGATTGGCTGTGGACATCTTGAGTTTTGAACACTGCAGTGGCATTGGACTGGTAATCATGCACCATCCATACCTTCTTTTTCAATGAACAAACATGTTTGTTTACACACTGCCACGTTACCAAAAAAAGTCCTGTGCTCAGATCCAAAGTACAGATATGGGGTGTAGGAAAATGGTAATGTGTTTCCCAACTATTACTAAAGTTTAACTTGATTTTAGAATGTTAGTTTTCCTGGTAGCCTACTACAAGGCTTTCACTACATATAGATACACTGGTATAAGAACAGCAGTGGTGAAGCGAAAATATTATTAATGTCCTGCCAGTTTCGATATATGAAATATGTTCTGCTGTATGACGTGCTGTAAGGCATGAAAATGTTCCAGAATGCGAGAAAGACTCTCTCTGTAGCATGTGCCCTATTTAGAATAAGGTTCCCCCAGCCTCTTTGAAATTCACACTGCATGCAGTTCAAAGCAAATGCTCACTCAGGGGAGGGTATGTTTAATGGTATGTGGCCAGGGGTAAATCTAGGGGTAGAAAAGAGTAACCCAAGACAGAAACATGAAATTCCTATCCACGTGTTTAGATATGTGGAACCTGGGAGAGGTGTGTGGCAACAAAGCATTTTTTCATTAGAGGAAGTGGATTATTATTGTGCTGAAAAGCTTGTCTAGGGAAACGTCAGAATTCCCTTAGGATTGCCTAGGCCTCTTCGCAGACAGCAGACTTTAAAATAGTATTATTAGTACCTTCCAGGAATAGAATATGCTTAAACCTGAGAAGAAAGAGGGCTACTCTGAGAGCAGCATTACTTAAATATGCCTGCCTGCCTGAGTAGTGTAAAGAAGTGTTTCCAGCTAGGGGTATGGCTCATGGAGAGGGTCTTTAAAGCTTGATGTGCCAGCATCCGGCTCGCCCGCAGAGTCTAGTTCCTGCCAGAAGAACTTTCTTACCACCATGGTACACCCCTTCTGTGAAAGAAGAAATTAGAATGTTCTTTTACAGAGGAAGATGTGGTCTCTCTGAAAGAAATCGAGTAGACCATTGGAAGTGGACATTTCCTATTAACCTCTTACTAGAGTATGGTATGCCTCTTGTAAGTGGAAAACGTAGACTGGGTCTGAGTAGCCAATCCTGTTTATTTTTTCCAAGGTAGCAGTGCTATTAGAACAGTTGCAAAAAAGGTTTTAGATCAGATACTGAAATTTATTGGGACAAACTATCAAATGTAGCCAAACCTTTGTAACACACAGGTTGGCCACAAAGGGCACTTATATCCAGATCAGCCTCATTAAACCTCATTCATTTTTCTTTGCATTTCCAATACATTATTAATATTGAATATCTTTTTCCAGTGCTTTCTAAGTTTGTTAGGACCATATGATTTTTTCCGTATTTTGGTTTTTTTCGGCTAGCAGCTGCACATAAACGACAGCCATTTTCTTTGAGGAAGGCCTTCACGTAGTGCCAAGTAACTAAGCGGGTGCCAGACATTCCTCACAGAAAAACAAGTACCTTAATGAGTGAGATCGTTTGGGCATCGAAAGGAGCTCATTCAAAACTGCCAACTTTTGTGGGTGTGCAGATTGGTAAAGTCTTCCGAAACACATCTTCATAAATTATAGTTTAAATTATAGGTATAAAAAAATTGTGAAATTCAAACAATAAAATAGGCAGCTTTAAAACCCGTTCATAGCATGGATATGGTTCTGCGATTTGAGGGTCTTTTCAGGGAAATAGTAGAAAAACCCCAGGCTTTCATCTTTGTTCAAGCACTACCACAAAATGTATTGTTCGCTCAGCTGAGCTTAATGTTATTTATACCTGTGCTTTGTTCACACTGCCCTTAGCACTGTATTTTTCTCTCCACATTGTTGTTGTTTTTTAAATGTTTTTTTATTGAGCAGAAAAATAGATAAAACAGGGAATTATTAGAATCAATTAGATAAATATACATTTCTCTGTTACATATTGATTTAGACAAATCTCTGACAGAATATCGATGACTACAATATCGACAACAAAAATATTGGACCCAAAATATCGATGTCCAGAATATCGAAGTCCTATCTACATAATGGTAAGTTCAAAAATATTGATACAAAAATATCGTTGTTAAAAATATCGTTTTTTATGTTTAAAAATTATTGTAAAATAAATGAAATAATTCATATAATTAAAATAAACATTGTTAGAATTATTAGAAAATGTTTAGAATTATAAATAATACATATAATATAAAAATAAATTATACATACATCTATATAAAATATAATCATGGACTCTAAGGAGTGGCATTTATATGATTATTTAAATCACATTATGATAAATCTGCACGCTGGTCTTGCACATACATTAATATTCATACATATATTTTCTTGTGTAATACACTGTACCAAGTTTTTTTGACGTGATAATTTAAATGTATCTATTAGGATCAAACCATGACAGTATTTCTTCATGTTAGTCCCATTTCTAAGACCATGATGTCTTGCCATTATTTGTTGCCTTAATTTTTTGGTCTATTCACATGATCAAGATTCTTTGGGAAGTGAAACGCGTTGTGAATAAACACGGAGGTGAACTATAACGAATACAGAGTCTGGCATTCCTGAGAGCGTGCTTATTTGTTGCTTTGAAAGTGGGATATATAAACTATAATATATATATTTACATAATAATATTAAGAAATAATTATTTTAATAAATTATATTTTGTTACAAACATAGAAAAAATTATTAAATACATATAAATACACATACACCACTAACATAAAAATAAAAATAAAAAATATATATAATGAATTAAAATATTACAATAATTAAAAAAAAATACATTTTACAATACATCTACTTAAATAGTAAATAAAATATTGTATAGAGGAGAGGATACAATTATTATTCCCACTCCAGAGAGTGCAAAGTTTAAGGAAAGTGTTGGATAGCTTAGGGGTTAAAATTACTATTCCCACTCCAGTGAGTG
Source organism: Lissotriton vulgaris (assembly GCF_964263255.1). Classification (NCBI taxonomy): domain Eukaryota; kingdom Metazoa; phylum Chordata; class Amphibia; order Caudata; family Salamandridae; genus Lissotriton; species Lissotriton vulgaris. The sequence goes on from NC_141685.1 coordinate 1,577,057,831, forward strand.
CATCAGGAGGGAAAGTGTTGGATAGCATAGGAGTAAAAATTATTATTCCCACTCCAGTGAGTGCAACAGTAGGGAAAGTGTTGGATAGCAGAGGGTTAAAAATTACTACTCCTATCTACATCAACTTAAACAGTAAATAAAATATTGGATAGGGGAGAGGACACAATTATTATTCCCACTCCAGAGAGTGCAAAGTGTAAGGAAAGTGTTGGATAGCTTAGGAGTAAAAATTACTATTCCCACTCCAGTGAGTGCATCAGGAGGGAATGTGTTGGATAGCATAGGAGTTCAAATGATTATTCCCACTCCAGTGAGTGTAACAGTAGGGAAAGTGTTGGATAGCAGAGGGTTAAACATTACTATTCCTATCCACTGAGTGCAACAGTAGGGAAAGTGTTGTATAGCGTAGGTGTAAAAAATATTATTCCTAATCCAGTGAGAGTAACATTAGGGAAAGTGATGGATAGCGTTGGGGTAAAAAAATTACCATTCCCACTCCAGTGAGCGCAACTGTAAGGAAAGTGTTGGATAGCGTAGGGGAAAAAATTGCTATTCCCACTCCAGTTGGTGCATCAGTAGGGAAAGTGTTGGATAGCAAAGGAGTAAACATTACTATACCCACTCCAGTGACTGCAACAGTAGGGAAAGTGTTGGGTAGTGCAAGGATAAAATGACTATTCCCACTCCAGTGAGTGAAACAGTAGGGAAAGTGTTGGATAGAGAAGGGGTAAAACTTACTATTCCCACTCCAGTGAGTGCAACAGTAGGGAAAGTGTTGGATAGCGGAGGGGTAAAAATTACTATTCCCACTCCAGTGAGTGCAACAGTAGGGAAAGTTTGGATAGCAAAGTGTTAAAATTAATAGTTTCAAAATTTAAATAAAAAATAAAAATTCAAAAATAGTAGCTACAATACAAACATTGTTAATAACACAAAAAACTATATAAACATATTACACAGTTTAAAAAAATAGAAGAAATTAAATATTAAAAAATACTAAACATTAAATACAAACATTAAATTATAAAAGTTTTACAAACAAATACATTTCTTCACAAATACATAAATATAATACCAAAACTATGTATTATTCATAAATTACTTCACACTATATACCACTATAAACACACAAATAACTCATACGAATTTGACAGAATTAACATATTTACCAATTAAATATTTATACTTTTCAAACAATTAATAATAAAATAAATAAATTACCACAAAGAAAACTATAAAATAGAAATATGAAATAAATACTAATAAATAAAAAATATTAATTACTTTTTTTTCATTAAATTACTTCCCAACCTATTTCCATATAAACCTACAACCCAATTCTTAAGAAAATGACACTTTTAACATTATTATCAATTTAATAATTAAAACTAATTAATAAAATATTAATAATTGAAAAATAATAAATTAATGATAAATACTAATAAATAAACATTAACAATTACTTCATTATAATTAAATTACTTCCCTCCCTATACCCCTATAAACCCATAACCCACTCCTAAAAAAACATAACTCAATTATTACAATTATCAATCAATCCATTAATAGCCTGTGGAGGAGTGGCTGTCTGGAGTGGGCGGTGCGAAAAGTGCACTAGGGACCCAGCATGGTGCAGCACGGCGCAGCCCCCAAGAAAGGGGAGAGGTGGCCCAGCTCAGGCTTCCCCCCCTGGACATTGGTGCACTTTGGCCTCTCTGGCCTCAGAGTCATTGGCTGTGCCTGGGAGGCGCCAGGGTCCGTGGCGCATGTCGGTAGTCAGATCAGGCCACGGAGTGGAAGATCAGGGCCCTTGGGGGGTGAAGGCAGGGGAGTGTTGGTGGACATTGGGCTATCCACGAGGCAGCTGCCACCTGCTGGGGGGCTTGGAAAGACAGATCTTGCACTGGGCTTTGTGTCCTGGATTTTGGGCTGTACTTGCGCTCGGCAGGCTCGGCAGTCGCTCCTGAGGGCTTGGTGGCAGCACTTCCGCTGAGACAATGGCATGAGACAAAGGTGGTGGAGATCACACCAAGCAGGGCCCCATAGACAAATTCGATGGAGTGGGTGCGGCAGCAGGGGCTGCAGGATCACAGGGCCAGATACCGGACAATGCGGTGTTAATGGCAGCCATTACTCAGTCTAAAGAAATGCTGGATGCGAAGATCGGGGCTGTTGGTTCTGTCGTCATGCTGATGCGGCAGGATTTGCGCAATGCAGTCAACCGCATTGCAGGGACTGAGGCCAGAATATCGGAGGTGCAAGATGATGTCACGACCCTTAAAAAGAAGGTGGCGGCTATGGAAAAGATTTAGAAGGGTCTGGCACTGCGGGCGGAGGATGCCGAAGGGAGTTCTCAGCGCAACAATCTCCGCTTCGTGGGATTTCCAGAGGGATGCGAGGGAGATAGCAGGGAGCGTTTTCTGACGCAGTGGCTGGAGGGTGGGCCCTCTCCCGCTGCTTTGTAGTCGAGCGTACTCATAGGACCCCAATGCAGAAGCCCCCTCAGGGGGCGCGTCCCTGGCCGATCATCGCCAAATTCTTAAACTATATGGACCGTGATACTATCCTGAAGCAGGCCAGAGCTAAGGCATCTCTCACGTGCGACAACGCCAAGATCCACATCTTCCCATACTACACATGCCTGGTGCAGCAGCAGCGGCAGTCCTTTTTAGTGGCCAAGGCTCGCTTTCAAGACTTAAAGATCCAGTATGCTTTGTTATATCCAGCCCACCTGAGGGTGGTCTTTAGGTCTCGCACTTTGTTCTTTGACTTGCCGGAGGAAGTTTTTACATGTACCAATGAAACTGTGAGGTTGCAGGTTCACACACCGCCTGGCCGGGACTCAGACTCTTCATCAAGTGAGGTGGCTCAGAGGGGCCTTCAGGGCCAATGGCAGGACAGCAGGAGATCAAGGTCCAGCCGACGCTCGCTGTCTGACTCGGCCCCCCGGCAGAGGGACTGGTCGCCGGAGAGACAGGCCTCAGCGGACTGATTAACCGGCTCTACAGGGGCTGAAATCCTGGTGAATGTATCTTGACGTCCGAATAGGCACATGTATTGGGCTGGGTACCCGGTCACGTATTGGTGGGCGGGTATGGGTGAGGCCCAAAGGGTTATGGGTGGTCAGTTGGCGATCCATTGTAAGGGTTGGTTCCGGACCCCCAGTCGAGGACCTGGCTCCTATCTGACCGCAACAGATGCTTACATGTTTGGGAGGTATGGGGTGGGGTTGGGGGGGGTTTGTTTTGCCTATTTGATTGCGCATTAACACTGGTTACTTGGAAATCTTACTGTATCTTGGAGAACACGTACATATGTCGTGAGAATGTTTTTTTTTTCACATGCCTGGTATGGAGGCTGAACGGTGGATGACCCCTGGATCCCTGTGTGTGGTCAGTTGGAATGTCAGGGGGGCATTGGACAAGGTGAAGCGGGGAGCTCTTATTCAGTACACCAAGAGGGCTGGGGCCGATGTGCTCCTTCTTCAGGAAACACACCTATTGGGAACCAAAGCCTTATGCCTCCAACTATATGGATATTTTCAGGTGTTTCACTCGGGGTTCCCGAGAGTCTTTCATGGTGTGGCGGTGTTGATTCATCGTAGGGTCCAGTATGAACATGAGAGACTTTGCTCTGACACGCAGGGACGGTATGTCTTCGTACAGGGCAGAATTAGGGGAGAGGTCTTGATCCTGGGAAGCGTATATGCACCGCCGCTACTACAGTGGTCCCTGGTGGAACGGCTACTAACACTATGGGGGACATGCCAGATGTATTCTCTGTGGTAGAGGGAGATTGGAAAGATGTCATGGACTGGGATTGGGATAGATGGAAGAGTGAAGGGGTGACATGGGTGGGAGGATCCCTCACCAAGCTATATTCCCTAGCTGCCGGGTTAGACTGGACAGATACAGGGTCCTCGCAGGGAGTACTCTTATTTCTCCACAATACACGACTCCTTTTTCAGACTCGTTGACATATTTATCCCTAGGAGGATGGTACACAGTGATGTCAGCGAATATTAGGCCTAGGGCCCTGTCTGATCACTCGCCGTTGCACTCATGATTCGGAATTGCCCCTCGGAGGCAGCCTCTTAGATGGCGCATGTCGGGGGGGCAGCTGCAGAAAGAGGAACATAGGGAACACCTGGCCAAGGAGATAGATAATTACCTGGTTGCGAATGTAGGGTCAGTTGAGTCACCGGCGGTGCTCTGGGAGGCAATGAAACCCACATTGTGGGTGGTGGATATTTCCTGGAGTGTGGCTGCATGGAGGGAGCGGCTGAAGGATCTGGTGCAGATATTGTGGCACTGGAGCCGTAGGGGTAGGGAGGCTCCCAAAGAATGTCTGGGGGGGGGGTGATTGTGAAATTTATTGATGATCTCCCAATACCGTTTCGGATGCAGTGCGAGAGCACTTGGGTCAGCCTCTGTCGGATGATGAACTGGGTGTGGCCCTGGGAGAATTGAATCCGGGGAAGGCTGCGGGTCCGAATGGGTTTCCCAGCAAATTTTTTAAAAGGTTTTTTATGCAGCTGGCCCCACACTCTCGGCCAGTGATGGAGGAGGCGCGGGAAGGTGGCCTGCTTCCCCTGGACTGGAGACATGCGCACGTAGTGGTGTTCCACAAACCAGGCAGACCTCTGGAGCAGCATGCATCATATCGCCCCATCTCCCTCCTCAATATCGAGGCAAAGGTGCGGGCCAAGGCATTGGCCAATCGACTTAAGCCGCACATCACAACTCTGGTACACCAGGACCAGGCAGGGTTCATGCCTCAGAGGGCGACCCGCCACAACATTAGGCGCGCGCACGTGGCTGTGTCTGCCTATGGCGGCTCAGGGAGCCAGCAGCGCTACTGCTGGCGGACATGGACAGGGCCTTCGATTCTCTGAGTTGGGTGTACCTGTTTGCATTGCTGTGGAAACTCAATCTGGGCCCGTGTTTTATGACTTATATGCAGCTGCTATATACTACCTTAACGGCTCTGGTGCAGGTGGGGGGGGCGATTTCTCATTCCTTCCCTATCCGGAGGGGTACCCTCGAGGGCTGCCCCCTCTCTCTCTACCGTTTTGTGCTCGCCATAAATCCGCTGGCAGCCTGGGTGCGTATAGATGCTCAGCTTGAAGGGTTTAGATGGGCGCCAGGTATCACAGATAAAATAGCATTATACGTGGATGACGTTCTGTTCTTTCTTACGGACTTGGACAGGTTGGGGCCACGATTACTGCGCATTCTCCAGATTTTCGGCGAGACCTCTGGGCTATATATGAATCCCCATAAATCCACACTGTGGGTCCTGGGGGTGGTAATGGGGCGGTGGAATGGACATAAGCCCTTCAATTGGCGACGGGGGGATGAAGTATTTGGGGGTATTCTTGTCCGATGTCCCGGCAGTATCCAGGGATCTTAATGTGATCCCGGTATGGGATCGTACTAAGGAGGATCTCAAAGTGTGGTCTGGCATGCCTCTGACGATTTATGGAAGGTCAGCTATTTTTAAGATCGTGGCGCTCCCTCGTCTCCTCTACCAGTTACAAAACCATCCGTACCAGATTTCACCTTAAGGTTCCGGCAGGTCAATCCGGCACTGGGTGGATTTTTATGGGGGGGGGGGCGCGGTTAGGGTGGCCCTGCGTAAATGCTTCCTGTCTACATACACCGGGGGCCTAGCTACTTCAGATGTCCTCTACTACTACCAAGCCGCACACTTTCTGGTTCTCAATGAATGGTGGTACGGGGATAGGAATGACCCAGCCTATGAGGTTGAGTGGCAGCTCATGGACAGCAACTCCTTCCATACGCTACTGTACTCCGCGCCCCGCTTGGAAGACTCTGCCCCCGGCCACGTAGGTGGTGTTTCATACTTGGAGGCAGGCCCAGCGTAGGATGGGGTGGTGGAATGTCCTGACTAGAGAGACTCCTCTCTCTAGTCAGCTGGCTGCCCTGCAAGGCTTTAGGGGGTGGGACTCCATTGGCATTTCGGTTCTGGGAGACATGATGTCTGATGTGACAATTAAATCATTTCAGGATCTGCAGGACGAGTACACCATGCCACGCTCCCAGTTTTTTAGATACCTACAGTTCCAACACACGCTTGCACCTAGTCTGGAGGGCCTGGAGTCTCTCCCTGCTTTCAGCCCCATTAAAGCTAAGGTTTTTATGGGGGAGCTGTCAGACCGCAAAATTTCCTGCATATATCAGACACTAATCATTCATTGTTCCACAACTCTACAGTGGCTTAATACGGCTTGGGAGGAGGATGTAGGGGAACTGGAGGAGGAGGATTGGGCAGAGGCATTAGCAAGCCCACGGGGCGGCAATAGCTACACGACTGCACCTGATTCAGTTTAAATACTTACATCATGCATATTTTACCAGGGGGCGCTTGTGGAGGGCAGGAATAATTGTTTCCCCCGAGTGCCTTAGATGTGGTTCAGAGGAGGGCGCCTTTTTGCACACAGTTTGGAGTTGTCTCTCGCTACACAGGTTTTGTGGAGGGGTGTTTTCCTGTCTGTCAGAAGTGCTGAGTTGGGAACTCCCTCGCACGCCACGTTTGGCACTGCTGCATGTCATGGAGGGGGTGGGGGGCAATAGATATAAGCGGCATCTCCTATTGCTTAATCTCACGTTGGCAAAGAGGGACATAGCTAGGGTGTGGAAAGCACCCCAGGCCCCGTTGCTGACCGCATGGAGAAATGGGATAGATTTCTGCATGGGCCTTGAACAACCGGTTTTCACTGCCAGGTGGTATCCCCGTAAACATTATAAGATTTGGAAAAGATGGGCAGACGACCGGGGACTAGATTTGGATCCGTCGTTGGAAGGGATGCTCATCTGACAGGTTAATGAGTGTGAAGAAGATGAGCTTTTGACAGGGGAATGGTGGGTTTTGTATGTGATTCCAGTGCAATGCTAAATGTTTCCGAGGGGGCGTGGGCGCAATTGGGGGAGAGGGGGGTGTTTTTGTTCGTTTCTTAAGTATAAAAAGTCAATGTCATTTGCTATTGTATATTGGATGTGTGCAGCTGTCTCCGGGGTTGTGGAGCTATGCAGTGTATGTGAAACATGACAATTAAAGCTTGTTTAAAAAAAAAATACTATACTCACACAAAAAATTACATCACATACTTTTAACAAACATACTAAAACACAGAATACTTATATAAATATCGATATTATTAACAACGGTATTTTTACAAACAATATTACTGTTTTCGATATTTTAAAAAATGACATTTCTTACCCTACTGTCGATATTCTGTACCACGATATTCTTGATGTTGAAATTTGTGTACCTCAATATTTACAAGTCGCTATTCTTGTAGGTCGAAAAAAAACCTCAATATTCTGTCTGTTTACCGATTTAGACACAATAGCATACATAAAAAGTGCAACATGCCAAATTGATCAAATACACATCACTAGATAAAAATTCACGTAGGCTTCTATGAGAAGGTCTTTCCACAAAAAGTTTAACTTGCCAATTTACCATCTGTATATGGTACTAGAGCTTAATCTTCAATACAAAGCTACATTGAAATCAGTTACAATTTTAAAAAGTGCAGTGCTTACCAACCCTGATAGAACTAAAGTGCAGTGCTTACCTCCCCTAATAATAATCTAGTTCGACCACCTAAGGTGCAATTTTTATTCTGATAGAAAATTTGCATTTCCCTACAGCCCCATTTTACTGTGTGATCTCCAGCCTTTCCATATATTTCCATATAGTAGTAAACCTTTTACTGGCACCTACTCTCTTAGCATATGCTTCTTCAAATGTCTTTGTGCGTATCATTTTATTAAACCGTTCCGAATAAGTGGGTATTTTGGGGGACCTTAAATTCTGAAGGATCAGAGAATGAGCAACAAGGGAACCAACTACCATAAACGTCTCCTCCCCTCTTGACGTTGCTAATTTTGTCTCTGAGTAGCAAAACCAAAAAGTGCTACAGCTGCCTCAGGATACAGTCTTCTCTGTAATCCACGGCTTGGAGCAGAAAAGATCCTTTCCCAAAATTGTTCTAACTTTGGGAAAGTAAAAACAGTGTGGAACCAGCCTCCCTCACCTACTAAGTAACAGCGAAAACATCTATTCTCTAATTCCGGATGTATCTTTTGGAGAGCTTTGGGGGTATAGTATGTCATCCATCGTGACAAAAAGCCATTCTTTTAAAATTTACCGCTCTTAACCCCTTGCATGCGGCACAAATTTTCGCACTGTGCAGCATTTTATGTAGTGGGCCGGTTTTGGCTGGCCATGGGCCATCCTCCACACACGCCCACCATGACGCGTAATGGCTCCCGGCCTTCACAAGCATGCAAGGTGTTAAAGATTTGCTTCCCAGTTCTGAAATGGCTTGCCAGTCCTGATGTGAGAAAATACATTGTGTCTCCTGGGTCACTTTTCATAAGAATTTATTGACCACCATTTACTCCCCTTGGGACTGTAAAAGGCGATACCTCTTAACATTGCTCTGAACAGAGCAGCCACAAGTGGAGTTGGGCCAGGACTAGATAGGATGCTGTACTTATTTAATAGATGTGAAATCTGGATATATCCAAAAACAAAAAGCTTGCTCCGGTCCCCACACCTATCTCTTACCTCTTGCCATGTGTTACCTCTGCTTCCAACTAAAAAATGCCTAGCTCTTTAAAGCTGCAAATGTTCCAGAACCCTAGATGGCTGCTGTGGATTTGGAGGCCCAAGCTTTTGCATCCTGCTAGTTTTAAGTAATAAAACCATGTGGAACAAGCCTGCTTGGAATAAAAAGTATGGAGTCTAATAGTATATTCATGCAAAGTCTTTTACCTTATGTGTTTTGGGGAGTTTAGCTGCTTTTAAAAATGCTGGAATCTGCAATCCAGCATCCTGCATGATTTTGCCCAGATAGAAATTATCGACAGACCCTTTACAGTTGACTAAATGGACTATTGGATCTAAAAAGGTTGCTTCATAATATGTACAAACTTGGGGAAGTGCAAGCCTTACCTGATTAATGTCAAGTTGGAGCATTGAAAGTTTTACCCTCGGAGTCTTCTTATTCCAGACAAACTTTTTGAAAATTGTTTCCAATTCTTCAAAATAGATCATATTGGTTTTTATAGGGAGATTTGTAAAAAGAAAAACAAGTAAAGGTAAAATGGAAATTTTTATAAAGGCAACACGGCCAAATAATATGAGTGGTAATAACGACCATTCCTCTAGCAGCTTTTTGATTTTTTCTACATGACTTCATAATTCTGTTTATATATTTTGGTATACTGTTGGTGATGTATATCCCTAAATATAGCATTGGATCAGAAGTAAGGGCTTGATGTTTAAGATTATTGGGTCGAAATTCACTCGAGGTATTAATTGCTAAAATGTCAGTCTTGCTATGGTTACGTTTATACCCTCCAAATAATTCAAATTTTGCAAATTCTGCTAATTTTGATTCAACATTCTGTCTTCCGAACTGAGATAGAGGATAATATCATCTGCAAACAGCTTTGATATGGACATTCCTAATATTGGTGCTTTTATTGTCACATTGCTACAAATCCTGGTGGCCAGGGATTTGATAAAAAAGGTAAAGAACACGGGGGACAGAGGGTAACCGTGCCTGGTCCCCCAATTAACCTTAACTGTCCCAGCCAGATTAGAGTTAATAAAAACCTGTGCCTGTGCGCCTTGATAAATATTGCATAATATGTTTATAACCTGGGGGGGAAACCCATACCTTTCCAGACCATAAAAGAGAGCATCCTAATTCTCCAAATCAAATGCTTTTTTTGCGTCAACCATCATATTAAGTGCTGGAGTTTGATTAATATTAAAAATATTGGTTACTTGAGCTAAAAATCCTGTATTTTTGTAGACATTAAATTCCTGCGACAAACCCTATCTGATCCTTGTGTATCACTTTTTGAGCCAGAGGAGTAAAGCGGCGCGCCCAGATTTCATTTGAATTTTATAGTCAGAGTTGAGTAACCTGATCGGTCTAAATGAATTGATGTCTCTAGGGTTTTAACCCTTCTTTGCAAAAACTGACAATAATAGATTCTTTAAACACCGTGGGAAACAAACCACCCAATTTCATGTAATTAAAAAGCTCAACCAAAAAATGTGTTCATTTCTCGACAAACACCTTGTTAAATTCTATTGGCAACCCATCGTTTCCACGTGCTTTTCCTACCGACATTGCGGCAAGGGCTAGCCTAATTTCAGCTGCTGAAATCTCTGCTTGAATCTCCTCTGCCTGAACATTCGATAAACTCAATGTCGTCAAAATATTGTTGAATTGCCTCTTGCCCCACCATATATTTAGTAGCATATAACTGATTGTAGTGCTCCATAAAGATTTTGGCAATACTTTCCTTATCAATCACCAGGGCTCTTGTACCAGGCTCCAACACTTCGGTAATTAATGTTGCTTCCTGTTTTACTTTAGTCGACCAGGCTAACAGTTTGCCTACAATTTGACTGTCTTCATAAACTCGCTGCTGGAATGTTCGAGAGCTGTTGATTTCTTCTATAGTAAAAAATCTCTGAACTCCCGTTTTGCTTTATTAAGCTGCCTCTTGACTGTCTCTTTTCCCCTTAAAGAGGCATTCTTCTGCAGTAAAGCAGTATTAACTGCCAACTGAAGTTCGGCTATGCGAGTCCTTTGAATTTTAGACTGCGCAGCCATGAAGGCCACCATCTGCCCATGGACTGAGGCCTTAAAGCCCCTCACACTGAAAAGAGTTCTGCTGTACCTTTATTGACCTGCAAAAATCATTTTATCCATTTTTTTGTGCCAATTACCCATTGTTGGTTTGAGAGAAGTTATCCATCCATCTGCCACCTGGACCTTGTCCTCCTGCCTTCCTCTATCTCTATTTCCAATTTAATCATAGAGTGGTCGGAAAATGAATTGGCCCCCATGCCCGAGCCAGAATATTTAAAAGAAAAAGATTTTTTTTTAAAGTCAATAGAGGAAGTCGACTAGGATTGTCGGGAGTAACAAGTATATTTCAGTTCTTTTCTAAGGGTTCTACGCCGTGGATCAAATTATTTGGTAATCTTGCTTTATTATATTACTTTTTTAGTCTTTGGCTTGAGTTGTTTTTTATTTTTATTCAAAGTGTCTTTTGTCAGGTCATGTATATAATTAAAATCACCCCCAAAACTAATCAGGCCCATAACCCCTCTAAGTATCCCACTAATCCTGACAAAAGATGCAGGGTCATCTATAATTGGTGCCTAATAGTTGACAACATTTTGGATTTTCCCAATTAAGCTCGCCATGGCCCATTGCCATCGACCATGAGGATATCTTTAAACTTGCATAACCTCCCATCCTAGCCCCCAGTTAAAATATATAGCGACCCGCCTTATTGCCATTCCTGTCGAAAATACTTTGGAAAAAGATTTAGGGATAAAACGTTTTGGGAGTATTTGTTTTAAGTTTAAGGTGTGTTCCTTGAACAAAAATACCTTTAGGTGAAAAAGAACCTAGCCATCTTTTTATCACACCATACTTTTGTTTATTTAATACTCCATTCACGTTGACCTAAATTATCCGCAATTTAAAAACCATCTTTGAAATCATTGCCTAGATATTGTGGGTTGCCATGGTGTTGTGACCTGCACCCCACCGCCTTCAGGCAGCCTTTCACATTATGCTTAGTGGTTCTTCTCTGTTATGTGGTGGAGATTTCTCAGAAAAAATCCTGCACTTCCTCTATATTTGCAAACATGGCAAACTTGCCTCTCACTAACACCCTTAACTTTGCCTGCTGAGCTATTGCTGCTTGATCGCCCTGCGCCTTAAAAAGATATAACAGTTCAACAAACTCTTTTTGCCATCTTGGGGCAGCTACAGGCAAATTAGCAAAAATCTGACAACTAGAAACATCATTGATCAAAAATTGTCTCTTCTGGATTGCTTTCGATAATATCTACTCTTTAATGCAGAAGTTGACAAAGTTAAGCAGAATTGTCCATGGTAGTTTTGAATTCAGAAAAGGGTACCCAATATTCTCTTGTTATGGTGAGATCTCCAGCGAATTCTGGGAGAACACTCTTCTTGATAAAGTCTCGACCCATTGAAGAGTTTGGGTCCCTTCACTCCCCTCTGGGACCCCCACTATATGCATGCTTGTGCATCACAAGTAATTCTCGAGCGCCTTAAGTTTACTCTTGAGTTAAGTTTTTTCCTTTTTAACTAAGTTCACCTGATGCTGCATAGTGTTCACTTAATCTTCAAGTTGTGTGATTATCGATTCTACCTCTTGTATCCTTCCTGGAAAACTACCCACTGCCTCCTCAATCTTTGATAGGAGCTGATGAAGGGATGATATCTTTTAGCTTGAGTTGTCTTGAGCTCTTTTATCTCATCTAAAATTAGATTTAACATGGTTTTTATGTCGATTTGTAGGAGAGTTTCTTCTTCTTGAAGTTGTTCAGACTGTCTGCATTGGGGCCCTCCAGGTTCTTCCTTAGTCCATGCTTGCTGCCCCACGATGGCTGGTCCTTCTTTACTTAACACCTGGGGGGGTGGTTGTTGTGATGGGGGCTGTGCGAGTGACGGAGACTCTGAAGGCAACTGCAGCGGCTATGATGGTAGCGAATGTGCCTGAGTCCACGGAAAGGCTAGTCTCCTTTTGAGGGCATTTATGTCCATCCATAAGCTGCGAGGCAGCTGATTGTCCCAAGGAGGATTGATCACTTTGCAAAGGACTAGTTTGTATCTCATCAGGAGGCCCTTGCAATTTTGCAGATGCAGCTGAAGTGACCAAAGATACTTTTACTTTGGAGAATAGCAGATAATCCTTAGAAATTTGATTTTGATAGTTTCGATAGCCTATCTTCTCCTTTATGAGTTCTTTTAAAGGAGGAGAATTTACTTTTGCCTTTCTACCCTCCTGCGATGTACCATTAAATCAAGGTTTCCTGAAATTTTGTCATCAGGGCCAAGCTCATCCTCTGATCTTATTCCTTCATCCGACCTTCCCTGCATTGTACTCTCCATAACTGAAGCCTTTGCTCCATAGTCCTTTCTTGGCTCTAGCAGCTCCTCTTCTGAGCTCACAGAACTAGAGTTTATAGTAGAGCCAGTCACGCTTTTCGACTGAGCTCAGCTATCGCCTCAGCTGATACTGCCGTCGTTTGGGCTGATCGCGTTTTGGCTTTAAGTCTTGAACCTCAATCTGCCTTGACCATTATGTTTGAGAATTTTAAATGCTTTCCCATTGTTCTAGGTCAGACATGCCTTTGAGAGCAGGGGAGGGAGTGGACCAACACCAACAATAGTGGCTTTGATCTTACAAAGACAGCTTGCAGTCATGTTCACTCCTCTAGTATCAGCACCTTCTTATTGTTCCTTTTAAATTTATTTCTCTTATTCCTCGTATTCTTCCTTCCCGTTCCTCCACTCCTCACTCTTTAGGTTTAGGAGAGAGAGAGAGAGTAAGCTCATCCTTTAACAACTATTTTTTAAGGGTGGTACTACAGGCACAAGAGTACAAGAGGGCAGTGGGTCCAGAACCCTTATTAGTCTTTGGAGGGGAGGAAGCATCTTCCATTCAGTTCCCTTGCAAATTCTTGCTTTCCAGCCCCTTACATTACAAGCCTTATTAACTTAGGAAGGCAGGGTCTTTCGCTGAATTTCCCGGACATCGCAGCCAGCAGACCTCAGGCAGGCTCACCTTTTGTTCTCACATTGAGGACGTGGCGCTTCACCAGCTCTCATCCCGGCTGGGCCCGCTGTGCATCATTAAATCACCCAGCCATTACCCTTCTGATTGCCTCTACAGCCATAGCCCTTCTGTGATGATCCTAGGGATGAGGATCACAATCCTGCTCACGGCGCACCCCAGCCGACATCCATGATAATCACGGGGCACACCAGTGGAGCATCAGATGCCACCAATGGAAGGCTTGAACTATTTCTCAGTGAAACAGGAAATATCTGGGATCATTGTCCACCTTCACCAAGGGAAAAGATGCAGTGCTTTGTCAGATAATGCAGGCTTAATAAAACTTCACTCACACCTAACATCAAGATTGGCTTTCTTCTCCCATAGTCTCCATGCTTTAAATCCCACTAGATTTTCTTTTAGTTTACTTCTTATTTCTATACTGTCAAAGCCAATATAAAGCATTTAATAATATAACCTCGAGTGGAGTACTTTGCCTGGTATTAATGCAAGGTGTTTATATTTGTGCATATTGAGAGCCGTATTGCTTGATTCCTTGGGAGACAAATGAGGATCCACATTTGAGCCAGCTCCCTGTGTCTATCCGGTCTAATAATGCTGCTCTAACCATCACAGTGGGTGGATTCTTTCTCTTATCTTCCTCTCGCTCTGATTTTTTCCCTTTCTCTTTATATATTTATATATATAGATAGATATGTATCTTGCTATTCATTTCTTCTAATCTTAATTTGCTGACTTATTCAATTTTGGGCTTTTTCTTCTTGCTCCCGTTTTTTCGGGATGGGTCTTTTGGGGGTTAGGTGTTTTTTGTTTCTTTCTCATAGATGTTGGTGTTTGCGGGGCCAAGGTACATTGTTGATTCAGTAATGGGCCCCATTGATACAAATACCTCAGTGGAAGGTGTTTTTGCCCTTGGCTTCATAGGTCACAGTATAAGGGTTGTCCTGGTAGTGGGGTGGTGGAGGTGGACCATTGTTATTTTTATACAGATCATTTTTAGTACTGTCTATGATAATGTGATCTCGAACATTTCTGAGCGCTGTAAAATGAAAATGGTTATCTTTGAATGGCAGCATATTTATAGATACTATTTATTTCAATATGCATGGTGGGGGAGTCGCTTGTGGAGATTGTGGTACTACTGTATATTCGGTAATGGTGGCAGTCTTGGTCAACAGCTGCACATTCTCTCTTGGAATATTAATGGGATTAAGTTGGCACATAAACGTAAAATGACACACAAAAAATTGAATATACTTAGACTACAATTCCTCTGCTTGCAGGAGACACATCTGTCTCAGACGAGAGGGCAATGTTAAGTGAGCTCAGTTACCAGGTTCTCTACATTTCTTTACAACAAAAGATGGATCGGTGGGGCTATGGCTGGTGGCTACTATCCAGAAGGATTAGGGACAATTTTACTATTTTTGTATTGTATGGACCAAACACTGTTTAACTGAAGTGTCCTGTACCAAGCGTATCCTCAGGGTCATACCGATGTTCAGAGGGGTCCACCTCTCGACAGCCCCAAGTCTTGAGATATATATTACGCAGACTTTAGGATGGTCAAGTGGGGAAAGGAAAGGATGGGGACAGCAGGGAGGGAGACCGGTGAAAATTGGAAGAGAACTATGTAATATGCTCCTCTAAAACCATGCGATAAGTACTCTTCAAAAACCATTGAGGAAAAACAATGTTCAATTAACTACCAGTAAAGAAAAAAGTGTAACTCCCTAACAGGGGAGGAAAGCAGGGGATCAGGAATCCTCCACACCAATACACTGTAAAGGAGAGAATAGGGAGAACGTAAATATTTCCTCTTCTATACCTACATAACCTACCTATAAATAGCAATACCTATCAACATACCCTCTGTATCAGGTTGAGATTCCCCATAGATGAAGTACCAGCAGCTGGAACAGCAATCACCTACTACTGACCACCCCCAACAAGTGAAACACAAATATTTGCCAATATGCTGATTATCAAAGTTTTGAAAAGATCCATAGATGTGCGTGCATCGATATGTCATCAATGTTACTGCAAAGGATATGTTCTTTCAATAGTAAATCACTAATTATTCAACAGGGATTATAGCTGGAGCAAATCCTTTCCAAACTGAACTTGCTCAGGGATGATAAGAAAGAAATCTCTCACATGGTGCAAAAAATGTATATACAGAGTTTACGTCACTCTCCAAATTTCCTGTTACCACATTGTTTACCTGTAAATTCACTTCAATGCATGAGCCAAGGAAACAGGCTGCACAAAAGGGAAGATCAGGAATAATTCTGTTCTTACTCTCAATACGGAATTGTGAGCCCAGCATAAGAGCACTCTCAGCCCCCCTCTTGCTTCCTCGTATGAGCCCAAGCAAAATAGGACGCGCCAATGAAGGGAGAGACTCTGGTAAGTTATCTCAAATCAGAGTGGACATCTATAGTCAAAAGGAGACTGTGAGTGAATGAGTCGGTGTACCTTGCAACCTTAACGGACCGGGACCTGGCCACCAAATGTCGGAATACGAATAATCGGCAATCGTCTGCCATCCTTCCTGCTATATCCAGGTCTCCTGACATCGCGCATGGTGGTGCATCAGACATCAGGAAACCCATGTGCTGATGAGAATTGTAGTCCCCTAGGAACCTGTCAGTGTACTTTTCCGGTGCTGCCTGGCACAAAGGTCTTGGATTTCTTCTGAGTTGTATTTCGGGGCTCCAACATGTATTGTATGTGGGGACTTTAACGTGACACTGTGTCCTGTTAGGAATGTGGCATCCCAGTGTGCATCCCTAGATTAGTTTCACAATGACTTGGCTCGCTGGGCGAAAAAACTGCTGGGGTGCAGTACAAAAGTCAATTTCGTAATGTGTGCTAGTAGAGCTCTAGCTCTTTCAGCGCCCTAAAGAACCATTATTTACATTCTATTCTGCTCCTCATGAAGCCAAATCAAGGTTAGATATTTTTCTGGTCAGTAATACCCTACTATCCTTTTTTAAGATGGTACTTAACCTGCAGGATTTATCCGGTCACCAATCAGTGTCATTATTTATCCAAATTGGTGAGCTCACTCAGATACTTGGCTCCTGGTGCCAGATATTTGAATGTAGACTACTTCTGGAATTTGACTTTGTTAGTTTTATGAATGCCCATTTAAGAGAGTTCCTAGAATTTAATATTGGATCAGCATCACTTTTGATGCTCTGGGATGCCCTTAGGCTTCGTGTCATAGACAGACCCTTCAATTTGCCTCATGTCAACTGAGGTTATTACTTGAGCAGGAAACCACAGCTCTCTTAGTTCATTAGAAATTGAGCTGGGACTCAGTATCATTTTCAATGACAGGCCATGGGCCAACCATCTTTTGGAACTGTCCATTATTCTCAGAGCCTCCCTTAAAAATGAAATCTGGGATTGGGTGGCTAGAAATGGCAGGGCATGGCAGATGGCTATTTTTTTTTAATAGTGAAGAAATGGGGTGAATTCTCCCTTTTAAGATTGGGGATAGAACTAGTTGTAATACTATCCAGCAGATCAGGGATGTGAACAATGTTCTCACTACTGAGCCAGCCACACTTTGTGAGGTCTTTCATACATTCTATAAGGACCTTTATAGTGAGGACTGTTCTGCTTCCGCCGAGATTTCTCAATATATTGTCCAATACTTTGACCAAAAGGTGACTGTTAGCCAGCGATCTAAATTAAAGGCACCTATTACTCTTTTGGTGGTTGAAAATGCCATTAGCATCCTTGACAGTGTGAAGGCTTCTTTCCTTGACCAGATATCTTTAGAATGGTATTCCATATTTTGGAAGTCCTTGCCTATGGTGTTAAGGGACCTGTTTAACTCTTTTGAGACTTCTGACTAAGTCCCTGATTGGTGGAGGGAGACAAATATTGTTATCTTCCCAAAAAAGGGGAAAGACCCGACACTTTGTAGATCATACCATCCAATGTCCTTAAGCAATTCCGATGATAAGATCTATACGTGTGTCCTTGCTAATAAGCTATAGTTGATCATTTCGGAGTTGGTTGACCTAACTAGCATGGTTTCATTTCTGGTCGGGGCACAACAGTGCATGTTAATACAGCATTCTCGACTCTGGGGGTACAGCTGGAATGATATGTCTGGATGTGGAGTAGGCCTATGACCAGGTCTCCTGGCCTTTCCTTTTGGAAACCTTGCAGTCCGTGGGTAAAGGCTCAATCTTTGTTTCCAGAGTTAGGCGTCTGTGTGCTGGTCTTAAGGCAGGGACCTACAGCACTAGCTTAGTCTCAGATTCCATCAATATTCTTTGCGGACCCTGGCAGGGGTGCCCTCTCTCTCCTCATTTATTTTCATTATACATGGAACCATTTATTCAATCTCTTAAATGGTCAGAAGATATTGCCTCTGAAACTGCACCTTAATGAGGTTAAAATTCAGGCATATGCAGATTATTGTCACTATTTTTACAACTGCTCCGACAAGTGGCTTCATTGTAGTAGTCTCAGCAGCCCAGTCATTTGGGGAGGTAGCCGTTTATAAGGCCCAGATAATATCAAATGCGGCTCCATTTAATCAGGAAGAGAGGTGGGTCCAGTCATTTTTTTACCTAGGGGTTGTTTTAACTATATACACCTCAGAAATCCTTGAGAATAATTATGAGAAGTTGTTTTAACACACTGTCGATGTTTTTTCAATGTGGAATCATTTCCATCTGGGACTCATTGGGCATGATCATCCTCCCTTGGTACCTGTATCTTTCTGACTGTACCCCACCTTTTCTTATGGCAGAAGTTAATTTGGAGTTATCGTAAGCCTCGCTGTAAACATCTGTTTTTACAACAACATATGGAAGACAGAGGGGTTTAACTCAAAATTCTACGGTTTTATGATTTTGCAGCATTTTTTCATGTCTCTAGCTACTATTGGGTTGGGGTCTGCAGCCTCAGGGACATATATTCCCTGACGTTTTACCTCTGGGCTACTCTATAACCCTCGGAGTTGGGATTGTGAACAATGTATACTTTACACAAACTCGCTTCAAGTCTTTAAATGTTTTTCATCTTATTTGGACTTCATTTAAGCAGATTTTTCCAGGCATTACCCTGTTTAATCAGGTTGCGCATTTGGGCTATAAACCCAATGTTCCTCATTGTGTTCACGAGGGCTCTAGGGAGGCTTATAGAATGGCTAACCTACTAGTTCTAGGGCAGTTATTCAATGCAGACATCTTCTCTTCATTTTGGAATATGAAGCAACAGTTTTCTCTTTCATCCACAGTTTTATTTAGATACCTGCAGATGAGGCATTTCATCTTTAATCTTAAAGAAGGAGATTTGCACTGTATTGATAACCCCTGTGAGGAACCAAAATCTGAATTAGGCCTTGTAAAACACATAATTACGGTTAGAAATTAGCGTGATGTACCAATTAGACTAATGTAGGCGTTCGAGTATTAATAAGCTCACATATGTAATATCGTTGGGATCAACGTACACATTATTTAGCTTTTCGTCTTCTCACTAGCAATATAGTTTGATCCGACGGGCGCCATCTTGGGGCCTAGTTCGCTTGCAGCATTAGTGGAAACCTACCATTACACTTAGTAAGAGCCGTTCTCCTGAGAAATAGTCTGACAAATGTAACAAGCTGCTGCTCCTGCACGTCAAAACTGTCAAGGTTGTAGGTGGGGGTAGGCTGGATAAGCACATTCCAGGAGGCGCTGTGCGGACTCTCCAGTCTAAGGACAAGACTGTTTGATTCTGATGCTTGATTTTGGGTCTTTTTGTTTTGGAAATATTGGAAAGAGTTTTTATGTCGAAGTACATTTTTGGTCGATCTATCTGTGTGTAATTGAATTTGATTGAAAACATGACCATGTGTGTGAGAGCATTGTAAACTAACCTTTTCCTTTTCAGCTACAAGTATTTAGATTCTAAAGGAGGGGCAATGCCGTGTTTTAGTAAGTTATGGTTCGGCTGTATTTGCCGGAGAGGTAGGAGACTGGACGAAAGCCAACCAGCCCCTCCAGAGGGAAGTTCCAGTCATGATATCTATTGTAAACATGGGATTGGCCCATTCCTATTTAATACTTTATGGAATAAGTACACCAAAGATAATGTGGAACTACAGTGGTCGCTGACAGGATCTTTGATGAGAAAAAGATCCTGTATTTGCAAGATTGTCTGTTTGCTAAACTCAGCAGACAGGCCATGTTCGATACTATCAATAAATGGCAGAAGGAGGCAAAGCGGAGACGTATCAGGGCAGAGAAATTGATAAAGATAAAGTAAGGACAAACAGTGACTCAGAAAGCCATTGCTCATGATAAAAATCAGACAGAGCAAAATATTGAATGTTTAGATCGACAGTTCAGGTTACAGGTAGACAAGAGTTACGTTACTCGAAATGAGGCGGAAGATGAGATAGAGGATTTATTGAATGTTCGACCTCTGCCACTGTATGCACCTCAGCGCATGTACCCCGCTGTGCCTCTTCATCCGGCTGCTGCCTCTTTAGCCTACGCCCCGGAGGCAGCCGTGTCTCTCACCCCCCTAGGTACTACTTGTGCCCCCACTACCTCATTGAGAGACACAACTTCCCTTATCCCTGACACATGGCAACCCCCAGGAACGTCCTGTATAGTTCTGGCAACCCCGAGTCCCATATGGACATCTCAGTCAGCTAGTGCGACCCCTGAGGAGAGGGAGCACACTCAATTGGGGGATCCAGGTGGAATGAACGCTAGGTGGCTGTTTACGAGAGCCTCTTTGGGCTATAGTGAGAAGGAGGCTATAGCAGAACAGGCAGTCAAATGGATGCGGAAGGATGTATATACAGTGGCCGATTTATGGAGTACCATAAGGGACCTCGAACCGGTTATGCAGCAACATGCTCTGCATCAAATGTCTCTGTACCTTATTGACGCATGGGAACAATGCTTTCAGGACAGATTAGCCCCTCAAATATTGTATGACATCCTGGACCGAGCTCATAAGTTCGATCTGAGTCCGGTGGAAGTGTTCAAAAATGTAGAAACCTTGGTGAAATACCGGGGCAGAATGTTCGTGAAATGTCCCAACTGGGATTTTCAACATCCCATGAGGGAAGTGCATCCTAATTTCCATCCTGAAGTGCCTGAAGCATGTGATGATAACAATCAAGTTACAAGAGCTCGAGTAGATGCACGGTTTCAGGAACAATGGGTATATACACCATGGAAACGAAGCGAGGTCCTTGCTTTAAAATCACAACTGCCTGACCCCCGTAAGCACCCCACCGCTTACTATAAAGAACTAACTGAAGCTGCAGCATCTGCAGTAATGACCTTAGCAGATGTCAAACTGTTTTTCGGATTGCTGGTCCCTGTAGACATATGGCGACAGGTTCATGACACTGATCACGCAGCGGAACTAGGGGGGACTTGGAATCAGTTGAAAGACTGGGACCGAGACCGCAAACCTGGGGACAAGCCCAAAGATGAAAATGCTGCCCTGCCCACAAAAATAATTGCCTACATGCACACCCTGCGAGTGAGTGAGTATTTTATTTTTTGATTAATTAAAATCATTACAAACAAGGATAGATAAAAGCAACCAACATAAACAAACATATACTATGCACAAAGTTATTATCATCTTAAAATGATCATCTAAAATTGCATCAATACAGTCAATTCCATAATAATATTTAAACGTTTACACAATGATTAAAATACAGGTATTAACTAAAGTACAATATATTAGCAGCAATCACTATTATAGCAGCATTTAACTAAAGTGAGAGGTGTTAGCAGTTGGAAATACAAGTATAAATACATTTTTTGATGTTTTCCATTTGCAAGCTATAATAAAGTGCAATGGGCATAACTATAGTAAATTATACTAATAGACCCTTCAACTGGCATACATTTTGATTTAAACAAATCTTAAAATAAGTTTCTTTAAGTATTTTATATCACGAAAAATGGTTGTTGACTTGTTCTTCGTCTTTGATTTTCTTCTCAGCAATAATGATGAACTTAACAAAGTGATAAATAAGTTTTATATTGGCCCCACTCAAACAGGTAATAATTGCTTGCCTGCATGTTCTAATTCCTAGTTCATTAAATTTGGTTTTAGGATCAACTTCCAAGCCTCTGCCAAAGCTGGGCATAAGGTTACTATGCGTGTTAATGTTTCCTCCCTTTGACTACAAAGCCTGCAAATGCTCGATGACCATTGATTTTCCCATTTTGGTATACCATTCTTTGTCGGATATCTTCCCAGCCTTAGATACATGAATTTATTCTTAAGCCTAGGTTTTAAATGATAAGACAAGTAAGATTGAGGTGACAGCCTACCGAAAGAGTTAGCAACTGTCCAGAAATGACTTCTTTTCCTTAATTCCTCCTTGTCCGCTATAGTCTTTAATAATGCGGCCATTTGATTCATTTCTTTTTTTAAAACTATCCTGCTCCTCATTTCATCAGCCAAATTAGAGCAGTCAAAGTTACTTATACATTCATTAAAATACAGCTGCCAATTTTTTGAATATTCCCCTTCTGAGATTTCAAGCCAGCATAACTTTGCCAGTGATCCTTCCTCCGAACGGACTAATGTCAAAAGAGACTTCAAGAATTTAGATTGACCCGCCAGAGATTGGTTTTTCAAACCAAATTCCAGTCTTATGTTTGCTTGACTAATATATTTGGGGATTTTAAAAACAGTTTTATATATTCTAATTTCTATATCGTCGAGCACTTTCGCGTCTTTGCCCCTAAAGATAATTGAGCAATATACCAAAGATGGCATTAATTTTGCTCACATCACCTTTATCAGATGGTCGTAGTTGGGGCATAATAGTTTGTCTCTTAATTTTCTAAAAGCAAATGCAAGTGAGCAACCCCTGGAATCAGTTGAAAGACTGGGACTGAGACCGGCACCTGGGGACAAGCCCAGAGACGAAATTACTGCCCTCCCCGCAAAAATAATTTCCTACATGCACACCCTGATTCCCCCACGTAATGTTGATTGGGATAAATTGACTGCTTGTAAACAGAAGAAAGACGAAAGTGTTTCAGATTTCTTCATTTGGTTTGAGGGTACTTTCATCAAATTTAGCGGGCAGGACCTAGCCACGGAGGGCGGGGTCTGGTTGTTTGTAAACCGTTTTGTGACTAACTTGATACCTGAAATCTCTGCTTGGCTGCAAGCCGCCGAGAGCACTTGGACTACCTCTACTCCTTCTGTGATATTAAGTATGGCCCAATACTATGAGCATAGGGAAAATGAGAGCAAGGATAAAGTGGGGAAAAAGGCGAAGGATCTTGAGACCCGAGTATTGCTGCAGCAAGTCATTCGAGGACAAGGATAAGGGAGAGGAGTCCGAGGGCCGGTATCTCGAGGGGGGGGGGACAGGAAGAAGTGCTGGTGCGACCGCGCTGTTAGGGATAAATCAGTGAGCTTATTGTAAACAGGAAGGACATTGGAGAGCTCAGTGTCCGTTACTGCTTGTCCAGAACGGAGCTGTCTGGGGACGGGGACGTGGGCGAGGCGGCCCAAACTGGAGCGATATGCATAGGGAAGAAGTTGCTCAAGGCAAGCCTGAACAAAACCACTTTGATAACCCTCAAGGCAATACTATAATGAGAATTACGCATTTGGAGAACAGAATGGGTATGATCATCCATAGGACAGCCAGGGACAGAGTAGGGGCCAAGTGTCGATCCCAGTCAATCAACAAGGACCTTATGTGAAAGGGGAATTTATAGGGGACTTACGAGAACTTTCTGATTGACACAGGAGCAATGAATAGTTCTGTTGCTCGATCATTGGTCCCAGGGGCGGCTCTGTCAGGGCAAGATAATATATCAGTGGGATTTTCAGGAGTTCCGGTGGTAAGCCCCATCTCTAAACCCCTCCCATTCACTATTGGTCCTACAACTATTGATTCCCCCTTTCTGTTGACCTCACATTGTGGTGAGAACTTGTTAGGTTTATATATGTTGAAGAAGTTGAATGCGAAAATCTATTGTTCCCCCGATGGTGTTTACTCAACGATACAGCCCCACACTGATAATATAAAACAGTGCTTTGCCAAAAATGAACCTCTTCTCCCTGAGTTTGATGCTGTCCCTACTACATTATGGGCAACTGGGGACACGGATGTCGGTAAATTAGACATCCCTCCCGTCCATATCACGGCTGGCGAACGAACATTACTCTCAATTATTCAGGACTTAATTGATAAAGGGGTGGTTGAGGAAACAGCTGCTAATATTTGTAACAGTCCTATTCTACCGATTTTGAAAAAATGCTCTGATTCTGGATCCCCTGGGAATATTGATGCATATCGTTTTGTGATAGACCTGAGGGAGGTTAATAAGATTGTAGTACAACAGTACCCTGTAGTAACTGATATCACCACTATACTGACAATGATCCCACCAACTGCCCAATATTTCTCAGTCATTGATCTGAAGAATACTTTCTTCAGCATCCCAATTCATCCAGACAGCCGACAGATCTTCGGTTTCTCGTTATCTGGCCGAAGCTTTAGATTTTGTCGTGCACCTCAAGGCTATACTGAAAGTCCGAGAATCTATAGTCAGGCCCTTAAGGCCCTGTTGGAAGATTTAGTGTTACCCTCAGGCAATGTGCACTTGCAATATGTGGATGACCTGTTGATAGCGTCCGACACTGAGGAGGGTTGTAAGGATGCCACTGTTAAATTATTGCACCATCTGGCAGCAAAAGGCAATAAGGTGTCCCTGTCTAATACTGTCGATAGGAGGTGACCTACTTAGGTCATCTACTGTCAAAGAAGGGTAGGCGTTTGCCTCCTGAACAAATTACTACTATTTCTAACATGTCTGTCCCTTGCACCCAACGTGAAGTACGTGCTTTTCTTGGCATCACTTCCTACTGTTGCCAATGGATACCTAATTTTTCTCTCCTTGCTAAACCTTTGTTACATTTAACCACTAAAGATGTGCATGTACCTCTTCCTTGGACTGATGAATGTTAGCAATCTTTTGATTCTTTGAAATCTGCTCTTTGTTCTGCACCCGTCTTGGGTACTCCTGATTACCGTAAACCCTTTGTACTGTACGTGCATGAGGTCGACGGTTGCTCGCTTTCACTGTAAATGCAGGGATTTGGTGCTAAGCAAAGGCCCTGCGCTTACTTTTCGGCCACATTGGATAATGTGGCCAGAGCGCTTCCTAGCTGTCTGAGGGCCACTGCAGCTGTTGCGGTGGCCATTCGACAGTCAGAGGGGCTCGTTCTAAATTCTAGCCTAACAGTGATGTTGCCACACGCTGGGAATGCATTGCTAAATAAAACCAAAACACAGCATCTTACAAGCGCTCGCCTCACTGGTTATGAATTGACACTATTTGCTTCACATATTACGATTTTGCGATGTGCCACGTTAAACCCTGCTACGTTGTTACCTCTCCCTTTAAGTGAAACTACAAATGATGTACATGATTGCATATTTCGAACTGAGGAAGAAACGAAGAGGAGGATTGACCTCACTGACATTCTTCTATCTGACCCCCAAGGGGAATTATATATGGACGGGTCTTGTTTCAAGTTAGCAGATGGCACAACAACAGCTGCATATGCAATCACCACACTGAAAACAGTAGTTGCAACTTCTCGAGTTCCGTATCGATCAGCCCAAGCTGCTGAACTGTTGGCGTTATTACGAGCCTGGGAATTGAGTGAGGGACTCAAGGTTAACACTTATACAGACAGCCAATACCCCTTCTGCGTGGCCCAAAGCTTTGGGCGGCTGTGGAGGGAGCGGGGTTTCCTCACCTCTCACGGTCAGAAAATACAGAATGGCCCCTTGGTGTTACGATTACTTGATGCTCTAACCCTACCCAAGAAACTAGCCATAATCAAATACAGTGCCCATAAGGGGGTGGTAAATGAAGTAGGGGAGGGGAATGCCTTTGCTGACCAGGTTGCTAAACAGACTGCTCAGTCCACATTATCGACTATGTTTGTAACCTCTTCTGCAAGATGCGTGGAAGAATCTGATCTGTTCAATAATACCATAGAGAGTGTGAAAGAAATACAGAAGGAAGCCACTCCAGTTGAATTGGCGTAATGGGAGCAGGAAGTGAGAAGGTTGGACGAAAATAACTGTTGGGTTGATTTGACGGAAAAACAAAGATGGCTGTTACCAAATGCTTTGGTTCAAGCCGTTGTAACTATGGCCCACGGTCCAGCTCATATTGGAGCTAAAGGTATTTGTGCTTTGTTGGACCCAGTATGGAATAATCCCAACATTCAAAGGACGGCTGTCAATTTGGTCCAATATTGTATCGTCTGTTTACAACACAATCCGGGAAAGGGAGAAAGTGTTTTGAGTGGGAATTTTGCACCTCCTGTTTTACTGTTTGAATTACTCCAGATGGATTACATCCATATGGAGCGTGTCAACAACTTAAAATATGTTCTGGTAGTGGTTTGTGCCTTTAGTAAATGGGTTGAGGCCTACCCAACTAAGGAGAACACTGCTTTGGCTACAGCAAAAGCTCTTATCAAAGATTTTATCCCTAGATACGGGCTGCCCCGTTTGATTTGGTCAGATAACGGGGGACATTTCCATGGGGATCTTGTTAGACATATCTGTGACGGACTGAAGATACGACAGAAGTTTCATGCAGCTCAACACCCTCAGTCCGCAGGTTTAGTGGAAAAGTATAATGGGATTTTGATACTAAAAATGGCTAAGATTCAGGAAAGTACTGGTTTGAAGTGGCCCGATACCTTGCCCCTGGCCCTCATGTAATTACGAGTTACTCCTCATTCAGGTTCTGGTCTCTCTCCCTACGAAGTAATTTTTGGGCGACCTGCCAATGTATGGGGAGTGCCCAGACCACGGTCCTTTACCGATGTTGAATATCCTATGTTAATTGATTATCTGTATACTTTGACTAAAGACCTCCGTTCTATTCATCAGCAGGTAGCATCTATACTGCAGCCCCTGCCAGAGGGTCTTGGACATTGATTGGAACCTGGCCAATGGGTACTGGTCAAGAAGTACAAACGAGACATGAGGTACTGGGTTTTCTCGGAACCAATACTAATACAAAAACACTCAAAGATCCCGGATTCCCCTGTTTTGGCAAACAGAGACACAGGATACTTCTCAATGACGTAAAATACCAAAGTTTAATGGTTGCAACCAGGGACAGAGGTCTACGAAGTACACACGGGTAGTTCGAAAGAGACTGCACCATCTCAATGAACAAAACTCGGTCTTTTATGCCGAAAATTACGCTTCTGGCAACATCACAATTTACATTCGGTGCATACAAAACTAACCAATGAGCGAGTAGCATTTCAAAAAGTAGCGAATCACGACAATCAAAGTAAATCCCACTTTCCGTTGTCCAGACCACCACAAACGATCGCACATATGCTAGTTTCCTGTTCGATCGGACCGGACAAACTCATCATAAAACCTTCAACCCAGATCGACGAACATGTCGTAAAGGAAAGGCAGAAACTGATGGAAAGGAGATAGAGGAGTGGGAACGGTGGGCCATAAAATCGGACCATGTCCTGCTCTTTGATCTTTATCAGTGCAGCTGCTAACCAAGGAACTGGCTCAGCAGGATTCACCCCAGGCGAGGAGTCAGTTTGGCCAGGTCAACCAGAAGTCAGCTAAGGCGTACGTGTCAAGGACTCATTCGGCCACAATCATAGGGCCTATGTTAGGGCAACCATACAAGATGGCTGCCGTTTTACAAAATGGAACCCGAGGGTTCAAACTAAATCCTCAAATGCAGAGTGTTCTCCTATATCGATTCACACGAAAACACTCAGACACGTTAGACTCGTCATTTGCGGTCTGCCGACATCAAGATCGTCCATTTCCGACAATCTTTATAAATCGGGTTTCCAAACCATCGAACCCAATTTGGGACCACGGAACCACAGACCCTCCTTTTGCCCTATCATAGGCAATAAACCCAAACCCATTTTAATCTGAATCTGGATCTATATTCATCAGGTCATCGATATGCTTCTGTAGCATCATCTTATCACTATGCATCTCTCTTCGGACAGGCTTCCGTACGCACAAAGTAGCACAAAGGCCACAAAGAGCCAGAGCGCACTGTACACAGAGACAGAACACAAACAGAATCACTAAAACCATTCCAATGACCATCAAAATCTTCCAACCCCAAGTTGATATCAATCCCCATAACCATCCCATCAGAGACCAATCCCCTTTGTCCAGATGGACAGAATCGGAGATTTTATGCAATTTGGAAATGGCCTGGAAGACTGACGGAGCATTATCCGGAATAAAAACGCAGCAGCTCGATTGAATCAGTCTACAAACTCCCCCTCGATCTGCTAGAATAACTTCCAGGGCAACTCTATTCTGAAGTGTCATAAGTCTATCTGACTGAAGCTCAGCAGTCAAGTTACCAAGGGCACCGGCAGTCTCAACTATGGCGTACTCAACCACTCTCGTAAGCTGACGAATATTCCTACTGTTAGCCATCGGTCCCCAAAATGGCAGAAAACCCTTGAAGAAATCACCCAATTCTTGTCCTGCAGTGTCTTCTTGACTAAAGACACCTCTCGTAATTCTCATCTTGTGATAATCTGCCGCAGCTGTGAAAGTGGGGGGTAACAGAAAGGAAACAAAACATGTGCCCGAAAAGTCATGGGGCAACCATGTGTATGCCTTGTCGTAGCAAACAAAATAGGTACCCTTGGCAGCTAAGAACGCTGGGGAAGACTGAGACGGAAACACGTAAGTCTCAGTGCAAACGCTCTTCCCTAACTGAGATTTCGGATTCTTACCGTTGCCCTGCAGACAATAGTAACCCTTATGGGGCACTATCCAGATCGGTAGAGGACTTTTCGCACGCTGGTTAATACTCAGACTTACTCCATATCCACTTACGCTCCAACCACTATATGGTTGTCTCTCGTCTTGCGGAATAGTCTCTACTGCATTAGTCCCTTGAATCATATCGACTATGCCTCTAGCTATAGGACTATTCTTCGGATTATCTCTCGGTGAACGCAAGGGGTCAACACTGTGGGCATATATGAACATGGTTCTATAAGCTCGGATCGAACCATTTAAACTAAGGGGCAAAACCAAATAAGGAATTCCTTTATCGGCTGTATGAGGCATTAAACCACAAATCCAGCAGTTCGTTGTATTAATCACTAACTGGTGCTGATGTAAAAGCTGTATGAAGGAGTTATTAGCGAACTCCTTACGTCTAACTACCTCGTATTCAGTCAAAGGGTGGAAAGAATGAGAGGAAATAGTAGGTGAAGATGTAGAGTGCACAGTGGAATTAGACGTCTCTTTAAAAACAAATGCTACATAACCAATTATAAAAATTGCGATACTCAGTAGTAAAAGTATGCACGGTATCAAAAAACATTTCTTCAACATTATTTCACAAATACGTTTTCTAAAAGTCAGTGTCTGCACAGGTCTCTCCAACTCAAAGATATCCATCCTAAACTAAAGTTGCTGCCCGCGGTGGTTGGTTGATTCTGCTTGAGAGGCCTCCGCTGAACCCAGGAAGACTGCCTCGGACCAACAGAACCCAAGACCTAGTGTCTCAGGCTTGCTCTCCCAAGACTGGTAGCAACCGCGACCCTAGCAGCAAGAACCGGATGGCAGTTCAGAAAAACAAAAATACGTAGATCCTTGGTGGAGAGTTAACCTGCAAACATTAAAAAAATCAACTTTATTCATTTTATTTGTCCTTAATTCTCGATCTCAAATTGTATCTGTCTCTTCCAGGTAATTCTTGATCGGTAAACAACAGCTGAGGATCAGTAGTGTCCAACCGCTTCGCAGGAGGTATTGCTGCTTGTAAAAGCCGATCACTCTCCAGTTCTGAATTAGTACCAATCAGACGAGCATCACTGAACGTGCCAAATTTCGGGACAGTCTCAGTTTCTGAATCTGCAAGACCATCTTGAACCCACTTATCATATGGTAAAGGTAAGGGTGCCTTCTTCGTGTGGCACCCGTGTATCCAATGTTTCTTTCCACGAACTCGCACCGCAGATCTCGTCGACAAGAGGACCTGATAAGGTCCAGTCCAGCGGGGCTGAGTATTCTTCGTTCTCTGGAAGTTCCTAATGAACACCCAGGAACCGGGTTCAAGCACGTGTCCTGGATCGTCTGTAGCTTGTGGAAGAGAATCGTGAACCTGTTGGCGTAAAACACTCATTTTAGTTGTCATTTCACGCAAGTAATCAAGCAAAACAGGATACTCAAGGTCGCTAAACTTCGTTGGTCTTGGTACGCCCCAAATATTCGCCGGGCGACCAAACACAACCTCATACGGACTCAAACCCATTCGCGAGTGCACAGTCATTGGGATGGACAAAAGCGCTAAAGGCAACGCATCTGGCCATTGTAAACCAGTGCTCTCTTGAATTTTGGCCAACTTTAACTTCAGAGCGCCGTTATAGCACTCAACTAAACCAGCTGATTAGGGATGATTTGCAGCGTGGAATTTCTGCCTAATCCCAAGACCTTCACACACTCTCTTCATCACTCATCCCACAAACTCACTTCTGTTATCACTCCAAATGATTCTCGGCAATCCAAACCTAGGGAAGAATTCCTTTATTAAAGCTTTGGCAGTGGACAAGGCAGTATTGTCCTTAAGGGGGTAAGCTTCTACCCATCTAGAAAAAGAGCAACCAACCACCAACACATACTTTAAGTTGTTGCATCTTTCCATATGGATAAAATCTAGCTGCAATGCCTCAAACGGATACGTAGGAGGAGCAAAATGACCAGCTGGTGTTGGAGTTCCCTTACCAGGATTATGCATCAAACACACCATGCAATTCTTAACCAAGTTATCTGCACATTTGGGTATTCCTGCATTCTGCCAAACCGGAGCCAACAACTTGCAAATCCCTTTCACACTAATATGCGCTAATCCATGTGCCATTGTAACAACTGGAAGCACATACGCATTCGGCAGCAACCATCTTTGATGTTCGGACAAATCAGTCCAACAACCACTCGTACCCAATCTACCCTTATTCTCTCTCCATTCATCCAACTCTTTCTCTGAAGCCTCACTCAGAATAATCTTTACACTTTCAATGGTGTCTTCGCACATGCCTTTCTCTGGAACGCATCTTGCTGGACCCACAACATACATTCGACTCGTTACATTTCTAGCAGTTTCTTTCGCAACCTCATCCGCAAACGCATTACCACGACCAACAGCATTTGTAATCTTTTTATGGGCACTACACCTCACAATCGCTATTTGCAAAGGTAGCGTAAGAGATTCAAGAAGCTCATTCACCAGTTGCCCATGCTGGATTTTCGTCCCATGCGATGTCAAAAATCCACGTTCACGCCACAATTGTCCAAAACTATGGACCACTCCAAACGCATACTGGCTATCAGTATATACATTCATTCTTTTCCCTTTCGCTAACACACATGCTCTCGTAAGTGCTATTAACTCTGCCGCTTGAGCAGAATTATAGGGAATTCGAGCAGCTTCCACAACTGTATGTAAAGTCGTCACGGCATATGCTGCAGTTGTATCACCATTGGGTAATTTAAAACACGAACCGTCAACCCACAAGGCATCATTGCAATCAGGGAGAGGGGTATCTTTCAGATCAATCCTCCCTTTCGTCTATTCTTCAGTTCTCAAAAAACAATTGTGTTGCTCTTCACTAGCATCGTCTGTCTCAAGCGAAATTGGCAACAACGTAGCCGGATTAAGGGTATTGCACCTCTTGATGTGCACACGGCTCGCCAACAACGTAAGCTCATACCCTGACAACCGAGCACTAGTCAAGTGCTGTGTCTTCGTCCGATTCAACAAGGAATCCACTGCATGTGGAACCATAACCACTAGTGTATTATCCATAACCAAACCAGCAGATTGTCGAATCGAAACAGCCGCTGCTGCAGTTGCTCTCAAGCAACTTGGCAACGCTCTGGCTACAGGATCTAAAATCGACGAAAAGTACGCACATGGGCGTTGCTTCTCGCCAAATTGTTGAGTCAAAACTGACAATGCACATCCCTCTCTCTCGTGAACATACAATGTGAAAGGCTTACTGTAGTCAGGAGTACCCAACACAGGAGCCGAACACAATGCATCACGTAACTCAGAAAAACTCTTTTGACATTCATCAGTCCAAGGAATAGGATTTGGAGTATCCTTAACCGTAAGGGCTATCAAAGATTTCGCTAAAAGAGAAAAATTTGGGATCCACTGTCTACAGTACGATGTGATACCCAAAAACGCACGCACTTCTCTCTGTGTCGTAGGGACGCTCATTTTCGCAATGGTCTGAATTCTTTCTGGGGTCAGTTTCCTTCCCTCCTTCGATAAGAGGTGACCTAGATAGGTAACTTCTTGGCGACAAAATTGTAGTTTGGAAAGAGAGACTTTGTGATGGCATTTAGACAAATGAGACAACATGGACACAGTGGCATCCTTACATATGTCTTGAGTATCGGCAGCGACTAACAAATCATCTACATACTGGATAAGGGCCGCACCTTCAGGTAAGGCCAACAAGTCAAGTTGTGTCTTCAGAGCTTGACTGTAGATTGATGGACTCTCGCAATAACCTTGAGGAGCGCGCTTGAAGCGGAAACTTCGTCCTCCTAAAGAGAATCCAAAGATATCTCTACTCTCTATGGCAATCGGGATGCTGAAGAAACCATTCTTCAAATCAATCACCGAAAACCAGGTAGCAGAAGCCGGAATCAATGTCAGTAATGCAGTAATATCAGGTACAACAGGGAATTGCGGAACAACGATCTTATTCACTTCACGGAGATCGATAACAAACCTATATACAGGAGGCTGTGAAGAATCTGCTCTCTTTAGAACAGGCAAAACCGGACTATTACACACGTTACCTCGAGTCTCTTCAATGACACCTTTATAAATCAAATCATAAATGATCGCTAAAAGCGCTCGTTCACCATCACTTGAAATACGATATTGCGGAATGCGTGGTAACTGAGCATTCGCCTTCAACGTCACAACATATGGAGGAATGTCTAACAGGCCCACATCATTTGGACCCGTAGCCCACAAGGAATCTGGTAGCAAGGACAATTCCGGTGGAAGACAAACTTTCGACACATATATTGGAGAAATCACATTCTCACCTAAAGTAAGTTGTACTCCAGACGGTGAACAATACAAAGTCGCATACAATCTCTTCAACAAGTCAAGGCCTAGCAAGTTCTCATTACAACCTGTTGTCAAAAGAAGGGGTGCTTCAAACCTACGAGGACCAACAGAAAGAGGCAATGTAACAGAAATCGGATTCATAATGGGGGCGCCAGAAAAACCAATAGAAACATTATTTAAGCCAAACAAAGGTGCGCCAGGGAGTTTCGAATGCATAATAGAACTCTTCGTAGCACCAGTGTCTAGCAGAAAAGGCTCTGACACACCTGATGCAATCACTTCCACATAAGGTCCACTCTGATCTACCGGAACTGAAACAACTCCCTCTCTTTGTCCATGGCTGTCCTAATAATCATTACCCTGCTCTCCATTGCCTTCGACATAGTAATCATCTACGTAGTACTGTGTAGATTTACCGGAAGAGGACTGTTGTTGATCAAAACTGTTCATTGAATTCTGTGGAGGCAAAGGGCGCGCGTTTTGTCCGCCACCTCTACCTCGAGGCACTTGTTGAGCACCTTGACCTCTAACCTCAGGAGCACTATTTGCGCGTTGCAACAAAACCGGACAACTATTCTTGTAATGACCCTCTTCTCTACAATATGCACACTGATTAGGACCATAAGGAATACGCTGTTGTTGAGGAGTCTCGTCTCTTTGCGAGTTCCTCGAAAACTGTTGAGGCTGCTGATAGTCACGCTGATTATTAACACGAGGTGGATAAGCTTGTTGTAGAAGAACTTTAGTC